>NC_064618.1:356533292-357241292 GCF_023898315.1 Schistocerca nitens | reverse complement strand
TTTTTTGTCGGTACCAAAATAGAGCCACAGAATACAAGCGTTATGCACAGAAAATCAATGTAATTTTTTCTACACAGTTCTAAGATGCTCGTTTCAAACAGCTTTGGAAATTTTATTGATATCTTTATCCGTTTTTGGGATACAAAGATTCAATGATACCGTACTTGTAAACGTGTGAGGCGAAAACGTATTTTATGAAGTAACGTATCACGGAGAAATACGCTGTAAAGTGTCTCTGTTATCATTATAACGGTGCTGGGAGCACCATGTTGTAGTACTTCAGCACAAGAAAAATTTTTGTGCATGTAAAATCCGATATGAGGTGTAAAATGAATTGTGCGTTTCAATGTCACATAACTAAACTATCAAAATTTTACTGATCCAAACAGTTCTTTTCCTATGACTGACATGTTCTGCTGTAGCAGGGAACAAAAGGGAGCCAGCGGAAAGGCGAATATGCTCATGTTTCAAAGATACAGACTGAAACGTTGGGTTACCAGACTCCTCATTCTACCTTCCTCAGCACCTTCAAAATTTTCCCCAGTAAGTTGTATGCGAACAAATTCGCGCCTTTTTTCGCTAAGATGGAAGGAGACAAGGGCAGTGACAGCAGAGAGACGGAAAAGCGATAAATACTGGACGATAGTAGACAGTGGTTGTAGTGTAGAAGAGCGAAGGAGACGATGGTGGTGTGAGAGAAAGAGAGGGACACAGTAGCAGTGGAACATAGTTCACACTGACAGGACAGTGCTACGACAGGCTCGAAGGAGACAATGCCAGTGGGAGAGGAATAAAGAGACCCAGAAATTTGAAGTGGGTGGAAGACAGTGGTGATGAGAGACAGAGTCTATGACGGTGACAGTGAGGAAGAAAGACATGATGACAGTGAGAAAAGACAGCAGCAGGAATAAATGAGAGAGTAGCGCTAAGAGAGAACAAGAGGAACAATGAGAGGAGACAAGAGTAATAAGACAGAACGAGGGAGACTGTGGCTGTGAGATGGGAGACAGTGGCAGTGAGACAAAAAGAGATATTGACAGTGAGTTGGGCTGAATGAGTGAGTGAGAATGGGCAGTTTGGAGTGCACGGGTACGAGCGACTTACAGCGATGGACTAGTGGATGTGAGCGAGTTAAAGCTAGGGTGAGGGGAGCTTGTGGGTGTGAGAGGTGAGTTTCACGTTAAAATGAGCGCAAATTGTTCGCATGCCAAAACCTTTGGGAAAATTTTTAAAGGTGCTGTGGAAGATAGAATGGAGGCTGCCGGTAGCCCACTTTTCAGTCAGTCTCTTTTAAACAAAAACATATTTGCCTTTTTTGTGTTCCGATAGGAACATTTTCCGCTGGTAAATAATAATCCAAATTTTCCTCATTTGGGCTAAAGTGTTTATCTGCAGAAATGATCCTTCTCCGTAGCAAGAAGTGACAGATGAATACCTACAGGAAGAAGTGTAAGGTTGAATAATTCCAGATCCTTTCCATAATCGCCACCAGAAATTGTTCTAGCTTCTCTGTCTAACACAACAATATCAGATATGTTTGTTCCAGCAACCCTGTCGGTAATAATCACGGTGTCTGAAGAAAATCACGTTTATTGAATCCTGTTGATTTCCTCAACTCGTATAGAGGTTGATATAAGAAGAGAGTGTGAAATATCCTTTTAGGCTGAAGGGAGATTAGAGCAGGACTGCTTCTCAGTTGTTTGCCAAAATACAGCATTCGTAAGGAACGAGATTATGTCTCTGCTTGCTGAAAACTCCGAGATCATTGTCGAAGAAAATGGTTTATCGTTTTTTATGGAAATTCCATACTTCATTGAGCATAATTGAAAAAAAGGCCCTATTACGCACAATAGTGTAATATTATACACTAAAGGCGGGAAAAGGTGGTTAATATACAGGATTAAAATATAAAATATGTTATATTAAGTATATAAAAGTCAAAGTATGCAATATGCATGAATTTACTTCCTATGAGACTTAAATATGCAAACATCCATGAGAAAGTCCTGAGGTTGCCTCTTGTTATGATATGGCATGAATGGTAACGATCTGTTTAAAATGACTGAAGATGACTTAAGTTTTGCCGCCGGCCCCCGCGTGGATAGCCACAACCGTTAGCACGCCGCTTCCGGGATTCGGAGTGGTGATAGTGGACCTTATGTGGAACATATTGAGCTGTGATTTGATAGCAAAGTCATAGTACATTACATTCGAATTACTATTCGTTTGGCAAGTAAGCTATCATATTGCCAAATAAAGAATGTTAAATTGCGCATTAGTGTACTTTTACGTACTATTGACAGTACTGTTGTACTTTTAAAGAAAAGCTTTAGTTGCTTAATTTTATGGGCTAAATACTATTTGAATGAAGGCCTTCCGAAAGCAAATTATGTATATAAAATTAAAAAATAAATAAACGTGTTTTCAGAATAAATAAAAACATGAGCCGTTTTAAAGTCCTCTTTAACAAATAGAACATCCCTCCCCCTGTGACAAAATCCTGGCTAAGTCCTTGTCTCACGCGGGCAGCAGGGATAAACATCACAGGGAGCCATGTCCAGACTGTATGGTGTGTGATCACACTTCTCATCGAAAATGCTACAGCGGCGTTCTCATAGTCCCTGCGGTTGGCGGCCGAGAATCGTTATAAAAAAGGAAATGCATGACAGGTACGTTATGTGGGTTTGCATGAAATCAACGCAACATCGCAGCGGGCATCCATACTTGGTGGGAGACACTATTGTTCTAGCCATCTTTAAGTGCTCACAGTGTGCTCAGAACTGAAAGGAGAGACGTGACTCGATCGACAGGCAGGCTAGAGACACTGCCCAACACTTCTGCGCAAGTCTTCATCGGATTTTCACTGACTGTAGATTCCGAATAACCTCGTATATAACAGTACTGTCTTTGCAATTCGTAATGTATTTACTGTCTGCACTAAGTAATTACTAAACTTGTTACTAGCTTTGGCGGGCACAAACAAATTTCTATAACTGTTACATTTTACAGTTATCAACTAACTGCTGGGATCTTTCAGCGTGCAAGTTAAGCCTTATTACTGTGAGTAAATAGACTCTTCGAACGAACGTGCTTTAGGAATCCACGATATTGTTATGAAGTCGTAAGAAAATGTTTTGAAAAGGAAATACGAGCAGCACGGAAGTTTGATGCCCTTCTTGGCACTCCTGACCGCATGATGGGGTTTTAGAAACGTAAACTGTGTTGGAGATCTGGAAAATACTGTACCCGAACATTAGCTTGCTACGTAAAATGTTGGAAAGTGGGTAGGGGAATAATCGTGACATGTAGATTTTCGAGAGCATCTTACAATTAAGAAGTAGTTGCTCGACATGACAACTAGCCGGCGTCCTGCGTTCTGGTTTGAGACAACAAGACTCCCAAAACGCAACGCTATATTAGGAAGCTGTGCAAAGACCGGTTCCTTACATAAAGAAACTATACAGCGGGCAAGGCCACGATGAGAGTCCTATGAAGACAAACGGACAGGCTTCACGAAGATCATCATTTCTTCTCATGCAAGTGTGTTTGCTCATATCACCCTAGCTCAAAGTTCCATTAATGCTAACGTCTTTCCCTTCCCCAGAAGATATCTTTCTTTACTAGCAGAAACACCTAAATTTTTTTACCAGTCTGCCTAAAGATCCTTATCACGGTCACGACCCAGTATTTTTTTTTAATTTTTACTTTTTTGTATTGGTTTCGAAGTAAAAGAACGAAATATCATGTTCGTTTGTACTGTTTATTGTCTGTTCCTTACTCCGTGCGCAACATTGTGGTAATTATTAATGGTTAGTTTTTATTATTGTCACTCACTTACTGCTCAATACGGCCCAACTGGACATGAAATTGTAGTTGCGTATGATTCTAAACATAATTTATTTTTAAAAATGTAACAACGATTCGTCAGTTAATTGTGGCGGATTAATTAATTGTGGATACAATCCTTATCAAAATCAGTGCTCTCTGTAATTTTGGTGCATAAGTTTCTATTCGTTATCTCCGATATCGTGTTCTTTTAACGAGAAGAGAGAGGTTTGAGGTACGCTTCAAACGAAAGAAAGATGTAACTTTCTTATGCAACTAGCTGCCGTTGTCCGGGTACTTAGGTACGTAATCTCCCTCCTTTGACTCTTGTTCCAATATAAATGTGGGTGTTTGTATCTAAGTGTATTGGAGTATGATTTATTTCGCAGAATATAAAGTATCTGAAATATGATTTCTTGGAGGTTGGAGGTAACTTCCTTATAGAACGATCGACAGAAATCGATTTGCGTTTAAACATCATCACAAGATATTATAAATGCATTCGGCTAAACTTAGACATTCTTGTCATCAGTACTGTTAAAAGACTCTGGGTTATAGGCAATAGCTGGACGTTTATCGACTACCCCCCCTCCACACACACACACACACACACACACACACACACACACACCTAGGACTGCTAGGAGTACCTTTCTTCAAATAGTAAGTTATATGTCATATGGATGCTATGACTGTGCGATTCTCAAGAAGTTCTATCTCGTCTTATACGGAGAGTCAAGTGGTGTTACAAATAAGGCACAGCGCTTGCAATCAGGTGGAACATGGTCCAACTCTGTCCAACCACCGAGATGCATATGTCACTTGTTATCCATAAACTTATTTGTGTGAATGCCGATATGGTTTCTTTGAAAAGTGTTCTATTGGCTTTTTTCCCGTGTTTTTCCGGTCAGAGCTTATGCTCCGTCCCTAAGGACTTCGTTACAGACGGGAAGTTAAGCCGTAATTTTTATTTTGTTTTGTTACCATAGTTCACCGTTTCATGAAAGTAGATTCAATAAGAGCAGGATATATGATCCAGATGAGAATAGCAGCATGAATTCGATACGGCTTCCTAGGCTAAACATTTTATCATTGTGCTATCAGGTTCGATTCCAGGCCGTACAAACTGATGGTGCAAGAATTTGTGTCGATATGAAATGGAATGATCACATAGAGTCAGTCGGAGGTAAAAGCTGGTGGCAGACTTTCGGTTCATTAGTAGGATACTGAGACAATGCAATCATTCTACAAAGGAGATTACTTGTAAATCCATCCTACAGCAACACTGGTTAAGTGTGTGGGACCCATACCATATAAGACTACCAGGGGATACTGACTGTGTACATAGAAGACCGGCATGAATGGCACAGGTAGGTTGTTTGACTAATGGGAGAGTGTCAATGGCGTACTGAAAAAAATTGACCGTGACTTGAAGACAGACGCTAACAATCCCGCGAAACCAGTATTATATGAGGCACTTAGGAAAGTTCCACAGCCCCGCAAGAAACGCTCGCCCAGGGATCGTGAAAGCAAGATTAATTGTAGCGCACACAGAGGCATTTTATCAATCATTCTTCCCACGTTCCATATCCGAATGCAACCGAAAGAATCCCTAGTAAGTGGTACAATGGGCTATGGAGGAGATTAATTTTTAACGCCTCGTCGACAGCTAGATCACCACAGACGGAGCACAAGTTTGGATTAGGGAAGGATGGAGAAGGAAAGCGGCAGTGCCCTTTCATAGGAACCCTCTCGGCATTCGCCTTAGCGATTTTGGGAAATCACGGAAAACCTAAATCGGGATGGCCGGACGAGGGTTTCAACCGTCGTCCTCCCGTATGCGAGTCCAGTGTGCTAACCGCTACCCCGCTAGGTACAATGGGCAGCGCTCTCTACTACACACTTCGCAGTGCTTTTTTGAGTACAGGTATAGACGCAGAAGCGAAACTGTTTCAGTTTCACTTTCACAGAGGAAATCAATGTGTTCGATTATCATGTAACAGTAGAACGGTGCTGAAATAAATCAGGGCACAAGGGCCTTACGGAGACAGTTATAATGTGAAAGACAGAATAATACCTGCCCTAGTTTTCGGAAATACGAGTATCATCAGAGTCCCTCTGTGATATGAATGTTAAAATTGTATTATGCATGGCAAAAATAAATCAGTTTGTGTCGTCCCAAAGGATATACACTACGTTATCAAAAGTATCCGGACATCACTAAAAACATACTTCTTTCATTAGTTGCATTATGCTGCTGCCTAGTGCCAGGTACTCTATATCAGCGACCTCAGTAGTCATTAGACATCGTGAGAGAGCACAATGGGGCGCTTCAAACGTGGTCAGGTGATTGGATCTTTCATGTGTCATACGAAATTTGCACACTCCTGAACATCCCTAGGTCCACTGTTTCCGATGTGATAATGTACTGGAAACGTGAACGGACACGTACACCACAAAAGTGTACAGGCCGACCTCGTCAGTTGACTGACAGAGCCCACCGACAGCCGAAGAGGTTCGTGATGTGTAATAGGCAGACATCTATCCAGACCATCACACAGGAATTCCAGATTGCATCACGATTCACTGCAAGTACTATGACAGTTAGGCAGGAGGTGAGAAAAATTGGATTTCATGGTCGGGCGGCTGCTCATATGCCACACATCACACCGGTAAATGCCAAACGACGCCTCGCTTGGTGTAAGGAGCGTAAACATTGCACGATTGAACAATGGAAAAACGTTGTGTGATGTGACGAATCACGGTACACAATGTGGCGATCCGATGGCATGGTGTGGGTCATCTGCCAGCGTGTGTAGTGCCAACAGTAAAATTCGGAGTCGGTGGTGTTATGGAGTGGTCGTTTTTTTCATGGAGGGAGCTTGCATCCCTTGTTGTTTCGCGTGGCACTATCACAGCACAGGCCTACACTGAGTTTTAAGCACCTTGTTGCTTCCCACTGTCGAAGAGCAATTCGGGGCTGGGGACTGCATCTTTCAACACGATCGAGCACCTGTTCATAATGCACAGCCTGTGGCGGTGTGGTTACACGACAATAACATCCCTGTAATGGCCTGCACAGAGTCCTGACCTGAACCCTATAGGCTATAGAACACCTTTGGGATGTTTTGGAACGCCGACTTCGTGCCAGGTCTCACCGACCGACATCGATACCTCTCCTCAGTGCAGCACTCGGTGAAGAATGAACTGCCATTCCCCAAGAAACCTTCCAGCATCTGATTTAACGTATGCCTGCGAGAGTGGAAGCTGTCATCAAGGCTATGGGTGGACCAACACCATATTTAATTCAGCATTACCGAGGGAATGAGCGCCGAGCGGGATTTGCCAGGCGGTCTAAGGCGCTGCAGTCATGGGCTGTGCGGCTAGTCCCGGAGGAGGTTGGAGTCCTCCCTCGGGCATGGGTGTGTGTGTTTGTCCTTAGGATAATTTAGGTTAAGTAATGTGTAAGCTTAGGGTCTCATGACCTTAGCAGTTAAGTCCCATAAGATATCACACACATTTGAACATCGAGAGAGGGCACCGCGAACTTGTAAGTCATTTTTCAGGTGTTCGAATACTTTTGATCACATAGTGTATGCACATACCGCAACCTATCGTAATGTTACGATTATTAATATTATGGCATTAATTTATTAGAGACGCTTTTCGAGCCACTAGTTCTCATCATAAAGCACAAAGCCATACAAATCACTAAGCAACATTTATACTGCTAATACTCTTAAGCAGATTATTACTAATTTTTTGATTTGACGGGGTCTGCATTAGGTCCCCCTCATATACCCTTTATTATACTGCCGAAAAAATGAAACACTCTGAAGGTTTGTGTTCCGTGGCACCAGGGTATAAATATCCACACTGAGAGGTTGGAGTGTTAGTGATTCATTTGTCATGGCCATCGGCGATCAGACGGCGCTCTGGAGACCTGTCTGTGCGTCGTCTGTTTTGACTGTGTAGACAGTAACTGTACTGAGCCTAGAGGTGAACAATGTTTGCAACATTCATTCTACTATACAGCCGTACTTCTATTGAACAGCTTTAGCCAGTTGGATGATGTCGCATTGTGAGCTTGCAGTAAGCTGGACGGAAGTATTGATGGATTGCTCCACATGTTGGTCACAGTGCATCGTCGGTACATCGCTGCTTTCAACAGTGGTCTGTAGACCAGGCTCTGGACGTCCGCGTAGTACAGACACACGTCAGCAAATCGATTCATTGTATGAGCAGTGGTGGTCGATTGAACAGCATCCAGGGACGAATTCTGGGCAATGTTGCACTTGATGTGTGATCAGGGACCTCTGGATGCCATCTACTTGCAGCAGGGTAAAGATCACTTGTGCTTCTAGCCATGCTACCCCTAACACCACACACCGCCAATCATGGCTTCTCTGGTGTCGTGAAACAATTGACTGGAGGGTGGCATGGCGATCTGTTGTCTTCAGTGATGAGAAGAGTAGGTTCTGTCCGTGTGCGAGCAATGGACGTACAAGAGTACATCTACATCTACATCTACGCGACTACTCTGCTATTCACAATAAAGTACCTGGCAGAGGGTTCAATGAACAACCATCATGCTGTCTCTCTACCGTTCCACTCTCGAACGGCACGCGGGAAAAACGAATACTTAATTTTTTCTGTGTGAGCCCTGATTTCTATTATTTTATCGTGATGATCATTTCTCCCGGTGTAGGTGGGTGGCAACAGAAGGCTTTCGCAATCGGAGGTGAAATCCGGTGATTGAAGTTTCATGAGAAGATCCCGTCGCAACGAAAAACTCCTTTGTTTTAATGATTGCCACTCCAATTCACGTATCATGTCTGTGACACAGTCTCACTTATTTCGCGATAATACAAAACGAGCTGCCCTTCTTTCAACTTTTTCGATATCATCTGTCAGTCCCACCTGATACGGATCCCAGACCACACAGCAATACTCCAGAACAGGGCGGACGAGTGTAGTGTAAGCAGTCTCTTTAATAGATCTGTTGCATCTTCTATGTGTTCTGCCAATGAATCGCAGTCTTTAGTTTTCTCTAGCCACAATATTATCTATGTGATCGTTCCAATTTAGGTTATTTGTAATTGTAATCACCAGGTATTTAGGTGAATTTCCAGCCTTCAAATTTGTATGACTTATCGCTTAATCGAAAATTAGCTGATTTCCTTTAGTACTCATGTGAATAACTTCACACTTTTCTTTATTCTGGGTCAAATTGCCACTTTTTGCACCATACAGATATCTTATCTAAATCATTTTGCAAGTCATTTTGATCATCTGATGACTTTACAAGACGGTAAATGACAGCATCATCTGCAAACAATCTGAGACGGCTACTCAGATTGTCTCCTATGTCGTTAATATAGATCAGGAATAATAGAGGGCCTATAACACTTCCTTGGGGAACGCCGGATATTACTTCTGTTTTACTCGATGACTTTCCGTCTATTACTACGAACTGTGACCTTTCTGACAGGAAACCACAATCCAGTCGCACGACTGAGGCGGTACTCCATAGGCACGCAGTTTGGTTGGAAGACGCTTGTGAGGAACGGTGTCGAAAGCCTTCTGGAAATCTAAAAATATTGAATCAGTTTAGCACCCCCTGTCGATAAGACTCATTACTTCATGAGCATAAAGAGCTATTTGTGTTTCACAATAACGATATTTTCTGAATCCGTGCTATGTGTCAATAAATCGTTTTCTTCGAGGTACTTCATAATGTTCGAATACAGTATATGTTCCAAAACCCTACCTGCAAATCGACGTTAGTGATATAGGTCTGTAATTCAGCGGATTACTCCTACTTCCCTTTTTTTGGTATTGGTGTGACTTGAGCAATTTTCCAGTCTTTAGGTACGGGTCTTTCTGTGAGCGAGTGGTTGTACATAATTGCTAATTATGGAGCTATTTTATGAGCATACTCTGAGAGGAATCTGACTGGTGTACAATCTGGACCGGAGGCCTTGCCTTTATTAAGTGATTTAAACTGCTTTGTTACACCGAGGACATCTACTTCTATGTTTCTCATCTTGGCAGTTGTTCTAGACTGGAATTCAGGAATATTTACTTCGTCTTCTTTGGTGAAGGAGTTTCGGAATACCGTGTTTAATAAGTATACTTTAGTGGCACTGTCATCAGTGATTTCACCGTTAGCGTAGACCTGGTGAGCTGCCTATTTTAGAGTGTATTCGCCCACGACACGCAGATACCGTCAGGGGCATCACGATGGACGGGGTCCCCAGTTACGACTCGCGGTCACGTTAGGTGTTTCTGCAGGGTAAAGTAACCCGTGCCCGATACATTGCATGGGTTGTTATCCCCGTGCTACTGCCATTGCTTCGACAGGAAGGTGATGTGCTTTTTCAACCGGACAATGCACTTCCACATACGGCTGCTAAGATGTAGGCGGCTCTTCGCGGTTTCCAGCTGTCCTAGCCAGCAAGATCACTAGATCTCTCGCCAACTGAGCACGTTCGAGATGTGATGAAGCGGGAACTTAGTCGTTCTTCAGAGCGTGCAAGAACTATTGGCGAATTGCAACGAAAGACGCAAGATGCTTGGGAAAGTGTATCGAACGACGCCATTCGGCACCTTTGGGTTGGGTTGTTTGGGGAAGGAGACCAGACAGCGATGTCATCGGTCTCATCGGATTAGGGAAGGATGGGGAAGGAAGTCGGCCGTGCCCTTTCAAAGGAATAATCCCGGCATTTGCCTGGAGCGATTTAGGGAAATCACGGAAAACCTAAATCAGGATGGCCGGACGCGGGATTGAACCGTCGTCCTCCCGAATGCGAGTCCAGTGTCTAACCACTGCGCCACCTCGCTCGGTTTCGGCACCTTTATGATCATTTACATGTGACAGCCCGCGTTGCCCCCACATAGGGATGCACTGTACACGGATGTGGCTGTTCGGGCAACCTTCACTGTGACTTGTGTGTTTCTTTTGGTCCGTGTAGGTTATAATATACTGCCACAATGATGAAGTACCTGTCATGACTCTTGTCAATAAAATGACCTTGACCTGGAGGGTGCTGCACTTTTTCCGGCCTTGCATAACACAGTCAAGGAAAATTAATCTGCCAATAAGGGTAACAATGACCTGTCAGAAAAAGCGATTAATCCGTGGCTGACAAGAGCCGGACATGACGTCCCCAGAGCAGCCCGCAGGACGGCCGGTGTGGGGCGTCCACGGTTCGGCCAGTCAGTGCGCCTTCAGCCGCTGACTCACGCCTCTACCGCTGCCGCCGTGGGGCGGTTCCCGCGGCCACAGAGTGGCCTTCTTTTGTCTCGCAGCAAAAAAGAAACGCTCTGTTCACATTCCCAACTCGCAGAGCGGACCGTGCCTTGACCGCGTTTCCAGTCATGTCTACAAACGAACGGAGGGCCTACACAACTCGGGAGGTATTAAACAGCGCATATGATTTGAGTGAAAGTAAAACGAATCAAGGTCGATTTTAGAAATCTGTTTATCTGAATAGCGTCGCAAAGTGACTCAGCTAAGTATAAGTCTCTCATTTTCGTGGTGGTTTCATATGCCACCTCACTACTGCTTCGCATTTCTTTTTAATTGATCTCTGTGTGCTTGATGGTAGACAGCCATACGACGCCCAAATGTGGTCGTCAAAAGCATTGCTTCGTGCGTTAATGTTGCACCTGATCAGCCCTTTCACTGAAAATGAGCCATAATAGAAACTCTCTTTACTGCCATTCAAAGCTGTACCGATAGGTTACAATCCTTAGCTTGTTGTTCTTGTCTTTTCCACCCTTAGTATTATCCGACATGCCTCGCGAAAGTTCTCGGGGCTGATGAACCTGTCTGATGCCAGTTCTATTGGAAACACCATTCTGTATAAATTTATAGAACCTGTGTCGGAAGAAGATCGAGCGACCTTGCTGGCCAATGTAGGTTTTGGCTAGCACGACGACAAGCAGTAGAAACACTCGCCGAGTGTGGGTGGACATGTCTTGCTGAAATGTAAGCTCTGAGCACTGTAGGACTTAACATCTGAGGTCATCAGTCCCCTAGAACTGAGAACTACTTAAACCTAACGAACCTAAGGACATCACCCACATCTATGCTCGAGGCAGGATTCGAACCTGCGACCGTAGCAGTCGCGCGGTTCCAGACTGAAGCGCCTAGAAGCGCACGGCCACCGCGGCCGGCTGTAAGCCCAGGATGGTTTGCCATGAAGAGCAACGGGCCGCAAAATATCGTTGACGTGCCGCAGTGCTGCAAGGGTGCCGCGGCTGACAACCAAAGGGGTCGTGCTTTGAAATGAAGCGGAGTCCCAGACCGTCACTCTTTGTTGTCGGGCCGTATGGCGGGCGACAGCAGGCTGGTATCCCGCTGCTGTCCGGAGCGTCTCCAGACATATCTTCGGCCTGGAATCCCACTGAATGGAGTAGAACTGTCTCCAGTGACGAGTCTCGCTTCGAGTTGAGCCCTGATGACCAGAGAAAACGTGTCCGGTGAATCCCTGGACAGCAGTGGGATTCCAACCTGACGGACGGCCCGACAACAAGGAGGGATGATTAATAAAACCCTTTATACTCTATATTATTCCTACTATTACACTTTTATTGACCTTACCAATAATAAACCAAACTGGTACTTCCATTTTATACGTTTCAAACTTGTTTTAAGCTCGAAATAAATTCTAGGTTTTAAAACATGTTTTTGTGTATCATTTATTCTGTATTACTAAGTATAATAAAATTACTAGGTATAATAAAATTCCGTCAAGTTTTATTTTCATCATTTGATTCGTATTCTTTTTTTTTCTAACTTTTAAAGACTAGTATATGTTATTTCATCATTCAGACCAGACGTATGTTATATACGAATTGGTTTTAAGTACATCAAATTCTATTTGGCAATTCGATAAAGAAATAGATTTTAAAAAAAGGGAATACTATAACAATATGATCAAAGAAGCAGAGGATGATTTCCAACATCTCGGGACAAGGCAGATGTATGAAAATATAAAAAAATCTTTTGGTAAATTCACTAAAAGGGAACAGTTTATATAGGATCAGTATGGGAAAATATTGACCAACAAAAGTGACATACAAAACAGATGGAAGACATACTTTTCACAACTTCTCAACAGCAATGACCCACACTCTTACTTTAAATTGGAAGAACCTGATACAACTGATACAGCGGATACAGTTACTACCCCATCAGTAAATGAAATACAGCAAGCAATAAAGAATCTAAAGAATAACAAGGCTTGTGGCGAGGACAAGATATACGCTGAGTTATTAAAGAATGGAGGCCCACAACTGGAATTAGAAATACAGGCGTTAATAGAAAAAAAAATTGGGAGATGGAAACCATTCCTGCAGATTGGAAAACTGCAACTGTGTGCCCCATATTTAAGAAGAATGATCCACTAGTTTGTGATAACTACAGAGGAATTGCCTTACTGGATGTTACCTACAAAATCTTATCAAGCTGCCTATTAAACAGGCTGATACCAACAACAGAAGAACTGATTGGGGACTACCAATGCGGTTTCCGCAGAAATAGATCCACATTAGATCACTTATTCACCCTAAGACAAGTAACTGAGAAGGCAAAGGAATTCAATGTAGATGTCCACACATTATTCGTAGATTTTAAAAAGGCCTATGATAGCATACACCGACAGACACTCGTAAATATAATGAAGGAATGTAAAATATCATCAAACTTAATCAGATTACTTAAAATGTGTATCGATGAAACTTTATGTCGCATGAAGACACCGGTAGGAGAAACTGAAGATTTTAAGGTGTACACTGGACTGAGACAAGGGGATGCCATTTCACTTATTTTATTTAACCTTCTCCTAGAGAAGATTTATAGAGAATTTTCTAAAACCAGTCCACAAGGGATCCAGCTACAGGATGTGAACATTACAAGACTTGCCTATGCAGATGATGTAGCACTAATAAGTAATTCCAAAAGAGAATTAATCAGAATGATGCAAAATTACTGAGAAAACAGGATTACATGTTAATGAAGAAAGGACAGAATACCTGCCCATAAGTAAGAAAACCAGAAAAGATGCACCTCTGGCTGTAGATGGATTCAATTTCAAGACTGTTGACCACTTCAAGTACCTAGGAAGTATTTTTAGTAATAACAACAGAACAGATATAGAAATAGATGCCCGTTTATCAACAGCAAACAAGACACTTTTTAGTTTCATCAAAATTCTAAGAAAAAGATCACTTAGCAGTAACTTCAAAATCCACTTATATCAATCGTCCATTATACCTGTGATGTGAAACATTAATATTTAGAAAGAAAGATGAACAAAACCGTTAATATTCGAAAGAAAAGTACTAAGGAAAATTTTTTGACCTGTATACGACGAAAATAACATGGAATGGAGAATAAGAAGAAATGAAGAATTAAGAGGGCTGTAGAAACACCGTAATATCGTGGAAGTGCTCAAGAGGAGAAAGTTGAGTTGGGCTGGCCATATAGCAAAAATGACAGAGAGTAGACTACCTAGAATGGCATTCAGAAGAACAATAGAAGGAACGAGAGGAAGAGGGAGACCCAGAATCAGACGGCGGGATAACATTCGGGAGGACATAACGAGGATGAACAGCAGCAGCAACTGGACAAACAGCGCACTGGACAGGCAGAAGTGGAAGAGGCTCATAGAGAAGGCGTGTGATCGATAAGGTCCTTGCCACATGTAAAGTAAAGTAAAGTAAAGTAACGATCTTTAATTATAATAGTAAAATAACATCTAGGTGACATCCCTCTGGTATACGGTATAAGCACCTGAGCAAACTACACAATTTATATTTGGGTTTTTAAACTCCGGCTTCCGCAAAACAAAACGTATTTCTTCTACTGTTTACCTAAATATGTTTCAACACGTATATGTGACCTTCTGTGGGCCTCGATTTATTTCTGAAACTACATTACTTGTGAAAAACTGACTTCTACAGGCTACCTTGTTTTTATGACTTTTATCGTTCAGTTGTACACCTTTGTTAGACGAAATGTATGACATGCTGTCAAACGGTAAAAGGCATAACAAGGAGACAACCTTTATAATCTACTTTTCAGAAATAATGCAGTTTCAGAAACAAACCGTGACCCACAGAAGATGACACACAAAAGCTGAAACATGTTTGGGTAAATAGACAAAGAAATACAATTTGCTTTGCAGAAGGCGGAGTTCAAAAATACAAATTTGAATTCGCTGTCACGGAAAGAACCGTGAACGGGAACTTCCAACACCAGCAAGATGGTCACACAATTTATGTTCAGAGGAAATGCATTAGATCTTATGTGTTGCATGTGAATAGGCTTAGCGTGCAAGAACTTGGGCACCATCTTGTACTGCTCTGTGTCACTAAGTCTCATCTTCGCTAGGGTGCCTGTTTACGGTGGTTTGATCTACATCTACATCAACATGGATACTCTGCAAATCACATTTAGGCGCCTGGCAGAGGGTTCATCGAACCACCTTCACAGTTCTCTGTTATTCCAATCTCGTATAGCGCGCGGGAAGAATGAACACTTATATCTTTCTGTACGAGCTCTAATTTCCCTTATTTTATCTTGGTGATCGTTCCTCCCTATGTAAGTCGGTGTCAACAAAATATTTTCGCATTCGGAGGAGAAAGTTAGTGATTGGAATTTCGTGAGAAGATCCCGTCGCAACGAAAAACGCCTTTCTTTTAATGATGTCCATCCCAAACCCTGAAACCTTGTATCATTTCTGTGACACTCTCTCCCATATTTCGCGCTAATACAAAACGTGCTGCCTTTCTTTGAACTTATTCAATGTACTCAGTCAGTCCTATCTGGTAAGGATCCCACACCGCGCGCAACAGTATTCTAAAAGAGGACGGACAAGCGTAGTGTAGGCAGAATCCGTAGTAGGTCTGTTACATTTTCTAAGTGTCCTGCCAACAAAACGCAGTCTTTGGTTAGCCTTCCCCACAACATTTTCTCTGTGTTCCTTCCAATTTAAATTGTTCGTAATTGTAATACCTACGTATTTAGTTGAATTTAAGGCTTTTAGATTAACTGATTTACGTATAACCAAAGTTTAACGCGTTCCTTTTAGCACTCATGTGGATGACCTTATACTTTTCGTTATTTAAGGTCAACTACCACTTTTCGCACTATTTCGATATTTCTTCTGAATCGTTTTGTAGTTTGTTTTGATCTTCTGATGACTTTATCAGTCGATAAACGACAGCTTCATCTGCAAACACCGGAAGACGGCTGCTCAAATTTTCTCCCAAATAGTTTATATATACAGGGTGTTACAAAAAGGTACGGCCAAACTTTCAGGAAACATTCCTCACACACAAAGAAAGAAAATATGTTATGTGGACATGTGTCCGGAAACGCTTACTTTCCATGTTAGAGCTCATTTTATTACTTCTCTTCAAATCACATTAATCATGGAATGGAAACACACAGCAACAGAACGTACCAGCGTGACTTCGAACACTTTGTTACAGGAAATGTTCAAAATGTCCTCCGTTAGCGAGGATACGTGCATCCACCCTCCGTCGCATGGAATCCCTGATGCGCTGATGCAGCCCTGGAGAATGGCGTATTGTATCACAGCCGTCCACAATATGAGCACGAAGAGTCTCTACATTTGGTACCCGGGTTGCGTAGACAAGAGCTTTCAAATGCCCCCATAAATGAAAGTTAAGAGGGTTGAGGTCAGGAGAGCGTGGAGGCCATGGAATTGGTCCGCCTCTACCAATCCATCGGTCACCGAATCTGTTGTTGAGAAGCGTACGAATACTTCGTCTGAAATGTGCAGGAGCTCCATCGTGCATGAACCACATGTTGTGTCGTACTTGTAAAGGCTCATGTTCTAGCAGCACAGGTGGAGTATTCCGTATGCAATCATGATAACGTGCTCCATTGAGTGTAGGTGGAAGAAACTAAAATGAGCTCTAACATGGAAAGTAAGCGTTTCCGGACACATGGCCACATAACATCTTTTCTTTATTTGTGCCCCCCTGCGGGTTCTGGGGTTAGAATAGTCCCGCGGTATTCCTGCCTGTCGTAAGAGGCGACTAAAAGGAGTCTCAAACTTTTCGGCCTTATGTGATGGTCCCCTGTTGGGTTTGACCTCCATCTCTCAAATTTTTTTCCGAAGAGCGAGCCGATTGGGGAAGGGCGCCTTACTTGGTGCATTGTGTCCATCTTGCGATCAGACCTTTCGCCAGCTTATTTTTCGTTGCATTGCAGTCCTGCCCGCTCTCCATCTCTTGGGCATGGACACGTTCCTGCGTGCACTTTCCACCTTGCGCTGTGCAGTGCCACTTTCTGCACTGACGGCGACCATGGACCACATGTCACCTAACATCCAGCATGGTAGCCAGTCCGTTGTGGTGGTGCCGCCATGTACCCTGTTGGTTGTAACCCCTTGACAACACAGGGATTGCTCTACTGATGCCTGCGCCGTTAACTCCCCTCGTATGCCAAGGAGTAGATGCCCATCTCCCTGGGGCATCGGGACTCCCGGCAATGGCCATCCTGCCAGGTGGCTATTGTTGAGGCTGGGTGGCGCCCGTGGGGAGGACCCTTGGTCGGAGTAGGTGGCATCAGGGCGGATGACCCGCAATGAAGCGTGGTACATCATCTCTCGCGGGCGGCCAGCCGCCAGCAGTCTCTAAGCGTTCTTGGGCTCAATTTAATGCTCAAAAGTACGATCCGAAAGCGTTCCCCTCCCTGGCCACGCCGTGGGAGGAGCGTAAGTCTCAAGATGGAGGTAACAGTTATTCGCCCCGATTCTTAGTTTGCACGAGAGCTGATGGGGAGTCTTTTCTATCCACAAAGCCTCAGTTCTTCGTCGAGCATTTAGAGGACAAGTTTGGGGAGGTGGAGGGCTTGTCCAAAATGCGCTCTGGGTCAGGACTGATACAAACGGCATCCTCCGCCCAGTCACGCAGGTTACTTGCTTGTGACAAGTTGGGGATGATAACGTTACCATCACACCACATAAGAGTTTAAATATGGTCCAGGGTGTTATTTTCCATAAGGACCTACTTTTGAAGTCTGATGACGAGCTGCGCGCCAACTTAGAGCGTAGAGGTGTCCATTTCGTCTCGTGCGTTCATCGGGGTCCGAGGGACAATCAGGTTGCTACCGGTTCCTTCATCTTGGCCTTCGAGGGTGATACGTTACCGGAGAAGGTCAAGGTGATGGTCTACCGTTGTGACGTCAAGCCCTATATCCCTCCCCCGATGCGGTGCTTTCAGTGCTGGAATTTCGGCCATATGTCTTCCCGCTGCACTTCCAGCCTCACATGTCGAGATTGCGGACGCCCATCACATCTCAATACTCCATGTGCCCCTCCTCCCATCAATGTCAACCGGGGAGAGCATCATTCACCTTGCTCGTCAGACTGCAAAGTCTTTCAGAAAGAGCGCAAAATCATGGAATATAAGACCCTGGACTGGCTGACCAATACTGAGGCCAAAAGGAAATATGACAGACTACATCCTGTGAGAATGACATCTTCTTACACAGCTGCTACAACAGCTATGCTAGCCCCATCAGTTTCGAGACTTCCAGCCAGCTCGATGAGAAGTACAACTCCTCCTGCCCCCTTGCCCGTGGGGGGCTTTCCCAACCGGTTGCTCCTGCACCACCTACCTCAGAAGCAACATCCTCCCACCCATCGGGGCGTCCATCCCCGCTTCTCAACCGGAGAAGCGTCTAACTTCTTTGGCTACTCTCGCCCGTAAGGGTTCCCTTGGGACCCTCCCTTCCCAGGCTTCCACCAGCGGGAAGGATGACGCCTGACAGTGGCATAAGTCCCCACCAGCGGCTGGTCGTAGGGCTTTGCGATCCTCCTCCGTCCCGGAGACTGAATCTTTGAGGCCTTCCCAGCTGGTGAAACCCAAGGTTCAGCGAGAGAAGTCCAAGTGAAAGACCTCTAAGGCCAAAGAACAGCTCTGCGTCTGAGGATGAGGTCGAGATCCTGGCGTCCGCTGAGGACCCTGATCTCGCCGGTCCCTCAGACGCCATGGATGTCACTCGCGCGGGTACTGAAACGGTGGCAGAGAGTGAACAGATGGCGTAAACGGCCTCCCCAATCCCGTCATGCCTTTCTCAGCC
Source organism: Schistocerca nitens (assembly GCF_023898315.1). Taxonomy (NCBI): domain Eukaryota; kingdom Metazoa; phylum Arthropoda; class Insecta; order Orthoptera; family Acrididae; genus Schistocerca; species Schistocerca nitens. The sequence goes on along the minus strand of NC_064618.1, from coordinate 357,222,340 downwards.
ATGGACAATACCATCCTCCAGTGGAACTGCAGCGGTTTCTTTCACCATCTAGCTGAGCTCCGACAACTTATCAGCCTTCATCCTTTCTTCTGCATTGCTCTTCAGGAAACTTGGTTTCCAGCGATGCGAATCCCCGCCCTCCGTGGCTATTGGGGTTATTATAAGAGCCGGGCTGCTTATGAAAGTGTGTCTGGTGGCGTCTGTGTCTATGTCCTTAACTTTCTTCACAGCGAGTCTGTCCCTCTACAGACCCCTTTAGAGGCTGTCACTATTCAAGTGTGGACGCCACAGGCTGTTACCGTCTGCAGTCTTTACCTTCCACCGGATGGTGATGTCGCGCAGCATGTCCTGGCTGCACTGATAGCCCAATTGCCGCCACCTTTCTTGTTACTGGACGACTTCAACGCCCATAACCCTTTGTGGGGTGGGTCAGTGGCAACAGGTCGAGGCGCCACCATTGAGCATTTATTGGCGCAGCTCGATCTTTCGATTTTAAATGATGGTGCCTTCACACACTTCAGTGTGGTGCATGGCACATACTCCGCCATTGACCTTTCGATCTGCAGCCCTAGCCTCTTACCGTCTGTCCAATGGAGTGTGCATGACGACCTGTGTGGTAGTGACCACTTTCCGATCTTTCTGTCACTGCCACGGCGTCACTCTTCTGGGCGCCCCAACAGATGGGCTATGAATAAGGCTGACTGGGACTTGTTCTCCTTCATTGCCGCTATTGAGCCTCTCTCTAATGACGACACTGATGCGGTGGTTCACTCAGTCACCACCAGCATCGTTACTGCCGCAGCATCTGACATTCTCCGTTCTTCTGGGTCCCCTCGGCGGAGGACTGTGCCTTGGTGGTCGCCTGAGATCGCTGAAGCGATTAAAGATCGCCGGCGGGCGCTCCAGCGTCACAAGCGACATCCCTCCATAGGACACCTCATCGCCTTCAAACAGCTGCGTGCGCAGGCCCACCGCCTTATCTGCCAACGCAAGCAGGAGTGCTGGGAGCGGTATGTATCCACCATTGGCCTCCATGTCTCTCCATCGCAGGTCTGGGCCAAGATTAGACGCCTCTATGGCTTTCGGACCCCTGTCAGCGTCCCTGCGCTCTCACTGAATGGAACGGTTTGTACTGACTCCGACGTAATTGCCAACCGCTTGGAAGAGCATTTTGCTCTGAGTTCCGCTTCTGCGAATTACCCCCTGGCCTTCCGCTCCATTAAAGAGCGGATGGAACGTTGGAGCCTTTCTTTTTGCACCCACCATCCTGAATCCTACAATGCTCCATTCAGTGAGTGAGAATTCCACAGTGCCCTCGCCGCTTGCCCCGATACCGCTCCTGGGCCAGATCATATTCACTGTCAGATGCTGAAACACCTTTCAGTGGACTGCAAGCGACGCCTCCTCGACCTTTACAACCGTCTCTGGGTCGAGGGTGAGTTTCCGTCGCAATGGCGGGAAAGCATTGTCATCCCCGTTTTGAAACCGGGCAAGAGCCCTTTGGAGGTGGACAGCTACCGCCCCATTAGCATCACCAACGTTCTTTGCAAGCTTCTCGAACGGATGGTGAGCCGGCGCTTGAATTGGGTACTGGAGTCTCGGGGCCTTCTGGCTCCATCTCAGGGTGGGTTCCGTAAAGGCCACTCCGCCGCCGACAATCTGGTGAGTCTGGAGTCGGCCATCCCTTACTGCCTTTGCCCGCCGTCAGCACCTGGTCGCTGTCTTTTTCGACCTGCGGAAGGCGTACGATACGACATGGCGTCATCACATACTTTCTACGCTTCATGGATGGGGTCTTCGGGGCCCTCTGCCGATCTTTATCCGAAATTTTCTGTCGTATCATACCTTCCGCGTGCAAGTCGCGGCCTCCCATAGTTCCTCCCGAGTCCAGGAGAACGGGGTACCACAGGGATCTGTCCTCAGTGTCTGCCTGTTTTTAATTGCAATAAACTGGCTCGCTGCAGCGGTGGGAAATTCTGTCTCCGCTTCCCTGTATGCTGACGACTTCTGCCTTTACTATAGCTCTATTGGCATTGCAGCTGCTGAACGTCAGCTACAGCGTCCGTAAGGCGCAGTCTTGGGCTGTAGCTCATGGGTTCCAGTTTTCGGCAGCCAAGACCTGCGTTATGCATTTCTGCCGGCGACACACTGTTCACCCGGAGCCGCGGCTTTATCTTGACAGCAAAGTTCTTACTGTGGTAGAGTCACATTTGTTTTGGGTGTGGTTTTTGATGCCCGGTTGACTTGGCTGCCTCATATTCGGCACCTTAAACAGACGTGTTGGCGGCATCTAAATGCTCTGCGATGCTTGAGCCACACCAGCTGGGGCGCCGACCGATCTACCGTGTTATGGCTCTACCAGGCATTATTCCAGTCTCGTCTGAATTATGGGAGCCTGGCTTATGGCTCAGCATCCCTGTCTGCGTTGCGGGTGCTGGACCCAATCCTACACAGCGGAATACGACTTGCCACTGGTGCCTTCCGGACCAGCCCTGTGGACAGCATACTTGTGGAGGCTGGTGTCCCTCCACTGCGGTTAAGGCGCCAACATTTACTGGCCTCTTATGCTGCCCATGTTTGTAGCTTCCCCGGGCACCCAAAATATCGTCTCCTGTTCCCGCAGTCAGTCGTCCATCTCCCAGAACGTCGGCCTCGATCAGGTTGCATGATTGCGGTCCGCATCCGAGATCTTCTCTCCGGGCTTGGGGTTTTCCCAGTTACACCTCCTTTCCGGGCCCCTCTGCATGCACCCCCATGGTGTGTGCCCCACCCTTGCCTTCGGCTCGACTTGGCACAGGGCCCAAAGGACTCAGTCCCTCCGGAGGCCTTCTGACGCCGCTTTTACTCCCTCCTCGCCACGTATCAGGGCTCTGGCATTGTTTACACTGACGGTTCGATGGTTGCTGGTCGTGTTGGTTTTGCTCTAACTCTAGGGGACCATTCCGAACAACGTTCATTGCCGGCTGGCTGCAGCGTTTTCACTGCTGAGCTGGTCGCCATCTTTGGAGCCCTGGAGTATATCCGCTCCTGCTCAGGTGAGTCCTTAGTTTTCTGTAGCGACTCCCTGAGCGGTTTACAAGCTATCGACCAGTGCTTCCCTCGCTCTCGTCTGGTGATGGTTGTCCAGGAGTCCCTGCATACTCTTGCCCGTTGCTGCCGATCTGTGGCCTTTATGTGGACCCCTGGCCATGTTGGGATACCTGGCAATGAACATGTTGACCGCCTGGCGAAAGAGGCGACCAGTAAACCATCTCTGGAGATTGGCCTCCCGGGGACTGATTAGCGGGCAGTCTTACGCCGCGAAGTTCTCTCGCTTTGGAACCCTGACTGGCGCAATCTGCCCACGCCAAACAAACTCTGTCCGATCAAGGCGACGACGGGTGTGTGGCGGTCATCCCTGCGAGCCACTCGCCGGCTCCGCATTGGCCACTCCCGGCTGACACACAGTTATTTCCTGCGCCGGGAGGACCCTCCTCTATGTCGCTGCGGGGCGGCTTTGACAGTGGCCTGCCGGCCGAAGTGGCCGTGCGGTTAAAGGCGCTGCAGTCTGGAACCGCAAGACCGCTACGGTTGCAGGTTCGAATCCTGCCTCGGGCATGGATGTTTGTGATGTCCTTAGGTTAGTTAGGTTTAACTAGTTCTAAGTTCTAGGGGACTAATGACCTCAGTAGTTGAGTCCCATAGTGCTCAGAACCATTTGAACCATTTTTTGACAGTGGCCCACATTTTGTTGGCCTGCCCCCTTTTAGCTGTGGTCAGACAGACATTTGCGCTGCCTGATACGCTCCCTGCCCTTTTAACTGATGACCCTGCTAATGGCTGGCTTAGTTTTGCGTTTTATTCGGGCAGTGGGCTTTTATCATTTAATCTGAGTGTTTATGTTTTATTTTATTGTTTTGTGTTGATTCTGGCCTTTGGCCTACAGTTTTAAACCGAGTTTTTAATGTGTTCTCGGTGGTTGGCTTTTCCCTCTTTTATATCTATGGTCGGCCAACCACCGTCACACTCTGTGTGATTTTACTTTGTTTTGTCTGATCTCTGTCTGAGTCTTTCTTGTCCTGTATCATCTGACGTCTTTTATGTTGTTCGTTTTTTATTCTCTGTGGGTGATTTTAGTTTTTTGGAAAAAGGGACCGATGACCATCGCAGTCTGGTCCCTTTAACCCCCACAAACCAACAAACCTTTATTTGTGTGTGAGGAATGTTTCCTGAAAGTTTGGCCGTACCTTTTTGTAGCACCCTGTATAAGGAACAGCAAAGGGCCTACAACACTACCTTGGCGAACAACTTCTGTTTTACTCGATGACTTTCCGTCAATTACTACGAACTGTGACCTCTCTGACAGGAAATCACAAATCCAGTCACATAACTGAGACGGTATTCCATAAGCACGCAATTTCACTACGAGCCGCTTGTGTGGCACAGTATCAAAAGCCTTCCGGAAATCCAGAAATACGGAATCGATCTGAAATCCCTTGTCAATAGCACTCAGCACTTCATGTGAATAAAGTGCTAGTTGTGTTTCACAAGAACGATGTTTTCTAAAGCCATGTTGACTGTGTGTCAATAGACCATTTTCTTCGAGGTAATTCATTATGTTCGAACATAATATATGTTGTAAAATCCTGCTGCATATCGACGTTAACGATAGGGGCCTGTAATTTAGTGGATTACTCCTACTACCTTTCTTGAATATTGGTGTGACCTGTGCAACTTTCCAGTCTTTGGGTACGGATCTTTCGTCGAGCGAACAGTTGTATATGATTGTTAAGTATGGAGCTAATGCAAAGTATACTCCGAAAGGAACCTAATTGGTATACAGTCTGGACCAGAAGACGTGCTTTTATTAAGTGATTTAAGTTGCTTCACTACTCCGAGGATATTTAATTCTACGTTACGTTGGCAGCTGTTCTCGATTCGAATTCTGGAATATTTACTTCGTCTTCTTTTGTGAAGGCATTTCGGAAGGCTGTTTTTTGTAACTGTGCTTTGGCAGCACTGTCTTCGATGGTACCTCCATAGCTGTCGTGCGGAGAAGGCATTGATTGTTTCTTGCCGCTAACATACTTCACATACGACCAGAATCGCTTTGGATTTTCTGCCAGGTTTCGAGACAAAGTTTCGTTGTGGAAACTGTTATAAGCATCACGCATTGAAGTCCGTGCTAAATTTCGAGCTTCTGTAAAAGATCGCCAATCTTGGGGATTTTGCGTCTGTTTAAATTTGGCATGTTGGTTTCGTTGTTTCTGCAACAGTGTTCTGCACCCTCTAGAAACAACCACAAATACATTACCAAGTTTAATGCGGTGTAGGAAACACGTCGCCATTCAAAACAGCTTCCAGTCATCTCGGAATGGATAAACACAGGTCCTGTATGGGTTACGAGGGAATCTTATACCATTTTTCTCGCAAAATAGTGGCAAGTTCAGGTAACGATGCTGGAAGGGGACAACGACCACACAATCTCCAAAACAGACCAAGAAAGGTCAATAATATAGAGATCTGGTTATTGTGGGGGCCACGGGAGATGCAGAAATTAATTCTTGTGCTCATAAAACCAGTCGTGGACGATGCGAGCTGCGTGAACAGGGGTCTGGTCGTCTTGGAACACAGCATCACCTTGGGAAACAAATATTGTACTATAGGATGGACCTACCATCCCAAATGGTCACATAATTATGCGACTTTGCCGGGGCCCGTCGGATACCACTGTATGTCTGCTCAAATTACCACCAAACCCCCGCCAACTTTCACTTTCGGGACGTGAACTTGGACAGAAGTTGAAAACGGTGTGAAACAACACTCATACATCCAAAAGATTTAATTTTCCTGCTCCACAGTCCTCGTTTTATGGCTTCGGCGCCACTTTTTCCTGTTATGGGCTTTGGAACTCCAGCTCGTACTACAGTTTCCAGCTTATGGAGGCCCTTTCGTCTTGTTTTCCTGCCGACAGATGAGCTCGCGAGTGAGACATTCAGTTTTGCAATGACTTTTGCAGCTGCCGTCCTCTTACTTTTCGTCACAGTCCTCTTCAACGACTGTCCGTCGCGATCACTCGACACAAAGTTTTGTCGCCGTTGTTACCTAGCGGGTGATGTTTTCAGGTTTACCTGCGAACGGTGTAAATCTTCGATGCGGTGCCTTTTGAAATACCAGCAACTTCGTCTTTCGTTGTTACGGAAGCAACCACCATACGAACATCAACAAATTGCCCACGATCGAGTTCACTCAGCGCCAACATAGCGCACTCACAACTACGCAGAACGCTGCTCTGACCACGACTGACGCTAGCAACTTGCGGACGACGTTGCACACGTGTCGTTTGTCGTCAAATACAGCAGCTCAACCTGCAGGCTTCGCTAGCATCTGTATTTATGTTCAAGCATGCATTTCTCGCGGTGTTTCCATATTTTTGTCCAACCTCTGTAGATCTTTTATCAAATATAACAGCCAATGGAAAAATGGCTTTGAAGCAATCTATGAGTTTCTTTCTTTACTGATGCTAGCAACCTACTTGTTCGCTGATTGTGAATGAAATATTCTGTTAGTATGTATTTCGATCTGCAATCCAATTTGCCTTTCAGACTTAGTCGATAGCTGACGTATTGTTATCGATACAATTAGCCTCAGAAACCTTGAAACACTTAAAGGAATATCAGAAGCAAGGAACTTTCGTTCCTATATAGGTTAAAAATCCGAAACTTCCTCCGTGACATGTTTCTAACGCTACAAGAAAGAAGACTGCATCTCAGAAACGTATCTGGTACACGTAAAATTCCTCTACATTTATTTCAAAGCGTCTGCTTCTTCACAGGAAAAAATTGTTCGAATTTTTCGTCTTGATTCGAGTAATTCAAAAAGTATTTGATGATTCTAAAAATTGTACTATTGGCAGCATATTCGAGGAAGCTGATTTTATTCTTTGTGTTAGTATTGTGTAACACTGCTGGAAGAATTTTGTCTAGAATTTTCGGTAACTGACTATGCCCTATTTCTAACTGAGACTTTTCAGTGTCCAAACACGCCCGGCATAATCTACACACATAAAAAAAAGGTCTTGCATCACCCCGGTTCCCAGAACTCCTGAAGATAGACGTTGACTGTGGATATTGTATCACAGACACGGCCCTTTGATTATTCAGAAATGTTACTGAACCCGCCCAAAGATGTAAACAACCATGCATGAGCAGCGCGTATTAGACGGAGGGTGTCCGACAGCCGATCAGTTTGTCATTCCACCAGGAAGGAGGTACACGGCTCGTCATGTCTGTAGTTCAACCATGCCTAGACGGTCAATGTCGCGGTTCGACCGCGTCCGCATTGTCACTTTGCGCCAGGAAGAGCTCTCAACAAGAGAAGTGTCCAGTCGTCTCGGTGTGAACCAAAGCGATGTTGTTCGGACATGCAGGAGATACAGAGAGACAGGAACTATCGATTACATGACTCGCTCAGGAAGCCCAAGGGCTATTACTGTAGTGGATGACCGCTGCCTACGGATTATGGCTCGGAAGCACCCTGACAGCAACGCCACCAGGTTGAATAATGAATTTCGAGCAGCCACAGGTCGTCGTGTTACGATTCAAACTGTGCGCAATAGGCTGCATGAAGCGCAACTTCACTCTCGACGTCCATGGGGAGGTCCATCTTTGCAACCACGACACCATGCAGGGCGGTACAGACAGGCACAACAACATGTCGAATGGACCGCTCAGGATTGCCATCACGTTCTCTTCACCGATGAGTGTCGCATATGTCTTCAACCAAACAATCGTCGGAGACGTGTTTGGAGGCAACCCAGTGAGGCTGGACGCCTTAGACACACTGCCCAGCGAGTGCAGCAAGGTGGAGGTTCCATGCTGTTTAGGGGTGACATTTTGTGGGGCCGACGTACGGCGCTGGTGGTCATGGAAGGCGCCGCAACAGCTGTACGATACGTCATTGCCATCCTCTGACCGACAGTGCAACCATATCGGCATCATATTGACGAGGCATTCGTCTTCATGGACGAGAATTCGCGCCCCCATCGTTCACATCTTGTGAATGACTTCCTTCAGGATAACGACATCGCTCGACTAGAGTGGCCAGCATGTTCTCCATGCCTGAACCCTATCGAATATGCCTGGGATGTATTGAAAAGGGCTGTTTATGGACGATGTGACCCACCAACAACTCTGAGGGATCTACGCTGAATCGCCGTTGAGGAGTGGGAAAAACTGGACCATCAGTGCCTTGATGAATTTGTGGATAGTATGCCACGACGAATACAGGCATGCATCAATGCAAGAGGACCTGCTGCTGGGTATTAGAGGTACCGGTGTGTACAGCAGTCTGGACCACCACCTCAGAAGGTCTCGCTGTACGATAGTACAACATGCAATGTGTGGTTTTCATGAGCAATAAAAAGGGTGGAAATGATGTTTATGTTGATGTCTATTCCAATTTTCTGTACAGGTTCCGGAAGTCTCGGAACCGAGGTGATGCAAAACATTTTTTGATGTGTGTATAAGGGACTATCACTGACTATCGTCATTCGAATTAAGAATGAACTACATGTATGCTTTGAGCCTTTCATTAATTGTGGTATCAACAGAGGATAATCATGTTTGCTTGAAGCATCAGCATAAATGGATTTCTAACACTTTCGGATAACGATTACATTAAGCTTGCAATTAGATTACAATTTGAACAAAATTACCCTCGTTCGCCGTGTTACTAGAAAATTATAGACAGAGCTCGTTAAAATGTTATAGGCAGATGATTGCTTGTTAGCTTCCACCTGAGCTAACGCCGATAACCATTTCGTACTCTCTCTAGTAGCGCCGTGTTTTCTGTTGCCCTATTCAAAGTAAATCAGGGCACGCGGCTATGATACATTACGCGCTTAGGCGCAGGAATTATCACATTTTGCAGACAGGAGGGACACTTCGACATAGCATGTAAAGGTATCTCCAAGCCGTAGGAACACGTTTCTGGTCTGTGTGGTGCCACTATATAAAGAGAAATTATTCATCTCTCCAGTTATTTTGCATCGAAACTTGAAAGTGTTGTGAAATTAATACATCACATAGCAAGTACGCATAATTGATAAACAACTGACTAGTGAAGAAGGGATGAGTTCAGATAGATGCTGTTCTTTCACCTTTCGTGGGTGAACATTCTACTAGATTAAATTGTTGGCGCATGTGTAACAAACAGGTTGCCGTTCCGGTTAACAGCCCGAAGGCAAGTTTGAAGCAGCTCTATAGTGCACACTCTTGTCAGTTTCCATTTCTATTTCCGCAGAAATGCTTCTACCTTCATCAACAATGATCTTATGTCTAGATCTTTTCCAGACATTCTTTCCCCTACCAAATCCTTCAACTACGATCACTTACTGTTTATTCAATAACTTTTATGCTGACAGTCAGTCATAAAGATACGAACACATGAAAAAAAAATGTAATCCCTCATCGGCGCGGTCGTCATCAGAGACAGATTCTTGGGTTCATCATGGAAGGATAGAAAAGGGAGGTGTACGTGACTTTTTTTGAGGATCGAATCCAGTGAACACCTGACGTGATGTAGGAAAATCCGAGTGGATTTGAATACCTAGTTTTCTGAATACACATCCAGTGATTTAACAACATCACTGTACATATCAGTGTGATTTTTGCACTGCTCTACAGAAAGCAGATACAGGTGTGCATTGCAGTACTGATTCATTTCAGCCTCGGTAAGATCATTCCCAACATTTATTCTCCTTTTAATTTTCTCATGCAGGTTAAGTAGGGGAAAGATGCTATAGTTATGGAATTTTGTTCTATAACGGTTGAAAAACCTACAAAAAACTTGAAATTCCTTTTGAGTTAAAATATAATCCTACTTTTAACTAGACTGAAAATATAAACAGCAGGTATTTGAATAAATGATAGTCTTTGGTATTGAAAGCACTGATGGCTTGAGTTTAGTTACCCCCATCTGTTTTGGTTATTGTTGAGAGAGTGTGGAGATCGCAGCAATAAATTCTGCTGCAGGAAAGCTACATGCAGACTGTGATAAGATTTTTTTCAAGTTTATAAAAATTCTGAGAGAGCAAAAATCATTCATAAATGATATTTTGTTTTGTGGGACATAGTTAACACCCATTCCGTATCGGACCTTGGTATATCAGGCTTCTACTGTATTGCAAGAGTCACTGCCGTTTCCATAGTCGTCATACAAGCACTTCTTACATCCAATGCATTGGCTGTCACACTTGGGTCCTTTTTTGCTCTTACAGGCAAGACAGATGTCATCACCGCTGCCATTCGCTCCATTTGTGTTACTCAGACGCAAAGATTCTTCATTGCTGGAAGATGAACTGCTTGGTGATCTCAACTCTTTTCTTCGCAGATCCGGCATTCTGATCAGTTCGTTTGTGCTTTCTCTCATACGCCTTCTGTTAGGACTGCCACCAGCTGGTAACTAGAAATCTGGATGGGAAGATTTGGGATCGGGTCACCCTAACGGAAGGATTGGACTCCCACATAACTGCTTCAGCGTTCATTGTTTTTAACACGTCTCTTGTTTTTATTAAAATCAAACGAGTTTTAAAAACAATAAACAATTAAACTAAGTAGGAGGCTTTAAAAAAATTACTTTTAAATAGCTATGAACACACTGTCGTTCATTAGACAGCAAAATGCAGTATGTAAAAAGAAAAAAAATTAACAGTCATTGAATAAGCAGCCACAGTTAGGGAAAATTCAATAATCAGATTTTAATCAAATGACCTTTAAACTATTGCTATTACTTATGAACCCATTTTCATTCAGTAGACTGAAAAATACAGAATTTTAAAAACAATTAACAGTCGCTAGATAAGCAGCTACAGTTAGTCATAATTCACTGGTTACATTTCAAGCAAATGCCTTATAAACAACTGCCATTAACTATGAACCAACTGTCATCCAGCATACACATACACACACATGATATAGAATCTTAAAAACAGTTACAGTACTGAATAGGCAGCTACAGTTAACCAAAGTTAACGGATCAGATTTTAAGCAAATGATTTTTAAACAACTGCTATTAATTATAAACCCACTATCATTCAGTAGACAGCAAACTACAGAATTTTCGACATAGTTAATATTCATTGAATAGGCAGCTACAGTTAACCAGAGTTCTCTGATCAGATTTTAAGCAAATGACTTATAAACAGCTGTCATTATTTATGAAGCCACTATCATTCAGCAAACAGCAAAATACAGAATTAAAAGAAACAATCATCAGTCACTGAATAAGCAGCTACAGTTAGGCAAATTCACTGCTCACTTTTTAACCAAACGACTTTTTAACAGCTGCTATTAATTATGAGTAGTGGTGACATAAGCCCCACCGGGTGGGGGAGGAAGGGGAAGGTGAAGAGCGAGAGGTAAGGTCACAGAAGGGAGTTACTTAACTTGGTCGGGATGGCCGCCGTCCTTCCATTCCTTAAGCCTGCATGAGACCGGACTGCCTTGACTAGCGTCGAACCGGCCAAATAATCCCCAAGTCGTTGGTGTGTTTACTGAAATATCATGCCCACTCACGGAAACCGCTTCGCAGGGCAGGCGATAACCGGCAGTCAAAGCCAGGCTCGGCGACAATTTATTCTCTCGTGTATCATCCATAACTCCAAACCTCTCGCACCCTGGACAGCTCGCTCTACACACCACACACTGACTGCACCAAAACCTTCCTGTTTTGTGGTTTTGGCCCCACCGATTCTGCCATCGGCGTACCTCAAAAGTTAGTAAGATGATGATCGTCAACGACGGGAAATCAATAAAAGGCCAGACCATACACCTCAACCTCCTCCACTGAAACTCAAAGACGTCCTGCCGGCGTTCGGCACCAAGGGCAGAAGGCAAAGATGGAGCTAGCTACCCTTCTTAACCTGACTGACTTGTCCTCTATAATCTTCCCATTCAATCCATTACGGACCAAAATATTAACTGGACTCAGAAATCTTAAAATTATACAGGAGCCTATAAAACGATGAACCAGTTTATTAGAAGGGGTTGCTACAGCCTTGACTCCAACGTTAAACCTATTCACAAACACACAACATATGCACAAACACACTTGAACTCCCGTCTCCCACAATTGCATCTATGCGCCTGATGCCTATGGGCGAGCTCTATATTGCGTCTCGCTCTCTCCCAGTTATGTTCCACGGTTTGGGGAGGGTTGAGGGGACCCGCTCAGGGAGCAGCTTGTCAATGGTCAGTGGTCCAACGGTTACACAAGGAAGATTTAATCGGATATTCCAGGATTATTTAGGCCGGAGTGACTTTGATGGCCTCATGCTGAGCAGTATTAAAAGCAAGATTTAACCACAGGATAGAAAGATCCCAGAAGGAGCAGTGGTAACGTGCCTACCACCATGATCGAAACAAAATCTCCGGAATTGCCTAGATGTAAATGCTGGTACATTGTCATTTACTAGGGTGCTCGGTGGTCCAAAGGCGACAAAGATTTTTCGAAAGATGCTCTACATATTGGCCACTAGGGAATATTGCGTTTTCCTATCGGGTGGCCTTGATACTGAAGCTTTGGGATCAGAATTTATGTAATCAAAAAAGGAATTACTAGATTGTTCTCCACGGCTTCCGAATGGTCCTGCAGGACTTCTGGATGGTCCTGCAGCACTTCTGGATGGTCCTGCACTGCTTATAGCTACTGCTGTGGATGGTGCTGGTGCAGGAGTAGGCGCTTAAACACGGCTTGTGGATGGTGTAGTAGAATTGCTAGATTGCTCAGCATTACGCGTTGCTACTGTTTCCAGTTGTGTGTCAACTGTATCGCCAGTTGCTCTGCCTGGAAATGCGTGATCTAGGCTGTTGGATGGGTCATGTGGATAAGGCCCACAAGCCGAAAATCCTGAGGTGCCATTCCCACAGTAGCAGCTTCATTCCATGCAGAACTTAAAAGCTGCCAAAACTGCAGACTAGTAACTTTGCAGCCTGGATGGATATGAACCCAGCTGGTGAAAGCCTGTTGCCAAAATGTTTTAAGAGCTTTAAGAAGGCCCGGATTTAGGGATTGCAAATATTGTGTGGTATGGCTAGGTAGGCAGAGAAGAACGATTAAGAAGACTGAGTTCAGAACAGTGTGACATGTGCCCATCCAGAATTAGCAACACTTCGCCAGAGTTCTTCCTAAGAATGAAGTGACTGTTCAGCCATTTCATAAACACATCCGTATTTACACACACAGAACTATCATTAATTTCGACATGGAAACGTGGAGGCATATCGTCTCCAAATTCAAGTTTCTTCCTTTTCTCTCTAAATATACAGTAGGGTGGAAGGAATTTCCCTTCGGTATTGCAGCATGCAATTAGGAGTATGGTTCGCCTTTTTCTGCTGACCTTAGGTGATAGACGTCTTTGGAACTTTTCACTGTCAGAACTTTCCCAGGTTCATTGTTCAGGTGAAGCCCACACTCGTCCCAAACTGGTGAAACAACTTGCTCTCTGGCAGGTGTGTAACAAGAGGGAAAACTGTTTCTCAATCTTTTCTCGACACGTTACCAACCCTGTTGCAATGGATACACCCTGCGCATTCCTGATGACAAGAGTAAGATGCCATTACAAGAATAGATTCAACCAGTCATAGTCTGCCATCTTACTCTCTTTATTAAATCTGTACGGTATTCCATTTTTCTCCGCAAATGCTAATAGCCGAATTGATTTTGGCGGTGCTGGATATCCAGCATTTTGCATTTTTCTCATGTAGTCCACAAGTCTGCTTTCATTTTCATAGCCAAGGTGTCCTGAAGCAGTATCCAAGATGAATTTCGATTACTATTTTCTTGTTATTAAAATTCCATCGTCTGTAGCAAATGCACAGTTGGGGCCACTGTTGATTTTTGGTAATATTCTTACCTGCAGGCCCTGGCGGACCTTGGGTTGCATTTTTCTTTTCCATTCACCGTTTCAGGGCTCGGTATGGTATTTGGTTGAGTTTCGATGTATCCCACAAGTGCTTATTCCCAGTGTTCACATCTTCTGCAACCAGTAGAAATTAGCTTCTGGACATGAAGCTATGCTTGTTTTCCTCTCGAACTGATGTGCCTGATAGGTTACCCTAAAGATAAATTAAGTGTTTACACGTAACGTACCCTACGCTGTATTCCTCAAGTAAAACCAATTCCTACACCCCAAATTTAAATGTAGTGTTTATATACTTTGATGTCAATCATAAGTAATTAAAATAAATACCTGACTTTCACACCACACAACTCTTTTGAAGTTATCTAGCAGACAGAGAATAAGTGGCATCTTACCCATTCTATATGGGGAAGATGCAGCCTACATTTTCTTCAACATGACCTCCATTAAAAATGGCTTAACCCATTATCCGAAAGCCACACAATGCGTTTTCAAAACACCCAGCAAAATTATGGTAATAATGTAAACATCCACTGGGAAAATCGTTACCATACACAAAAATGTAATATAAAATTTTGTACTTATGATTATTTAACTCAATAAATTTTCCGATTACGTCGCTTTTAATGGATAAATGATGATAACCTTCTTCTTCGCACAGACTGAACTTTCTCAATAACACACGGTGTTGGATAGTGCTGACATCCTCTGGGTATTGGCGAAAATATCAACATTGAGGTATCTTCCACCTACAACATCTTACACTGAATTACCTCATGTAGGTAGGAAATTCAGACATTAGGCCTTAACGACAGCCGGCCTGAGTGGCCGAGCGGTTCTAGGCGCTACAGTCTGGAACCGCGAGACCGCTACGGTCGCAGGTTCGAATCCTGCGTCGGGCATGGATGTGTGTGATGTCCTTAGGTTAGTTAGGTTTAAGTAGTTCTAAGTTCTATGGGACTGATGACCTCAGAAGTTAAGTCCCATAGTGCTCAGAGCCATTTGAACCATTTGAACCTTAACGACAATAACCTAGACATAATTTCTGTGTGAAGTTACCTTCCTATACTAGAAGTATATAAGTAAAAGAGCGTAGCTATGATTTTTAAAACATATATATTCTTTATTAGTTAACAGCCGTTGGAGACTCATTATGTGACGATTACATATTACTCTGCAGTTTAAAAGCTATGCACTGTCTCTCCGGCAGACTCTTTTGTTTGCCCCGTCCTTGCCCTGTACAGTTTCCGTTCATCATGGAAGCCTTTGAAGCTGTCGCTTACTGACCTATATTTTATCCGATGTGAGTGGTCTCCTCGAACTAATACAGTCATTTCAGGGTTGTTTCTCACCTTCCTGAACCATTTCTCGGCCAAGTAAATTAAATAAATCTATTTTGTCAGTCTCTACTCGTTCATCCTAGACAGGTATTAGTCTTCTTTTGCTAATTTACTAGATTAATGTTCAGGTAGCGATGAGTACCATTGATGTTTGTCACTTTTTTTTTTAATTTCAAAGGAAGTTTTGAGTCCGACTTTTTCAGCTTGCTGTTTCACACTGACACAAAAAAATTCACACCAAGAAAGAACTGTGCGCCATAAACAAAACTTGGTAAGCGTGTTTCTACATCTGAAAGACGTAGAAAAATTTCGCGCCAGTCGCATAATAGTGGCGCTAGTAGCACCACTGTGAGGATGCAAATCAGTCTTGCTTTGAACTTTGCACCGGTCGTGAGCGTTAGTTTCATTTGAGAGTGGACTCATTGAATTGATGTTAGTTAAGACTGGCTTTAAGACGCCATTATCAATACCTCACTCAGTTTGAGCGGGGTAGTGTAAATGGGCTACGAGAAGCTGGATGTTCCTTCTGCGATATTGCAGAAAGATCTGTCATGAACGTAGCCATGGAACATTATTGCTGGCAGCGATGGTCACCAGAATGGACGGTTGCAAGAAGACGTGATTCCGGACGGTCACTACCGATAGGGAAGATACCGTGTTGGGAGTATGGCTCTTGTGCATCATACCCATCTGTAGCACCAATTCGAGAAGTAGGTGGCACCACAGTGACACAACGAACTGTTGCAAAAGGGTTACTTTAAGGATAGCTCCGAGCCAGTCGCTGCGTGGCGTGCATTGCATTGACGCCAAACCACCACTATTTGCGACTTCAGTGGTGTCAAGCGAGAGTTCATCGGAGAGCAGGGTGGAGATCTGCTGTGATTTCTAATGAAAGCTGGTTCTGCCTGGGTGCCAGTGACAACCGTGTATTGGTTAGGAGTATGCCAGTTGAGGACCTGTAACCAATCTGTCTGCGTGCTAGAGACATTTGACCTACACATGGAGTTATGGTTTGGGCTGCAATATCTTATGACAGCAGCACTCTCTTGCTTATCCATTGCAACCTGACTGCAAATTCGTACGTCAGTCTAGTGATTCGTCCTTTTGTGTTGCCATTCGCGAACAGCATTCCAGGGGTTGTTTTCCAATAGGATAACGCTCGCCTCTTGTAATTCAACATGCTCTACAGAATGTCGACATGTTGCCTTGGTCTACTCGATCACCGGATCTGTCCCCAATTGAGAACATCATTGGACGACAACTTCAGCATCATCCACAAACAGCATTATCCGTCCCTGTATTGACCGATCAAGTGCAACGATCATGGAACTCCATCCCACAACT
Organism: Schistocerca nitens; assembly: GCF_023898315.1. Taxonomy (NCBI): domain Eukaryota; kingdom Metazoa; phylum Arthropoda; class Insecta; order Orthoptera; family Acrididae; genus Schistocerca; species Schistocerca nitens. Next base: position 357,205,756 of record NC_064618.1, on the reverse strand, counting down.
GACATCCGGCACCTGTACAACACAATGCACGGTTACACCGGTTATTAATATACCAGCATTTCACATTTGCAACGGCTTATCTCGCGCTCTTGCAATGTTAATCACTTAAAACGGTCACCTAGACAAATGTATTCTCTAAATTTCATTACAGTTATATTTTGGTGTTGCGATTTTTTGCGGCAGTACAGTACTATAATACCTATACATTCTTGTAGGATAGTTAATTCCGTAATGAAGGAAAGTCTGTAGCGGTAAGAACTGCAGACGCAGACCGAGGCTTGAACGCATAAGCTGATTCAAAAGGACGAAGCTTGCAGTAATTCAACAGAGATGAAGAGACGTGTACAGAACAGACTAGCGTGGTGAGATGCGTCAAATCTGTCTTCGGACTGAAGACTGCAACAACAACAACATATCTGTATAGTCCTAGTCACATCTTTGTTAAGATCACATCATCTGTCATCCTTAAACATTTTTCGTTAAGATTACTAACTTACTGCAGTCCTCAGTCTTATGCTTGGCGAAGTAGGGTTATAAAACCTATGTTAAGCAATATGATCGTCATAGAACGCCTGATACATTCGAAGCATTGTCAGGAGTTTTCCAGAAACCTTCAGCAACATGGACGCAATCTTTCGACAACGTCTCCCACAAATTGAGGTGAAATGTTAGTAAATGGTGCAGCATTCTTGACATCCTGTTCTGACAACCTTGAAGTGTCAGGTAAATGATTAGTGAATATATTAGTGTAGAATCTTGTTTTGTACGACAGAAAAATAACTGCACCACTGCCGCGCGGAGTGGCCGCGCGGTTTGAGGCCCGTCTCGCCGGAGGTTCGAGTCCTCTCCCTTAGGCATGGCTGCGTATGTTGTTCTTAGCGTAAATCAATTTAAGTAGTGTGTAAGAGTAGGGACCGATGACCTCAGCGGTTTGGTCCCTTAGGAATTCACACGTAAAAAAAAAAAAAAAAAAAAAAAAAAAAGAAGAAGAAGAAGAAAGAAAGATAAAGAAACCTGCACTACTACAACATTTACGTCGTTGAAACTTTGCAGTGCGTCGATAGAGATCCTATTTTTATGCATATACACTGAAGTGGCGAGCTAAAATATGTACCAAGATTGGGAATCGAACCCAGGTCTCCCACTTACTAGGTAGGTGCGTTAGCCACTATGCTACCCTGGCACAGCGGTTCCCCTGGTAGACTGGTACTTTAAATGCCCCTGGTTGGCTGTGGGGCAGTGAGAATTTCGATCGAGGAGGAAGCCGCGCCAGAGTAATCAGTTCAAAATGGCTCTGAGCACTGTGGGACTTAACATCTGTGGTCATCAGTCCCCTAGAACTTAGAACTACTTAAACCTAACTAACCTAAGGACATTACACACGTCCATGCCCGAGGCAGGATTCGAACCTGCGACCGTAGCAGTCGCGCGGTTCCGAACTGAGCGCCTGAACCGAGAGTAATCAGTACAGTTGTGTAAACAACTGTGCCAAGGTGGCTTACTGACTAAAGAACCTGCGTAGTAAGTAGGAGATCTGGGTTCAAATCTCGACCTTGGTACAAATTTTCGCTCCCCACTTCAGTCCGTATACATAAAATCATATCTGTAAGAGACCAGTAAAGTCTCTGTGTTATTTCAACCTATTTTTCACAAGCAGCAGGTGATGCACTACCAAGCTGACATTTCATCCGAGTTTGCGCGCGGGATTAGCCGAGCGGTCTAGGGCGCTGCAAAAAAAAAAAAATTGTTCAAATGGCTACGAGCTCTATGGGACTTAACATCTGAGGTCATCAGTCCCCTAGAACTCAGAACTACTTAAACCTAACTAACCTAAGCACATCACTCACATCCATGCCCGAGGCAAGATTCGAACCTGCGACCGTAGCAGTCATACGGTTTCGGACAAGGCGCTGCAGTCATGGACTGTGCGGCTGGTCCCGGCGGAGGTTCGAGTCCTCCCTCGGGCATGGGTGTGTGTGTTTGTCCTTAGGATAATTTAGGTTAAGTAGTGTGTAAGCTTAGGGACTGATGACCTTAGCAGTCCCATATGATTTGATACTCATTTGAATTTTTTGAACATCCGAGTTTGTCAGAGACAGCTGTTTGACGTTGAAGCACAGTTTTCCGAAAGTCTAAGAAATATGACATATAAAAAACATCACGTTGTACTGTTATGTTACTAAATGTTTGTGTTTCTTTTCAATAGCCAGTCCATCGATAACTTTGCAAGAACACTGTAACAGGTTGTTATTTACATCATCAGTAATCTAGATATTTGGTACTTCTGCACCATTTTCACTCATATTCACACAGTCATACCGTGTCATGAAGACTACAATTTTCTAATTCTTCAATGTTGAAACGTTTTATTCAAATCGTAACTGAACTGTAGATCGAATGCTAAAAAATATTTAGAAACAGTGGCTGGCTGATCACTTACTAAAACCAGCATGAGCCAGCCACCTTGCAAACACGCATGACACATTAAAACCTTTAGAGAGCAAGTCAGACATCCCACAAAAACTTAAAAGTCGCACTAAAGTACAAGATAGATCAGCAGGTAAAGTAACATCTACTCTCTTCTCTCAATACAAAATAGATCCATTTAAATCATTTTAAATGTAGTATGCTGTAATCCGCACACGACAAGGACCGCTGGATTGGAAAACCGTGCGTCGTCGGACGATGCTCCGTCTCAGTGACTGGAAATGGGAACGTTAAGGCGGAATAGTTGATTTCGTCAACCGGATGTTACCGTCCGTGACTTCCAGCCACTATGTTTCGCACCGAGGGCCGTTTCTGTAAGTCAGCAGCGAGGACATAGCATCTAGGGAGACAACATAATGAGTCACGTTATCTAGAAAGAAGCTTCCTTGCCTGCCACAGGGCGGTTGGCCAACAGAGATGATACGTCTTACGGTAGTGAGTTTGCTCTGAGTGTCATTCTCTGCGTAGTGTGGCTTCATGAACATTCGAAGTTCTGAGTTAGACTTAAACACAGAGAGAGATATGCACGGATAAGAAAAGTAAAGACACAAAGGAATTAAAGACATTAGCTGATTTATGTCAGTTGTATAAGTTGTAATGTCCGAAACTACGCACACTTCATATATAGTTAAGGCGATGACGGTCAATGATGCCCTTCAGTGTAGGTGCTCACCAAGCTGGAGCTCATATGGGACTCGGCGAGGTGCAGCGAGTAATGAGGCATCTGGTTAGTAAGCAGGAGACTTTCAGTGCAGATAAAAACGGACACCACACAGGTAAGAAAAATGCCATCCACATCCGTATTGCAAGCACAAGTCTGTTATTCGCACCTGTATCCGTATCTGCGAATATTAAAATATTGTAAACCATTTTAAAGCGTTTAGGACGCTACAGATTTGACGGCCTGGAATGAATTTTCCTCTGCTGAAGACAAACTTTCTAAATATCAATCCATCGACTAAGAATGTAAGAGGCCAATGATGACCACATTTCAGTCTAACGTAGTCTGTTATATTCTTGATACATTTCTGAAGTTACAAATTTCTGTCATGATTACTGAAACGGGTTTTGTCAAAGGTTTTGCATAATATTTCAGCAGTAATAGAAGAAATGCAGATGTGTTCAAAATTGGTTCAAATGGCTCTCAGCACTATGGGACATAATTTCTGAGGTCATCAGTCCCCTAGAACTTAGAACTACTTAAACCTAACTGACCTAAGGACAGCACACACAGCCATGCCCGAGGCAGGATTCTAACCTGCGACCGTAGCGGTCGCTCGGTTCCAGACTGTAGCGCCTAGAACCGCTCGGCCACCACGGCCGGCGCAGATGTGTTACAAGTTGACGACACGCCATGCGTATTCTTAACCTTTAGTGGCAAAAAAATTATTCAAATGGCTCTGAGCACAATGTGACTTAACTTCTGAGGTCATCAATCGCCTATAACTTAGAACTAATGAAATCTAACTAACCTAAGGACATCACACACATCCATGCCCGAGGCAGGATTCGAGCCTGCGACTGTGGCGGGCGCTCGGTTCCAGACTGCAGCCCCTAGAACCGCACGGCCACTCCGGCCGGCAACCGTTAGTCATATAGTTGGTTTATCAGACGTACCTTAAGTGAACATAATGCTAAATCATGTTAACTTTGTACATTTCTCAACATAATAATCACTGCACTGTGTAGATGTAAATATATTTGAGTGACACGTCGATAGATTCAGTAATTTTATGCCGAACAGTATTTACGTCGTACACAAACAGGAGTTAAACCATGAATCGAAGATGATGTGTCCTAGAACAGCCTTCATGCCACTTTGTGACAGCTTTCGGTAATTAAGAAAGTAGCTTCTGTTACTGCAAACGAAACACGAATCATTCAAGCATAAGGCAGCTGTTCGCACGATGGACACAGAAAGCCAGGAAGGATGCTATATCGCCATATGTCAGCAATGTAATAGAATGGTTCAAATGGCTCTGAGCGTTATGGGACTTAACATCTGAGATCAGCAGTCCCCTAGAACTTAGAACTACTTAAACCGAACTAGCCTAAGGACATCACACAACACCCAGTCATCACGAGGCAGAGAAAATCCCTGACCCAACGGTCGTCAAACCAGTCACACTCCTTGATGACAGTTATGTCGAAATACAACAAAAAATTGTTATTGACATTGTCGTATTGTCCTTTAGCTTTTAACAGCAATTATTATTGCGGTTATCCAGTCCGCCACACAGTTTTATCCGCAAAGGCAATATTACTGGGGATTTTAGCATCTGCACAGAGATCTCCTTACAGAAATCTTAGATTATTTCTGAAGACATTAACGTTTGTGACTTTTCACAGTGTTGTAAAGGTAGCAGCGTGAGGTGCTGGTGGCAGGTTCCTCCGGAGGTGGGCGAGTGGCCGTCCCCCCCAAAAACAACAACGGAGCCGGGCTGCGAGGACGCGCTTCGGACTCGAACCTGGAGGCCCGCCAGTGTCGGCGGCGTGTCCTCGGCCGTCCGTTGACCCGCCACGCCGATCGGTCGTTGCGTAACTGGTTGCACTCCCAATAGACGCAGCCACGGCGACGCCGCATGCTGCACGTGCCTCGAAGCATTTTGTATCTCGTGGTTTGGTTCTTAAGAATTTATAAAACAAGATAAAGAGCTGTGTGTAGCTCTATAAACTTTCTTTCTTCTTAGCCACAAGTCAGCGCACAGAAAATATGTACACTTCAGAGCGACATGAACTAACGACTATTAAGATCCTAGCACCTGCATCGCCTACAGAGGGTCCCTAAGTAAACAGAGACAGTGTAAAGCCAGGCAGGTACAGATCCACGGTTCGGTCCTGGGGAGGGTCAGTGTTACGTCTTCTTCTCCCCCTTTCCCCCAAATACATGGGGCGCTTAATATGTACACTACTGGAAATTAAAGCTGCTACACCCCGAAGATCACGTGCTACAGACGCGAAATTTAACCGACAGGAAGAAGATGCTGTGATATGCAAATGATTATCTTTTCAGAGCATTCACGCAAGTTTGGCGACGGTGGCGACACCTACAACGTGCTGACATGAGGAAAGTTTCCAACCGATTTTTCATACACAAACAGCAGTTGACCGGCGTTGCATGGTGAAACGTTGTTGTGATGCCTCGTGTAAGGAGGAGAAACGCGTACTATCACGTTTCCGACTTTGATAAAGGTCGGATTGTAGCCTATCGCCAATGCGGTTTATCGTATCGCAACATTGCTGCTCGCGTTTGTCGAGATCTAATGACTGTTAGCAGAATAGGGAATCGGTGGGTTCAGGAGGGTAATACGGAACGCCGCGCCGGATCCCAACGGCCTCGTATCACTAGCAGTCGAGATCCTATCCGCATGGCTGTAACGGATCGTGCAGCCACGTCATTATCCCTGAGTCAACTGATGGCGCCGTTTGCAAGACAACAACCATCTGCACGAACTGTTCGACGACGTTTGCAGCAGCATGGACTATCAGCTCGGAGACCACGGTTGCGGTTACCCTTGACGCTGCATCACAGACAGGAGCGCAGGCGATGGTGTACTCAACGACGAACCTGAGTGCACGAATGGCAAAACGTCATTTTTTCGGACGAATCCAGGTTCTGTTTACAGCATCATAATGGTCGCATCCGCGTTTGGCGACATCGCGGTGAACGCACATTGGATGCGTGTATTCGTCATCGCCATACTGGCGTATCACCAGGCGTGATGGTATGGGGTGCCATTGGTTACACGTCTCGGTCACCTCTTGTTCGCATTGACGGCACTTTGAACAGGGGACGTTACATTTCAGATGTGTTACGAGCCGTGGCTCTACCCTTCATTCGAACCCTGCGAAACCCTACCTTTCAGCAGGATAATGCACGACCGCATGTTGCAGGTCATGTACGGGCCTTTCTAGATACAGAAAATGTTCGACTGCTGCCCTGGCCAGCACATTCTCCAGATCTCTCACCAATTGAAAACGTCTGGTCAATGGTGGCCGAGCAACTGACTCGTCTCAATACGCCAGTTACTACTCTTGATGAACTGTGGTATCGTGTTGAAGCTGCATGCGCAGCTGTACCTGTACACGCCATCCAAGCTCTGTTTGACTCAATGCCCAGGCGTATCAAGGCCGTTATTACGGCCAGAGGTGGTTGTTCTGGGTACTGATTTCTCAGGATATATGCACCCAAATTGCGTGAAAATGTAATCACATGTCAGTTCTAGTATAATATATTTGTCCAATGAATACCCGTTTATCATCTGCATTTCTTCTTGGTGTAGCAAATTTTATTGCCAGTAGTGTAATGAACCACATTTCTTTTCTCGGTCAGTTTTGGTTGAAAATGTGTTGAATTTGTTGTGGGACATCGTTGAATATCCCCACTTCACCATTAAAGTTTTATGAAATTCCGATAGGTGGCGGCGTTATACATAGCCTTCACAATGGCGTCTGTTACGAAGGTGCGTTCCAAGCAGAGTTTCTTTGGGCGGTAAACCAGAGCATCGCAGATATTCGTAGGCGCTTGCAGAATGTCTACGGAGACTTGGCAGTGAACAAAAGCATGGTGAGTTGTTGGGGGAGGCGTTTGTCATCATTGCAAGAAGGTCGCGCAAATCTATCCGATCTCCCGCGTGGCGGCCGGCCGTACACAGCTATGACTCCTGCAATTTTGCAACGTGTAGATACTCTCATTCGACATGATCAATGGATCATAATCAAACACCTCACTGCACAACTGGTCTGGACACACTCGCCCAACAGTTGGGGTACTCAAGAGGTGTGTGCCCGCTATGTTCCTCGCCGCCTGATAGTAGACCATAAACAACAACGGAGGACCATCTCTGTGGAACTGATTTTGCGTTACAAGGGAGGGTACTGATGCAGCAGGTCGTTGGCCCCGAGATCGTGTAGTGGTTGGGGAGAGGCATAATGTGTATTGTTCAGAGCCGAATAATTATCGTTTTGTCGCACTAGAAATTGTATTCCAGAAAAGGGCGCGGGTATGGATGTGTGCGTGTTGTTGTGACAGAACGTTCTGGCAGTTCTGGAACATGTATTCAATGTTCATTCCTTTGAATTTTGGTGTAGAGCTTAATATTTACCTTGTCTCCCCAATGATGTACAACAATGGCGGCGTGGCTCCGGCGGCTATTCTCTTTTCGTTTTGACTTCTTCTCCGAAAAGATCCATTTAAAAAATGCAAGTCCTCGACGCATCGGGAGGTTAATATTAAGGCCTAGGTCGGTAGGAGAATGAAGACTTGCGACTTCCGCATATTGTAACTTCTAATTAACACAATACTGGGAAAGAGCAGTAAAGGACGTTTTTATCGCACCAGCTCAAAAGACCGACGGATACCGAGTTCTGTAAAATAAAAAAGCAAATCAAGTACATAAAATAATTGATAGCTTAGCCTTCAATTGTCTGTTAGCTTACTCAAATAATCCTACCTCACTACGATATCTTTGCCGTAAGGGGACGACGCGAATATTTATTTATATGTGCAGACCATTTACGGAATCTACACAATCGACAAGTAGAGTGGCACCACGCGTGCATACAGTAAGGCCGTGGCACTGAACGGAGAGTATATAGCCAAATGAATGGGGAATAATATGGTGTACTGGAATGCTGAATATAGCCCAACTGCTTTCAGAAAAAAGTATGTTGCATTACTTATTAAGAGCCGCTCGTGTAACTTGTCGCCAGCCCAACTTATAACGTGCCGCAGATGCTTTGATTTTAGTAATAATAACAATTAAATATATAAAAATTTCTAATAATAATAACTATCTTAAAATGATCCACTTCGGTTGATTTTCTTCCTTTATTTTTGGGTCATAAGTCTTCTGATTGGTTTGACGTCGCCCGCCACGGATTCCTCTCCTGTGCCAACCTCTTCGTCTCAGAGTAGCACTTGCAACCCACGTCCTCAATTATTTGCTGGATGTATTCCAATCTCTGTCTTCCTCTACAGTTTTTGCCCTCTCCAGCTCCCTCTAGTACCATGGAAGCTATTCCCAGATGTCTTAACAGATGTCATATCGTCCTGTCCCCTCTCCTTATTAGTGTTTTCCACATATTCCTCTCCTCTCCGATTCTGCGCAGGACCTCCTCATTCCTTATCTTAACAGGTCGCCTAAATTTCGTCTGTAGCACCACATCTCAAATGTTTCAATTCTCTTCTGTTCCAGTTTTCCCACAGTTCATGTTTAACTACCATACAATGCTGTACTCAAGAGTCACATTCTCAGACATTTCTTCCTCAAATTAAGGCTTATGTTTGATACTAGTAGACTTGTCTTGGCCAGGAATACCCTTTTTTCCATTGCTAGTCTGCTTTTAATGTCCTCCTTGCTCCGTCCGCTGTTGGTTATTTTACTGCCAAGGTAGCAGCATTCAACGACTTCATCTACTTCGTGACCATCAATCCTGATGTTAAGTTTCACGCTGTTCTCATTTCTGTACTTCTCGTTACTTTACTCTCAACTCATATTCTGTACTCAGATTGTTGATTCAATTCAACAGATCATGTAATTCTTTTTCACTAGAAATTGTATTCCAGAAAAGGGCGCGGGTATGGATGTGTGCTTGTTGTTGTGACAGAACGTTCTGGCAGTTCTGGAACATGTATTCAATGTTCATTCCTTTGAATTTTGGTGTAGAGCTCAGGATAGCAATGTCATCAGCGAATCGTATCACTGATATTTTTTCACCTTGAATTTTAATTCCACTCTTGAACCTTTCTTTTATTTGCATCATTGCCTCTTCGATGTACAGATTCAACAGTAGGGGCGAAAGACTACATCCCTGTCTTACACCCTTTTTAATCCGAGCACTTCGTTCTTGGTCGTCCACTCTTATTATTCCCTCTTGGCTCTTGTACATATTGTTTATCACCCATCTCTTCCTATAGATTATCCCAATTTTTTTTATAATTTCGAACATCTTGCTCCATTTCACATTGTCGAACGCTTTTTCCAGGTCGACAAATCCTATGGAGGTGTCTTGATCTTTCTTTATTCCTGCTTCCATTATCAACCGCAACGTCAGAATTGCCAGTCTCCTGCCTTTACCTTTTCTAAAGCCGAACTGAACGTCATCCAACAGAACCTCAATTTTCTTTTCCATTCTTCTGTACATTATTCTCGTCAGCACTTGGATGCATGAGCTGTTTAGCTGATTGTGCGATAATACTCGCACTTGTCAGCTCTTGCAGTCTTCGGAATTTTGTGGATGATGTTTTCCCGAAATTCATATGGTATGTCGCCAGATTCACACATTCTACACACCAACCAGAATAGTTGTATTGTTGCCAATTCCCCCAATGAAGTTATATTAAAAAGGACGGTAAATAGCTTTAAAAGAATCATTCAGTACCTCTTGGAAAAAAATCATTTCGCATTATCGAGATATTTAATGCTTACAAGGAAGTTTTCTGCAAAACTTCGAGAAAGAAAAAAAATCTCAACAGCGAGAATCAGTTGTGCGACAAAAACTAAAGATGGTGGGTGTGCTTCTACATCTGCAAAATGACGTCTATTCAAATTTCGCTTATGTCGCAATTGAGTGACGCTCGTAGTACCACTAGGAGGATGCAGTCACAAATATGCGCGGTAACGGTTGTCAGCGTTAATTACCTTTGAGACTGGAAGCAGTAAGATGATGTTAGTCAAGAATACCTTTTAGACGACAAACACACCATTATTACGTGGAAGACCGTCGTGTTCTGCATATGGCTGTGGCATATCGTGCAGGACCTGCGGAAACAATTCTAGCGGCAGATGGCGCCGCAGTGACACAACCAACTGCTACAAATCGGTTACTTCAAGGACAGTTGCGAACCAGACGCCCTGCAGCGTCCGTTCCACTGACACCAGACCAGTGCCGTTTGCGACTTCAGTGGTGTCAAGATAGAGTTCATTGGAGAGCGGAGTGGAGGTCCGTTGCGTTTACTGATGAAAGCCGGTTCTGTCTCGTTGCCGGTGATGGCCATGTGTTGGTTAGAAGGAGTACAGCCCAGCCCTTGCAAGCAGCCGGTCTGCGCGCTGGGCATACTGGACCAACACCTGGAGTTATGGTCTGGGGTGCGACTTCGTCTGACAGTAGGAACACTCTCGAGGTTATCCCTCGCACCCTGACTGCAAATTTGTACGCAAGTCTGGTGATTAGATCTGTTGTGCTGCCATTCATGAACAGAATTGCAGGGGGTGTTTTCCAGCAGGATAGCGCTCACCCACATACAGCTGTTGCAACCCAACATAATCTACAGTGTGTCGAAACGTTGTTGTAGTCTGAACGATCACCAGATCTGTCTCCAATGGAGCACTCACTACTGGGCATCGTCGGACGGCAACTCCAGCGTTATCCACAACCAGTATTACCCGTCGCTGTACTGACCGACCAAGTGCAACAGACATGGAACTCTATCCCAAAAAACTGACATCTGGCAACTGTAAATTTGCATTCTTGGATTCAGCATTCTGGTTGTTCCACCGGTTATTAATGTACCAGCATGTCACATTTGCAATGTCTTTTCTTCTGCCTACACCAGCCTGTGATCTTACTACGTTAATCACTTAAATACATCGACTAGACAAACATATTCCCGAAATTTGATTATCTACGTTAATGATAACTTGGCGTTGGGTTTTTTCCGTCAGCGTAGAAGGTAAATGATTGAAATATGAGAAGCAAGGTTATGTAAGCATAGGATAGACAAGCCGATCATTTGCCTTTCGCACTTGGGACATTTATCGGTCCAACCTTTTGCAAAAGTTATCACTATTTCCACTGGTCTGATACTGTCCTCCAACTGTCCCTCTACCGTGCTAATCTCACCATATCAACGTAACTACACCAGATATTCTCTAGAGTCTGTTTTACATGTTCTAGTTAGTGTGTGGTAGTCTAGTCTTCGCCTTCGCCCACCATTTTTCTCCTTTACTGCTCCTTCCAACGACAGCGCAAGTACTCCAGGATGCAGTAGCGAATATGTCACTGAATTGTCTCTTCTTCAGGTGAAGGACTTTTGGTAACCTATTCTTTTTGGCACTTCTGTATTTCTTTTTGGCACTTCTGTCCTTTATTTGTCCGTTAATTTTAACAGTGTGAGGTGGCACTCCATTCCATATGTTTCTATCGCCTTCGTCTCCAGATTTCCGATGTTCCACGTTTAACTTTCATGCCTCTGGTGTTTCAGACGTACACCTTCAGGAACTTCATATTCATGTAAAGTTCTATTTCCCATATCTTCATTAAAAGTTACTTAGCTTCTTGCCTCTGTATTTGACTGACGCAAACATACCTTAGTTGCTTATATCGTAAATCACTGTGGTTGTTATCTACGCAGTAAAGTTCCCAGTCTTTGTATACAACGGCTTCTTAGGAACCTTGTTTCAATATTTTAAACGCTTCATGAATAATGGGAGAATATCACGCTTGTAAAATGGCTCTCACTTCGCCTCTAACACAGCCTTTACAGTCCAATGTTTATGATGGCAGATATTAACTCATAGAATAACATATCTTTTTACACAGTTTTTATTCTACTTTTTTGCGAATGAAAGTTCATGTTATTTACGCCATGATTTCCTTCTTCTTCATTTCTAGATATTATTTATCCTAAATACATAAAGTAAGCAATTACTGTCTCGAGAGGTAAGAACAACATACAGCTACAACCTACCACGCTGTTTTTTATATGATTCGCATTTATAAGGACAATCAGCTAAAAACAGCTCAAACACTTATGGTGAAATGTAAATACCAGACGCAGCAAGCAGTAACATCAGATGTAAGATCTGCCAAACATAGTAGTTAACAGGGATCACTAACATACTATCAGTCTAGCTTTGAATGTAATAATACAGTTGTGTTTATCTCCGTTGTTGGACTGAATGATGTTAAAAGTAAATTTCACTACTCTCATAATCGAAGGCTCAGTATCGAATGACGTTTATAAATGGTACAGTTCCCTTAATGTATTTGCCGGCCGCGGTGGCCGTGCGGTTCTAGGCGCTGCAGTCCGGAACCGCGGGGCTGCTACGGTCGCAGGTTCGAATCCTGCGTCGGGCATGGATGTGTGTGATGTCCTTAGGTTAGTTAGGTTTAAGTAGTTCTAAGTTCTAGCGGACTGATGACCTAAGATGTTAAGTCCCATAGTGCTCAGAGCCATTTGAATCATTTTGAACCTTAATGTATTTCATATCACAGCATTGGTATGTCATCAGCGTAGTCGTGTTCATATTTTTCTGTTCTCATTGACTTTACATGTTGGACTTGTTTATATACAAACATCAGTACTAGCCTTTGTGATGAAACAAACACTTGTTCTATTTACACTGATAAGCCGGAACATTATGACCAATTACCTAATAGCCGGTATGTCCACATTTGGCATGGAAGCAATGAGGCGTTGGTATGTCACTGGAGGGATGTGCCACTACATCGGCACCTAATTCCCGTAAATTCCGTACGGGTGGGGAGGGTGGGGGGTGGGCGGGGCGGGGTGGCGCATGAGCTCTGCCGCCACGTTCACATCCCAGATGTGCTCTATCGGGTTCAGTTCTGGCGAAATGTGAGGCCAACACAAATGCAATTCGCCACTGCGTTCCTTGAACCACTCCATCATACTCCTGGCCGTTGCACTGGCCCATTACCCTGTTGAAAAATGCCACTGTCGTCGGGAAACATGATCGTCATGAAGGGGTTACGTGGTCTGCAACCAGTGTGCGACACTCCTTGGCCGTCATCGTGCCCTACACGAGCTCCACTGGACCCGTGGATGCCAACGTGAATGTTCCCCAGTGCATAATGGAGCCGCCACCAGTGTCTGTCCGCACCGCAGTACAGGTTCTAAGGAGCTGTTCCCATGAAAGACGGCGGATTCACGCCCTCCCGTCGACATGATGAAGAAAGGATCGGAATTCACCAGGCCATGCAACGCTGCGTCACTGTGCCATCGTCCAGCGCCTATGGTCGTCGGCTGCGGAGGCCCATCGTTAGGAGCGTTCGGAGCACTGTGTGTTCAGATACACTTGTACTCTGTCCAGCATTAAAGTCTGACGTTAGCTCCACCAAAATTCGCCGACTTTCCTGTTTTACCAGTCTGCCCAGCCTATAGAGTCCGGCATCTACAAAAAGGGGTGGCCGCCCAGCTCCACGACCTTGGTTTCGGCATGTGTTGAAGACACTCACCGCAACACACGTCGAACACCCGACAAGCCGTGCAATTTCTGAAACCCTCGTGCCGGGTCTTTGGGCCATCAAAATCTGCCCTCGGACAAGCTCAGACAGATCGCACTCCTTCCCCATTCTACACATAGGCAGCACTCTCACTGATACTATATGCATCGTGCGTGCGTCTGACTAGTAGTCATTCTTCGCCAGGCGACGGGCTATCGCCTGGATGGGCTTACATTGATAGCAGTTCGGTGGTCATAATGTGCTGGCTGATCAGTGTACGTAATATTAAAGAAAAAATTGCTTCCCCTCTAATGAAACTGACTTCGATCATTTTCTCATTCCCTCTAGGACTTTTGCAATACTCTTTTAAACAAATGTACTCATAGTACGGTACGTTGATTATCTGCATATGATTTTTACAATACTCAGGAGTTGGCGTTACCTTTTGTTGTAGTTGTACTTGTAGTAAGCATTTATGAAAATCCCATGAATAAAAATAAAGTGACTGGGGTCTGATAAAATAAAAGATCAGTGCTCCATATGACCCTTTATTCGTCATTTTACACAATTTAAAGCATGCAGCATGTTACCAAGACCGATCTGTAATGCTGATAGGAACACCAGACTGCCACCTTGTAAAAATGTCACCACTTAGTCGCGTGTCAACAGAATCACATAATCGATCTCTAAGTATACGAACTGTACTCTCAGCTTTTAGTGTAACTAATGACCGTCGTCGCTAATGCACTTAGTTCATCAACTGAAACAACTTCCTCTTTGTCTCCTGGTGCTCTACGGATATGTCATGAGCACTGGCAGGGCAATATAGGTTAAATTTTACGGAAAAGGAGCACGAGTCACATAGATGTTTGACGAATATCAGAACGATGTAATCGTTCGTCACGATTCGGTATCAGTCATTAAAGCTGCATTTGCTCCTCGTTATAGACACGAAAAAAAAAAAAATAGGAGCATGTCATCGACCTTCTTTGGCCTAATTTTTTGACATTTAATGCCAGTCCTCGTTTGTACGACACTATACCGTAATAAGATAATGTTATAGCCCTGCATCGGGCCCTGCTCCATAAAAGCTACTACATGTACGTCGGCTGCCCTGAATATTCAAAACTGGTTGGAACCCTGACCCGCCCAGACAGTCGCGTGCTTTCCCACGCTGCTTCCTGGATTTGAGGGCACTCTGGATGTGGTTTTTACGCAGTTTTCCACGTCACACTATATTCATACTGAGCTGGTACCCACGTCCCACTTCAGTTACACGATTTGCATTTCGGAAACGTTCACTCCCTTTCACTAAACGCAGACGGATGAAGAAAAATTGCGCCCGTTGGGGAGTGGATGGTGGGGGGGGGGGGGGGGGGGACCGGCTACTCTCACTTCGTAACAGTGCAAAATCCAGATTTTATCAGGCCGATCCTGTAAAGTGTCATGGGATATTCCTTCGTAGCAATGGGAGTTCACCCTCGTATGGCTGACTGTATAACATTACGGAGGATCGTCACACATTTCTGTGTTATCCAGCACAAGTAAAATGTCAATTGTTTATTGTATGGACAGGAACTCCATGAATATGAAAGCAGCAAGGCATTATCTTATCAAACTGAACAGAAAACGCACAGTTTATTGATATGTGTTGCTTACACGCTAAAATTTACTTGCATCTAGCTGAAGAGAAATTTGTTGGGGAACCTTTATCAATCTCATGTAACCAAATAACATTTGCCCTTCCTGTTGTTTGGGTGGAGTTCTGAGTTGTGCTTGGATAGTTCAAAGGCAAACCACCACGTTCGAGTTCCGATCTGGCACACAGTTTTACTCTGCAAGGAACTTTAAAAAACTAAATACATTGGTTTCCTTATATCATGTAAAAATTTTAAAAACAGCAATATCATGTAGAAAAAGTGAAAACGCACCAAGCGAAAGTTGTAAATGTTGTTTTCACATTAGTGTTTCTTTAAACTACCACAAGGAAACAAGCGACGCTGCAGTAGGTTTCCGCCTTACATACAATGCGTAGAACTGTGTGTCTGAACATAGGACGGCAGTTAGTTCTGTGATTGTGACAGGTGTCAGCTGTGGTGGTATATTTGGTCGATGATGTATCTATCTGTGGTGGACGCATTTTGAGGTGTGGACGATGGCCAGCATAGAAGTAGTCAGCAGGGGGTGAAAAAGGACGTCTTTCTGCAGTTCAGAGGCTGTGGCAGCATAATCTAACCACTGTTTTGGCGTCCTAAAGATTAAGTCAAGTATTGTCATCGACTAAGAAACCATAAAGTATATCTTCGAGTACAGTCTGCATAAAGCCTTCTAAAGGAGGTACGTACGCGAGGCGAACGGAAACGTCAAAATGTGCACCAGGTCGGTGGGAAAACCTTTCTCTCCGTGATTGTCACGGAAAAGTTTTGGTTTAGTTTGCAAATTAACCCTAAATTTGTTGCGGTCTGGAGATAAGACGTAATCTGTTAAATGAATAATTTGTATCGTGGCAGGGTATATCACGTCTTCATATTTTTCCATGTGGGACTGTGACTGCAAAGGACTACAGAGGTAACATCAGTTATAATTAATTGTGGCCATGCAGCTTAAGATTACAAACCGCGACTGTCTGTAATACCTATATTTATTATAAGTTTAATTTTGAACACTGCAGCGCATTTCAAGTAAATTTTGCTCATCATCAGGCGTTTATGGGTACAGATGTTACTTAAAGATAAAACTATCACACCATAACAACTGACGCAAAACTATCTTCATCCCGCACAGGCTGTGGTATCAGTCACAACAATGAACCGCGGCTCCAAGCCAGCAGAAGACAAGACCGGACTTCAGTATCAGGCCACCCACTGTCCTCCAACAAGATACTCCAATAACCACTCCAGCAGCAGAACAGAGAACAAAAACAATTCCAGGTTAATTTAGACTAACAAGGGGAGGCCATGACAGAATCACGGATTTACTTCAGACTTCGTACACTTTTAATAGTCCATTAGGACAACATAATGTGCAAGTAGTAAGGCGTACTACTTAGGCGAGGTTTCGAGAAAATCGCGAGAGAAGTTTTACGTGTCAGTGCCGTACCGTCGCCTTGCGACAATGAGTGTGAGCTGGCGGCGGTCACGTGGATAGCGTTTAGACACCGTAATAGGTGGATAGCTGGATCAAGTCCCACTCTTCTTTTTCAGTTTATGAACTTAAATTGAATTTCCAGTGTTATATGGTTGTTTGCTAATTTTTACTCTCTTTGCAAATATTATATTTATAATTTTCGACAAATAAACGACCAAACGCATAAAGTTTTCCTGGAAATGTATGCCTGTCGTGATTTCGGAAATCCCTTATACCTGCAGGTGAGTAAGGTACTGAGGACTGCTTTGCTTTTGGACGCTTCCATCTGCAGACTTGAGTTTTGAGGGAGAAGGACAAATTCGAAAAGCTCAAGTCAAATATCGATTAATAAAGATGTAAATAACTTTATTTAGTAATAAAGTGAGTTACAGTATGCCAGAATATGAGGGTAATGTACGACTAATTTCTGGATGTGTTTTCGACATTACAAGTTGCAGGATGATATTTTACAGACACAGAAAATATAAAGTAAATCGGCATCTACTGCACTGAATGAATACAGCTTTCCCCCATGCACAAGGAATCATCAGAGTTTCTAAGAAAAAACAAAGCTCGTTGACATTTTGAAAAATGTCTCTTTCTTTCGACAATTTGAACGGAAAGATGCCTAACGCAACATTTTCCTAAATATCTGTGCCGAAATTGGCGCTGTACGATTGAATGTACTGTAATAGCATCCTCACGAGAAGCAATTTGTCGTTCGTTGTCAGTCGAATACGAACAAGTTTGAAGGCACTTGATAAAGGTTTTAACTTGCCTATAGACATAAAAGTCGCGTAATATTTGTTTCAATCATAAAAATTAATAAACAGCCGAATAACATTGGATATTCATTAAAAATTCATGCAAATACACGTCTTCTTTCATCATATTAACTTTGGAATGTAATATGTATTAAATAATATGGCTAGTGTTGAAAATAACATAAATCAAAAGAAATGCATGAACGGACTCGATCCAACGAGCGGGGAACTTGAACGCTAACCACATGGCCGCCGCCAGCTCGCGGTCGGGTTCTCCACATTCCGGTACGTCAATGACGCGCAAAACTTTCCCTGCGATTTTCTCGAAATGACCTAAGTAGTACGCCTTACTTCTTGCACATGTTGTCCTAATGGACTATTAAAATTGTACCAAGTTTGAAGTAAATCTGTAATCCGAACGTCCTGGTCTCTCCTTGTAATATATTTTATTCTCTAAGTAACGTATGTTTGTATAAGCCCCTGGTGATAATCAAAACATTATTTAAACGCATTTTAATAAACATAAAATACATAAATGTGACTGATAGCAGTAAAATACAACAAATGATAAAATCAGTTACTCTCGCATGCAGTGGACGAGGATTCCACCCTAGTCTCATCAAAAAGCAAGAAATTCAGTACATGGAGTGCCCAGTTCGATCTCCTTACGTGTTAGCTGAATCCCATGCACTGCCTTTCGTACGCTCGCGATCGGTGTCCTCCAACCGTACCATGGTCGCAGTGAGTTCATCTCTGGTAAAAGAGTGCCATTTACCGTACAGTTGACTACCACTTCCACCTATTGTATTACCTCTCGGGAAACAAACACTTCATAATGATGTTACTTGTGCTGTACGAAACTAACACACCACATTTCGAGCTTGCCTAGTGAAATGACGTAATGGCTATAGCTTTGGATTAGTATTCGAGAAGATCGGAGTTTAAATTCGTATCTGGCCATCCAGTTTCCCTAATTCGCATAAGGCGAAAGCAGGAGGTTTTCTTTTCAAATATACATGACTGCTTCCCTTCCCTATTCTTGTATAATTCAACCTTGTGGTCCGCCTCTGTTTATTACATTTCGATAAGACCTTAAATAGAAATCTACCTCGATTTTCATTCTGAATTTATTTTAAGAGAAAAAGACAGGCCGTTGAACACAGAATATAAGTAGATGAAAAACTCAAGTACGATAAAACTAGAAGGATTACGAAAAAAAATCGCCTGAGCTTTAATACTGAGAGATGCACTACACAAAAAAATCAAAACTATAATTTTCACAGGAAGTAAGATTACAAAAGATGGTCTAAATAGTGATGAGATGATCGGTAACATGCCTCAACTAAAGAAAGATTTATCGAAGACAACTAAATTTACTCATGTGATCTATAGGCCTACAATTGTTGAAGAAGCTGTTGAAACCGTAGTTTGTTGAACTGTAAACAGATTGTAGCATCATGGTTTGTAAAGCTGATGGTGGAGTTTCTAAAACTAATTTGGAACCCAGTGCTGTGTGGATGTAAAAGGCACACAGTAGCAAATTCTGTAATGAAGAGAATAAAAGCATTTTAAACAATGTTACAAATAGAAAGTGAGAATACTAATCGAGCATTTGTTGTAGTCCTCAGTCCGTAGACTGGATTGATGCAGTTTTAAACGCTAGTCTGTACTATCCAAGTGTCTTCAGCTCTGCATAATAAGTGCAGTCTTGACCATTTTAACTTGTATACTGTAGTCAAACCGTGGTTATCCTCTACTGTTTTTACTCTCGCCCCCATCCCCCCTTCCCAACTCACGCTTCCGGAATGTATCAGATTAGTTATTACTTCATGCTTCATAATGTCCTATCAATCTATCCTTTCTTTTCAGGAAGATTTTCCATTAAGCTATTTTATAATTGATTCTATTCAGTACCCTAGAGGACATATGAAGCACGAAACAAAGAGACACTCTATGTACTGATGACGAAATAAGTTACTGGTAAACTTTGGAGAATGAGGGATATTCGTGAGCCATACAAGATTTTGCTATCACACAAGGAAGAGAAAAAGATTGTACAGATCAAAGACTACATTATATAGCACAGATTGTTGGCATAATTGTGTGTAGCAAGTAAATGTAGAACGGTTATAATCCACCACGTGCGCTTCAACACTCTGAGAGTTTTAATTTCAGTTAGGGTTCCGCGTGGAAACCTTGCATACGAGGAAGTGTTACATCACTGTCACGTTCTTTGCTTCTTTGAAATTCTTAATTAAAAAAAGTGGAATAAGGGGAGTGCCAGAAACCGGTAACAGGAGTCGTTAGCTTGGAGCGGGCACTTTGTTTCTTATGGGTTTGTTTGGTTTCTTCTGTAAGGATCACGTTCTGAGCCAGGGTTTCCGCTTACGTAACGCTACTCGTCGAAGAGGTACAGACTTGGAACAAAAGAATGCGTAACTTTTAGCCCGCAGGAACTATTGACTAAATACTTTTCGTAAGTGTTAAGCGAACAAATCAGTTAGATGTCTACTTTCTTCATCAGTCGGTTGAGAACTGGTTGTGAATAACTCCAGCAATATATTTTAAATACATTAGGTACTCTTGCTGTTCTGTATAAATATAGTAAGGTCATCCCCACAAACGAAGAACATATAGTAAATGAAAAATACGTAATGGATGTTTACAAGAGAAGATATGTTAACATTCCTTCCACACATCATAATTTAAATGATCTTTATGAATATGGAATTAATGAAAACAATTGCAAACTTGTTACAAAGAATAGAAATATATATTACACTGAGGTTCGTATGACTATTCTCAGGCTATTGTAGTTAAGCATCATCAAACAGAGAATCAGTTTACAACACTCATTTATAATGATCACATTAACTACACTGAAGGTGTGGAGGTCAAAGTTTGCTTAACACTCCTGTTGTAGCACAGCCATATACCAGCCCATAACAGCTGCCTACACGCAATGATTATCGCGCGGACAGATGTTACTAGAGTAAGCCAACCGGCAGCCGAGAGGCTTACAGGCGACTAAATAATTACGTACGTTACAATAAATAAATTATACCTACACCATAAATCAATTGGACATCGTAATAGAGTGGACTTGCAATAGAACAAAAGCAAAATGAAGATAATGGAATGTAGTCGAATTAAGTCGGGTGATGCTGAGGGAATTAGATTAGGAAATGATAC
Source organism: Schistocerca nitens (assembly GCF_023898315.1). Taxonomy (NCBI): domain Eukaryota; kingdom Metazoa; phylum Arthropoda; class Insecta; order Orthoptera; family Acrididae; genus Schistocerca; species Schistocerca nitens. Next base: position 357,184,997 of record NC_064618.1, on the reverse strand, counting down.
ACTTAAAGTAGTAAATGAGTTTTGCTATTTGGGGAACAAAATAACTGATGATGCAGAAGTAGAGAGGATATAAAATGTAGACCGGCAATGGCAAGGAAAGCGTTTCTGAGGAAGAGAAATTTGTTAACATCGAGTATAGATTTAAGTGTCAGGAAGTCGTTTCTGAAAGTATTTTTATGGAGTGTAGCCATGTATGGGAGTAAAACATGGCCGATTAATAGTTTGGACAAGAAGAGAATAGAAGCTTTCGAAATGTGGTGCTACAGAAGAATTTTGGGGGGAGGTAGAATGGATCCAACCAAGAAAAAAAAAGTCCAGTAAACATGTTGTCTTAAGAGGGTGTTTGAAATGCATACTTTAAGAGCTATAAAACTATGAGTACTTGTTCATCTTCGCTAGTGTGAAACATCTCTTATACTCAAAAAGTGCTCATAGCTCTTAAGGTATGCGTATTACAGTCCAAGCTTACCACACTACGACAGTAAAATGAGGCACCACGAAGTAATTATCCAATTGGAACGGAAAAAGGATAGATGTGATGTACATGTGCAGATAAACAAATGACTGCAATTTCCTAAAAAAAAAAAAAAAAAAAAAAAAAAAGGATGATTTATTCAAGAGGAAGAGCTTCACAAATTGAGCAATTCAAAACGTGTTGGCCTACCTCTGGCCTTAAGCAAGCAGTTATTAGGCTTGGCACTGATTGATGGCGTTGTTTAATCTACTCTCGAGAGATATCGTGCCAGTTTCAGTCCCATTGATGAGTTCGATCGTCAAAATTTCGAGCTGGTTGGAGAGCCCTGCCCATAGTTCTCCAAACATTCTCAGTTGGGAGAGATCCAGCGACCTTGCTGGAAAGGTAGGGATTGGCAAGCACGAAGACAAAACAGTAAAATCTCTTGCCGTTTGCGGGTGGGCATTAACTTGGTGAAATGTAAGCCCAGGACGGCTTGCCAAGATGGGCAACAAAATGGGACGTAGAATATCATCGACGAACCGCTATGCTGTAAGTGTGCAACGGATGACAAACGGAATAGTCCTGGTGTGAAATGGAACACCAACCCAGACCATCACTCCTGGTTGTCAAGTCGTATGGCGAGTGACAGGCTGGTATGCCACTGCTGGCTGGGGTGTCTCCGAACACGTCTTCACTGGTCATCAGGCCACAATTTGAAGCGGAACTCATCACTGAAGACAATTCTACTCCAATCAATCAGATACCAGGCAGAATGTGTCCAACTGATGACTGCAGTTAGCTGTCACCTTATTTATGTCATTTCACTGTGACCTAGTCAATTTTGTTATTGATTTTGAAGAAAAAGCAAAAAAAAAAAAAAAACACCACTGTAAACGGGTTTGTTGGTAGTCGGCGCAAGAGGGGACGTGAGCTCAGCCCCCTTTTTGTGAGCCTCATAATAATGGTCTTTGTGGACAGTTACTGTCCAACTGACTACACGGAATGAAATTCGCAAAGACTTTACACCCTGGTCGTGGCCGGCGCTTGGATGTGTGACTGTCCGGGCGCCATGCGCTGTTGCCATTTTTCTGGGTGCTCTCAGACTCGTGATGCGAATTGAGGAGCTACTAGACCGAATAGTAGCGGCTCCGGTCAAAGAAAACCATCATAAAGACCGGGAGAGTGGTGTGCTGACCACGCGCCCCTCCTAATCGCATCCTCAGTTGAGGATGACACGGCGGTCGGATGGTCCCGATGGGCCATTTGTGGCCTGAAGACGGAGTGCTTTTACGCCCTGTTATCGACATATCCCCTGTTTACTCTCCTTGCCAGCTTTGCGGTGAAATTGCGCTGCAGTGTCACACATTCATGTATAGCCAAAGTTTAGAATTTTGCATTTTCAATCAATAAGTGTGTAAATATGAACAATTTTCGTGAGTGTATAGATTTTATAAGTGTGCATAAAATTTAGGTAATAAATTATAACAGTCACCATCGAGCAGAAATCAGTCTTAAAATTCTTTTGGTGGTGGTATCTCCATGGATATGTGTTTCTGCATAGCGGTAACAGTTATTCAGAAATGGCACGGAACGTTCTCTCATACATGGCAGGGAACGTTCTCGCATACATGTCGGCGATCCGCTTCTTTCTAATTAGTGGTATCGTTTCAAACAATAACGAATTAGTGAGCGGGGCCACTGTGGTCGAGCGGTTCTAGGCGCTTCAGTCCGGAACTACGCGGCTGCTACGGTCGCAGATTCGAATCCTGCCTCGGGCATGGATGTGTGTGATGTCCTTAGGTTAGTTAGGTTTAAGTAGTTTCTAAGTCAAGGGGACTGATGACCTCAGCTGTTAAGTCCCATAGTGCTCAGAGCCATTTGAACCACTTGACAGTGAATAAGTCGCTGCGGCCAAAGTTGTGTACAGCTGCATAGGGCAGCGCGCACGCTAGATTGCCAATGTGCTGCCAGCCGTCGACAACAGTTCCAGCAGCGCAGACTTTTTAAATTTGATTATTTATTTGTTGCTGTACTTCTGCAAGGATCTGGTCCGGCCCCGGTAGCTGAGTGGTCAGCGTGACGGAATGTCAACCCTAAGGTCCCGGGTTCGATTCCCGGCTGGGTCGGAGATTTTCTCCGCTCAGGGACTGGGTGTTGTGTTGTCCTAATCATCATCATCTCATCCCCATCGACGCGCAGGTCGCCTACGTGGCGTCAGCTCGAAAGACCTGCACCAGGCGAACGGTCTACCCGACGGGAGGCCCTAGCCACACGATATTTCATTTCATTTGCAAGGATCTTTCTGTCATTAGGGAGTCGAACGGGAAAATTTATCATAAAATTTGTGCGATGTGTCATCAGAAGAAAATACAAATCCCAACCAGAAAGAGAAAATGTAGGGGAAATCATTGTGATGTTCGGTGGCAGCGAATGTACAACACCACAAAAAAGAATCTGTGTAAGCTGGTTTACCTTTATTTATATTTTGTTAACACAACGTGTACATATATGGTGTTATGGGTGCACATATTGTGATCATTGGTAGTGTGTTAGCGGTTCAGATATTGTAGTCATTGGTATCTTCATCCAACCCCATGCACCATGGACCTTGCCATTAGTGGGATGGTTTACGTGTCTCAGCTATACAGATCGTCGTACCACAGGTGCAACCACAAGCGACAGGTATCTGTTGAGAGACCAGACTAACGTGTGGTCCATGAAGAGGGGCAGCAGCCTTTTCAGTAGTTGGAGGGCAACGGTCTGGATGACTGGCTGATTTGGCCTTGTAACATCAACCAAAACGGGCTTGCTTTGCTAGTACTGCGAACGGCTGAAAGCAAGGGGAAACTACAGCCTAATTTTTCCCGAGGACATGCATCTGTTCTGTATGGTTAAATAATGGGGCCGGCCGGAGTGGCCGAGCGGTTCTAGGCGCTACAGTCTGGAACCGCGAGACCGCTGCGGTCGCAGATTCGAATCCTGCCTCGGGCATGGATGTGTGTGATGTCCTTAGGTTAGTTAGGTTTAAGTAGTTCTAAGTTCTAGGGGACTGATGACCTCAGATGTTAAGTCCCATAGTGCTCGGAGCCATTTGAACCATCCTCTTGGGGTAAAGTATTTCAGAGGTAAAACAATCAATTCGGATCTCCAGGAGGGGACTACCCAGCAGCTTTCCATCCATCAGCAGAAACAAAACTGGCGCTCTAAGTGACTTGCACAGGATAGACTAGCGTGGAGAGCTGCATAAAACGAGTCTTCGGACTGAAGACCACAACAACGGTACCTTAATATGTATCAACTTCAGTGTGCTAGTTGTGTTCCTCTGCCTCTAACATTCTTCCTGCAAACACATGGCATATTTTACTACTTGATGTTTTCTGCATGGCCGTAACTGCACCACTAAGTGGACTACACTAGGCAGTATAGACTAACCGTTTCGTGTCCATGCGTTCACACTTTAACATCCGACCTGCTGCCCAGGGGAAAATAAGCATTAATAGCTTGCTCTTGCGGGGTGGGCAACATAAAAATGTGCTACTCGTAATAGCTATAATTATTACTCTGCAAACGAAGTAAATACTGATTTAATGTTCTTCAGTACACTGTCCTAAGTCACCTATAAAAATAACTGCACTTATACAGCTAACACCCTTTATAATCCAGAGAATGTATTCCAACTGCTATGGCAGAGCGTATTCATCTACAAAGTAATCGGTAAATACGATTCTGTAGTATGAATCGGATCTATGATTGCGTATTCGTTGTGGAATATCGTCATGAATTGGCGGAAATCCATGTAATTTATCTATAAATTTTACACCATGTATATTTCGATAAGTAATATAAAACGCCTTAACAATGTCTACGGCGAAATCAACGTCTACACTCACAGGAGCTTGTGGAAGATCCTCCACCTGTTTGCCATTATCTCCGACGTGCACTCAGCAATATGTCTATCCAGAGAATAATGGTAGTTTCTTCTTCTTCTTCTTTCGTTTTGGCCATCTTAGGACCACGTTAATTAGCTTCAGCTTCGTTTCTTCTTGTTTTTCTTCTTTCCCAATATTCTTTCATTCTCATTCTTTGCAACCTTCTTCGTTCTTCTGTCCAAGATTATTTTGTTCTGAGTCTCGTTCTGTCCTCGAAAGCGTTGAAGGCCTGAAATTTTTATTTAAAAATCACCTTGTTCTATATATCTGGTTCCTGTATTCTCATTTCTTCCAGATCTCTTTGTATCTCTTCGATCGATCGTACTTTGGTTTTCTTGTTCATCAGAAATTATGTGATTCGCCGTGCTAACCTTCCCTGGTCCATTCTGAGAATGTGTCCGAAGAACATGCTTCTTCTTTTCCTGATGACGTCAGAAAGTTTTTCTATCTAGATATGCAGTTCCTGGTTGGCTCAGTTTCTAAATTGACCATCTTCTGTTCTTCGAGGCTGTAATATTCTCCTGAAAATCTTTCTTTCTATCAGTTCCAGCCTCCAGTTCTTGTTAAGTTGAGAGTTTCTGCTGCATATAGAGCTTCAGGGCGGATCACTGTTTAGTAATGTTTCAACTTGGCATTTATCGGAATATTCTTCTTATTGTAGGTGTTGATAGTTTGTATGCTAAGTTCATTTTGTTTATTCGTGCTCCCATTGCTTCTTCTTCGGTCAGTCCAATGTCTATCCATTCTCCAAGGTATTTGAATCCCTCCACCCCCTGAATTTTCTCTCCTCCTATTGTCATCCATCTAGGAGCTGTCGTGATGTTTGTCATATATTGTGTCTTCTGGATAGAGATCTGTAGGCCTGCTTTAGCTGCCTGTCTGCAGTTCTGTGGTTTGGTTAACTGCCTCTTCTAGTGATTCGGACAAGTTCACAATGTCATCTGCGAATGCTAGACAATCTACCCGTATTCCTTTATTCTTACACCCCAGTTGTATTCCATCCAGTCCTTTCATTCCTTGTCGCCACTCTCTGATCACCTTATCGACAACACAATTAAAGAGCAAAGGAGAGAGTCCGTTTATGTTTCATAAGAAAAGGAACAAACATTCCTTTTGTGGAGTGGTATTGCAACAGGATGCAGCCATTAATTTTCCTTTTTTCATTTCGTCTCGCTGTTACAAATGCACACAGCATTAACCGCCATCATGGGCCACTTGCGGCCAATCGACTGCCAGCTGTGGCGGCCAGCCGCAGCCTGGGTCGTAGCAGCTACGGAAACGACCAGTGGCTGGCGCGTTTCAAAGTCGCCACTTTAATTTGTATTCATCACTGACTTGCTAATGCGAAACTGTTCTTAAAAGTGGAAATATGCGATAGTTTTCATTCTACGACTTTCCCTCATTTGTTAGTTAGCTTGATGTGGAACTTGAAACAATTTTGTACCCTGTAGACACATTATGTGCGTTCGTTGCAGAAGAAGATGTCACTGAAAGGTAAGTGGGACATTTTCAGTACGGAACAGATCGAGCCACCGAACCGTTATTTGATATTAATGCTAACATATGTGTCAGTTGGTTCTATTAAGAAAGTCGTCAGTGAATCAAGGGATGGCCAACGATAAATCCTTTACGCTCTTCTTCATCTGAACTTTTTTAAAAGATAAATTGTTTATGGTTGCTGGCAAGTTTTTGAAAATACCCACTCCTGGATAAATGACACCTGTCTAGACCAAAGTAAGTGTTTTTTAAATCGTAACGAAGGTTTTTCTTATCTCTAATGTCGTTACTATGAATTAAACTATCAGTTCAAAAAATATACAGTATTTATGAGAAACTTCATTAAGGAGCAAACATATAGGGGAGCAGTAGTTAGTGTCCCCAGCTCCTTGAAAAGGTCTGCAGCTCGTTCTTGGCTTCACGCCACAAATAATTCGTATTACGCGCTTCATTGTTAATAGTGAAGTGCATCTCGTATAGTTTTGTACATAGATTGCTAAAATTACAGAGATCGCAGACTTACTGGATCTTAAGAGTGGCTGCTGAAGCAAACCGTCTAGTCTGAGCACAGCTCCTCAACTGTTTCTTCGGTCCTCTAATGTTAATCTTAAGTCGGATCTCTGACTCATACACCCACTGTTCAGAACTACTAACGGAGGATACTGCGTTCATACACGGGCATCGTACACGACTTTCCGTCTGTCCATGTATAGTTAAAGTGAAGAAATGTATCTATTACAGGCAGGTTCCATAAAAACGGAAGTAGCAACAAGAAAACAAGAAAAATTTAATATAAAGGGGAAAAAAAGCCACACACAAAAAGATGTAAGCCAAGGAATAGCGAAAAAATTGGGCAGATGCGAGTAGGACTCGCGATCTGGGAGTTCCGTACGAACTTAATTATGTTTATAGACATTTGATCCATACCAGCAATCGATAATCTCGACGATTGTTACCTTTTATCGACACTGATACTGGCAAAATATCGGTCCCGGGAATCCAAAGATTTTCGAAAATGTTTTAGTTTTATGTTTGAACTTGGATAACAAATGACCAAAAATATTTTTTGTGTTATATTATTACAAATTAACACTCTCCGGATTTGTTTCCTTTACTTGTACTGCTAACTCTTGCTTCTTGCCAGATTTCGTGATTCTAGGTCAACGGTAAATACCCCGTACGTTTTCATGAGAGAGTTTCTTATGGTTCTGTCTTTCCATGCACTCACATAGAAGCTTGCATTTATTACTCCGCCAAGGAACTAAACACATTAGTACGTGACATAAATTTCAGCGTGATATGTCTACGCATTCCCGATGAAAAGAATTTTTTAAAGTCGGACAGACGGAAAGAGAGAGATTGATGGACAACAAAGTGATCTACAAGGGTTTCTTTTTTACCGACTGAGGTGCTTAACCCTAAAATAAAATAATCGTTTATTGTTATTTCAGAAAAAATGTTAATAGCATAGGCTGTTACGTTCATACATACACGGCAAAGGAAGAAACGCTTTTCTCCACTGTGTCACTGAGTATAACTTCTTCTTGCATATATGACTTAGCCTTGGAGTTCTTAGCTTGTCTTCCGCTAGAGGAAAATATGTTATTGTGCATGTTAATACATCTACATCCACATCTATACTCTGCAAACCACCGTGAGTCGCATGGAAGAGGGTACGTCCCATTGTACCAGTTAATAGGGTTTCTTCCCAATACAAACAAAAACAGAACACTTAATTTATAGCCTCCAAATAACTTAACTGCTAATATTAAATCTACAAAAATACATTCAGAATAGTAGATTAATGAGATAAGCTACTGGAAAATCCGTTTATAGTTATGTACAACTTAACAAAGATGGATTGGTAGATTGGCCAATTCACATGCACAAGCTACTACGTTCCAGCTTCCTCAGTGCTCATTGACTCACACACACATGTTGCTTTTCATTTGCTGCCAGTTGGAATGTCAACTACTGATTCTGAACAAGAGCTACACCCCATGACTACCAACCCACACTCACTGCCGGTGTTCATAAGAAAAAGATAAAACAGTAGTATATCAATAAACAGTGTCCCAAACGTTGGCTAGCAAACAACGTATACTACAGTTTATTGGTAGGATGTCTACTAAAATATGTAATATCCTGAAGAGAAAGAAAAACTGAGAAGCGTATTGTGCTACAACCACTTTGGGCAAGTTGTTATTTGTTGGAAATTTTATTTTACGAAGGAAACTAGTTTAGCGATATTGACGGCTTTTCGGGCATATGTCGTAACTCCAAGTTGCTGAGATACACATATTTTGCCTCTTTGACGTTATTTGTCATAGCTTTCTATGTAAATTCCCTGAATCATAGCCATGTCTATGTTTTGGTCTAGCAAGAGCTCTGATATGTAATCACATTTATCTCTGCTAAGACCTTCAGTATTTAATTGGAAGATTCGGACAATATCAACGAGATTTTTTGCCATTCGGCCCTAAGAAGGGCAAGTACGAGAATCGATATTGGTAATAAAGCAAGCAGATATTAAGATATTATGTAGCTGTCGAAGATCGCTCTGGTACGTTTAGCGTTTCTCAAGGTGCACTTGAGGTGTTCTGCGACGGACACAAGTCATTCTACACAGACTGTTCATCAAATTACCACCGAATGACGCCTTGCCGCATGTCTAGAACAAAAATGTGACTTCTTTGAAAGACCAAACTCTCTACTGGAGTGGATTAATGGTCTCAACTTTAAAATTAAAATTTATGTTTACTGTGTCACTACGTTTTACGCTTGTGACTACATAGAAAAGTTTATCACTTTGTTTTATGCATATTATTTTTTATATTATACCAAATCTATGTAAGCCATAGTCAAAATAAATACACTGATCAGCCAGAAAATTATGATGACCGAACTACTATTGATATAAACCCGTCCAGGCAATAGCAGCGTCACCTGACAAGGAATGACTGCTACTCACAAGGGAACCTCCCCATCGCACCCCCCTCAGATTTAGTTATAAGTTGGCACAGTGGATAGGCCTTGAAAAACTGAACACAGATCAATCGAGAAAACAGGAAGTAGTTGTGTGGAACTATGAAAAAAATAAGCAAAATATGCAAACTGAGTAGTCCATGCGCAAGATAGGCAACATCAAGGAGAGTGTAAACACAGGAGCGCCGTGGTCCCGTGGTTAGCGTGAGCAGCTGCGGAAAGAGGTCCTTGGTTCAAGTCTTCCCTCGAGTGAAAAGTTTACTTTCTTTATTTTCGCAAAGTTATGATCTGTCCGTTCGTTCATTGACGTCTCTGTTCACTGTAATAAGTGTAGTGTCTGTGTTTTGCGACCGCACCGCAAAACCGTGCGATTAGTAGACGAAAGGACGTGCCTCTCCAATGAGAACCGAAAACATTTGATCGCAAGGTCATGGGTCAACCGAGTCCTCCACAGGAAAACTCGTCTGATATATTCTATACGACACTGGTGACGGCATGTGCGTCACATGGCAGGAATATGTTGTCCCCCCACGTAACTTGTACACTTGGCGAATGGGTAAAAAGATTCTTCTACCTTGCCAGATTTAGGTTTTCTTGTGGATGTGATAATCACTCCCAAAAAAGTGATGAAAACATAAGAGTTTGTCACATAAACTGCAACAAATGAATGCAACAGTTTCACAGTCGCACAGTTTTCCCTGTGCTCTGTCAAAACATATGTTTTTAACGTTTTCAAATTTTTCCGTGTGTAGACCTCAAATCCTGCATATGTCCAAGCAAATCTGAACATGTACTGGAATTTTGGAGAGCGAAGTTGATTATGTGTGAGTGCCTGAACTTTGATAATTGTCTGAAAATAAAAAATTAAATTTTTAATTCGAGGGAAGACTTGAACCAAGTACCTCTCGTTCCTCAGCTGTTCACGCTAACCACGGGACCCCGGCGCTCCTGAGCTCACAGTATCCTTTACGTTACCTATCTTAAGCATGGACTACTCAGTTTTTATATTTTGCTTATTTTTTTCATAGTTCCACAAAACTTCTTCCTGATTTCTCGATTGATATGTGTTCAGTTTTTCAAGCCCTATCCACTATGCAACTTACAACTAAATCTGAGGGGGGTGCGATGGGGAGGTTCCCTTGTCAGTCACACGCACGGTGCATGTAGTGTCAGTGGGCGTACTGCCCTTGCGTAGAATGGGGACGGCGCGCGATCTGAGTTTGACCAAGGGCAGAGTGTGATGACTACACGACCAGTCGGATGTTGAGGAGCACTGTGGTGAGTGTCGTCAACACCTGGCGAAAGCAAGATGAAACCACGTCCAGACGTCGTGGGCTTCGGCCGCCGCCCCTCGTTACACACGTTGGACATCGTACGCCGGGTGGACTGTGGTGGAACTAACATCAGACGTTAACGCTGGCCAGAGGACAAGTGTGTCTAAAAACATAGTGCACCGAACATTCCTAACGGAGGGCCTCCACAGCCGACATGTACCATGTTAATACCACGACATCGGCAGCTACGGTTGAAATGGTCACCTGACCATCAGCAATGGACGTTGGAACAGTGGCAGAACTTTGCCTGCTCTGATGAATCCCTATACCTTGTTCATCATGCCGCTGGGAGGGCACGAATTCGTCGTCTTCCAGGGGAACAGCTCCTTGACATCGGTATTGCGGGACGGAGACAAGCTGGCGGCGGCTCCATTATGCTCTGAGGAACATTCATGTGGGCATCCATGAGTCCAGTGGAATTTGTGCAAGGCACCATGACGGCCAAGGAGACCACACACTGGTTGAAGACCACGTAACCCCTTGATGACGATCGTTTTTCCCGACGGCAGTGGCATTTTTCAACAAGATTAATCGCTGTGTCATAAGGCCAGTAGTGTGATGGAGTGCCTCGAGCAACGCAGTAGCGAGTTCCAATTGATGCGCTGGCCCCACATTTCGCCAGATCTGAACCCGATCGAGCACACCTGGCGAGTGATTAAACGTGGCGTTAGAGCTCATCGCCCCCCTCCCTGGAATATATGGGAGTTAGATGACTTCTGTATGCAGACGTTGTGACAACTCCCTCCAGCGACCTACCAAACCCTCATTCCTTCCATGCTATGACTCGCCGCCGCTGTTAGTCGTGCCAAAGGTGGACATGACGGCTATTAAGCAGGTAGTCATAATGTTCTGGCTGATTAGCGTAAATAGGGGAAGTGTTTGTTTCATCACGAAGGCATGTACCAACCAGCAAAAACAAATGTGGAGGTCTATAATTGTAATTCTAAATGATGTGGCTCATTCAGGCGGATAGGCGGCGCAAAAAAGCCATACGGACAGTCGTTTTTTCCTCGCTGAGTATGTAAATGGAACATGAAAGAAAATTGACAATACTGGTACGATGTGCCTTCCATCACTCACTGTACAGTGACTTGCGGGGTTCAAATGGCTCTGAGCACTATTGGACTTAACATCTATGGTCATCAGTCCCCTAGAACTTAGAACTACTTAAACCTAACTAACCTAAGGACATCACACAACACCCAGTCATCACGAGGCAGAGAAAATCCCTGACCCCGCCGGGAATCGAACCCGGGAACCCGGGCGCGGGAAGCGAGAACGCTACCGCACGACCACGAGCTGCGGACGACTTGCGGGGTATTTCCGCCGTTGTACATGTAGAACACTGGTAAATCAATGTCCACCAGACTTAAAGAACACCAAAGAAGTTGAAGGCTGGAAAGCAAAACCCACCATCGAGCAGCATTGTCAGGGAATGAGGCACTGAAACACTGCACTTTGGGCTCAACGAACAAAAGAAATGGAATTGAGCGTGCGGCATTGTTGGCCGGGAGACTCCATCTGCGCAAGTTCGGCCGCCGAGTTTAAGTCTTCTTTCAGTCGACGCCACATTAGGTGACTTGCATGCCGGTGATGAGTATGAAATGATGAGGACAACACAACACCAAGTCCACGAGAGGAGAAAATCTCCAACCCGGCCGGGAATCGAATCCGGACAAGCACGTAACCACTCAGCTAAGCAGGCAGACTCAACAAACAAAACCTGCCTCTTTAAAATACTGCAGACTAAGGAGCAGCAGAGGAAACATCCAGAAGAGCCACGGAGTGAGCAAATAAATTGCAGCTACTCTTCACTCGTTGATATTGCCAGCACAGCTGTTGAAAAACCTGACAGATTTCCTTTTTTTTTAAGTTGTGCCCTATTATTGATTTTAGTATTGTACGATATGGAATTATTTTGTGCATTTTTACTTATCACCCTTGTTCCCCTTAACTAATTCGCAGTTTTTATTTTGCTTAACTCTGTTTTTTACTCATTATTATTACTTTGTTTTTCTTTGCTGCATACAATATTAGCTTGTAGAGTGGAAAAATTTATGTTATTACTTTTGATGAAAATTGTAAAATGTACGACCCTTTTTAAAATACTTGCTTACAGATCTTTAAACATGCAATAATTGAAATTAAATAAAATATAATACTCCTGTCAAATCTCAAACTCATGACATAAGAAAATGAAAAGCAGAGCGTATTTGCAGCACCACAAGAATCAACTCTAGAGAAGAAGTTATTGGGCGCATGAACTGCTAGAAATAAAAGGAATAATTAGCAGGAGAAATAATGAGACATAACTGGAGTAGAGACGAAGTAACGTATTCTAGATATACGTATGAGGATAAGGACGAGGAACACAGCGAGAGTGTCGACAGTGTGACGGGGATACTAGGTCGCTGTCATACAGAGGGAAGACGGCTGGGGTGTCTCGAGAGGAAAGCCATCTCAGTGTTAACAGGATAAACTTCCGTCTCCTGTTCAATGCAGACTGGTTTTGAGTCAGACCTTGATTATTGTGTAGTTCGTTCCACCAGCGTAGGCTGACATCAAGAAGGAAATGGAGAGATCTGTAGTTGTTGACAGACAGCCAAAATGATGAGTGTAATAGATATCGTATTGCTTTTGTGTAATTATGACGAAGTTTTGATACGTCAGAAGCGGAAGTCTAATGACAAGAATAAAAATAAAAGAAATGGTGAAGAATTTATTGCTTTTACAATCAAGTCCCTTATAAGGTCTCATCCATTCAAACTGAGCATAAGAATTTCTCAAAAATATCAAATTCAAGGTAGGACTCGTTCTTACGAGGTTTCAGTATTTCTGCCTTGTTGAATTATTTCACAGCAGCAAAGATTCTACGGGATAAACGGCTTGATTCGTTTTTGTTTTATTTTACATTGATAATTTTTCTCTGATTTAGAACTGCATATAGACAAGACAAACATTTACGAGTATTATATGCTTTGAGAATTTGTTCTGCCAGTTTTGATGCTTATACACGATTACGACGAGATGTTTTGTTGTTCTTTGGTAGAGCAACAACATGCCTTCAAGGATTAAAGGACGAACGTCTTCACGAAAATGAATGTTTTACTTTTAGTAGTAATAGTACTTGATATTGTGCTTTATTATTTCGTTTGTAATTGTAATGAAGAGTCGGCAACTTATACCCACTGGAAAGAGGCCGCAATCTGGCAATCAAGATCTGACATTAGAGATCAACTATGACGAGACCAGTGAAAGAGGCAACAAATTCATTCTCGCACACACAAACGCACTTCATATTTATTCTGGAATACTATGCGTCCAGCAGCAAATTCCAAATGTTCTAGTCCTCCGGTTCTGAACAGGCTGTTCGGGAGATATCTCTTTCACAGCAAGCAAATGCTGGGATTAGGATCCGGTCCAAAAATTCCCTATTTTGTATTCCGTTGCCACAATCCCGTTTGTCTGGGACTCTACATCTACATATTTACTCTGCAAGGCACCGTGCAATGAGTGACGGAGAGTACATATTTTCCATTCCCATTATCTCCCCCCCCCCCCCCTTTTCCTCTCAGTTCTCAGGTGATACGCGAGAAGAAAGTCGGCCGGTACCATTCAGATGCGTATATACACTCCTGGAAATGGAAAAAAGAACACATTGACACCGGTGTGTCAGACCCACCATACTTGCTCCGGACACTGCGAGAGGGCTGTACAAGCAATGATCACACGCACGGCACAGCGGACACACCAGGAACCGCGGTGTTGGCCGTCGAATGGCGCTAGCTGCGCAGCATTTGTGCACCGCCGCCGTCAGTGTCAGCCAGTTTGCCGTGGCATACGGAGCTCCATCGCAGTCTTTAACACTGGTAGCATGCCGCGACAGCGTGGACGTGAACCGTATGTGCAGTTGACGGACTTTGAGCGAGGGCGTATAGTGGGCATGCGGGAGGCCGGGTGGACGTACCGCCGAATTGCTCAACACGTGGGGCGTGAGGTCTCCACAGTACATCGATGTTGTCGCCAGTGGTCGGCGGAAGGTGCACGTGCCCGTCGACCTGGGACCGGACCGCAGCGACGCACGGATGCACGCCAAGACCGTAGGATCCTACGCAGTGCCGTAGGGGACCGCACCGCCACTTCCCAGCAAATTAGGGACACTGTTGCTCCTGGGGTATCGGCGAGGACCATTCGCAACCGTCTCCATGAAGCTGGGCTACGGTCCCGCACACCGTTAGGCCGTCTTCCGCTCACGCCCCAACATCGTGCAGCCCGCCTCCAGTGGTGTCGCGACAGGCGTGAATGGAGGGACGAATGGAGACGTGTCGTCTTCAGCGATGAGAGTCGCTTCTGCCTTGGTGCCAATGATGGTCGTATGAGTGTTTGGCGCCGTGCAGGTGAGCGCCACAATCAGGACTGCATACGACCGAGGCACACAGGGCCAACACCCGGCATCATGGCGTGGGGAGCGATCTCCTACACTGGCCGTACACCACTGGTGATCGTCGAGGGGACACGGAATAGTGCACGGTACATCCAAACCGTCATCGAACCCATCGTTCTACCATTCCTAGACCGGCAAGGGAACTTGCTGTTCCAACAGGACAATGCACGTCCGCATGTATCCCGTGCCACCCAACGTGCTCTAGAAGGTGTAAGTCAACTACCCTGGACAGCAAGATCTCCGGATCTGTCCCCCATTGAGCATGTTTGGGACTGGATGAAGCGTCGTCTCACGCGGTCTGCACGTCCAGCACGAACGCTGGTCCAACTGAGGCGCCAGGTGGAAATGGCATGGCAAGCCGTTCCACGGGACTACATCCAGCATCTCTGCGATCGTCTCCATGGGAGAATAGCAGCCTGCATTGCTGCGAAAGGTGGATATACACTGTACTAGTGCCGACATTGTGCATGCTCTGTTGCCTGTGTCTATGTGCCTGTGGTTCTGTCAGTGTGATCATGTGATGTATCTGACCCCAGGAATGTGTCAATAAAGTTTCCCCTTCCTGGGACAATGAATTCACGGTGTTCTTATTTCAATTTCCAGGAGTGTATTACTAGTGACAGTAAATGATATGATTATTACGTAAAACCTGACTTCTGTTCACGTTCAATGCAATAATGTGATGCGTGCAAAGAATAGACGTAATCTGACTTTGATGATGGGACGAGATGGTTCCTTTGAAAGGGCACGGCCGATTTCCTTCCCCATCCTTCCCTAACCCGAGCTTGCGCTCCGTCTTTAATGACGTCGTTGTCGACGGGACGTTAAACAACACTAACCTAACCTTTGATGATGGGTGCCTGCGATGGATTAAGAATTATCAAACGCAGCTCAGTGTTTCGTGATAAGTTTGTTATTACCTTTTAAACGGAAAACAATTGGAAATCATAAATAAATGAAAATTTGTTCACGATTTTTTTTTTTACTTATTCCACATTCAATTTCTGTTGGAATCTGCGGAAGGTGCATGATGATTTTTTTTTGTAAATATATTCTGTGATTTCTTGTTTCATGACATATTCTACATCCTCCACGGTCTCCTCACTGTTAATCCATGCAACCAAAAGTACATCTAACCTAATGTAATCACTAAGAGCCCGAATGTTTCACATTTTTGCATCATGATTATTACGGGTAACGTTTCAAGTTGCAGTTTGTCGAGAGATTCCACAACGCTCTCAAGCTGATCAGACAAATCCGTGGCGAATCATGCAGCTTTTCTTTGGACCTCTTCCACTGATTAAACTTGGTAAGGATTACAGACTTCCGAGCAATACTCAAGAATAAGTCGAAATATGGCATGTAAGTGAACTATTTCGCGTATGGGCTTCACTTCCTCACGATGCGACGAAAAATCAGACTTTATCATCGGTCTTCCGTACGGCTATATTGAGGTGATAATTTCACCTTAAACCTCCAGATATAGAAACTCCTACATACGTGAAAGTTGTGAGATTCCAGTGACTATTAGCCGATCGCAAGTCAAAATATTTAGTAAATAGTTTATAACAGTGTCACCTCCAATGTATGCAATTGCGTCGCTAGAAAACAGCTCACAGAACTACATAAATTATACTCCGGGACATTTATGCACACTGCTGACCCGATGACGGCATATGCCACCTGGGGGTAGTAGATGTACTGATAATGGTTTCAACGTCGCCCGCCATCAGACAGCGTAAATGGCATAGCTGCAAGAGCGCCATCTGGGTCTACGCTTTAATAGGGAATGCCTACAGCCGGAAGGCTCTGTGTGGTGCAAACTGTGTGAAACTATCATGCAACCATGCCACGGCGACGCACTCATCTTCTTACAGCTAACTGAGCGACATTGAAAGGGGACAAATGTGGCCTTCCGAGTGGCGGGATGGTCCTTTCGGAGGATTGCCACACGTGACGGACATGCTGCATCAGCTGTGCAAGTAGGCACACGTAAACGTATGGTCCCGTAAACGAGGTGCTGGACGGCCACGCACCACAGAAGCCCGCCGGGATCGTCATGCTGTAAGGGCAGCAGTGGCAAATCGAACAGCTACCACACCACAGTTAAGAGGGCTTGCGAGCCCACACGTGTCAACACGAGCTGCCGCCAACTGGTTATTAACAGTGGAACCATAGGCACGCACACCTCTAGCCCTGATTCCACTCACACCACGGCATCGACGTGCGCGGCTCAACCGCTCGGAAGACGGAATAGCGCGCCGTGGTCATCAGCAACGAAAGCAGACTCAGCCTACGCGCAGGTCACTGTCGTTTGTTTGTACGTACAATGTAGACCGAGTGAGCGCTGTCTCGTAGAGCGCATTCTTCCAAGACGCAGTGGATCCACCCCAGGCCTTACGGTCTGGGGTGCGATAAACTGTAACTATCATTCAACTTTTGTGTTTCTGCAGGGGATGTTAACCAGCGCTCGCTATGTGCAGAACTTTGTTAGATCCGTTCTTTTGCCATTCTTGCAACAGGAAGATAACGTTTTTTTCCAACAGGCTAATTCTCGTCCACAGACTGACTGCTCTGCAAGATGTGCAGCAAGTAGCTCAAGAATCAAATTTTATCTCAAGAATAAAATTGTATCTTTGAGAACTGAATAAACGAAAAATTTGTTACTGTAGTAGTAGTTGTTATTTACAGAAAAACCTATCTAAATTGCATATATAAAGGGTGTGCAAGGCACAAATTACATTAATTTTAAAATATGAGTGTGAAGCTTATTATGCATACCAACAAAATTTATGTAATTGCATCAGCTTGCGACTGTCATGCAAAATGTGTTTCATTATGGGAGCAGGTAGTATGTGACATGTCTAAAATTATATCTCCCATGCTTCAGGGGAATTACAGACGTGATATCCAGGTAAAGCTACATACTAACACAGTGTGAAGCAAAGTACACAGATTGTGGGGTAAAAATTCATTTATTTTTCATCGAACTTACAAGTAATATTACAATTACATAAGCAGACACAACACTATTTCAAACTCCGTATAGGGTAATTGTCATTTCGGTTTCCCTGATTAAATAATGAAAATTCTTCCAGTAAGTGGCTGTAGGAGAGTTTTTCATCAATTTCGAACCTCTTCCGTCCAGTGGAAGTGGCCTATACACGAAGGCAAGCACCTCTGGTTCATTCAGTCTGGGGTAGTGGAACAGGATGAAGTTGTCTCCTGCACGTGGATTGATCAGCCATTTCAAAAACTATGACCAGCACCAATACAGGCAATAGTCTCTGTGAGTTGCAAATTTCATCTTCAGTCCATCCTGCAGCATCGCCATTATTTGCTGAAAAGTATTCCCCCAATGCTTGCCCATTATCACCTCCTTCGATTCCTCTACAGGAAGCTAAGGACGCAGCTGGCAGCTGTATCCTTTCAGGTAATACACGTATTAAACTCCTCTCAGTCCAACACCAACATCTTGTCAGTTGAACACATTTCCTACCGAAAATAGCCGGCCGGTGTGGCCGTGCGGTTAAAGGCGCTTCAGTCTGGAACCGCGTGACCGCTCCGGTCGCAGGTTCGAATCCTGCCTCGGGCATGGATGTGTGTGATGTCCTTAGGTTAGTTAGGTTTAAGTAGTTCTAAGTTCTAGGGGACTGATGACCACAGATGTTAAGTCCCATAGTTCTCAGAGCCATTTGAACCTACCGAAAATAAAGACAGAACCTTCCTCTACAGCCTTTTTCGCCCCAATAGACAAGTGTGAGAGGAAAGGGAAGGAGACCTGTCCCCCTCGGACTGTTTAAATAAAGAACATGCAAACTGAATTTTATAAATAAACAATGTATCATTATGTTCTCTGCAGTTAAACTGACATTGATTCGAATTTCATGTGACGAGTTCCTTCCTCTTCAGCAGCCCAGCACAGGCTGCGTCTTTTTCTCTCCAATTCACAAGTGCGACAGTGGGGAGGAAGCTGAGGAAGGAAGGGGGAAGTATGGGAGGGAACAGGAGAGCTGGGGGTGGGGGGGGGTGGGGGTTCCAGGAGGTGGAAAACTGGTTCGGGAGTGAACTTGGGAGAGGTGACAAAACAAAGTGTTCCAGGATCGTCATCCTGTTTCCCAGAGGGACGGCAGAGGAGGAGCAGGAGAGTGAGGAGTGAGCGTTTCTCAGAAGGATGGATTATCCACAGGGGGTCATAAATCAGCCACTGTGGATCATAAATATGTTAGTATAACAACAGGTTGTTGTTGTTAATGTTGCGGTCTTCAGTCCAGAGACAGGTTCGATGCAGCTCTGCATGCTGCTCTATCCTGTGCAAGCCTCTTCATCTCCGAGCAACTACTGCAACCTGTGTCCTCCTGAATCTGATTAGTGTATCCATCCCTTGGTCTCCCTCTACGATTTTTACCCTACATGCTTCTCTCCAATTCCAAATTGGTGATCCCTTGACGCCTCAGAACGTGTCCTACAACCGATCCCTTCTTCTAGGAAAGTTGCGCCACAAATTCCTCTTCTCCCCAATTCTATTCAGTGCTCCTCATTAGTTACGTGACCTAGTCATCTAATCTTCAGCATTCTTCTGTAGCACCACGTTACGAAAGCCTCTAGTATCTTCTTGTCGAAACTATTTATTGTCCATGTTTCACTTCCATACATAACTAGACTCCACACAAATACTTTCAAAAAGGACTTCCTCACACTTAAATCTATACCCGATGTTAACAAATTTCTCTTCTTCAGAAACACTTTCCCTGTCGTAGCCGGTCTACATTTTATATCCTCTCTCTTTCGACCATCATCTGTTATTTTGCTCCCCAGATAGCAAAACTCATCTACAACTTTAAGTGTCTCAAAAATGGTTCAAATGGCTCTGAGCACTATGGGACTTAACAGCTGTGGTCATCAGTCCCCTAGAACTTAGAACTACTTAAACCTAACTAACCTAAGGACATCACACACATCCATGCCCGAGGCAGGATTCGAACCTGTGACCGTAGCAGTCGCGCGGTTCCGGACTGCGCGCCTAGAACCGCGAGCCACCGCGGCCGGCTAAGTGTCTCATTTTCTAATCTAATTCCCCCAGTCTCACCTGATTTAATTCGACTGCATTCGAATATCCTCGTTTTGCTTTTGTTGAAGTTCATCTTATATCCTCCTTTCAAGACACTGTCCATTCCATTCAACTGCTCTTCCAGGTCCTTTTCTCCGGCCGTGGTGGCCAAGCGGTTAAAGGCGCTACAGTCTGGAACCGCAAGACCGCTACGGTCGCAGGTTCGAATCCTGCCTTGGGCATGGATGTGTGTGATGTCCTTAGGTTAGTTAGGTTTAAGTAGTTCTAAGTTCTAGGGGACTGATGACCTTAGCAGTTAAGTCCCATAGTGCTCAGAGCCAGAGCCAGGTCCTTTTCTGTCTCTTACAGAATTACAATGTCGTTGGATAATCTCAAAGTTATTATTTCTTCTCCCTCTATTTTAGTTCCTAATCCAAATATTTATTTTCTTTCGTTTACTGCTTCCTCAATATACAGATTGAATAACATTGGGGATAGGCTACAACCCTTTCTCGCCCCCTTCTCAATCACTGCATCCCTTTCGTGCTCCTCGACTCTTATAACAGGTATTTGGTTTCTGTACATATTGTAAATAGCCTTTCGCTGTCTGTATTTTACCCCTGCCACCTTCAGAATTTGAAAGAGGGTATTCCAGTCAATAGTGTCAAAAGCTTTCTCTTAAGTCTAGAAATGCTAGAAACGTAGGTTTGCCATTCCTTAAACTAACTTCTAAGACAAGTCGTACGGTCAGTGCTGCCTCGCGTGCTCCAACATTTCTATGGAATCCAAACTGATATTCCCCAAGGCCAGCTTCTATCAGTTTTTCTATTCATCTATGAACGATTCGTGTTAGTATTTTGCAACAGTGACTAATTAAACTGATAGTTTGGTAATTTTCACACCTGTATGCACCTGCTTTCTTTGGATTTGTACTTATTATATTCATCTTCATGTCTGAGGGTATTTCGCCTGTGTTATTCATCTTGCTCACCAGATGGTAAAGTTTTGTCGTGGCCGGTTCTCTCAACGCTATCACTAGTTCTAATGGAAAGTTGTCTACTCCCGGGGCCTTGTTTCGACTTCCACCTTTCTGCTTTTCCTTCTTTCCTTAGTACTGGTTTTTCAGCTGGGCTCTTGATATTCATTCAAGTGGTTCTCTTTTCTCCAAAGCTCTCTCTAATTCTCCTGTAGGCAGTATCTATCGTACCCCTTGTGAGATATGCCTCTCCATCCTTACATTTATCCTCTAGCCATCCCTTCTTAGCCATTTTGCACTTCCTGTCGATCTCATTTTTGAGACGTTTGCATTCCTCTTTGCCTGCTTCATTTATTGCATATTTATATTTTCTCCTTTCAATAATTAAATTCAACACCTCTTCTGTTACCCAAGGATTTCTACTAGCACTCGTCATTTTACCTACTTGATTCTCTGCTGCCTTCACTATTTCATCTCTCAAAGCTGCCCATTCTTCTTCTATTGTATTTCTTTCCCCTGTTCATGTAAATAGTTCCGTAATGCTCTCTCTGAAACTATCTACAATCTCTGATTCTTTCATTTTATCCAGGTCCCATCTTCTTAAATTACTACGTTTTCGCAGGTTCTTCAGTTTTAATCTACAGTTCATAACCAAAAAATTGTGGTCAGAGTTCCCATCTGCCCCTAGAAATCTCTTACAATTTAAAACCTGGTTGTCTCCAGACCTCTACCACGTATACAACTTTCTTTCATGAGTCTTAAACCAAGTATGTGCTATGATTAAGTTGTTCTCCGTGGAAAATTCTACCAGACGGCTTCCTCATTCATTTCTTACTCCCAGTCCTTATTCATATACTACTTTTCTTTCTCTTCCTTTTCCTACTATCGAATTCCAGTCCCCCATCACTATTAAATTTTCATTTCCCTTCACTATCTGAATACTTTTTTTTTTTTTTTAATCGCATGTTACATTTCTTCAATCTCTTCATCATCTGCGGAACTAGTTGGCATATAAAATTGTACTATTGTGGAAGGTGCGGGCTTCGTATCTATCTTGGCCACAATAATGCGTTCACTATGCTGTTTGTGGTAGTTAAGCCGCATTCCTATTTTTAATTCATTATTAAACATACTCCTGCATTACCCCTATATGATTTTGTATTTATAACGCTGTATTCACCTGACCAGAAGTCTTTTTCCTCCTACCACCGAACTTCACTAATTCCCACTATATTTAACTTTTACCTATCCATTTCCATTTTTAAATTTTCAAACCTATCTGCCCGATTAAGTGATCTGACATTCCACACTCCAATCCGTAGAACGCCAGTTTTCTTTCTCCTGATACTAACGTCCTCCTGAGTAGTCCCCGCCCGGAGATCCGAATGGGGGACTATTTTACCTCCGGAATAGTTTACCCAAGAGGACGCTATCATCATTTAACCATACAGTAAAGGTGCATGCCCTGGGGGAAAATTACTACTGTAATTTTTCCTTGGATTTAGCTGTTTGCAGTACCAGCACAGCAAGGTCGTTTTGGTGGATGTTACAGGGCCACAGGGCCAGATCAGTCAATCATCCAGACTATTGCCCCTGCAACTACTGAAAAGGCTGCTGCCCTTCTTCAGGAACGTTTGTCGGGTCTCTCAACAGACACTCCTCCATTGTGGCTGCACCTACGGTATGGCTATCTGCATCGCTGAGGCACGCAAGTCTCCCCACCAATGGCAAGATCTACGGTTCATGGGGTGGGGGGGGGGGGGGGTGGCTGGTGGGGGGGAGGGGGCAATAGGTTAAGGGGAGCGATATAAATTGTCCCAGAATGTATACTTGTCCTGAATGCATGCAACCTATGCAAACAAAATGCACCAGGAATGCCTTTTTCACAATGTTCATGTGTGAACGAAAATGGGAGAATGCGTAAACTCATGAGATTAGACAACTTACAGAAACCCCCCCCCCCCCTTCCTTTCTTCCCATCAACCAAGACTGGCGATTGAGGTTATGTGCATGCCACAACTCTTCAACTACCTGAATGCAAAGTACTCCTATCATAGCACAAAAAAGGCGAGTATGTCCTGGGACAATTAGGGACATAATAGAAGGGAACTCGTTTTTCGACTTATCTTCAAAGACATTTAAATCAAAAGTCTTGACATATTCGTGCATTTTTACTTGTTTGTATTAGAGGCCATGTCACGTAATGTAACACATTGTGTCAAGTAAAGTAACATGATAAATGATGTCCTATAGTACAACATCCAATATGACATTCGTTATGTTGTGCAATATGACACAATTTGTCATTAAAATTTAGGGACATTCATCCACACCCTAGGATACTTCCTATGGTTGATGTATACCACCCTCTAGAAGCACATACATCTACATCTACACCTAAATTTACTTGATTACACTGCAGTTCACAATTATGTGCCTTCCAGAGGGTTCATTGTACCACCTTCAACTGTTTCTCTACCATTACACTCCTGAACTGTGCACAGAAGAAAGGAACACTTAAAATCTTTCAGTGTGAGCTCTGATTTCTCTTACTTTGTTATGATGCTCATTCCTCCCTATGTAGGCTGGCGCTCTCGAGGAACAAATTTCCTAACTGAAATTTCATGAGAAAAATCTGCAGCAAGGAAAACCGCCTTTTTTTTAATGACTGGTACCACAATTTGCGTATCATATCTGTGGCACTGTCTCCTCTATTTCGTGATAATACAAAACGAGCTGCCATTCGTTGAACTTCTTTGATGTTCTCCATCAATCCTATCTGATGCGGGCCCCAACTGCACAGCAGTACTCCAGGAGAGGGTGGCCAAGCGTAGTGTAAGCAGTCTCTTTAGTAGATCTGTTGCATTTTCTAAGTGTTCTACCAATAAGCCGCAGTGTTTAGTTTGCTTTCCCCAAAACAATATCTATGTGATCACTCCAATTTGAGTTATTCGTAATTGTAGTCGCAAAGAAATTTACAGACTTCACTTTTGTGTTTTATCCTGGAAGCGAAATTTGATCATGCGGATGACTTCACACTTTTCATTATTTAGAGCAAATTGCTACTTTTTACATCATGCAGATAAACGAGGGCAAATGTGCGGCTAGTCCTCCAACACTACGGGCCAACGCGGATGATCTGCAAGCTGCCATCCATACACCGAGCAGGTGTGGCGCGTCCACGCATCGTCCTGGCCTACTCATGAGCATGTGCTGGCGTTTTGGTCGATCCGTGGTAGATGACTACGTCTTCACGACGACCAACATCCTGGACCTGCCAGCGTCAGTACACACTACGTAACCGTGGCCTGACATGCAAGACCGACGTCACAAGTAGCTGATGAGGCATAAGAACTTGGTGGCACACACACTTACACCTGGCCGCCGACTGCAGCTCTGAAGACACGTATAACTCTGTAACTTTTCACGATAAATAAATCTTATTGCAGGTACCGCTGTGTCACTGTGGCCTCTGGGTGTGAACAAAACCACTCACTCACACTGTACGCTTGACCTCCTGTTCCTAACACAGTCTCAGCACTCGGGTCGCAACAATATTTTACTCGTAGCTGGAGTGACATCTGGAACGATTAAAGGCAGAAGAACAACTGACTTAAATTCTGTGGAGCTACTATATGCATTGCATGGCCTCACATTGGATATGACAACAAAAATACATGAATTAATTATTAGTATTAAGTTTTTTTCGTGTCTGTACTTAGTATGTGACTGCGTAAGTAAATGCTGGAAGTTGATAAGATTACTGCCACATTGATTATTATTGCTCGCAGGCAGATAAGTGAAGTGGCGCACTAACCTCAACACCGGAAACTGCAACCAGCAGGGAAAGAAAGGCGAATTTGGTGTCACGTTCGAACTTGAATGAATCGTTCAAGTGTGAGCTTTGGAGAACTTGAGAGATAACTTTTGGAGCGAAATGGAGTGGCTAAGAAACTGGTCGGAGAAGAGGAATGAGAGAAAATTAGCAACAATTTTGCCTACAAACATAAAAATAGAAAACTTCTCACCTGCATAGGGGAAGAGAGGAGAAACCAAAAACACTGAACATGCCTAACATAGAAGAAGAGTTTGATTTTTCAAATTGACTGACGGAATTCGTTCCTATATGCGGGTCGCCTGACGTGACGGCTGTAAGTGCTTTCACAGGGGAGGTCACAAAATGTATGAAGCGCATTTGGACTTGTCCATCACGAAGCGTTCGCCATGCCACCACAGGCCCACGTGGTAATTCGGTGAGGACCGCCACTGAGTGCTGAATGATACGTCTCTCTCTACCACCGACCAGCACAACGTGCAGAAGCCGGCCGCGGTGGTCTCGCGGTTCTAGGCGCGCAGTCCGGAACCGCGGGACTGCTACGGTCGCAGGTTCGAATCCTGCCTCGGGCATGGATGTGTGTGATGTCCTTAGGTTAGTTAGGTTTAACTAGTTCTAAGTTTTAGGGGACTGATGACCTGAGATGTTAAGTCCCATAGTGCTCAGAGCCATTTGAACCATTTTTGAACCACAACGTGCAGACGCATCTTATCGTCTTCGCAGGTAACATATATGTCACGAAGGGGACCACATTTCGTCGGGTGAGATTAGATTAGATTCCGTTTTTGTTCCATAGACCCGAAAATGAGATGATTCTCATGGGTGTGGAACATATCAGAAAGTATAACATAAAAAACATAGATATGTGAATACATCACAGTAACCTGGAGCTGCTAATATTTACAGAATTAACATACTGCCAGAATGAAACACGAGTTAGGCACTTTTAATAAATTTATCATGCATAAGATATCTAATCTTCACTGTTCAGACCAAGTGCTGTCAAAACTGAAATCTAACAGACAATTTTGTTTAACACGTTCTTTTCAGCCAATTTTTAGCAGTCGATGTATGTTTCAAACAACTCATGACACTGAACTGTATTAACTGGAAGCCGGCCGCGGTGGCCGAGCGGTTCTAGGCGCTTCAGTCGGGAACCGCGTGTCTGCTACGGTCGCAGGTTCGAATCCTGCCTCGGGCATGGATGTGTGTGATGTCCTTAGGTTAGTTAGGTTTAAGTAGTTCTAAGGGGACTGATGACCTCAGATTTTAATGCGCATAGTGCTCAGAGTCATTTGAACCTTTTTTTTTTTGCATTAACTGGAGTTTATTAGTACTGATGGTTTCAGCCGTAAGCCATCATCTGATACCTTGAACAAAAACAGGAATGGCATTCATAGCAAAGCATTTTTAATGCATCTGATTGCTGCTAAACACTTGATCAATTTCATTTTGTTCCGCTGATATTCTAGAATCGCCTGTTGTGCAGAGCCGGGCAAATTTTCAATTTTTTTTTTGAGGCAATTTTTCGCAGTCGATATATGTTTCAAAAAACTCATGACATTGCATTTCATTCACTGGATTTTATTAGTACCATCGGTTTCGGCCGTATGCCATCATTTGGTACCCGAATTTTAATTTGAGCAAAAACAGGAATGACATTCATAGCAACGCACTTTTTAATTATGTTGATTGTTGCTAAATGCTTGACCAATTTCATTCTGTTGCGTAGATATTCTGTCAGCTACCAGAGCCGAGTCGAGACTCCTGAGGAAAGCTAGTCCACGTGTACTAGTAACAAGGTTCCACAATAAATGCGCCAAGAAAATCTGATACTTTTTTGGCTGTGGCAGGGCCTGAGGATGGCGGTAATGTCCCGCCGAAACTAGTCGTGTGACAAAATAAAGACATTCTCAAGATACAGCTGTGGTGGTACTTTTTCTCAAATAAAAGCTGACATGAAGACAATTTCAGTGATAAAAAAAAATAGGATTGCAAGACGTGTTTTTTTATATTTTGCGCTAGAGTAGCACAGTAACACGTGCTTCATCTGGAGCAGCTGATTTACCCAATAAAAATCATATTGTTAATGTGGTCTTCAGTCTGAGGTCTGGGTGATGCATATTCACGCTAGTCTATTCCCTGTAAGTCTCTTCATATCTGCATAGCTGCTGCAAGGTATATCCATTTAAATCCGCTCATTTGTCAATCCTTGGTCTCCCTCCACAATTTTTACCCCGTTTCTCCCAATTCCGTGCACTACCAAACTCACGATTCTGTGATGCCTCATGATGTGTCCTGCAAGTTGATTTTTTAGTCTAGTTTTGTCATAAATTTCCGAAGTGTCATTCCGAACTTCAGCATTCTGCTTTAGAACCACATCTCGGAAGCTTTTATCATCTTCTTCTCTGAACTGCTTATTGTCCACGTTTTACAAGACTACGCTCCAGACAGAAAGGTCTCCTTCCTAACACTTAAATTTGTGTTAGACGTTACAAACTTTCTCTTTTTCCCGAAACGCTTTTTTAACTATTGCGAGTGCTCATTTTATATTGTCTCTACTTCGATTATCGTCAGTTAAGAGCGTTGAAGAGAGACATACAATACACACTACTGGCAATGCAATAACCGGAATATCTGTGATAAGACGAAGGCAGGAATCTTACGAAGAGCTCTACAACATTTTGACACATTAAATAAAAGCGACTATTTGCTAATCGGAAGTAACTTCAAGGCTAGAAGAGAGAATCATTCTATTAAGGATTTTGAAGGCACCATAGACGAGAACACCTATGATAATGAGAAAGAATTGACAAAAATTACCTCTAATGGCAGAAGGATAACTAAGTCGCATTTACGACACAAGGTAGTTCACAATTTCACACGGGAAAGTAGAGGTTCGAAATCTATAATAGGACGTTACACGACTGACTGTCAACAACAATCCACAGCGGGCTAGAGAAGTTTGGACGTTTACACTAAACGTCTTGTATTAATACAAAAAATAAATTTTCAGTCAAAGGGGAGGACTTTTAAAAGAAAAGTACTCAGCGACTGTCATCAACAGACTCTCAGGATTCATCTTCTGTAACAAGACAGTATACAGAAACTACACTGTCAAGAATTAGATGCCAACATGGACAAGTGGGTGGTGGGAGTTTATGTTGAAGTCGCTTCAAGGAGTGGAGCTGTCATTCCTACCTAGGTGATTCATGTGAATAGGTTTCCGACCTGCCCACAGCTGGACGACGGGAATCAACAAACTCTGAACAGCGAACAATAGTTGGAGATAGGCGCATGCGACATTCCATTTCGGAAATCCTTAGGAGAGTTAATATTCATCGATCCAAAGCGTCAAGTATGCACCGAAAATACCAAAATTCAGGCATTACCTCTCATCACAACTCAGTGACCAACGGCCTTCACTTAACGACCGAGAACAGCGGCGTTTGCGTAGAGTTAACATTTATAACAGACAAGCAACACTGCATGAAGTAACGGCAGAAGTCAATGTGGAGCGTAAGAACACATCCATTAGGACAGTGTGGCGAATTTGATGCTAATAGGCTATGGCAGCAGACGACCGACGCGAGTGCCTTCGCTAACAGCACGACATTGCCTGCAGTGCCTCTCTTTTTTCATCTCAAAGTTTTCCATACATGGAATACAGGCTGACGAATATAAAATGACAAATTGCCTGAATGATACCAAAAGTGACGCAGTTCCTATAAATTAATGCGCGACAACAAATGTTGGAATACTACAGAGAACTGCAGACAAATCTGAATCAAGGTAATGATGAATCGAGGGATCTGTGGATCCGTTAATGTCGCTACAACTGATAGCACTATTAGCCGTCACGATAAATAGTGAAGTAACACATGCTTAACGTAGATCTCATTAAATGAGATAAAGTCAATGTAGTATGAATTCATGTAAACAATACGCAAATAACAAGTGCGCACCGGGGTTGGGATACTCGAGGCTGGCGTACACAAACACATTCAAGACACGACGGCCACAAGAGCTTTTAGTTCGGGAGAGGCGGACCGCACGCTGAGAGGCTGGTCCCTTCAGAGGACGATTCAGCCTATCTACGTAGGACGGCGACTGCCCGTGGAGTGGACAGCGTTTGCCCAAGTGAAAGGGGAGAATGATCCCGTGTTCAGGTTAAAAGCAAATTCCGCTACATTGTGTGGGAGCGCCCAGCCTACACATTCTTTACAAACATAGCACGCGGTTTCAGAGGTTTTCACAGGGAGACAGCAAACGCCAAACGCCGATGCTACAGATTTCTGGATTGGTCGCCTTAAATGAAACGTCATTCTCCCATTTTAGAAGAGCAATGATGATTGGCAGACGATACTCCTGACACATTGAGCTGAAGGAGTAATGGAAGAGACCGAAAGACATACCCCTTCACGTCTGGCGTGGAGAGGGGCCGTTCCGTTGTCGCTCTTGGAGTGAGAACACGTAACGAGATCGTGTGCGCTCGTATATGTACTCAAAGAGCGAGGAACAAGTCTCTCCTCAGTACTTCACTGGGAGAGCACCTCTGTCGAGAGCGAATCGGTGTGCGACTCTATATTGAGTCCTTGCGATTAAGTGTTGTTCACTGTGTTGGCCGCCACACCTATTGTGCGGTGTGAATTGACAGAGTTATAGTTAAACGCCTGTGAGCGAATTTTTGAGTGGCATCGTGGTGGACTGGTCATCTGACCGGTGTACCACGCCAATAGTTAGACTAGGGGCAAATAGGAGTCCTTCATCAAGGCGTAGGGAGCGTTTGATTGGCGAAGGTCAATCCAGATAGAACGCGAGTTATCTTATTTGTCAGCAGTGAGCGGCGCAGACAGCAGTCGTCGCAGCTTACGGTATTGTGCGCTACAGCTCTTGCGAGCTCCGTATTTCCTCCACAACACTTCATTTCACATGCGACAGCCTCGACTGTACCTAGCAACATTCAAGTTGAGTAGGCGCGGCTCTTAGCCATTCTGCCAAGTTAATAACAATCTTAAACTTTGTATAGAAATTTCATTAGCGAATCCTATCCTTAAGAGGTAACTTCACATTCCGAAAAGAACCCGGAAATAACTTGTTCAGTTCTTAACTAAAAATGCCTTGTGATTTCTCAGAATTTTTGCAAAATAAATAATAATTTTAGTTAGTTTCATGTTTTTCTTACACTAATTAGCACTACTCCAGTACCCAAGTATCCCACTAGTTACGTAAGAAATTTTGTGAATTTTGTGTCATTTCCTTACAGCAGACGACTCCAGCAGATATTTATTGCTAAAAGTTTTTCAGGTATTTCTCTTTAGAACGTTAGGAGCGTCTGTCTGACTTCTGCAGTAGTCTGGGGGTGGAAATTGCATCTTGCAGGAGCCACAGGGTAAAGGGTATATCTCAGATTAATCCGTTGTGCAGAATGACAGAATAGCACCCACACGCTCACAAGGTGTCAGGAAATGATGTGGCATTTGTATGGACTCCATGAACAGTAGCATATGAAGTCTTTACCAAAATTATTACAAGGCACTTTAATACAATTAGAGAGTATCTTTTAACAAAACAGCGTGCTTCCAGGAAAAGAAGTTCTGCAGCGACTATTTGTACATATTAAAAACAATGAATACAGAAGAGACAGAAGCATGGCTTAGTCGTAGAAATCAAAATTTCTTAACTCATTGTGCAAATAATTTGACATAGTTTCCAGGCCTACTTCTGGAAAATTATCAAAGTGAAGGACTAACCACATAATTTACAGTAAGTAGTGAGGAGTCTATACAGGGTGTTACAAAAAGGTACGGCCAGACTTTCAGGAAACATTCCTCACACACAAATAAAGAAGAGATGTTATGTGGACATGTGTCCGGAAACGCTTAATTTCCATGTTAGAGCTCATTTTAGTTTCATCAGTATGTACTGTACTTCCTCGATTCACCGCCAGTTGGCCCAATGGAAGGAAGGTAATGTTGACTTCAGTGCTTGTGTTGACATGCGACTCATTGCTCTACAGTACTAGCATGAAGCACATCAGTACGTAGCATCAACAGGTTAGTGTTTATCACGAACGTGGTTTTGCAGTCAGTGCAATGTTTACAAATGCGAAGTTAGCAGATGCCCTTTTGATGTATGGATTAGCACAGGGCAATAGCCGTGGCGCGGTACGCTTGTATAGAGACAGATTTCCAGAACGAAGGTTGTAAGTAGGCTGTTTATGTTTTCTTGTTGGCAACGTTGCGTAGCGCTCTTTATGAAAATCACTGGCTGTGCTGTGTGCAGTCTGTGGATAGTTTGCATTGTTGTCTGCCATTGTAGTGTTGGGCAGCGGCAGCTGGATGTGAACAGCGCGTAGCGTTGCGCAGTTGGAGGTGAGCCGCCAGCAGTGGTGGATGTGGGGAGAGAAATGGCGGAGTTTGGAAATTTTTAAGACTGGATGTCATGAACTCCTATGTATATTATGATTTTTCAACACTATTAAGGTAAATACATTGTTTGTTCTCTATTAAAATCTTTCATTTGCTAACTATGCCTATCAGTAGTTAGTGCCTTCCATAGTTTGAATCTTTTATTTAGCTGGCAGTAGTGGCGCTCGCTGTATTGCAGTAGTTCGAGTAACGAAGATTTTTGGTGATGTAAGTGATTTGTGAAAGGTATAGATTAATGTTAGTCAGGGCCATTCTTTCGTAGGGATTTTTTGAAAGTCAGATTGCGTTGCGCTAAAAATATTGTGTGTCAGTTAAAGGACAGTCGTGTATAATTGTTCAAAGGGGACGTTTCATATGTCGACCCTTAGCCGAGGATACCTCACTGGAATCTTCTGATTTTTTCTTGTAGTTTGTGTAATTAGTGTAGCTTTTGTTTATTGCTAGCGCGTAATTGTAGAGAAAATCTCCTTTGTAGTTGCAGTCTTTCATTGTTGTACAGTAAAACAGTTGTGGCATGCATGTAGATTTGCACCAAGTATTTCGCAGCTGCAATTAACTAGATATTATTTTCAGTGTTATGTTAATGTGTTCTTTTATTTTGCTCTTCAAATTGTGCTTTTCTGTGTTATCGTGTGAAATATTGTGACAATAATGGCGTGTGAAAAACGTAATACTAGGCTCCAAAGTAAACTGAGAAATGACAGTGAAAACGAAAGCAGTGTGTCAGCGCCACCGAGTAATGAATTAACTGATGTTCAAAGTAGTAATTTGGTAATTGTGCATAGGGAAATGGAGCGGGCTGCAAACAATGGTGTAGACAGTGAAACAATTAGTGAACAGGGAAGCATTATCGATCGATCGGTCGGCAACAGCTTGCCTCAGGAATCCGAAATGACAGGACACAATCTTGCAAATACTGTAGATTCAGGTTTTGCGTCCTCACCGTTTTCTTAAATAAGTCAAGACACATTTTCTGCTTTTCAAACTGCGAATATTGCCAGTTCAAATGCATTGCCGAATAGCACTGAGGAACATGTTTCAGACACCACTGCATTGTTATTACAATTAATGCAACAAATGGGACAAAATCTTCAAAAGTTAGACACAATGGAACAAAATCAGAGACAAACACAGCAAAAGCTTCAAAAGTTAGACATAATGGAAGAAAATCTTCAAAAGTTAGACACAATGGAACAAAATCAGAGACAAACACAGCAAAAGCTTCAAAAGTTAGACACAATGGAACAACACCAGAGACAAACACAGCAACAGTTAGACGCAATGGAGCAAAATCTTCACACCACGCTTGAACAAACACGTGAAGATTTAACTACTGAGTTACATAACATCGAATCGAAATGTCAAAAAGTCTGTAATGACGTAAAAACACAAATTTGTGAGCATTTCCAACCTATTTTTTCGCGTCATGAAAATGCATTACAGAATCACGAAGCAGCCATAAAAGAACTGCAAACTATTGTCATGAAAATCACGACACCTTGCAAGCTAAAATTGACTCAGTTGCATCTACCGATTCGGTTACGCAACTTGCAAAAACTCAAGAAAACTTAAAGGACACAGTAGATACGATTTCAACACAAATGGACACTCTGAAACCTGGTTCAGAAAAACACACTGAGGAAATAAGTACACTATCGGAGAAAGTAGCCGAACTTTCGGATCAGTTCACTAACTTATCTGCAAAGGTAGATGATGATCTGAGTGACACAAGACCTGTAGCCATCACTGACACAGAAGAGTATGAACAAATTAAGAAATTCAAACAAAATCAGAATCAAATTAATACGCAATACAAAAGAGAAATCCGGGAAGTACAAGATCAGTTGGCACAAGTAATACAAAAATTTCATATTTCAGAGGACACTCGCGCTCCAACACGGGAAGAGGAACGTAGATATACGGAAAAGCCACAAAATAATAACACAGGGCATTTCGGAAATTATGAAAGAAATTGGCAAGGTGCACCGAATTTTGAGATGGAACCGCCGACACGACGTAACAATGACCGATATGCTACTCGCCGACACGATGATTTTGACTATAAGCTGTTCATTACTACACGTAAATTCAAAACATTTAAGAATTCTGGCAATGACATTCATCCACAAGCGTGGCTCCATCAATTCTCTCATTGTTTTCCTCCCAACTGGTCATTGGAGCACAGGTTAGAATTTATGTGTGGCTACTTAGAGAATGAACCAGCTGTAAGAATGCGATCGGTCATTCACGATTGCCACAATGAAGGAGATTTTTATCATGCCTTCCTCTCAGCATATTGGTCTCAAGCTACACAAGACCGAGTAAAACATAGCATCATAATGATGAAACATTTCGAACAATCTGAATTTTCCAGTCTTGTGAAATATTTTGAAGACATGTTGCACAAGAATCAGTACCTGACAAACCCATACAGCCCCTCAGAACTCATCCGCATTTGCTTAATCAAATTACCTGAACATTTACGTCATATTATTTTAGCAGGACGTTGCAAAGAAGACATTGAAGCTTTTCAGGGACTGTTACAAGAACTGGAAATTGACACTGACAATCGGGGAACGCGAAAACAGGAGCACAACAATTACAGATCACATCCGTCACAATTCCGCGATGACAGAAATAATGTACGACAAGGCTATTCTTTCAACGTAAATCGTGACGCCGGCCGAAGTGGCCGTGCGGTTAAAGGCGCTGCAGTCTGGAACCGCAAGACCGCTACGGTCGCAGGTTCGAATCCTGCCTCGGGCATGGATGTTTGTGATGTCCTTAGGTTAGTTAGGTTTAACTAGTTCTAAGTTCTAGGGGACTAATAACCTCAGCAGTTGAGTCCCATAGTGCTCAGAGCCATTTGAACCATTTAAATCGTGACCGAAACAGACACCACCCGTATGACAACCGTTGGCAGAGTAGTAATAATTACAGGGAAAGATCACCTCTCCGCGGTAATGACTACCACAGAGACAATCAGAGAAACAGACAATATGGGAACCAAAATAATTATTATCAAGGGAGACAGAATAACTTCAGATGCAACGGTCCAGCGCGCAGTTACGATTCAGGGAGAAATTCTCCGCCACGTGACCGACAAGAAAGAAACTATGGAATCTACCGACATGACGACAGACGATATGATCGTAACGACTGACCTGAATTGCATCAGAACTGGCGGGATTCAAACAGAGCAGAGCCCTCTCGACAAGGTGAATTTGTAGAAGTTAGGTCCCCAAACCCCAATAACGACGCGCGCCAACAAAGAGACAATAGGCAATGACTCATACCGCTGGCAGCCACAAAACGTACGTATGAAACTAACGACGCAGCTAGCTAGTAATTACGTAAAAATGGAAGACATTAGGGACATCTTACTCCAGGAACACGACGTAAAAAATAACATCATTGCATATCCTGTGATTCACATTACTGTAAATGACGTAAAATTTATGGCAGTATTTGACTCTGGCAGTCCCATTTCAGTAATTAGTGAAACAGCTTTTAGAAAATGCAACATATCGAACGATTGCCCCACACTTCCGTTACGTAAGATTAAATTACAAGGTGCAATCTTTGGAAAAAGTGTAGATGTACGCCAACAAACCAATTTAGAATTCTTTTGCCAAAGCCACAGCTTCTCTATGAACTTTCTAATTGTTCCATTATTGTCGACGGAAATTATATTGGGAGTAGACTTTTTGAATGAATACAAAGCAATCTTAAACTTTCACGATGCTGAAATAAGTTTAGAGAAGGAAGGTAAGTCAATAGCTTTGAAATTTGAAGATTGGCTCTCAAACCATGACGAGGAAATTAATCGGCTTTACCTTCTGTTAGACAACAGTTCGGAATTTTCTACGGAACTAGACACTAACAATCACTCTGCAAGTACTGACAGGGCTGATATCGACGGCATATTTGAAATTAATGAGTTAATTCAGAATAAAATTCAAACAATTGAGAATTGTAATGACACTGATAGGCAGGACCTTTTTGAGATTTTACAAGCACATTCCACAGTTTTTACTTACAAAACAGGAACAATCAAGGGATTTCAATACCAATTTCGTGTTCGTGAGCATACTAAATTTTGTGTTAGACCATACGTAATTCCAGCACATTATAGGGACCGCGTTAGAACAGAAATACAATCTATGCTTGACGAGGGCATTATTGAGCCTGCAGTAAGCTCATACAACAATCCATTACATGTTGTTGAGAAGAAAAATGGATCGATCAGACTTGTCTTAGATTCGAGACAAATCAATACTATCATTATTCCTGAAACAGACAGGCCGCAAACGTTGGAAGAACTTCTTCAAAATTTTAATGGTGTAAAAGTGTTGTCTTCCATTGATCTCAGATCCAGCTTTTATCAGATCGAACTTCATCCAGAATGTAGAAAATACACAGCTTTCCTTTATTTCGGCGTTTGTTATCAGTTTCGGAAACTTCCCTTTGGTTTGAACATTTCTTCAGCAGCATTCATTCGCGGGCTAAATTCCATATTACTGGAGTTCTTAAAATGTCACATCACCTTATATGTGGACGATATTCAAACAGCAGAAGCTTCATGGAAACAACATAATCGCATCCTCAACAGTTTGTTACGTATTTTTGCAGAATCTGGAATTACAGTTAACTTGGAAAAGTCTGAATTCGGTAGGTCAAAGGTGAGGTTTTTGGGACATATTACTTCTTCTGAAGGCATTCAGCCGGATCCTGAAAAGTTAGAAGCAATCAGAGCCATTCCAGTTCCATCCACAAAAAGACAAGTCCGCAGTTTTCTAGGTCTCGTAAATTTTTACCGTCGTTTTCTGAACATGCAAATTCTTGTTAGACCAAAACTTTGTTCCCTCACTGGGAAAAATACTATTTGGAACTGGGACGAACAAGCATAGTTGGAATTCAATTCTTTGAAAGAATCGCTACTTAACGCGCCAATACTAGCTCATCCAGATCTGTCACAAGATTTCTGCCTTAGCACGGATTCTTCTAAAGTCGGTCATGGTGCCCATTTATTTCAAGAAGCCACAGAAAATGACACTACTGTTCAGAAAACCATTGCTTTTGCTAGCCGAGTGCTAACAAAATCTGAAAAAAATTATTCCGTTACTGAATTAGAAGCTTTAGCTATCGTTTGGGCATTTAACACATTCCGTTTCTTTCTTTCTGGTAAGCACATAAAAGTATACAGTGATCATCGTGCATTACAATTTCTTATGTCTTCAAAATTAAATCATGACAGGTTAAAACGTTGGGCATTGTTTCTGCAAGAATTTCACTTCACAATAGTCTACATTCCCGGCAAGGAGAACATTGTTGCGTACGCACTGTCACGTGCACCGGCTGGGCTTGAGAAAAGTAACACTGAAGGCAACCTCGAGAAAAATTTCAGTATTCTTTACATTCAGAAAGTCGCCTTTGAAAACTTCATCACCACATCTTTAAAGGACATAGCTCATGAACAAGATAAAGATCTGATTTGGAAAGACATCAAAAGTAAATGGCATGAAAAGACACACACTCAGATTCGGCATTATTACTTGGTTAGAAACAACATACGTTTGAGGCAGATGACACATTTGACATGAGCAGAGAATTTTTTTTAGGTTTTGAAATTATTGGAGGAAGCTACGACGGTTTTGAGAGTTGACTCAGGTGTTATGATGTTATTATTACGATGACTATGTGTATTATGCTGTTGTGATATTTTTATGATCAATAAGCTGATGCTATATGAGTTATTTGAGTATGCTACGTATCTGTTATGATGAAATATTGAAGAAGTGTCGACGAATAAGGTAAGGAATAATGAGTAGTGGTTAGGGACTCTGGTTTGTGAAAACGGTTGTTGGAAACCAAGAATCGTACTTTAAGACTTATGAAATGTGTGTAAATGCGTGAATGTATTACAATGCCGACGAAAATTTTTTGGACTGTGTTATATCAATAGGATTTTATTTCTACAGATTTGTAACGCAAATTCTTGACCTGTGAAATATTTTTATATGAGACTGCCACTGTAGCGGAAACTGCTGTCGTAAATAGCTCCGTAAGAAACTTAAGTGACCACCTGCACGTAATGCGTCGTGGGCACCCAGCTGTGTCAGACGCCTGGAGAAAAAGCCATTAGTGCGTGCCTTTTCAGAGGCACAGGTAGAAAAGAAAAAAAAAGGGAGGCCATTATCCTCGTTATTGACATTCCTTTGTAGAAAGCACCGCAAATACGACACGCTCATTACTTGGAAAGATACTTACATCTGCACACCTGATTATGACAAGCGTCTTTCTCGAGAATTGAGAGAATTTTTACTGCCTTATGAAATGCCATATGGCTAATGAATAATGTTTCATGCCGTCCTTTGTACATATTTGCCCATTTTCTTTAATATCTGGTTTCTAGCTGCACTGCAGCACTGGTTAAAATAAAATTTTATAGATGTACTAATATAAATATTTTCTGTCTACAGATCGAGTAAATAATAATTTAAAAAAAAGAGGGAGAACAAAAAGACATTTACCTTCACAGGAACTGCATTCATAATTTTCTTTTCAAGTACTTGGTAATTTCTTTTGTAGAATAAATTGTGATGCATCACTCTAGTGTTAAGATGTGACATAGGTATTAAACATGGCCATCTTTAATGTATCCTTCTGAATTTTACATTGTATAAAGCTAGTTTTACTACTGATTTATTTTTCTTGTTTGCTGCGCATTGCCTTATATTAGTTGTAATGTTGCATTGCTTAGTAATTTAGATTTACTGCAGCTTGCTTTGACAATTTCCATTTTTTTCATTGCTGTTTGTATTAATTGTTTTATGTGCTGCTGCATTGCCTCGTCCCTTGGTATATATATCTGAGCTCAGTAGATTTAAGTTAGCTTAAGAGGGGGTAGACTATATAAGAAACTAACTATGATGAATTGGAAGAAATGCATTGAGAAGCTATAAGAAACAGATTTGGCAAAAATGAGTATTGTGCACTGAGAAATAATTATTTTGAAAGAAATATGAATAGAATATAGAAAGCAGGTATAGATAGGACTTTTTGGGAATAATGATGAATGAAGGGAGATCTCCAAGAAGTAAAGAAAGTTTTGTTTGCAAAATACTGCAGTAAAACAAACCCTGTCCTTTCCTTTTGTATTATTATGCTATGTGTTTGTGTACCCTTGTGTATTTGTGTACTTTCTGTCTTTAGTTGTTTATCTGATAAGACTTATGTTGTAGAATTTTTCTAGTACTAAGCTACATTCACTATGATGAGGAATACTGTTATCCTCAAATATAATTTGCATTTATAATATTTTATTTACTTTGTAAAGATGTTTAGACATTATTTATCTGTTCTGTTTTGTTGCTCATGTGTGAAGTTGATGTTTCAAAAGTTATTCTGATCTTTTATGTAGGTACTTATAATTCCTGTAACATTGATGTATATGTTATTTCGATTCTTTTGTAAACCCTGTATTACTACACATGTTATCTGTATTATTATGTTTTTAATGATGTTTTCTGTATCTTTGTAATTGTATTCTCATGTTATAAAACTGTAATTGTCACCAGTTCATCATATTATTAACTTGTAAGTTACATTTCACTGCACACGTTTCTGTTGGTCATAGTATATGGACAATATGTGAGAAGAAGGGACTGTTAGTGTTTGCACGTGTGTTAATCATTCAGCAAGGGACTGGATAACAGCATTGCTGGTTCTAAGGACAATTCCAAAAACTTTGTGAGTGCACAGGTGGTGGTTTATGGACTAGCTATATTCTCCGCAAGACTCTTCAATGGTGACTGTGCACCTGCACAGTCACAACAGATGGCTGCTGGCCATCTCTACAAGGACTACAGTGGGTCTGCATCTTTGATGACCCACCAATACCATTATTTCTACAAGGACTACAGTGGGTCTACACCTTTGCTGACTCACCAATACCATTATTTCTACAAGGACTGCAGTGGGTCTGCACCTCTGGTGGCCCACCAATACCGTAGTCTCTACCAGGACTACAGTGGGCCTGCTCTGTGATGACCTACCTACCAATATTCTTAAAAATGTCGAATGACTCTGTTGTGGGTTTGCTCTGTTGTGGCCCATTACCTGTCAGCATGTCAAGAGTCACCACTGTCTTTCCGTTGGAAGGACAACACTACTCCTTCAAGACTGCATGGAAATCCACTACTTCCGTGTGCATTTTCTTTTACTGTTCAGACTTTGAGAAAAACACTGCAATGTTACTGTGATGAATGATCAGGACTGTCTTTATGGACTGTGAAAAAAAATTTAGCTTTTGACCAACATTGTATCAATAAGTGTGTGCCTTTGATTTCTTTGTTATTGTAATTATGAAAAATTTTATCAAATCATTATTGGCCACTGCCCAAAACAATTTGTAAAATTTTTTTGTGGGGAGCATGGGGGCTATGTAAGTAGGCTGTTTATGTTTTCTTGTTGGCAACGTTACGTAGCGCTCTGTATGAAAATCACTGGCTGTGCTGTGTGCAGTCTGTGGATAGTTTGCATTGTTGTCTGCCATTGTAGTGTTGGGCAGCGGCAGCTGGATGTGAACAGCGCGTAGCGTTGCGCAGTTGGAGGTGAGCCGCCAGCAGTGGTGGATGTGGGGAGAGAAATGGCGGAGTTTGGAAATTTTTAAGACTGGATGTCATGAACTCCTATGTATATTATGATTTTTCGACACTATTAAGGTAAATACATTGTTTGTTCTCTATTAAAATCTTTCATTTGCTAACTATGCCTATCAGTAGTTAGTGCCTTCCGTAGTTTGAATCTTTTATTTAGCTGGCAGTAGTGGCGCTCGCTGTATTGCAGTAGTTCGAGTAACGAAGATTTTTGGTGAGGTAAGTGATTTGTGAAAGGTATAGGTTAATGTTAGTCAGGGCCATTCTTTCGTAGGGATTTTTTGAAAGTCAGATTGCGTTGCGCTAAAAATATTGTGTGTCAGTTAAAGGACAGTCGTGTATAATTGTTCAAAGGGGACGTTTCATAAGGTGTCCCGACAGGAAGACGTTCGAAACAATTGATCGGCGTCTTAGGGAGCACGGAACATTCCAGCCTATGACTCGCGACTGGGGAAGACCTAGAACGACGAGGACACCTGCAATGGACGAGGCAATTCTTCGTGCAGTTGACGATAACGCTAATGTCAGTGTCAGAGAAGTTGCTGCTGTACAAGGTAACGTTGACCACGTCACTGTATGGAGAGTGCTACGGGAGAACCAGTTGTTTCCGAACCATGTACAGCGTGTGCAGGTACTATCAGCAACTGATTGGCCTCCACGGGTACACTTCTGCGAATGGTTCATCCAACAATGTGTCAATCCTCATTTCAGTGCAAATGTTCTCTTTACGGATGAGGCTTCATTCCAACGTGATCAAATTGTAAATTTTCACAATCAACATGTGTGGGCTGACGAGAATCCGCACTCAATTGTGCAATCATGTCATCAACAGAGATTTTATGTGAACGTTTGGGCAGGCATTGTTTGTGATGTCTTGATTGGGCCCCATGTTCTTCCACCTACGCTCAATGGAGCACGTTATCATGATTTCATACAGGATACTCTACCTGTGCTGCTAGAACATGTGCCATTACAAGTACGACCCAACATGTGGTTCATGCACGATGGAGCTCCTGCACATTTCAGTCGAAGTGTTCGTACGCTTCTCAACAACAAATGGGTCAAATGGCTCTGAGCACTATGGAACTCAACATCTTAGGTCATAAGTCCCCTAGAACTTAGAACTACTTAAACCTAACTAACCTAAGGACATCACACACACCCATGCCCGAGGCAGGATTCGAACCTGCGACCGTAGCTGTCCCGCGGTTCCGGACTGCAGCGCCAGAACCGCACGGCCACCGCGGCCGGCTTTCTCAACAACAGATTCGGTGACCGATGGATTGGTAGAGGCGGACCAATTCCATGGCCTCCACGCTCTCCTGACCTCAACCCTCTTGACTTTCATTTATGGGGGCATTTGAAAGCTCTTGTCTACGCAACCCCGGTACCAAATGTAGAGACTCTTCGTGCTAGTATTGTGGACGGCTGTGATACAATACGCCATTCTCCAGGGCTGCATCAGCGCACCAGGGATTCCATGCGACGGAGGGTGGATGCACGTATCCTCGCTAACGGAGGACATTTGAACATTTCCTGTAACAAAGTGTTTGAAGTCACGCTGGTACGTTCTGTTGCTGTGTGTTTCTATTCCATGATTAATGTGATTTGAAGAGAAGTAATAAAATGAGCTCTAACATGGAAAGTAAGCGTTTCCGGACACATGTCCACATAACATATTTTCTTTCTTTGTGTGTGAGGAATGTTTCCTGAAAGTTTGGCCGTACCTTTTTGTAACACCCTGCACAAGGGCCATACGAACCGTGTTTCAATGGAAGCGGAACATCCCTGAATGCAATCGTAAACCAGAGATGAGGCATGGGTACCCTGTACCACCGAACCCTTTTAATATCTATTTTAACCTGCTGCAAAAGAATGGTACAGTAACATAAAACTTTTTAGAAATGAAACTAAACTGTTTTAATGTCTATTTTATTTGCTGATGATCAGGTCTTATTCTCCGCGTAGCAACTCGTAAGAGTCGCTCGTTTTAAACTAAAACCTACAGTCCTTCAAATTTAAAGTAATGGCATTCAAGGACAAACCTGCAGCCATTTCAAAGAGTGTAATTGACAGTAACTTAATGGAGAAGATCAGAAAATTTCACTGTTTGGAATGTGTGATGTCTTATGATCAAGCTGATCTGATAAAAACATTAAATTAATTCCAATTGATGTGTAAGATGATAAACAGAACACATAACAACAAGGAAAGAAAGAACACTCAAATGAAATTTTATGAAGCGATGGCAATTACTTGATAGTATTGGGCTCTACACGGGCCACGCGGGATTAGCCGAACGGTCTCGGGCGCTGCAGTCATGGACTGTGCGGCTGGTCCCGGCGGAGGTTCGAGTCCTCCCTCGAGCATGGGTGTGTGTGTTTGTCCTTAGGATAAATTAGGTTAAGTAGCGTGTAAGCTTAGGGACTGATGACCTTAGCAGTTAAGTCCCATAAGATTTCACACACATTTGAACATTTTTGATTTACACGGAAAGAAAGAAGCAGTTGAAACAAATGTACTGAAATTGCTGGGAAGAACTAATGATTAGATTACTTCATTTCAAATAGGTTCCAACAATGGCTCATACTGCCAAGTGCAGAATT
This sequence comes from Schistocerca nitens, assembly GCF_023898315.1. Lineage (NCBI taxonomy): Eukaryota > Metazoa > Arthropoda > Insecta > Orthoptera > Acrididae > Schistocerca > Schistocerca nitens. Next base: position 357,142,793 of record NC_064618.1, on the reverse strand, counting down.
CAGAAACATGAGATAAAAGTGTAGCTACTTCGGACATGAATATAGTGAAATTTTTAAAGTTAGTATCTCTACATTTTGCTCTCAGCAATAGAAAGACCTCGAACATTGAGTCAAAGTTTAATTTTTCCTTAAACTAATGAAATTAAAGAAGTGGTCATCGTTTTTTAAAATAAAATATTTTAAGTGGTCTATTATAGTTTTGTATTATAGTTTTAACAAATTAAGGAACTTATCAGTTAATTAAAGATTCCTTTCACAAAGTCTAGTGACATACATTTCATATCTCAAAGGTTTAGAACTAAACGGAGGAGAAGAAATCAACATTTTTTTACCTTTTGGAATGGTGTTTATGAGCTTTATGTTTTTATATTGTTCGCATTCCAATAAAAGATGCAAGATTTTATCTTCAACTGGACTGTCACGAGTCAGTGAAGACTGTAACTTTAACATGTGTTTCGTTTTGTTGATACCCATGAGACCTGCTCTTAGTTCATTAAGTGTGACAAATTCCTTGTGTTTAAGACCAAAATTAAGAAATAATGGGGAATGAGACGTGTGATGTTGGATAGCACACTACCACGTTCCTTTGAAACTAATATCCTCATTTCATAATGGTGGCCAATCTCCTTTTGCCTTAACTGCAAGCCGTTGATAGTAGTCACAGTGCGGAAGGGATATTGTAGTGGGTGTGAACTTTTGCACGTGTCTGGTAATCTGGTTCTGCGCGTTCATTGTCCGTTATGCCGCAGTGGCCTCGTACCCATTGTACTGTTGTTACACATGGTATGAAATGTTGTATATGGGGCTACACGTAAAAATAGATCGAGATACGAAGACAACAGACACGGATTAAATATATCTAATGCAAATGTAACGACAGAAGAACAGAAAAGTATCTGGTACGAACAGCTCTTACGAATGACAGACTAAAGGCCTGGGGAAACACTGTGATCTAAAAACCGATTTCTCGGATGGATGTTGGATGCCCTAGAAGGAGAAGGGAGGAACAGCTTTGAAATTCCTATTTGAACGAAACAGACTTATTGGTCCACAAGGTATAAGTTTATTATTATTGTTGTTATTATTATTGTTATTGTTATTTTAATGTACACAATATCAAAGAGCTACCTATCCAGCTATAGTAAATTTTTAATAGAAAAGATGAACCATGCTAGCGTGACAAGTTTCAAAGGACTTCACTGACAATGTGTTTGCAACTGTGATTGTAAATGGTGAGAAATTAAAGTCAACACGGGAAAGCACTGATTTCTTTTTTATCTTTAATTCTCCATACACTGTCACAACAATTTTTCTGTTTCATTTCTTGAATTCATCTTTCATAAAAATCTTAATACGCTACTTAAATACATTGCTGCGGTGGTAAATAAGCAAGATTCGTTTTACTCAAAAGAAATGGAGTTTAAAGAAATCTGAGGAATCTCCGTAACGTTTCGTCGCACATTTCACACATGTAATAAATGCTCAAAGTGCGTCAAGGCCGTTGGCAATTCCTCGTAGCGCCTGGCGTTCGACCTCTGTGTAACACTAGCCGTCCATTTGCTTTGCCGAGCAAACAATGCAGTGGGCGGTGAGACGCGCCTGTGTGCCCATTTCAATTGACTGAAAGCGGCTCCTGTTTGCAACTGAGATAAGTGCACGAATTCTATAACTGCACACGTAATTTCCCAATAGCAAGGGCGGCTACATTCTGTCTTTTGCACCAGTATAAAATGTCGTGCAACTGCTACTGACTGTGCTATTTATCGGGAGAAACAGTGTTCGAATAATAAAAATAAGCTCTATTGCACATAAAATTATTGATCATATTGAAAGAAGTCCGTCGTGGCTTACTACCAGTAACCATAATGTATGAAGGGATTTGAACTCATAGAAAAATCATAGAAACGCTGTTTTTCTTTTCTTTCTGGCACAATCCCGTAATTTCAGGAGCGGAAAGGTAACGCTTCTTTCTAATGCCATAGTGTCACTTATCTACAACGAGGGAGCTTGTTTCGTAATCGTCCTGTGAACACAAAGTGTGGTCTGTGAGGTGAAAGCTATCGGGTTTCCAGACGGAGATGAAATTTCACGACGTTTCGAAGAGTCAGTATGTCACAGACTTTTTCTAGGCAGTAAAATACTCCGATAGGACGCTGCTTGCACAGAAAAGCTCCCTGGATTGATGCCTCTAGAAGATTTTTGTTATCTAGTGTGCAAAGATATCTCCTGTAACCAATCGGTAATGATTTATAAGGTTCTTGCTGTCCAAAATAGGGCTACATGTAACACGGCTATTGATCGTCCATTCTCTTTTCTTTGATATATTTCCACTTAGTGCAATGCCACAAAAAGCTATCTTCTTTCTGCGATGGAAACTGTTACATACTCTTTCAAATCCTCTGAGTAAGTAGGATCAGATCATAACTTATTAAATAATAGGAGGATGTTGTGGGAACTTAAGACTCCGTCCTAAGACATGTAGGGCACACGTCGCAGATGGGTTTTAGTTTCCACTCGAATGGCCTTGCTGAAGACAATTGCTTTCTGCTTCTTCTTGGGTTTTTCATTTATCTCGTTCTGGTCTTAAACAATAACGAATACTTTGCGTTATGTTTATAGCCATCTCTCTCTATTATTTGTATATTTGCTGTATTCATTTTCGCACGTACAACGTTTAAGATGATACATTCGCACGACCATAATTAAACTGATTGTTGTATCCCTTACCAAATTTACTAGAGAAACAGCTAACCGTCGAGTAACACTAACTACACACATAGAAAGACCCGCGCACACACACACACACACACACACACACACACACACACACACACACACCAGATACACAAATTTTTGTTGAATCTGTCTGCGGATTACTTCAGTTCTAAAAGTTGAGATTACTTTCATTGTTTTTTTCCTGTTGTTTGTTTTTAAATTATTACACCACCATCTTATCTTCCCTCCTCGTCAAATAGAAGTGTAAAAAATTTCTTCCACCATCATTGTTCGAAACGATCCATTTTGAATCAAACGCCATCATATTACCAAATCGGAGTCTAGTGTTCTGATTAAAAACGATATTAGTATGAACCCAATCACCGTTCTCGATCAGATTATTCGTTTTTTTTCACAGATAGACAAGCTCCGGAGATAGATGTCACTTTCCTCTCGATTCTCGAGTGAGATTTTCGTTTATTTCACTCGCAAATCACTGGGACTTCTTTCATTCAAGTAGGATTCTTTTGTGGCATACGAAGCCATTTTCGTTCGTAGTTTCCCTGCATTCTTATGAATGTAACGGTGCGATGCGTCAGGCTGTTTACAGGTCTGTTATTATGTTCCTAGTATATCACAAGTAACACCTATATTTACACTTCTTGAGAGAAAATGTGAAACACTTTCCCTGTTAACAATATTGCTTTCAAAAATTCAAATCTAACCCTAATTGCTACAGTTACAGTTTTTTGATGATATGCGTCTATATCTTAATTGCTCTTGTTAAAAAATAAATACACTTTATTTTATATCCTAAATTTTTGTGCAGCGTTGCTCCGAACTTTACTTGAAGCGCAGACTTATCTTACCAGTTTTTCCACTCTAGAAAACCAGTAGGACTGAATTTTTCCTTATATTTAAAATACCTACGGTCTATTTGGCAAACTATCACTATACACACATCAAAAAAAGTCTTGCATCGCCTCGGTTCCGAGAGTCCTGGAAACTACACAGAAAATTGGTGTAGAGATCAGCATAAACATTTCCCTCCTTTTTATTGCCCATGAAAATCACACATTGCATGTTGTACCTCCATACAGTGAGACCTTCAGAGGTGGTGGTCAAGATTGCTGTACACACCGGTACCTCTAATCCCTGTAGCACGTCCTCTTGCATTCATGCATGCCTGTATTCGTCGTGGCATACTATCCACAAGTTCATCAAGGAACTGTTGGTCCAATTGTCCCACTCCTCAACCACGATTCGTCGTAGATCCCTCAGAGTGGTTGGTGGGTCACGGCGTCCATAAACAGCTCTTTTCAATCTAGCCCAGGCATGTTCAACAGGGTTCATGTCTGGAGAATATGCTGGCCACTCTAGTCGAGCGATGTCGTTATTCTGAAGGAAGTCATTCACAAGATGTGCACGATTGGGGCGCAAATTGTCGTCCATGGAGACCAATGCCTCGTCAATATGATGCCGATATGGTTGCACTATCGGTCAGAGGATGGCATTCACATATCGTACAACCGTTACGGCGCCTTCCATGACCATCAGCGGCGTACGTCGGCCCCATATAATACCACCTCAAAACAGCAGGACACTGTCGCTAGACAGTGTGTCTAAGGCGTCCAACCTGACCCGATTGGCTCTAAACACATCTCCGACGATTGTCTGGTTGAAGGCACATTCGACACTCATCGGTGAAAAGAACGTGATGTCAATCCTGAGCGGTCCATTCGGCATGTTCTTGGGCCCATCTGCACCGCGCTGCGTGGTTTCGTGGTTGCAAAGATGGACCTTGCCATGGACGTCGGAAGTGAAGTTGCGCATCATACAGCCTATTGCGCACAGTTTGAGTCGTAACACGACATCCTGTGACTGCAAGAAAAGCATTAGTCAACATGGTGGCGTTGCTGTCAGGGTTCCTCCGAGCCATAGTCCGTAGGTAGCTGTCATCCACTGCAGTAGTAGCCCTTGGGTGACATGAGCGAGGCATGTCATCGACAGTTCCTGTCTCTCTGTATCTTCTCCATGTCCGAAAATCGATTTGGTTCACTCCGAGGCCCCTGGAAACTTCATTTGTTGAGAGTCCTTTCTGACACAAAGTAACAATGCGGACGCAATCGAACCGCGTTATTGACTATCTAGGCATGATTGAATTACAGACAACACGAGCCGTGTACCTCCTTCCTGGTGGAATGACTGGAACTGATCGGCTGTCGAACCCCCTCCGTCTAATAGGCGCTGCTCATGCATGCTTGTTTACATCTTTGGGCGGGTTCAGTGACATTTCTGAACAGTCAAAGGTACTCTGTCTGTGATACAATCTCCACAGCAACGTCTATCTTCAGGAGTTCTGCGAACCAGGATGATGCAAAACTTTTTTTGATGTGTGGGTTTGAACAATGCTCTGTCATTCAAGTCCGTCACTGGCTGTACTAGTAGTTCAAGCATTTACTCTTCCACTTCAAAATAAGATACACAAGAGTTATAAGAAAATAATAACAACCCTCTGACACAAATTACTCTTTTCCGAGCTCGTATTCTGGCGTTGTTTACCACAGTGATACATTTCTTATCTCTTACACTATAGACCTCTGGAAGACCAAAAATTGTTAAAATGGCTCTGAGCAGTATAGGACTTAACATCTGAGGTCATCAGTCCCCTAGTAAGTTCTACTTAAACCTAACTAATCTAATGACATCACACACATCCATGCCCGAAGCAGGATTCGAACCTGCGACCTTAGCAGTCGCTCGGTTCCGGACTGAAGCGCCTAGAACCGCTCGGTCACCGCGGCCGGCTCTGGAAGTCCATCTGTCGTCAATGTGCTGTTGTGCGAATGTAAGATTTGGATTTGTTCGGAGACATCTGGAATATTGGAGAGCTTCTTAAAGAAAGCCACATGCAAGACATTAGTGCTACCGAATTTAAAGTACTTCCCCCATGAACCATGGACCTTGCCGTTGGTGGGGAGGCTTGCGTGCCTCAGCGATACAGATGGCCGTACCGTAGGTGCAACCACAACGGAGGGGCATCTGTTGAGAGGCCAGACAAACATGTGGTTCCTGAAGAGGGGCAGCAGCCTTTTCAGTAGTTGCAGGGGCAACAGTCTGGATGATTGACTGATCTGGCCTTGTAACATTAACCAAAACGGCCTTGCTGTGCTGGTACTGCGAACGGCTGAAAGCAAGGGGAAACTACAGCCGTAATTTTTCCCGAGGACATGCAGCTTTACTGTATGATTAAATGATGATGGCGTCCTCTTGGGTAAAATATTCCGGAGGTAAAATAGTCCCCCATTCGGATCTCCGGGCGGGGACTACTCAAGAGGACGTCATTATCAGGAGAAAGAAAACTGGCATTCTACGGATCGGAGCGTGGAATGTCAGATCCCTTAATCGGGCAGGTAGGTTAGAAAATTTAAAAAGGGAAATGGATAGGTTAAAGTTAGATATAGTGGGAATTAGTGAAGTTCGGTGGCAGGAGGAACAAGACTTTTGGTCAGGTGATTACAGGGTTATAAATACAAAATCAAATAGGGGTAATGCAGGAGTAGGTTTAATAATGAATAAAAAAATAGGAGTGCAGGTTAGCTACTACAAACAGCATAGTGAACGCATTATTGTGGCCAAGATAGACACAAAGCCCATGCCTACTACAGTAGTACAAGTTTATATGCCAACTAGCTCTGCAGATGATGAAGAAATTGATGAAATGTATGACGAGATAAAAGAAATTATTCAGGTAGTGAAGGGAGACGAAAATTTAATAGTCATGGGTGACTGGAATTCGTCAGTAGGAAAAGGGAGAGAAGGAAACATAGTAGGTGAATATGGATTGGGGGGAAGAAATGAAAGAGGAAGCCGCCTTGTAGAATTTTGCACAGAGCATAACTTAATCATAGCTAACACTTGGTTCAAGAATCATAAAAGAAGGTTGTATACATGGAAGAATCCTGGAGATACTAGAAGGTATCAGATAGATTATGTAATGGTAAGACAGAGATTTAGGAACCAGGTTTTAAATTGTAAGACATTTCCAGGGGCAGATGTGGATTCTGACCACAATCTATTGGTTATGAACTGCAGATTGAAACTGAAGAAACTGCAAAAAGGTGGGAATTTAAGGAGATGGGACCTGGATAAACTGAAAGAACCAGAGGTTGTAGAGAGTTTCAGGGAGAGCATAAGGGAACAATTGACAGGAATAGGGGAAAGAAATACAGTAGAAGAAGAATGGGTAGCTCTGAGGGATGAAGTAGTGAAGGCAGCAGAGGATCAAGTAGGTAAAAAGACGAGGGCTAATAGAAATCCTTGGGTAACAGAAGAAATATTGAATTTAATTGATGAAAGGAGAAAATATAAAAATGCAGTAAATGAAGCAGGCAAAAAGGAATACAAACGTCTCAAAAATGAGATCGACAGAAAGTGCAAAATGGCTAAGCAGGGATGGCTAGAGGACAAATGTAAGGATGTAGAGGCTTGTTTCACTAGGGGTAAGATAGATACTGCCTACAGGAAAATTAAAGAGACCTTTGGAGAGAAGAGAACCACTTGTATGAATATCAAGAGCTCAGATGGCAACCCAGTTCTAAGCAAAGAAGGGAAGGCAGAAAGGTGGAAGGAGTATATAGAGGGTTTATACAAGGGCGATATACTTGAGGACAATATTATGGAAATGGAAGAGGATGTAGATGAAGATGAAATGGGAGATAAGATACTGCGTGAAGAGTTTGACAGAGCACTGAAAGACCTGAGTCGAAACAAGGCCCCGGGAATAGACAACATTCCATTAGAACTACTGATGGCCTTGGGAGAGCCAGTCATGACAAAACTCTACCATCTGGTGAGCAAGATGTATGAGACAGGGGAAATACCCACAGACTTCAAGAAGAATATAATAATTCCAATACCAAAGAAAGCAGGTGTTGACAGATGTGAAAATTACCGAACTATCAGTTTAATAAGTCACAGCTGCAAAATACTAACGCGAATTCTTTACAGACGAATTGAAAAACTGGTAGAAGCGGACCTCGGGGAAGATCAGTTTGGATTCCGTAGAAATGTTGGAACACGTGAGGCAATACTAACCTTACGACTTATCTTAGAAGAAAGATTAAGAAAAGGCAAACCTATGTTTCTAGCATTTGTAGACTTAGAGAAAGCTTTTGACAACGTTAACTGGAATACACTCTTTCAAATTCTGAAGGTGGCAGGGGTAAAATACAGGGAGCGAAAGGCTATTTACAATTTGTACAGAAACCAGATGGCAGTTATAAGAGTCGAGGGGCATGAAAGGGAAGCTGTGGTTGGGAAAGGAGTGAGACAGGGTTGTAGCCTCTCCCCGATGTTATTCAATCTGTATATTGAGCAAGCAGTAAAGGAAACAAAAGAAAAATTCGGAGTAGGTATTAAAATTCATGGAGAAGAAGTAAAAACTTTGAGGTTCGCCGATGACATTGTAATTCTGTCAGAGACAGCAAAGGACTTGGAAGAGCAGTTGAACGGAATGGACAGTGTCTTGAAAGGAGGATATAAGATGAACATCAACAAAAGCAAAACGAGGATAATGGAATGTAGTCTAATTAAATCGGGTGACGCTGAGGGGATTAGATTAGGAAGTGAGACACTTAAAGTAGTAAAGGAGTTTTGCTATTTAGGGAGTAAAATAACTGATGATGGTCGAAGTAGAGAGGATATAAAATGTAGACTGGCAATGGCAAGGAAATCGTTTCTGAAGAAGAGAAATTTGTTAACATCGAGTATAGATTCAAGTGTCAGGAAGTCGTTTCTGAAAGTATTTGTATGGAGTGTAGCCATGTATGGAAGTGAAACATGGACGATAACCAGTTTGGACAAGAAGAGAATAGAAGCTTTCGAAATGTGGTGCTACAGAAGAATGCTGAAGATAAGGTGGGTAGATCACGTAACTAATGAGGAGGTATTGAATAGGATTGGGGAGAAGAGAAGTTTGTGGCACAACTTGACTAGAAGAAGGGATCGGTTGGTAGGACATGTTTTGAGGCATCAAGGGATCACAAATTTAGCATTGGAGGGCAGCGTGGTGGGTAAAAATCGTAGAGGGAGACCAAGAGACCAATACACTAAGCAGATTCAGAAGGATGTAGGTTGCAGTAGGTACTGGGAGATGAAGAAGCTTGCACAGGATAGAGTAGCATGGAGAGCTGCATCAAACCAGTCTCAGGACTGAAGACTACAACAACAACAACAGCGAACATCATCAGGTACGTTGGACAACAGACATAGAATCTATATTACTAAACGACTAACGCAGGGCAGCATCCCAGCTACAGGTTGCCTATCTAGCAGCTTCCAGGGGCAACAAAAGTATGATTTTCAAAGTTTCATATAATCATTGGCCGAATTTAAAAATTTAGACTGATTTCATTATCTACTCATGGAGAGCTATAATCCTATGTTAAAGATTTAACACAGTAATACAGGTGTCACAGTTAGAAACTATTTATCTGCATCTATATACATATTCCACAAGCCACCATATGGCGTATGACAGAGGGTATCATGTGTCACCACTAGCCATTTCCTTTCCTATTCCACTCGCAAACGGATCGAGGGAGAGACGGCTGTCTATATGCCCTCGAACGAGCCCTAATTTCTCTTATCGTCTCTTCGTGGTCCTTACTCGAAATGTGCGTTGGCTGCAGTAGAATCGTTCATCAGTCAGTTGCAAATGCCGGTTCTCTAAATTTTCTCAGTAGTATTTCGCGAAAAGAACGTCGCATTCCTTCCAGGGATTCCCATTTGAGTTCACGAAGCATTTCCGTAACATACGCGTGTTGACTGAACGTATGGATAACAAAACTATCTGCACGCCTCTGAATTGCTTTTATATCTTCCTGTAATCCGTCTTTGTGGGGGTCCCAAACACTGGAGCGGTACTAAAGAATGAGTTGCACCAGTGTTCTACATGCAGTCTCCAGTATGGACTAGAAGTGGTACAGTGTACCCTACACCATGCACCATACGGTAGCTTGCGAAGTATGTACGTAGATTTAGATTAGGTCTTCAATTTCCTAGAATTCTCCCAACAGACCGAACTAGACAATTTACCTTCCGTGCTACGTTCTCTTTCCATTTCACATAGCTTTGCGACGTTACGCCTAGATATTTAATTGACGTGGCTTTGTCAAGGATAACAGCACTTACACTGTATTCTAACATTACAGGATTGTTTTCCTACTCATATACATTAACTTACATGTTTCTACTTTTGCAACAAGCTGCCATATACCATACCAAATAGAAATTCTATCAAAGTCATCCTGTGTCCTCCTACAGTCCCTCAACGACGACATCCGTCCACAATGTTATCAGCAAGAAGTTGCAGATTGCTGCTCACCCAGTCCATAAGATCGTTTACGTTTATAGAGAACAACATTGGTCCTGTCACATTTCCTGACTCATTTCTGACGGTACTCTTGTTTCTGATGGACATTCGCCATCCAGGACAACGTACTGCGTTCTATTACCTAAGAAATCTTCCCACTCACGTACCTGGGAACCTGTTCTGTATGCTCGGACTTTTGTTAAATCTGCAGTATTCATCTTTCAAAGCTTTCCGTAAATCTAGGAATATGCAATCCGGCTGTTGGTCTTCATCCATGGTTCACAAAAATCTTATGGGACTTAAGTGGTGGTGGTGGTGGTGGTTAGTGTTTAACGTCCCGTCGACAACGAGGTCATTAGAGACGGAGCGCAAGCTCGGGTTAGAGAAGGATTGGAAAGGAAATCGGCCGTGCCCTTTCAAAGGAACCATCCCGGAATTTGCCTGAAACGATTTAGGGAAATCACGGAAAACCTAAATCAGGATGGCTGGAGACGGGATTGAACCGTCGTCCTCCCGAATGCGAGTCCAGTGTGCTAACCACTGCGCCACCTCGCTCGGTATGGGACTTAAGTGCTAAGGTCATCAGTCCCTAAGCTTACACATTACTTAACCTAAAGTATCCTAAGGACAAACACACACACCCATGCCGGAGGGAGGACTCGAACCTCCGCCGGGACCAGCCGCACAGTCCATGACTGCAGCGCCATAGACCGCTCGCGTGGTTCACAGGATATCGTGCGAGACCAGAGCAAGCCGAGTTCTGCACGAGCGATCTTTCCAAATCCGTGTTGATATGTGGAAAGAAACTTTTCCGTCTCAAGGAAACTTAGGATATGTTCAAGAATTCTGCAGCATACCAATGTTAAGGATATTAGTGTGCAATTTGCGGGTACCTTCTCTTGCCCTTCTAACGTATATACTGGACTCACCTGCCCTTTTTCCAGTCGCTTGAGTCTTCGCGCTTGGCGAGAGTTTCGCTATAAATACAAACTAAGGAAAGGGTTCATGCCATGAAAAACTCTGTTTAAGACCGAATCGCTATTCCATCTGAACTGGGATTCCGTCCGAACCTGGCGATTTATTTCTTTTCAACTCTTTCCGTTGTTTCTCAACGCCAGGGAAACATCTTTCTATCTACACGGGTGTCTGTGGGACTGTCAAACTATGGTATGTCTTTACGACCCTTCTGTGTGGCTGATTTTTTAGACGTGAAAATTAAGACTTCATCTACCGTTTCGTTGTCTTCTGTTGCCCCACCAACTTGGTCGACGAGTGCTTGGATGGAAGCCTTCGACCCGCTTATTGACTTTATGTAGTACTAGAATTTTTTCTGCTTCTATGCAACGTCTTTCGCTAGGGTCTAACAGAGGAAGTTGTTGTATTCTCTGCGCTTTGATCTTTTAATAGACTCAAGAATTTCTACTACCATTCTCCTATGTCCTCTTTTGAGCCTATAGTGCAACAGTATCTCCTTCCTCATCATTTTTCGAATTTTGTAGTTAAAGCATGGTGGGTCTTTCCTGTTCTTAACCGACTTAGCCGGTACATACGAACAGCGTTCATTAAATAACGCAACATATTTTTTTCTCGGCCAATTTCGGTTCAAAAAATGCAAAACTGTTGTGGGACATCGTGCAAGATTCCCGCTTCAGTCCTTACAGTTTCAGGAATTTTTGATACGTGATGACAGTTCACATATACTTCAAAATGGCATCTCTAACGTAGGTGCGTTCAAGCTAAGAGCTGTCACTGAGGTTCTTTTATCGGAAACCCAGAGCATCGCAAATATTCATAGGTTTTTGCAGAATGTACGGAAATCTGGTAGTGAACAACAGCGCGGTGATTCGCTGGGCGAGGCGTCTGTCAATATCGCAACGAGGTCGCGCAAACGTGCCCGATCTCCACGTGTCGGCCGGCCGCACACAGCTGTGACTCCTGCAGTGTTGGAACGTGCGGACACGCTCATTCGAGGTGATCGTCGGATCACAATCAAACACCTCCCTGCACAACTGGATGTCTCTAGTGGTAGTACTGACACACTCATCCACCAGCTGGGGTACTCAAAGGTCAGTGCCCGCAGGTTTCCTCACTGCCTAGCAGAAGAGCACAAGAACAACGAAGGACAATCTGGGAGGAACTGCTTGCCTGTTATGTGGCTGATCGTGACAATTTTTTATTGAACATCATCACAGGCGATGAAACATGGCTTCATCACTTCAAAACGGAAACAAAACGCCAGTCCATGAAGCGGCGCTGCACCACTTCTCCTTCGAAGAAAAAGTTCAGAGCCACACCCTCAGGCGGTTAAGTCATGGCGAAGTGTTCTGGGACTCTGAAGGTGTCATTCTGTTAGATGTGCTCCCTCATGCTACAACGATCAACTCTGAAGTGTACTGTGCTACCCTCAGGAGACTGAAGAAATGATTTCAGTGTGCTCGACACCACAACAATGTTGTAAGTAGGCTGCTTAGGTTTTTATGTTGGTAACACCACGTTCACTGACTAATTGGCATTGTTGGAATATTCGCTATTGCAGTGTTGGGCAGTTGGATGGGAACAGCGCGTAGCGTTGCGCAGTTGGAGGAGGAGGAGATTAGTGTTTAACGTCCCGTCGACAACGAGGTCATTAGAGACGGAGCGCAAGCTCGGGTGAGCGAAGGATGGGGAAGGAAATCGGCCGTGCCCTTTCAAAGGAACCATCCCGGCATTTGCCTGAAGCGATTTAGGGAAATCACGGAAAACCTAAATCAGGATGGCCGGAGACGGGATTGAACCGTTGCGCAGTTGGAGGTGAGCCGCCAGCAGTGGTGGATGTGGAGAGAGAGATGCCCGAGTTTTGAGAGGTTACTATAAGCGGACGATCTGAACGTGTGTCCGCCAGAAAAAGGAAATTTGTAAAGATGGATGTCACGAATTGAGATATATATAAGGTATAGGTTATTGTTATTCAGGGCCATTCTTTTGTTGGGGTTATTGAAAGTCAGATTGCGTTGCGCTAAAAATATTGTGTGCAGTTTAGTGATGATCAGAATAAGTAAAAATGGTTCAAATGGCTCTGAGCACTATGGGACTCAACTGCTGAGGTCATTAGTCCCCTAGAACTTAGAACTAGTTAAACCTAACTAACCTAAGGACATCACCCACATCCATGCCCGAGGCAGGATTCGAACCTGCGACCGTAGCGGTCTCGCGGTTCCAGACTGCAGCGCCAGAACCGCGCGGCCACTTCGGCCGGCTAGAATAAGTAAAGAGAGAAATGTGTGAGTACGTTCAGTTTTACTCAGCTGTTTGAAAATCAAATAACGTAAGAGGTTTACCAGCACAGTCATTCATAATTTTTCAAAGGGGACGTTTCAAAGTAAACGAATTTCTCCTTCTCCACAACAACACAAGCCTGACAAAAGTCAGAACACAGGACAAGAGCTCACAAAATTTCATTGCACTCTTCTTCATCCACTCTACGGCTCGGATCTCGCACTTTCTGGCTTCCATCTGTTTGGCCCAATGGAAGATGCACTCCGTGGGAAGCAGTACGTGGATGACGGGGAAGTCATTGATGCAGCAAGACGTTGGCTCCGAAGTCGACCAGTAGAGGGGTGGCATGCGGGCATACGGGCCCTCCCAGAGAGGGGGCTTAAGGCCGTCGCATTGAACGGAGATAATGTGGAACAATAGGGATTTGTAGCCAAAAGAGTGGGAAATAATATGGTGTATTGGAGTCCTGAAGAAAACCAACCTGCTTTTAGGAAAAAATGTATTGCCTTACTTATTGAACGCCCTTGTACTGCTCCAGGGTGCGATTTATAATCAGTTTAAACTTTGCCCGTAATTCCTCTAAGTCCATTATTTAGGAAATAAATGACATCCATTCATTTTCTAAGTCGGATGCTAACAACCGTTTATCTGCTCTTTTCAGCATAAATACTGTCCTAGCCTTCTTGACGGATTTATTAACTTTAGTAATCATCGCCTCTATGAGGATATTATGATCATTAATCCCTGTCTCTATACTGATTATCTTGAGGCAGTGTGACTATTACCCGGGCTATATTCATTCAGTATTTGCGTATGAGAGTACTTTGTAAGCTTCAACAAATAACATATTTTCAAACCTTTACAAAACCTTTTCTCCCAGACATCATCCCAAGAAATGGTGAAAGGAAAAAAAGTTTATCGCTTACTATATTTTCGCTGTTGATGCAGTAAAACTTCTGCACCAGGCATTATGTTATATTTCTAACTTACTACAAATTCTATTCGCAACACATTTTGCGGACGATATCCACATATACCACTGAATGTACCTGCAAAATTATGCCATAATCTCTGAGATGCGTGACAAACCGGCTTTTCCTTAAAACAGAGCGCAAATTACACAGACTGTACTCCAGCGAGGTCAAACTCATAGAGCTACCGGTAACACGAACATAGTTTGCTGCAAGGCCATATGGAGCATTGCAAATTTATCAGTCCATCATCTCGCTTTCTTATTGGCTGGTTTTTAGTCTTCCACGTTTATTTTCGTTTGGTGTGCTGCTCATTACGATTTCTCGTGTGTATTGCACTCTTTGAATTGCACTGTAAGTATGTTGCTCGTATTCTGTCTGAGTTCAGCTTGCATCCGTAATGTTGGGTGAAGTAAATGATCCGTATCTGGTTTCGTTTCATATGAAACAGAAGCTGCTTTCGTCACATGGTGTTCTGTGGACTTCCTGTATTTGTTGCAGCTTACGAATCTGTGTGTGAACTCTACAATTTAAAAGCACGTTAAGTATATTACTTTTATTCTACTTTATTTTTGTTTGCAATCAGTTTCCCGTACTTTCTTGTACTTCATGCTGAACTCTATGTTAGCAGGTTTTGATAGTATTGGTATTCAACTTTATTATATCTTATCACGAAATGAGTATGTAGTTCTGTTTTTAATGGCGTTGCTTCTTGCTACTGAATGCCATTCTTCCTTGAAAATGCTAAAAATGCGACTGTACTTGCGCAAACGTTTTCACGCACTATTAACAGATATTACAAAGAGTAAATTTTAGCAGAAAACAATCAAAATTTCGCTGGCCTCCATTAAATGCGAGAGTACGAAAAACGGATGAGAACAAAAATAACATAGAATACGAGCAATATATTTACAACGCATTTAAAACAAGCAGTTGACACACGGATTCGTAAGCACTGACAAGTAGACACGAAACCACAGAATATCATGCGAAGCAACCAGTTTCTGATTTATACGAAATAAAAACGAATGTGGAATCATTTAACGTACCCAATGTTAAGGATAAGAACAAAAATTAAGCATAATACGAGCGACATATTTACAATGCAAACAACAGAGTGCAGTATACACAAGAAGGCCGTAATCAGGAACATAATTTCCACTTAACAGCCTTACGCCCGAAATTGCAAAATTGTGTTTTGCAAATAATTAAACTTTACCGTCAGACTACCAGACTCAACCACAAGGTATAAATGAAAAATACCATCATCTAGTAATCGCATTTCGCAAAGCAAGAATATACACTCCTGGAAATTGAAATAAGAACACCGTGAATTCATTGTCCCAGGAAGGGGAAACTTTATTGACACATTCCTGGGGTCAGATACATCACATGATCACACTGACAGAACCACAGGCACATAGACACAGGCAACAGAGCATGCACAATGTCGGCACTAGTACAGTGTATATCCACCTTTCGCAGCAATGCAGGCTGCTATTCTCCCATGGAGACGATCGTAGAGATGCTGGTTGTAGTCCTGTGGAACGGCCTGCCATGCCATTTCCACCTGGCGCCTCAGTTGGACCAGCGTTCGTGCTGGACGTGCAGACCGCGTGAGACGACGCTTCATCCAGTCCCAAACATGCTCAATGGGGGACAGATCCGGAGATCTTGCTGGCCAGGGTAGTTGACTTACACCTTCTAGAGCACGTTGGGTGGCACGGGATACATGCGGACGTGCATTGTCCTGTTGGAACAGCAAGTTCCCTTGCCGGTCTAGGAATGGTAGAACGATGGGTTCAATGACGGTTTGGATGTACCGTGCACTATTCAGTGTCCCCTCGACGATCACCATTGGTGTACGGCCAGTGTAGGAGATCGCTCCCCACACCATGATGCCGGGTGTTGGCCCTGTGTGCCTCGGTCGTATGCAGTCCTGACTGTGGCGCTCACCTGCGCGGCGCCAAACACGCATACGACCATCATTGGCACCAAGGCAGAAGCGACTCTCATCGCTGAAGACGACACGTCTCCATTCGTCCCTCCATTCACGCCTGTCGCGACACCACTGGAGGCGGGCTGCACGATGTTGGGGCGTGAGCGGAAGACGGCCTAACGGTGTGCGGGACCGTAGCCCAGCTTCATGGAGACGGTTGCGAATGGTCCTCGCCGATACCCCAGGAGCAACAGTGTCCCTAATTTGCTGGGAAGTGGCGGTGCGGTCCCCTACGGCACTGCGTAGGATCCTACGGTCTTGGCGTGCATCCGTGCGTCGCTGCGGTCCGGTCCCAGGTCGACGGGCACGTGCACCTTCCGCCGACCACTGGCGACAACATCGATGTACTGTGGAGACCTCACGCCCCACGTGTTGAGCAATTTGGCGGTACGTCCACCCGGCCTCCCGCATGCCCACTATACGCCCTCGCTCAAAGTCCGTCAACTGCACATACGGTTCACGTCCACGCTGTCGCGGCATGCTACCAGTGTTAAAGACTGCAATGGAGCTCCGTATGCCACGGCAAACTGGCTGACATTGACGGCGGCGGTGAACAAATGCAGCGCAGCTAGCGCCATTCGACGGCCAACACCGCGGTTCCTGGTGTGTCCGCTGTGCCGTGCGTGTGATCATTGCTTGTACAGCCCTCTCGCAGTGTCCGGAGCAAGTATGATGGGTCTGACACACCGGTGTCAATGTGTTCTTTTTTCCATTTCCAGGAGTGTAGATTATCGCGCCATATTTTCCCGAATCCTGAAGTTGACTGCTAGGCTACTGTCGGTCTCTGTTTTTACATCGTAACATGGGCCGTGCACTTCTCATATTTTGGTATTCTGTGCTGTACTCATCCAGAGCTGCATTATGAGAGAATTTAGCGACTTACAACCAACATTAAACATAATTCGAAAACTTTTCTAAACGTTGCCTCATTTACATGCTTAACGTGAAATATTTAACAGGTCAACTCATTAGTTGTGTGAAGCCGTTTTATACATGGGAACTCGATTCTTTAAAGAATCGCGGGCGGGTGGTGTATTTGTGAATTGAAAGGCATGCTGCCAGGATCCCATCAGGTCGGTATAGACTATACGAAAGCGTAGCAGGGGCAATCATGGAATCTAAATGGGAATCTGGATGGCGGGTAACATTGTTCTCGCGAAACCCTTGTTTACTAAATTTACAGAGTCGGTTTTCGCGGAAAACTCAGCTCCATTTCTTCTGCCGCCATTGCATATATCGTATGAGGATCCTGAGAATGAGACAGAGATTACTTAGCGTCCGGAGGCGTAGAGGTAATTAATTTACCTCGCTAGAATGGAATAGGACAGAAAACCTTCAATACATGTACGAAGAATCCTCATTTGTTTACTTATGGTGACTTACAAAGTATATTCGTAGATGCATATGTACATCGAAAGGAAATAAAACTGGTTAGGTGTAAGAAATCATTTTCGTGCTCACATTCGATCATTGTCATAGACAGGAGATTACATCTTCCAAGACCATAATATGACCAGTCAGAGTAACATGGGTTGATGAACCGAGGAATGAAAGAGTACATCTTTCCTGGTCGTCAGCATTTCTCGAGGAATTCCAACAATATGCTTTCGATTACCTGTACACATAGCAGGTCTTATTGAATACCAGTGAGAATTTAGAGACTTGACTTTTAAGAGGATGCAGTCCGTACCAAAATAGGTCTATACCATATTAATTTTCCAATCCCTGGATTTATTTATTTCCTTACAGTTCTTTCTGAATGCAGATCAATCGCTTTACAGACTCTTGAGCCTTCATACTTCTGTTACTCTGGTTTAGTAAAAGATTTTTTTTGGGAAACTTCGACATTGGTCTAATGAACCCTGCATGAACCAGCTTGAGTATCTCATTCTAGATGGCCTACCTATCTTAATATTTTTGTTCGTGCGTTTTTGCTTTGCTGATGGTATGTGCCTGGAGTTGTTACAGTATGGAACATGTAGTCGACATGGTTAAACTCATTTAAACACTTTTAAAGAGATAACTGGATGACTCAAGCCTCGTCTAGTAGCTGTTCCTCCTCGCAGACGCTGGAGATTGAAAAATCATACTGTGGCCTTGTAGACCAACCACAGGATGAACGACTTTCAGCTGACCCATAGCTACTGACTGTGTAGGCTGTTCATTACGTCTGTAGCAAGGAGTTAAATGTCGTTTATTAGCACTTCGTTAAGAGAGACTATTTGACGCCACGATACAGGAAGTACACAGAGTTAAGCTTTTTCAAAATGAATGCATGAGTGGTGCTTGAAATTTCCGTTGTATACTCACATAATAAGTATGGATTGTTATAAGCTATTAGTTTACCAACCAGGATTTGCTTTCACGTAACCTATTTATGACTACTGCCGGTTGATCAGTGCATTACAAAACATGCTTTGTTATTTGTACGAAAGATACTGTTATTATTATATTTTCAGTGGTCCGCGCTCGTGGTCGTGCGGTAGCGTTCTCGCTTCCCGCGCCCGGGTTCCCGGGTTCGATTCCCGGCGGGATCAGAGATTTTCTCTCTGCCTCGTGATGACTGGGTGTTGTGTGATGTCCTTAGGTTAGTTAGGTTTAAGTAGTTCTAAGTTCTAGGGGACTGATGACCATAGATGTTAAGTCCCATAGTGCTCAGAGCCATTTGAACATTTTCAGTGATTGTTGCAAGCAAAATATAATGGCACTAACTTGATACGAGATTAGTTCCAGTATCCCCTTCTAGAACAAGTGTTGTTCACCAGAGACCTGGGGATGGAATCATTTTTCTCATATGTTTCAGAACAATAAATAGCTTCCTTTTCAATCAGAAGTTGCAAAAAATGATGTAATATGCCATATGAGAGCTAACAGTAAAACAAATTAATGTTTTGGAATATTCATATCTAATTACTGCTATTATCTACAGATATTTGTTTCAAAAAGCTCACTGTTTACATAGTTTGTCGTCCTTCACTAGTTCCTATAGATGTTTCAGTGTTCATGCAAATTCACAGTGAGTTTATTTTATTTTACTGCAAATGATAAGTAATATTGGACAACTCAGTATGTACATAAGTGATTACTGTCAGCAGAACTTTTGACTGCTCATGTTATTTTCTGATTTTTTTTTTATTTTAATTTTAATATTTTTTTTTTTTACCATGGCATACTTTGTGGAACAAATAAACTTCGGACTGGAAGTAGGTTTCGTGGTATTTCACCTATTCTTCCATTGCGTCTGCCACGGTTATTTACTTACTTCCTCTACCAATCTCACGTTAGTCACGTCGACTTCTTTTTAGACGTTTGACTGCTATGATTTTATTGCCTTTTTTGCTAGTGTGTTTTTGGAAAGGTTTTGCATAGTTGCATTTGCGTGTGTTTGCGGTTCTTGTGCTTGTTTATGTTCATATTCTGACCACTAGTGCATAGACTTTGTTTATGTGAGCGCAGCTGTTTGTGTGTGTCTTCTTTGCAGTGTAGCATTCTTTGTATTGCTTTTGTTGCATGTGAAAAGTCAACCGTTGTAAAGAAAGCCAGTTCTTTTAATTAATAAAATAAGTTCTTACACAGCTTTACTTATCTTTGTTAGCAAACCTCCACTATTCACATCGGGAAAAAGCAAGATTTTCTGATAAAACCAAAAGTTCACAACAACGAAAAACAAGCTCAGATGCAAGAAGCGTGGTAATATACCTTGCGAGAGTCCGAAGAAAAAGCGGGACAGACAAATGTAAAAGTGGGAAAGATATATCCGGGTGTGCATTTATTGTGTCAGCAGATAACATGTGTCGTGTTATCAGAAAGTCTAGAGAGACATACGCTGAGTGGTCTGAACGTAATCAGTCAGATGTGTGACTGTTGGAAAGTGGTGTATCGCGTCGTATGACTTTTCGACGGGAATGGTTTTCGAAGTTCTGTCCAGTGGCAAGGGAGCATGTGTTACTGGGCAATGATAAAGAATGCTAAGTCGCCGGTGTTGGTACTATTATTGTCAGCAAAGAAGTTAGCGGCAAATGGAGTGAGGCACATCTCGAAAATGTTTTGTATGTACCAGGAATCAAACAGAACATGTTTAGTGTCAGAGTATGCGTGTTGAAGAAAAACGCTGCCGCTTACAAAGAAGTTCAAGTTGTATTAACACGTGACGGAGAGACTGTAGCTGAAGGCGTGAAGGAAGAGAACAATTTTTATAGGATGTGTTTCGTGACAGAATCCACACTAGGGAGTGAAGTTAATATTGCAGTGACTGATCTGAAACAGTGGCATGAACGGTTAGGACATGTCAGTACACGAACAATTCAACAGATGTCAGCAAAAGGGGTGGTCGAAGGACCTAAATGTAAAAAAAAAAAGGGAGATTTTTTTTCTGTGAATCATCCCAGCTCGGCAAGGCACATCGGCTGAAGTTCAGCAAAAACAAGACACAAATCGTTCAACAAAACCAGGGGAATTTATTCATTCAGACGTGTATGGGCCAATGTCAGTCGAATCAATTGGTGTTTCAAAGTTTTTTGTCATATTCAAAGATGATGGAACTGGATACGGAGCTATTTTTTCTCTAAGACACAAATCCGGTGTCATTGATCGGTTTCGTGAATTCAGTAATCTTTTGTTGAACAAGTTTCGTCAGAATGTCAAAACATTACGTGTGGGCAATGGTACTGAACACATTAATTATGGTACGAAACAGTTTCTGAGGAAACATGAAATTCAGTTAGAAACAACTGCTCCATATACGTCAGAACAGAATGGTCGTTCTGAGAGGTACACTCGCACAATTGTTGAAAGTGCACGCACGATGTTGGAAGCCAAAAACCTTCCAAAGTTTTTATGGGTAGAGGCTGTGAATACTGCTGTATACATATTAAATAAGAGCTAGAACAAAACGTGATTTGGAGCAAACTTCATATGAGTTGTGAAATGCACGAAAATCATATTTGGATATCGTAGAGTGCTTGGATAAGATGCTTTTTGTTCATGTAGCAAAACAAACAAAAAAATGGTTCAAATGGCTTTGAGTACTTTGGGACTTAACTTCTGAGGTCATCAGTCCCCTAGAACGGAGAACTACTTAGACCTAACTAACCTAAGGACATCACACACATCCATGCCCGAGGCAGGATTCGAACCTGCGACCGTAGCGGTCGCGAGGTTCCAGACTGTAGCGCCTAGCTCGGCTGTACCAAAACAACTTCGCAGCAAGTTTGACGCCGAATCCAGAAAAGTTGTACTTGTTGGTTATCAAGGAGAATCAACAAATAATCGACTTTGTGAGACCGCGAGTCACAAAGTGTTTGTATCGAGGGATGTCACGTTCAGTGAGGTTGGCAACAGCTCAGCGTCTGCACAACAAGAAGTTGAGGACACATACTTAAACTTGAAGACTGACGAAGAACAAGATATCGTGGATTGGTACATGCAAGTTACTGGTGAATCAGCGCAAGCACAGCAAGAGATGGAAATTTGACAAAATGACGTAAATAAGGCTAAATTGGAAACTGAAGAGCAACCTACAAAAGTGTCGTCGATTTATCTACGAGATCGGTCTATCATCCTCGAGTCAGCAAGATATGAATTGGATTTTGCTCATAATCCTTACAGCTTTAACACTGGAAAAAAGCGATTGAAGAAGAACTGGAGGCTCGTGAAGACAACAAAACCTGGAATATAGTTCCTAGAACTAATAACCAGAGGACTATTGACTCAAAATGGGTGTTCAAGGTTTTATTTGACACAGATGGTAAGATTACTCGGTACAAAGCAAGGTTGTGTACAATAAGTTTCAAACAGGACTATGGTGTTAATTACAATGAGACTTTTTCACCAGTGATACTATATGATTCACCAAGAGTTTTCTTGGCAATTGTCACGTATAATGATCTAGAGATGGTACAGTTTGATGTTCCCACAGCATTTCTGCATGGAAGCCTTGAAGAGGAAGTTTACATGGATATACCTGAGGGAGTGGTGGTTAAAACAGAGAAACCTGTAGTTTTGCAAACCGAGGAATCACTGTAAGGACTTAAGCAGGCTCCTCGGTGTTGGAATAAGAAATTTGTAGACTTTCTTTCACATTATAATTTTGAAGCAACTGACGCTGATCCATGTTTATTCAGTGGTGTAATCAGTGGTGATGTTATCATGCTAGCATTATTTGTAGATGATGGTCTTATTGCATCAAAGTCAATGCAGGCAATTCATGAAATGGTTACATCACTAAAAGAAGACTTTCAAATCACTGTCGGTGAAGGTCATTGCTTTTTCGGAGTGTAAATTGAGCGAGATCGTGTGGGAAAGAAAATGTTAATATGTCAACACCAGTATACGAGAAGAATAATTGATAAATTTGGAATGTCTCAAGCGAAAGGTTTCAGTGTTTCTGCTGATCCTCATATGAGTCTGTTACCTCAGTGGTGAAAAAGTACCATATCGTGAAGCGGTTGGATCTGTTATGTTTTTGTCAGTTATCTCTCGAACAGATATTTCATTTGCAGTGAACAGTGTGAGCAGATTTTTGAACAGCCATACTAATCCACATTGGCAAGCAGTGAAAAGAAATTACAGGTACTTAATTGAACCACCAGATTACGGTATAGAGTACTCAAACAGCGGGAGAAAAATGCAGCTGCCTGGTTTTTCTGGAGCAGACAACGTAGGTGATCTTACATCGTGGAAGTCAACAACTAGATTTGTTTCTCTTTTGATTAGTGGTCCTGTAACCTGGACTTCTCAGAGGCAAAACGTTGTTGCTCTAAGTATAACTGAATACGAATATGTAGCTGCTGCTACTGCTGCTAAGGACGCAATTTGGCTGAGAAAATTACTAGGTGGTCTGGGAATCAAGTGTAAATAACCAAATACATTACAAATCGACAACCATAGTGCAATCAAGTTTTCAAAAAATCCTGACTATCAGAAATGCACCAAACATATAGATTTACGTGAAAAAGTGCAATGTAAAGAGATAGAAGTTGTTTATGTGTGTACCAAAGAACAACCTGCCGATTTGTTGACCAAAGCATTAACCAAAGAAAAATTTTCATATTTGCGCTTAAAGCTCAATGTTGTTAATTGGTAAATGCAATCACTTAAACAGAGGGAGAGTTGGAAAGGCTTTGCATAACTGCATTTGCGTGTGTTTGCAATTCTTGTTTATTCTCACATTCGGACCACTAGTGCATAGAGTTTATTTATCAGAGCGCAGCTGTTTGTCTTTTTTGCAGTAGTAGTATTCTTTGTATTGCTTTTGTTGCATGTGAAAAGTCAGCTGTTTCAAAGAAAGCCAGTTATTTTAATTAATAATATAAGTTCATACACAGCTTTATTAATCACTCTTAGCAAGCCTCCACTATCTGCATCAATGTGTACCTGGTTATGAATTACAAAGTGTATCACTTCGCTTGAGATTACTACATTTGTTAGTAGGACAAAAATATTCTTTA
The DNA here is from genome assembly GCF_023898315.1 of Schistocerca nitens. Taxonomy (NCBI): domain Eukaryota; kingdom Metazoa; phylum Arthropoda; class Insecta; order Orthoptera; family Acrididae; genus Schistocerca; species Schistocerca nitens. Next base: position 357,119,030 of record NC_064618.1, on the reverse strand, counting down.
TTATCATTAAAACTTACCTTTCTTTCTCTTCTTTGGGATTTTCAGTTTCACGTCTGTTTCACCATCTTGTTTCCCGTGTTCTGGATAGATATTTCTAACGATATTTTCGCATCTGTGTGTGTGTGTGTGTGTGTGTGTGTGTGTGTGTGTGTGTGTGTGTGTGTGTGTGTGATTTTCTATGGTGAAGTGAATTTAGTTTTGGTCTGTGCTTCAGTTTCATTTTTGTTGACAGTTCCTTATGAGCAGCGAAACGGGTTACAATGAAAAGAGCTGTCTACTCCTCTGGTGTTTCTGCCTATTCATGTTCCAAGTATTCCTATTGGAAATAAAATTGCAAAAAGTCCTGACAGCAAGCTGTGCTTTGCAGTTTGTGTTATTAATAGGAGCAAGAACTGACCAATGGAAACTCCTACTTTCTGCTCTTCAGGCTGGTTGACCCAAATGCCTGTGTGTTAAGAAGCAAAACAAATCGTGAGCTGCTGGATGCTTTCGACATCACGAATTGGCTGGAAGCCTTCCTGAGTGTAGGAGGCAAGTCATGGGCCCTTTGGAACGGACGTATTGTTCCAAAGTGTGCACCTGATTAATTTAGTGGTCTTCCATAATCCAGAATGCACTTTTTCGAATACAGAAAGCCTACAAAAATTAATAAGTACGTTCCTGTGTGTGGGCGTGAAAATTCGATTATCTCTTCTCCCTCTTTTATAGGCAAGTGTGGCGGCTTAATGACAATATAGTCAGTAGTGAAAGGCCTCATAGCAGAGTATGGACACAGCAGTTAGCTGGAGGTAGTGTTTAATGAGAGGGACAGATCTAATTAAACGAGACACTTATCTAGTCCTGTCGCACAAACTTTATTGTTATCGTGTTACTTAGATTTCGGGTTATAAGCCCATTTTTCAGTACACAACTGATTCAAAAGATGGCAGCCAAGCAAAGATAAACACGTCAACTCCTTAATCTATCGATTCCTCACGTAAATTATAAAATTTATCTCTGTTGACGATTTTGACACAGTTACATTTGTCGTATTTTGGGGTTATTAAAACAATATGGGACATCTTTTCGCCTTTTTTGTAAGAAATCCTCTACAAAGCACAGTAGGTTGTTTGACTTGTATTCCTAATCATTTTAATCGATTTAATTTTCTGTTCCCGGTGAAGCATTGTAAATTGCATTAATTAAATGAAGCACTTATTTAGCTTGTTTCACAAACTTTATTATTACTGTACGACCTAGGTTTCAGGCTATAATTCCATTTCTTACTACACAATTGATCCATATTTGGTTTAATACGTAGTGTCTAGATTACGAAGTAACCCCAACACACTTTAAATGTAACTATGCCAAAATTATCAACAGAGATAACCTTAATTGATTAACTCAAGACGTAATAAATAAAGAAGTTGACATGTTTATGTCTCTTTGGTTGCCAGCTTTTGCATCCGTTGTGTACTAGAAAATGGGCTTCTTACCCGAAACCTAGCTCGTTCAATAGTAATAAAGATTGTGAAACAAGGGTAAGTAAGTGTTTCGTTTAATTAATATAATGTACAATCTTTCAACAAAATCCAAAGTTGAATCAACTCTTTCTACCATAGTTTCTATTATGTAGTAGTTCTCTTCCACGATAATTTCTATGTGGGGTGCTGTTACTGTTTTTATGAGTTTTTAGGACTGTTTCATATTTTTTGGCATATGGTTCATGTTCCGAAGCTCTTGTTGTGGTTTTGAATGAAATCTGGTACTTGCAGTGCTCTAATATAAACCTGTGTCTAGTGTAAACATTTCTATAACTTTGCCCATTGTATTCTGAGTTGCAGTTTCGGCAAGTCAGGTGACAAATGCCAGTTGTATTTGTTCTAAGGTACTTGTTGTTGTCCGGACTTCCTTTTGTTTTGAATTTTTAGTTCTGATGGTGCCTAAGTCCTTGTTTTCTAGGCACACTAACTATCCTACGAGCTGATTTGTTGTTGTAGGTGGGTGTGAACTACGTAATCGTTGCTTTAATCGTTAGTTTATACTGTGTGGTATATGTTCCTCAACTCTTTGTATTCATTTCGTCGTTCAGCTTGTCTACTACGCTTGTTTCATACCTATTTACAGCAATTCTTAGTAAATGAGTGGGCTTTCATTACATCTGCGTAACCCGTATTGCAATCGATTTGCTTGTGTTCCATCGAAGTGGTTCAAGGTGATCCAAGCCCTTACTAACGGCTGTGCTAATAGTGGCGAGCTTTCTGTAAATAGCAAACTGCGGTTCGTTGGTGATCCTGTATATTGTGAGGTCTAGGAAATTCAGTGCTGTCACTTCCTGTTTTTATGGTGCATTAAACTTTAGCTGAACATTGTTTGTTGATGTGGAGCAGTGGTACGATACTTGATATTCGATAAGTTGTGATTGTTTCAGTTGTCACCTCTAACTTTGGTTCGACACAGTTCTCAATTCCAGCCGCTTGCTAACTTCCCTCCTAATGTTAGCACAAGTGCCACATACACCATCATCAACGATCTGCCTTATACAATCATATCTTGCCCACTTCCTATGAGTCTCACAATCAGAGGCAAATCCGGTCATCTACATAACTACGCCATATATTACTCTATGTTTTTCAGGCTTCATTAATGTCTCGAAAATCTTACTTTCAGAACGATTTAAAAAGGTATCGGTTAAAAGTCCACTGACTAATGACATGTGGCTCTGCAATCTCCCCCTGTTGTTTTCAAGTATTGTTTCTTAATGTAGTTGGTTTCTGTAGTGGCAAAGATGGTAGACATACCAAATGGTGTGATGGCAGCTCTTTCAGACATTTCTATCCTTTAAGCCTTTATGGAAGTCCCCAGCACTTTCCAAGCTTGTGTTCTATTAATATTATTAACACACGAAGTTTCTGTGAGTATATATGCATGTCTCCAGCTAGGTGATAGGTAGCTGCGCTGTGAAAGTTCACAGCTGATCCACGTGTTATCTCAGGTGCATGGATCTTTGGTTAGTAGTTTAAAGTAGGTCTCGTGACGTCCTTTTATTTCATCCATTTAATGTTGGTTTGTACGTGTGTGTTATGCTTTAGAAAATCTTGTGTTCTTTTCTAGTACCTTTGGGTTAGATCAGTTTTTAACTATGTTGCTCTACTCTAGAAATTTAATGATCTTAATTGCTATTCCTCCTGTTTCGTTATAACGATTGTGTTGCTCAGGAAAACATTCGTGACATTCGTTAGAAGTGTACTGTAGTTTTATAGCTTTTCTCTTATTTTAATGTTCGTTTTTTCTTTTCTTCAGCTATTGTTCCTGACATTTTATCTTATATTATCTCTTATTAGGAATCTCTTACCAGCTGCCCTATTAGAGCTACACTGAAATTTTAGGTGCAGGTATCTGTTTTTTTATTATATATACGCATTCTGTGATTAAATTCTCCATTGTTTTGCCTGAAACAAGTACATTGACATTGTGTTTAGAATCTTTTTCCAGCAGACACATTGTATGTCAGTATAAACAATGAAAAGTAATATATTGCTATCGTTAAGTAGATAACATTTATTGTCTTTCAGGGCAACACTCAGTCGGAAACAGAAACCAGGTTAACCCAAAGATAAAACATACAACCGGTGTCAAGTGTCTATAACATACCATGTACTTGATGAGGAAAGTACACACAACAGAGCACGCAAAACATACTCGAGTACTATGCTGAACACATCGTGACTTTAAGTAATTAGTAACAGGTCGCAGTCTGGAAAACAGATCCAAAACAACATTTGAGAATACTAAGACCTAGTTTCAATCCGCTTTCGACTGTGACGCCTTCGAATGTGGAAAAAAAAGTGTAGGTGGGTTGAGTATTTGCAGCATCAACTTTAATAGTGCTCTGGGTTATTATTCGGTAACACAAACTGTTCCGGCCGCACTCGAGCTAACTCGTTCATGTTTCTGGGTACAGCACGTTTCAGTTCAAAGTAATGCACAATTTAAGGGAGGAAAGTGAAAGCGGAACATATGTGCATGGACACGCATCATGTCTTGTCATTGCCGTCCTACAGCTTTTTTGACGATTAGCAAGAAAAAAGGGTGTCATTTCCGACGGATAAGATGACAGACTGTGCAATTCAGAATTAAGTCGAAGGCGTGCAAGTGAAAAAAGGAGTACTGTTGTACCGAGAAGAGTGATAAATAAGCAAAGTATTCCACGAGGACATGCGTAAATGCGCATACTGACTCTCAAGCCTCCAGATGTCAGACAGTCAAATCGGTGTCGAACGTTGTATATCGATAGAGTATCTACCGAAACTCCGATATATCTTGTGCTATGTACTGTCATCCAGAAGAAAGTGCGTAAACGGTAATAGGTAGCACATGACTTACGGAGCACAGGAAAAGCATAACTTTGAGAGTCCGTCTTGTAGAGTTCCCGTGGAGAAGTTGGTATAGTGTAAGTTAGTCGTACCAAGAATCCTGCGTTCAATCTCTGGTGTTCCCAGATTTTGTATTGTAGTAAATGTGAAACTGTTATATGGGACGCATATTTCTGATATATGAAAGTCTATTCAGAGTTTAGTTTATAGCAATGTTCTACTAGCAGTCCGGCTTAGCTTCCTTTATTTCAAAGTAACAAACTCGTAGAGTACATTTGTAGCTCCTCAGAATAAACACAAACAATCGGAACAGAAGAATAAAGAAACAATTGCATCACATGTGCGGAAGTATTAATAATAATAGTAATAACAATAGCACTAATAGTAATAAGAATAATAATTGACTGCTAGATGGCAGTAACGCCATAGATCTATACATTCCTAATAGTCGTTTTGCATGTCAGGAACAAGTCCCACACAACAGTTTCACACGTACTACAGTACAAATGGTTCAAATGGCTCTGAGCACTATGGGACTCAACTGCTGTGGTCATCAGTCCCCTAGAACTTAGAACTACTTAAACCTAACTAACCTAAGGACATCACACACAGCCATGCCCGAGGTAGGATTCGAACCTGCGACCGTAGCAGTCGTACAGTACAGAAACTGGCATTACCCAGCGGTCAAACCAGGAGCCTTGGTACGACGAACTAACGCACTATCGACTTCCCTACGGGAGCTCGATATGACAGACGCTCACAGTTACGCTTTACCTTTGCTCCGTAGGTCATGTGGTACTTATTACTTACCGCTTACGCACGCTCACCTGATCGAGAGCACATAGCACAAACTATATCTGTGTTTTGGTTGATATTCTATCTATGTACAATGTTTGGTACCGATTTGACTGTCTGACACCTGGATGTTTACGTGTGAGAAGAATGTGCTTTTCTCGCACAAAATTAAATTTCCAATTTTTCAGAAAAATTACAGCAAAAATTATTCCATCCGTGGGATTCCGTTATAAAATGAGCTAAATAAAACGAGTGATTAAGTGGTTTCCCAAACATAGATACAAAGGCAGTGGTTTACACTCGATTTTTACGCAAAAAAATGAAGGATTGTACTACAAAATACTAGAGTTTATTTAGACGAGGCATATATTTACATCCATCTCATTAAGAGTAAATGCTGACAAAATGACACACATCAGTTTGTTTCTTTGTATGGGGTAAATGCCACCCCGCTTTGTCGTGTTATATTTACTGTTATACGGAATATTTTCATTACCATGTTCGATTCCATGGGAATTATTGTGCCCAGGACAAAAGAAGTTCAACATCGGTTGTAATGTCATCTGTCTTTTTTATTTCATTGGAGATCTAGATTTCAGCTGAAAGTGTAGCTATCATCAGTGCTATAAATACAAGAATCAGACATAGAAACAGCACGCTGATCAAACGCTATGTCACAGTCGTACACAATTACAATTCCACAACATTGCATACCGTTATAAGTAGCCACGTAGCCTGATAAATATTCCAACCTAATTCAGGCGCGCACAAGCATTAGTCCAACGTCCTCCATTTATTGCCCAAATGTCAAAGGATGTAAGCTGAAAAGAACTGTACATAAAAATACAGGAAATTCAAAGAATAAGTACAATAAAATACAATTTTGTCTGGAGGCACACAAATTCAGAAAATCTTTACAAGTGTTAACAATGCGTCATACCAGATAGCCAATGCCCTCTACTTTTACTCAGCAATAAATAAGACAGGTTTACGACCGATGCTGACCCTGTCCTGAATATCTTCATTATACATCTGAGAGTAATTGATAATAGTTGGTTTCATGTACATTATCAAATTAACCAGTTAACTTTGAACAGCTGATGTGTGTTATCCGAGAGTGGCGCTTCTACGAGCTTCTGTCACTGCTTGACTGTATAAAAGCATTCAGCTCATCGTTTCATGGAACATAGTATGTCTACATTGCTACATATAACTGAACTACACACACACACACACACACACACACACACACACACACAAAACTACAGTGTACCGATTACACAGCAGCGAAGCGGGCATAATACCCATATACAGTAACCAGGTTTTCGCACTGCTCTTTAACCCAAAACATTCAGAATATCGGTCTGGTAGCGGCTCAAAAATCTTCCGAAATCTTTGAGGAGTCACTATTACACGGAAAATGCTATGTCAAATGTGAGCCATGTTGTAACAGAAGCAGCGATGACAGTCGGCAAGAGAGTGGTGGGGTGCCGTCGACGGCCGAGCTTGCGCTACTGACCTTTGGCGGCGCCACCGTCGGCAGCGGCGGCCGCGCTGCCGTTGCACGCTTGCAGCGGGGCGACTGCGGCGCCGGCGTCGACGTCGTCTCGCGCGCTGCCCGAAGCCGGTATTTCCTTCATGTCGTCGCGTCACAGTGTTATGTTCCGGCGGAAGCGAAGCCGCCGCTTATATCGCGCGCCCAGGCGTCACGTGGCGGCGCCCCACTCTGGCAGGCTGCCCCTCCCACGGCGTGGGCGCCGTATTTGCGAAATTGTCGCAGCGGCGGGTTGCAGCCCCCGGCGCGCGCAGGCATCCGAGGACGGCGCCGTGTAACCCGCGCGCCGTTTTTGCTGCGTCCCGGCCGGCGAGGAAAGGCACCGCAGCTCCATACCCACTCCCTTTCGCCTGCCTGACGTCGTGCCATACAAGTAGAGAATTCGCAGGAGCTGGTCTCAACAGGGCATAAGCGCGAGATTTCAACACGTGATGCTCGTTAGAATTCTAGGTACCCGCCTCACCTTGCCGTAACGAATCCTGGTAATCTAATAGCCACAATTTCTACATTACCTTCAAGCCTGTTTTTTATTAGCCACCGTACGTTGTGTGACAGATGATCCATAACGCACCCATATCATTTTACCCTGTCCTATTCCAACCACGGACGACGTGTGAAAGGATCGACTGTCGCTACAACTTCGTAATGTTCATAACCGTTCTAACTTTACAATAAAATTAATATACCTAGCTGCATACAGGCGTTGATATAAGTCAACGGGGACAGTTGCAAAAGTGTGCCCCGACTGGGTCTCGAACCCGGGATTTCCTGCTTACATGGACGACGCTCTATTCATCTGGAGCCACCGGGGACATAGCGACTTACTTCTGGTACGCCTCCCGTGAGACCCACATTCGCAACTTATTGTCCCGCACTATATACATAGTGCCCCTGCCCATTACACACATTACTCGCGGCCTTGCTGCCGATTCCCGTAAGAGTTCGGGCACTGTTTGTGCATCCGCACTGAAGAAGATGGTCAAATGGCCATTGACCCTTAACGATTTATATACACATGAAGACGATATCTGTTCTTTCGGATATGTCCGAAAGAACAGATACTATCTTCATATATACAGGGTGGTCCATTGGTAGTGACCGGGCCAAATATCTCAGGAAGTAAGCATCAAACGAAAAAACTACAAAGAACGAAACTCGTCTAGCTTGAAGGGGGAAACCAGATGGCGCTATGGTTGGCCCGCTAGATGGCGCTGCCATAGGTCAAACGGATATAAACTGCGTTTTCTTTAATACGAACTCCCATTTTTATTACATATTCATGTAGTACGTAAAGAAATATGAATGTTTTAGTTGGACCACTTTTTTCGCTTTGGGACAGATGGCGCTGTAATAGTCACAAACTTATAAGTACGTGGTATCATGAAACGTTCCTCCAGTGCGGACGGTATTTGCTTCGTGATGCATTTCCCGTGTTAAAATGGACCGTTTACCAATTGCGGGAAATGTCGATACCGTATTTATGTATGGCTATTGTGGTCAAAATACCCAACGGGCGAGTGATATGTATGCTGCACGGTATCCTGGACGACATCATCCAAGTGTCCGGACCGTTCGCCGGATAGTTACGTTATTTAAGGAAACAGGAAGTGTTCAGCCACATGTGAAACGTCGACCACGACCTGCAACAAATTATTATGCCCAAGTAGGTGTTTCAGCTGCTGTCGCGGCTAATCTGCACATCAGTAGCAGACGAATTGCGCGAGAATCGGGAATCTCAAAAACGTCGGTGTTGAGAATGCTACATCAACATCGATTGCACCCGTACCATATTTCTATGCACCATGAATTGCATGGCGACGACATTGAACGCCGTGTACAGTTCTGCCACTGGGCACAAGAGAAATTACGGGACGATGACAGATTTTTTTGCACGCGTTCTATTCACCAACAGCGATAACGTAAACCGGCATAATATGCACTATTGGGCAACGGAAAATCCACCATGGATGCGACAAGTGGAACATCAGCGACTTTGGCTGGTTAATGTATGGTGCGGCATTATGGGAAGAAGGATAATTGGCCCCCATTTTATCGATGGCAGTTTGAATGGTGCAATGTATGCCGATTTCCTACGTAATGTTCTAGCGATGTTACTACAACATGTTTCACTGCATGACAGAATGGCGATGTACTTCCAACATGATGGATGTCCGGCACATAGCTCGCGTGCGGTTGAAGCGGTATTAAATAGCATATTTCATGACAGGTGGATTGGTCGTCGAATCATAGCATGGCCCGCACGTTCACCGGATCTGACGTCCCCGAATTTCTTACTGTGGGGAAAATGGTGCAAATGGCTCTGAGCACTATGGGACGTAACATCTGAGGTCATCAGTCCCCTAGAACTTAGAACTACTTAAACCTAACTAACCTAAGGATATCACACACATCCATGCCCGAGGCAGGATTCGAACCTGCGACCGTTGCGGTCGCGCGGTTCCAGACTGAAGCGCCTAGAACCGACCGGCCAAATCGGCCGGCTCTCAGTACTCATCTTCTGTAACAAGACAGTATACGGAAACTACACTGTCAAGAATTAGATGCCAACACAGACATGTTGGTGGTGGGAGTTTATGTTGAAGTCGCTTCGTGAGTGGAGCTGTCATTCGTCATTCGGCCGGCTACTGTGGGGAAAGTTGAAAGATATTTGCTATCGTGATCCACCGACGACAGCTGACAACATGCATCAGCGCATTGTCAATGCATGTGGGAACTACTCGCTGTTGGGAGGAATGTCGTTACATGTATTGCCAAATGCATTGAGGTTGACGGACATCATGTTGAGCATTTATTGCATTAATGTGGCATTTACAGGTAATCACGGTGTAACAGCATGCGTTCTCAGAAATGATAAGTTCACAAAGGTACATGTATCACATTAGAACAACCGAAATAAAATGTTCAAACGTACCTACGATCTGTATTTTAATTTAAAGAACCTACTTCTTACCAACTGTTCGTCTAAAATTGTGAGCCATATGTTTGTGACTATTACAGCGCCATCTATCACAAAGCGAAAAAAGTGGTCCAACTAATATTTCTTTACGTACTACACGAATATGTAATAACAAATGGGGGTTCCTACTTAAAAAAACGCAGCTGATATCCGTTTGACATATGGCAGCACCATCTAACGGGCCAACCATAGCGCCGTCTGGTTTCCCCCTTCAAGCTAGACAAGTTTCGTTCTTTGTAGTTTTTTCGTTTGACGCTTATTTCGTGAGATATTTGGCCCGGTCACGATCAGTTTACCAACCTGTATATCGTTTTAATTTTCACTATGCGATCTCCGCATGGAATGCAACAGGTTTCCCGATTTATCTCGGAACATACGCTCTCAAAATGCTCAGAGTAACGTATTTCCTGTACCGTATGCGAGTGGAAACAGCTGCACATTTTTATTGCGATCTCGTTCTGATCAAAGGAACAAGGAACAAGAGTAAGCGGTCTTTACGACAAAAATCTCGTTTTTTTCCCTCTTAGGCCTATCTAATACACAAGCTATTCCGAAAAGTTCATCCGATTTCACAAGAACTAATGAATGAATCAAGATAAAAACTTGAGGTCAATTCAGAGTTAAGCGTGTAACTACAAATATTTCATTTTTGAAAGTTCCATATGATTTTAAAGTATGCCTGCACCGACAGCTTCTGGTACTGAAACGCCCTCCTTAAATCCGCAGGGCAGAACAGGTTGTTGGAATTGTGGAAAGGGGCCAAGAGGGGCCTGTCAGTTACACTCAAACACATAGAACTTTATTTAGTTGTCCAAACAATACAGCAAAAATGTTGAACTTAGTTATCGGCTGAACAGGTCACACTATGTTATGCCTTAAGGTCGCAAGCACTTAAATTTAAAAACAGCTGAAAGCCATTAACTTAAAATTCAGACTAAAACAGAATATTTAGAAGGCAGAAGGCCTCACGTAAGTAAGTTCTATAACTTGGCTGAAGGCCCAACAAATCTAACACTTGAAAAGCAAACAAGTTTATTTTAAAGACGGCTGAAGGCCCATGATTTAAGAATGCAGGTAAAATTAATTAAAACAAACACACACACACACACACACACACACACACACACACACACACACACACAAGACAAAAGGCCTTATCTTCACTTAGGCTGAAGGCCCCACACAGTCTGATACTTGCAAGACAAGAACTTTAATTTAAAAACTGCCGATCGTCGATGACTTAAAACAACTAAAACAACTTTTAATAGTCAGGAGACCAAAAGCTTTATCTTTAAACAATATTTTACACAGGCTGAAGGCTCAAACAATCTAAGATTTAACAAGTAAGGAATTTAAATTTCAAACCAGCTGAAGGCCCATTATTGAAAAACACAAGTACAATAAATTTTCAAAAGGCAGACGGCCTAAAGCTTGTTCCAAAAAATATTTTAATTGAGGCTGAAGTCCCAAGCAGTGCAAGACTTGACAAAGAAGGAACTTTCAATTTTAAAGCGGCTGAAGGCCCATTATATAAAACCCAACTAAAAGCATACAAATTCAAACCATCGGCTATAAGCCATTAAAATACACAGTGAAACACCAATAAGAAAAGGCAATACGGCCAGCGGCGCTCAGAAGCTACCGGGGGTCGGTCTGCCCTTGAAATATTAACGTTTACTTAGGGGAGACAGCTGGTTGGCCGCACTACACTCCTGGAAATGGAAAAAAGAACACATTGACACCGGTGTGTCAGACCCACCATACTTGCTCCGGACACTGCGAGAGGGCTGTACAAGCAATGATCACACGCACGGCACAGCGGACACACCAGGAACCGCGGTGTTGGCCGTCGAATGGCGCTAGCTGCGCAGCATTTGTGCACCGCCGCCGTCAGTGTCAGCCAGTTTGCCGTGGCATACGGAGCTCCATCGCAGTCTTTAACACTGGTAGCATGCCGCGACAGCGTGGACGTGAACCGTATATGCAGTTGACGGACTTTGAGCGAGGGCGTATAGTGGGCATGCGGGAGGCCGGGTGGACGTACCGCCGAATTGCTCAACACGTGGGGCGTGAGGTCTCCACAGTACATCGATGTTGTCGCCAGTGGTCGGCGGAAGGTGCACGTGCCCGTCGACCTGGGACCGGACCGCAGCGACGCACGGATGCACGCCAAGACCGTAGGATCCTACGCAGTGCCGTAGGGGACCGCACCGCCACTTCCCAGCAAATTAGGGACACTGTTGCTCCTGGGGTATCGGCGAGGACCATTCGCTACCGTCTCCATGAAGCTGGGCTACGGTCCCGCACATCGTTAGGCCGTCTTCCGCTCACGCCCCAACATCGTGCAGCCCGCCTCCAGTGGTGTCGCGACAGGCGTGAATGGAGGGACGAATGGAGACGTGTCGTCTTCAGCGATGAGAGTCGCTTCTGCCTTGGTGCCAGTGATGGTCGTATGCGTGTTTGGCGCCGTGCAGGTGAGCGCCATAATCAGGACTGCATACGACCGAGGCACACAGGGCCAACACCCGGCATCATGGTGTGGGGAGCGATCTCCTACACTGGCCGTACACCACTGGTGATCGTCGAGGGGACACTGAATAGTGCACGGTACATCCAAACCGTCATCGAACCCATCGTTCTACCATTCCTAGACCGGCAGGGGAACTTGCTGTTCCAACAGGACAATGCACGTCCGCATGTATCCCGTGCCACCCAACGTGCTCTAGAAGGTGTAAGTCAACTACCCTGGCCAGCAAGATCTCCGGATCTGTCCCCCATTGAGCATGTTTGGGACTGGATGAAGCGTCGTCTCACGCGGTCTGCACGTCCAGCACGAACGCTGGTCCAACTGAGGCGCCAGGTGGAAATGGCATGGCAAGCCGTTCCACAGGACTACATCCAGCATCTCTACGATCGTCTCCATGGGAGAATAGCAGCCTGCATTGCTGCGAAAGGTGGATATACACTGTACTAGTGCCGACATTGTGCATGCTCTGTTGCCTGTGTCTATGTGCCTGTGGTTCTGTCAGTGTGATCATGTGATGTATCTGACCCCAGAAATGTGTCAATAAAGTTTCCCCTTCCTGGGACAATGAATTCACGGTGTTCTTATTTCAATTTCCAGGAGTGTATATCCAGTCCGCCGGGAATCCAACCAAGAGACTGTCAACGGACCCAACGACAAGACGATTTGCTTTCCACCCGACCAGTGCAAAAGGAACTCCAAAGCTATAACGCAAAAGGCGTACACTCCCACAACTAAGTATGCATAAGTTGTCAGAACTATACACATGTGTTGGACAGCGACAACACGGTGAGGAAATGACACTGCCTGAATTTTACGTCAGCGGTCAGACAGGTAACCAGAACGCTAACGGGCACAAGGCAGAAAATTCCGCTGGTGCACTTGGACTTCAAATAACCAAAATACAGTTAAACTCTACTGGATGGTGGCCAAACTTTCACCAGCTCGAACACACGCTGTTGCTCACGGGAATGCCCGCAACAGCCAACCACGAAAACCAGCGGCACAATATGAACAGACTGGCTTCGGTAATTAAATCACCACTCAACTCTGATGCCCTTGGTCGGTGAGCCACGAACCCCGTAGCAATCGGAACAGCTCCCATACACTCCGACACTGCGGAGAGACCGCCAGCGGGCCCGGCCCTCTGCTCCGCGCGGTGATTTCCTGGCTGATCTATCCAACCAACCGATGGCTACACATCAGCACGGAAACAGCATTAAAATAACTGGGCAGTCGACATCACAAGCTACACACAATATCACAAACACTTGGACGAAGAACGCGACCAGTGGTAAAAACAGTGACACATCGCCAACCCATAAACTATGGGCGAGCAATCACGTCGTCCGATAAGACGACCAACCGACGATCAATCAAGACAGTCCCTATTGAAACTATGTGTGCTAGCGTCGGTCGGGCGAGTGATGGCTATCCGAACCTCAAAGCCGCTCCAATCCGACCGACTCCTGCCGCGTCCCCACTGTTCGACTTCCATGTCCGAACTCCACTGCTGGCGCGTTGCAACTCACTGCCAAATCCGAACTAAGCCGAACACTCGACCGCCGGGAATTAATAGCAGTCAGCAAAGATAATACGCCAGCGCTTACATCGATAAGCGCCGCTGCTGCCGCTGACGGGCAGGCAAGGCGGCAACCCAGTGACACCAGTAATTGAAATTAACATAACGAGGTGGTAGTACAGTAGAAACAGGAACACAAGCCACGCACGGCTCAGGTACATTTTACATTTACGTTTACGGTCAAGTTTACATTTCCCTTCACGAATGTTCAATGTGCCCTCCACCGGAAGTTCGACAAACATTAGATGGTAGCCAAACTCATCCCATACTTTTGTGAGTACCTTGTCTGCGCCCAATACATGTACTATGTTGCTATGCGGCGTCGCATCTCAAAAAAATGGCTCTGAGCACTATGGGACTTAACTGCTGAGGTCCTCAGTCCCCTAGAACTTAGAACTCCTTAAACCTAGCTAACCTTAGGACATCACAGACATCCATGCGCGAGGCAGGATTCGAACCTGCGACCGTAGCGGTCGCAGGATTCGAACCTGCGACCGTAGCGGTCGCGCGGTTCCATACTGTAGCGCCTAGAACCGCTCGGCCACCCCGGTCGGCGTTGCATCTCACCGACAGTAGTCAGGAGGGTGGGGGGGGGGGGGCACATAGACAGAGTCTTTTAAAAACTTGCATAAGAAAATCACATACCGTGAGATCAGGCGACCTTCGAGGCCAATGGCGCAGAGAGATATCTGAATGCTCCTTCCAGTCGACCGATCGTTGAAACAATCGCAGGGTGCGTTGTCGTACTCCCTACGAAAATCTCGCCGCGCCGTTGTACGTAATTGAAATTAGTATGCTGAAACAGAACGCAAAAACCCGTTGCTGATATCGTTATCCCCACCTCAACTCGTCGCACGTTGGGAAGTGAACGAACGAGCCATCTACATGCACCTGGGACTAACCGGCAACGGCCTGAACCGGCAGTTTCAAATTAACACCAAGATAAACTTTCAATTTCGGTGCAAAAATTCACCGCATGTATCTCTCTCCATTCCTCCAGAAGATGTAGTCTTATTAAATCGTATGTATCTTTTTGGGACTTACTCAAGATTACCAGTTTGTTTCTGAAAATCATTTCAAATGAAGATTGGCATGATTAATTTAAAAAGGCAGCGTCTAGTTATTTTTCCTTACCTATTCCATTCACAGTTTTCAAGGGGCCCTGCAGTTATATCTATTGCTATGTGCACTATACGCGCCATAATAAACACTAAAATTGATCTCATGGAATTACAATTTCCTGGAGACATATGAGTCTCAACTGTACCTTCGATGTTTCTTCGACAAGGACAGAAGCTGAAGCAATGAATTAAAATTTGTGCCCGGCCGTGGCACAAAATTTTAATTCATTGCTTCAGCTTCTGTGCTTGTCTAAGAAACGCTAAAATGTTCACGTACCTGTTGCATCGCGACACGCTCAGCCAGGTGCTCCCGTTCCACATATAGCGTACATCCCTGTAATTCGTTAATACCTACTGCACGCACAAAGTTGACACTCGGCGAGATGGTCGATGGGGCGACCGTAAAGGCATTTCCCATTTACAGTCGCTCCCATCAGCAGCTCCGCCGAGGAGTGTCAACTTCGTTTGCGCGTTTATTACAATATTGAGGGAAAAGGAACACGAAATCACTCGCACAGAGCTCTAGCGAAATTGTTCGTCTGCTGAGACCAGATATGTGTAGTTAAATGGGTCTGCACTATTCAGAGTTTAAAGTCATTCACAAGCTAATGTTAAGGGTTACTGAATTCTGAATACAACTGATATCCACTTTAGATCAAGTTTTTCAACATATACGTAAACTTCATCACTAGGTCATAGAGAATTGAACGTTCAGCGTCTCGTGAATATTCTTATTTAGCGGAAAATTTCTTTTGCACTGACATTTCATGCGTAACCATCAAATATATAAGGGCTCACGTCTCCCGGACATCGTCTCGGCGCAGGTGATTGTTAATCTCCACACCACGGCACTCATATTAGAATGTCAATAATATTCATATAATTATTCCAGACGAAGGACATCTAACCAATATTTCATTATGCTGTCCTTCAGCACATTTGCTAGTGTTTGCAAGTGATTTTACTATGCATGACACCCAAGCTGCTAATACCCCCAGTAAATATCACGTCTTGATACTCAGTCCTTTTTTAAGGGTGAACTCCGACATCCAAGAGTTATCGTCTCGCCTTTGTTTTAATGATGTCCATCCCAAATCCTATCTCATTTCAGTGACACGCTCTCCCCTATTTCGCGATAATACAAAACATGCTGCCCCTCTTTAAACTTTCTCGATGTAGGCCTACTCCGTCAATCCTATCTGGTAAGGATCCCAACCCGTGCAGCACTATTCTAAAAGAGGACGGACAAGTGCAGTATAGGCTGTCTCCTTAGTAGCTATGTTACATTTTCTAAGTGTCCTTCCAATAAAACGCAGTCTTTGGTTAGTCTTCCCCACAACATTTTCTGTGCGTTCCTTCCAATTTAAGTTGTTCGTAATTGCAATTCCTAGGTATTTAGTTGAATTTACGGCCTTTAGATTTGACTGATTTATCGTGTAACCGAAGTTTAATGGATTCCTTTTAGCACTCATGTGGATGGTCTCATACTTTTCTTTATTTATGGTCGATTTCCAATTTTCGTACCATACAGATATCCTTTCTAAATCGTTTTCCAATTTGTTTTGATCTTCTGAGGACTTTACTAGTCGATAAACGACAGAATCACCTGCAAACAACCTAAGATGGCCGCTCAGATTGTCTGCTAAATCGTTTATATGCGGTAGATAGGGAACAGCAATGGGCCTATAACACTACCTTCGCGAACTACAGAAATCACTACTGTTTTGCTCTGTGACTTTCCGTCAATTACTACGAACTGTGACCTCTCTGACAGGAAATCTCGAATCCAGTTACATAACTGAAACGATATTCCATAAGCACACAATTTCACTACAAGCCGCTTGTGTGGGACAGTGTCAAAAGACTTCTGGAAGTCTAGAAATACGGAATCAATTTGAAATCCTTTGTCAATAGCACTCAACATTCCGTGTGAGTAAAGAGCTAGCTGTGTATCACAAGGACGATGTATTCTAATCCGTGTTGACTTTCTGTCATTAGACCGTTTTCTTCGAGGTCGTTCATAATGTTCGAACACAATATGTGTTTCAAAATCCTGCTGCATATTGATATGGGCCTGTAACTTAGTGGATTACTCCTACTACCTTTCTTGAACATTGGTGTGACCTGTGCAACTTGCCAGTCTTTCCCGTTTCCAGTGGAACGCGGTTATTATCATTATTAATATTATTGTGACAACTGGTTCTTTATTGGTTTTCGGTCTTTTCATTATAACACCGCCTTCCTTGTACACATTGACATAAAATACACACTCAGAACATCGGTATTAATTCAGTTGCTGAACGAATAATATAATAAAAATGACTGTGCTTTAAAATATCATCGTCAACATATCATAAACACTGCAATCATTCTTATTCATTCACTCATTTTATATTTTTTCTATGAATGATTATAGCTACCTTTCTTATCGTGAACATGCACTGTATATATAAATTACTTTTCTTTAGGTATCTTGTCACTGTGTCGTAGATGGCAACTACTCGTGATTCCAAAAGTGTGTTAGTGGACACAGGGAGAGCTACATTTCCCGTAACACGTTCTTCAGGGGTTTTCCTTGGCGGAACCTTAACCCCTTAAGTCCCAAAGTTGCGCTAACGCAACAGTTCATTCACAATTTTTTTAAATATAAAATGAGTTCCACAAATTTCGAATTGCTTCACTAAAACATCAAGAGAACATCTAAATAACTAGTTTAGGCGTTTTAAATACAATACTGAACGTAATGTTGACCACTTTGAATTGTCAGGCTTCCAGATAAATTTTTGTATTTCATTCCGAAAGTTTTCATTTTCTTTCCTATTTATCAAGTGACGATTTTTAAATGAATTTTATACAGTTAACTTCTTCCAAAACTTCTATTATCATTGTACATTACTGTTTACAGACTTAAGTTTGAATTCAAGCTTTTTTTTTTGCTATTTACGATAATTACGTAACTTGTGGACTTGCGAGTATATTTGTGACACGCAACTGCCTTGTTTATTGAGGAGGAAATGGCCTATTATTTTCGGAGACATTCATGCAAGACGTTCATCAAAGGAAAACCTGTCAGATTTGGCTTCAAATTGTTGTATTTATGCAGTTCAGCTGGCTTCTTGTACAAGTGTATTCCTTATGGTTGGAAGACGACAGGCTGTGAAAAGTCTGAATTTTCTTTGGACGAGCAAGTGGTTACAAATTTGCTTTTAGCTACTGAAGATCCATCTCGTCATTGTATATATTTTGATAATTTCTTTTCTTCTTATTCTTTATTTTGTTTTTTAAAACGTAAGTGATTTTTTGCCACTGGCGCTAGTCGTGAGAACCGTACTGCAAAGTGCCATTTGGAATCTATCTCAAGCATGAGGTGTGTCTGAATTTCTTTTTGACGATAAAGCTGAAGGCATGATGGTAAAGTGAAATGACAGTTCCACTGTGACAGTAGTTACCTACAATGGCACCATCCAGCCTTTAGCGAATGTAAAAAGTTACAGTCGAAAAGAAAAGTATTTCTCTGCCCCAACCTAGGATAATAACTCAGTACAATCGACATACGGGTGGTGTTGACCGATATGATAATGCTGTTACTAATTACAGAATTCTAATAAGAGGCAATAAATAGTAATGGCCTCTCTTCACCAATTTGATAGACAGTGTAATTGTCAATTCATGGAAAATATACATCTTGCAAATGAAGAAAATGTGTCACGACTTGAATTTCGATCATACTTATGCATGACCCTAATGAAATCAGAAGGTACTGTAGAGGAGAATGAAGGAAACAGAGAAACTGAAACCCTCCAGGACACAGGGAAACGCACTTACGAACGTCCCTACAAAAGTTATCTTCCGAAAGAAATGTTATGATAATGTAGGCCACATAATAATAGAGGAGGGAAACAAAGCAAGAAGAAGATGTAACTTACGTAAAAGTACAAAGATTTACAAATGTACAAAATGTATTGTACATCTCCACTCAAACTGTTTTCAAACATTTCACAAGAGAATGAAATTAAACTAAGCTAAATGTGGTCAGCACACAGGTCTCCCCGCAGTACGTCAGTTTACTAGACCGAAGCTGCTACTTCTCAATCAAGTAGCTCCTCAGTTTGCCTCACAAGGGCTGAGTGCGCTCACTTGCCAAAAGCGCTCAGCAGGACGGAGGGTCACCCATCCATGTGGCCAGCCCGACGGCGATTAACTTCGGTGGTCTGACAGGAACCGGTGTAACCACTGCGGTAACGTGGGCAAGCTCGTGACGTAAGACTCCTTACAGTCCCAAAGTTGAGTAGAGTCAACATTTTTTTGTACTTTAATTAGGCCATGTATATTTATTTTTTTGTATATTTATGTCTACATTAGTGTACAGTTAAATAAAATAAACATTTTTTTTAAATTGTATTATTTTATTGCTTATAGGAGGGAAGCAAATAGGTGGTTCACATCAGTAGCTGCTTCGTTTCAGCACTCACAGTCGGGTGTTTCACGAAGACCGAGGTGGTACAAATGGCATGGAAAATTCCCATGGTTTAATCTCATGCTAATTAAACTGGAGAGGCTTCTTCTGCTGTACTTGGTTTTGTGGAACCAAGTTTCCGCTGGAATCTTGTCTTGAACCCCCGCACAGCGACTGCCATTTAATTGCCTTTTTGAGTGCCAGTCTTCTTGCCAAACGGAACTAACGTTGTATTTGATAATGTTGTAAAGTTCCGTATATGGTAATTTTATATGTAAACGTATTTCTGTTGTTATTGCTTGCTTTGCAAGTTCATCCACTTTTTCATTGTTTCTGATTCCGCAGTGTTGTTTTACCCACCTCAGCTCCGTTGTTCCTTTTCCCTTATCCTTTTCCCTTACATTTAAAGCACACTTGTATTATATAGGTGGTATAATTATTCAAAGATGCTCTTGGGTTTCTTGTTGACATTGAATTTAAAACAGATATAGAATCGATGACCGTTGATATTTGTCAACGCCTGTAAGCAGCTAAAGGTCTGGATTTCATTATAATTTCATGCTTCGAGAGCTGCAAGATCACCAATGATATCTTTGCAGATACCACCTTCATATGAAAATTTTGTTTGGAACTATGTATATAGCGTAATTTAGAGCATCAAGGACAGTGATTGATTCGAAAATAAAAACTGAGTTGCTTCCGGGATCTGATACTTTCTGCACTCTTCTAATTATTGACAGTAAAAGCGGCATCGTACAAAGACGTTTAAAGTTCTTTTGGAGACACCGATGTAGATTAAGAAATAATTTGGTCATTTATTGAGCATCTCCCTACACATGTTTGAAAAAATATTGACAGGATCCTTCTTTGCACTAAAATCAGACTTCCAGGTGAGAGGTACATTACAGCGGAATAATCATATCCATACATTGGAGCCTTCTTCCTGACAATAATTTCCAATTTTAAATAATTCCAAACTTCGGCTATGGTGATTGTTCTTCTACTGTTATCCTTGGCCACAATAGAGAAGGAGTCTAGATGCTAATCAATCGAATGGCTCTGAGCACTATGGGACTCAACTGCTGTGGTCATAAGTCCCCTAGAACTTAGAACTACTTAAACCTAACTAACCTAAGGACAGCACACAACACCCAGCCATCACGAGGCAGAGAAAATCCCTGACCCCGCCGGGAATCGAACCCGGGAACCCGGGCGTGGGAAGCGAGAACGCTACCGCACGACCAAGAGATGCGGGCTGCTAATCAATCGACAATCTGTTTAAATAATATTTACCTACCAGTAACTTTCTTCGTACGATGTTGATACGAACAGTAGATATCGATATGAACAGCAGGCTGCGATATTATTTTACGCTTACAAGTTGCGATTTAATATAGGCGTTTACCAATTTCGAACTTTATCACCGATAATTTCGGTGTAGTGCACTGTGTCAAATTTGCCGTCGTGTACGGCAACCTCAACATTCAAATAAATAATAAAATACACACATCAAAAACATTTTGTATCACCTCGGTTCCGAGAGTTCAACATAAACATCATTTCCGCCCTTTTTATTACCCATGGAAACAACACATTGCACATTGTACCACCATACAGCGAGGCCTTCAGAGATGGTGGTCCAGATTGCTGTACACACCGGTACCTCTAATATCCAGTAGCACGCCCTCTTGGATTGATACATGCCTGTATTCGTCATGGCATACTGTCCACAAATTCATCAAGGAACTGTCGGTCCAAATTGTCCCACTCCTCAACGGCGATTCGGCGTAGACCCCTCAGAGTGGTTGGTGGGTCACGTCGTCCATAAACAGCCCTTTTCAGTCTAGCTCAGGCATGTTCGATAGGGTTCATGTCTGGAGAACATGCTGGTCACTCTAGTCGAGCGATGTCGTTATCTTGAAGGAAGTCATTCACTAGATGTGCACGATGGGGGCGCGAATTGTCGTCTATGAAGACGAATGAATCGCCATTATGCTACCGATATGGTTGCACTATCTGTCGAAGGATAGCTTTCACTTATCGTACAGCCTTTACAGTGACTTCCATGACCACCAACGGCGTACGTCGGCCTCACATGATGCCACCCGAAAACAGCAGGGAACCTCCACCTTGCTGCACTCGTTGGACAGTTTGTCTAAGGGTTCAGTCTCACCAGGTTGCCCCCAAAGACTTCTCAGACGATTGTCTGGTTGAAGGCATATGCGACATTCATCGGTGAAGAGAACGTGATGCCAATCCGGAGCGGTCCATTTGGCATGTTGTTGGGCCCATCTGTACCGCACTGCATGGTGTCGGTCGTGGGTGCAAAGATGGACCTCGCCATCGACGTCGCAAGTGAAGTTGCGCATCATGGAGCCTACTGCGCACAGTTTGAGTCGTAACACGACGTCCTGTGGTTGAATGAAGAGCATTATTCAACATGGTGGCGTTGCTATCAGGGTTCCTCCAAGCCGCAATCCGTAGGTAGCCGACATCCACTGCAGTAGTGGCCCTTGGGCAGCCTGAGCGAGGCATGTCATCGACAGTTCCTGTCTCTCTGCATCTCCTCCATATCCGAACAACATCGTTTTGGTTCACTCCGATACGCCTGGACACTTCCCTTGCTGAGATCCCTTCCTGGCACAAAGTAACAATGCTGACGCGATGGAACAGCGGCATTGACTGTCTAGGCATGGTTGAACTACAGACAACACAAGCCGTGTACCTCCTTCCTGGTGGAATTACTGGAACTGATCGGCTGTCCGACCTCCTCCATCTAATAAGCGCTTCTCATGCATGGTTGTTTACATCTTTGGGTTCAAATGGTTCAAATGACTCTGAGCACTGTAGGACTTAACTTCTGAGGCCATCAGTCCCCTAGAACTTAGAACAACTTAAACCTAACTAACCTAAGGACATCACACACATCCATGCCCGAGGCAGGATTCGAACTTGCGACCGGCTACATCTTTCGGCTGGTTTAGTGACATCTCTGAATAGTCAAAGGGACTGTGTCTGTGATAAAATATCCACAGTCAACGTCTATCTTCAGGAGTTCTGCGTACCGGGATGATGCAAAACTTTTTTTGACGTGTGTAAATAAATAATAAAACAAATCATCAAACATAACTTTCCAATTATTGTTGTATCGCTCCATAGACATTCGCCCTCAGACAAACCCGTTTTAAATCGCGTATTTATTATCGGACTGACAAACAGTGACCAGGAACTGATCGGAAAATAATTTTGTGTAAGTGATCTTCATTTAGGTGTAATTACAGTCTTTGTGATTCTTGTAGTTAATCGCAGTTTAACTTCTGTCTCCCAGACAACTAGCGTCATTGGTCAAGTAGCAACATGTGGTGGTATTATCTTAATTCGCTTTTGATTTTGATGGCTGCGACTAATTCGAATGATTGGTTACGGTATACTGTGTGTCGACGGTATGTTGTCTCTTCTCGGCCCTTTACACACGTTACACTGCGGTTGAGTACGACGATTAACTACTAATCTTTGTATCAAGCGTTAATCAACTGCAGGTTTCATCTTGAAAAGCATTATAATAATTCCATATAACAGAATTATACTGTAAAAGGCAAAATAATCTTTCTTCATAAAAGAATTCTATTGACATATTCTACTGAACTGATGTGAAACCGAGGAAGAAGTTCCTGAAAGTGTACGTCAGGATCTCAGGAAGCAGAAGAAACTTGAAGCAGTTGAAATGTGGTGCTACCTACCAATGGGGAGACAAGGTATAAATTGAATAAGTGCTAAAAATAATAGGCAAGGAAAGAAGCCTATAGAAGACCATTATCAAAAGAAGGAACGGGTTAATGCGACACTTACTATGCCGCCCAGTTAACATTGAAGGAGCAATATGGCACAAAAAAGACGATTGCAGGCTAACACTGGATTATGCAAAACAGATTATAGAACCAAGTTGTGTAGAAAAAAAGGTTCAAATGGCTCTGAGCACTATGAGACTTAACTTCTGAGGTTATCAGTCCCCTAGAACTTAGAACTACTTAAACCTAACTAACCTAAGGACATCACACTCATCCATGCCCGAGGCAGGATTCGAACCTGCGACCGTAGCAGTCGCGCGGTTCCAGACTGTAGCGCCTAGAACCGCTCGGCCACCACGGCCGGCAGTTGTGTAGAACAATTACAATATTAGCACAAGGGAGAGATGAAGGGTAGCATCAAACTCATTAAAAAGTTGATTAATTCAAAAACAAAAACCATCCCAGTGATTCGATCTTTATTCGCAAACAGCGTCAGAAAGCTATTGACGTTTCCCACAAGGTCATACATACCGATGGCCGAATGGCCGCTGACACCCCTTTGGATGCGTTGTGTGACGTTAGGCGAAGCTTGCGCGGACTCTTATGTATGTGTAGATACAATGTTTCAAGGCCGCAGGCGCAGTTTCACACAGAATGAGTCAACGAAGAGAACTGAAGGCATTGGAACGGGGCGTTCTCTCAGAAAGATTTCACAGCAGTCGCAACGATCAGGTTACCGAGTTCCTTTTGACTGTCGTGTTGTTGTCTCTCTTGTAATGTGTTCACGTAACGACATTTGACGTTTAAATGAATATGCCAATAATGGAACTCGCTAGTATGAATTACAGGAAAACACGTTACATAAAATAATTTCTGTTTGGCTCAACTGACGTCGAAATTTTTATAAATCACTCTTCAGTCTTCGTGTCAATAACATCAAATATCAGAAAAACCGTGAGCTGCTGATCAAATAAATCTTAATTCACTACCAGTTTCGGTCGTCTGATCATTATCGGGTATCATAAAATCATTACAACCACCTCCACGGCAACGTCATGTACAGTGCACTCCACACAGAACGGGTGGAATCTAATTGTAGTAGTCCTTTATTCACGAATGTCTGAATTTCGTTTGGCAGCTATATTACATTTAACAGGTTTCAGCTCTAGTGAATCATCATCAGAACTAAAAATCCGGTATCTTGTTACGAAAGTAGCACGTCAAGGCTTAATCAAACACTTATTGCGGTCATTTAAGAGACAATGTGGGGGTGAACAGTCATACCATAAAAACCATCTTCTTACTATGGGCAACAGATTCCGCCGCCATAAACATGTTCCTCTGCTCACTGCTCGCCACAGGGTAGAGACATTAGCATGGACTCTAAAATACATCTACTAGACGCTCATATCATGCATCAAAGCGATGACGGTTTGAGAGGAAGTGACCTCTGCCTCTCCCCTTTCCCTCCCACCTCATATCACTTCACTCCTATTGACCACATCTGAGATGACATGTATCGAGCTGAGCAGTCCTTGGATCCAGCTCTGACCAATATCACTGAGATTTGGGTTGCGAGTGAACAGTCTTATATAAATACTACTAAAGCCCAGATTCTTTAAAGTATCGAACTCCCAAGAAAGCAGCTTCAAACGCCGGGTTTCAAATGAGTTAATATGGTTAATATGCTGAATATTTGACGTTTAGCCGGTAGGCGAGGAAAAGTTTAAAAAACGTTTGAAATTAAGCTCAAAGTTTGTTGGAAGTAGCTAAATGCCGTCATTATGAATCACTGGATGAATATAGTCTGAACTATTTGCGCTCCATTTCAAGCAAAAGCAAGTTTTACAGGCACCTCAATGTTTATGACGTACTATCACCCTATCTATGTGTCATACAATGATATAATTTTTCGAGTACATTCAATGGTGTATACAGATATCGCCTGCAAAGTGTGTTGCGAATAGAGTTACTAGTAAAGAAGAAATTGTCCGCAGCTCGTGGTCGTGCGGTAGCGTTCTCGGTTCCCGCGCCCGGGTTCGATTCCCGCCGGGGTCAGGGATTTTCTCTGCCTCGTGATGACTGGGTGTTGTGTGATGTCCTTAGGTTAGTTAGGTTTAAGTAGTTGTAAGTTCTAGGGGACTGATGACCGTAGATGTTAAGTCCCATAGTGCTCAGAGCCATTTTTGAAAGAAGAAATTAAAACGTTATGTCTGATACGGAAGTTTTTGAGGCGCCATTTTAAGCAGAAGTTAATTTCTCACGCATCTAAATGCCTATGACGTCATATCTTCTGAACTGTTTATCTTATAATGATACAATTTTGCAGGATTATTCTTCCGAAATAAGAGTCATTTCAGGTGTGCAGCAGGGGAGTGTCGTAGGACGGTTTCTATTCACAATATACGAGGTGTGGCTAGAAAACAACCGGACTAGTACTGGTGAAACAATAAAACGAATGCAATAAGGCTGAAAGTCGCGTGGCCTGTCACGTGACTCTCGCTCCGCCTACTGCTCGAGTTTCATCTGCCTCCTGCACTCATTCTGCCCGTGGCGTCTGTTTTAAGTAGTTGACGTTTTGTCTGTGCGTCGGAAAATGTTGAGTGTACAGAAAGAACAGCGTGTTAACATCAAATTTTGTTTCAAACTAGGAAAATCTGCAAGTGAAACGTTTGTAATGTTACAACAAGTGTACGGCGATGATTGTTTATCGCGAACACAAGTGTTTGAGTGGTTTAAACGATTTAAAGATGGCCGCGAAGACACCAGTGATGACACTCGCACTGGCAGACCACTGTCAGCAAAAACTGATGCAAACATTGAAAAAATCGGTAAACTTGTTCGACAGGATTGCCGTTTAACAATCAGAGCAGTGTCTGAGTTAACAGGAGTTGACAAGGAAAGTGTCGAACAAGTTTACCGATTTTTGCAATGTTTGCATCAGTTTTTGCTGACAATGGTCTGCCAGTGCGAGTGTCATCACTGGTGTCTTCGCGGCCATCTTTAAATCGTTTAAACCACTCAAACACTTGTGTTCGCGATAAACAATCATCGCCGTACACTTGTTGTAACATTACAAACGTTTCACTTGCTGATTTTCCTAGTTTGAAACAAAATTTGATGTTAACACACTGTTCTTTCTGTACACTCAACATTTTCCGACGCACAGACAAAACGTCAACTACTTAAAACAGACGCCACGGGCAAACTGAGTGCAGGAGGCAGATGAAACTCGAGCAGTAGGCGGAGCGAGAGTCACGTGACAGGCCACGCGACTTTCAGCCTTATTGCATTCGTTTTATTGTTTCACCAGTACTAGTCCGGTTTTTTTCTAGCCACACCTCGTATATAAATGACCTTGTGGATAACGTCGGAAGTTCACTGAGGCTTTTTGCGGATGACGCTGTAGTGGGTTGCAGTCACTTGTTCGCTTACTGCTTGAATACTGCTCACCGGTGTGGGATCCGTACCAGATAGGGTTGATAGAAGAGATAGAGAAGATCCAACGGAGAGCAGCGCGCTTCGTTACAGGATCATTTAGTAATCGCGAAAGCGTTACGGAGATGATAGATAAACTCCAGCGGAAGACTGCAAGAGAGACGCTCAGTAGCTCGGTACTGGTTTTTGTTGAAGGTTGGAGAACATACCTTCACCGAGGAGTCAAGCAGTATATTGCTCCCTCCTACGTATATCTCGCGAAGAGACCATGGGGATGAAATCAGAGAGATTAGAGCCCACACAGAGGCATACCGACAATCTTTCTTTCCACGAACAATACGAGATTGGAATAGAAGGGAGAACCGATAGAGGTATTCAAGGTACCCTCCGCCACACACCGTCAGGTGGCTTGCGGAGTATGAATGTAGATGTAGATGTAGAATTATATATGTGGATACTGTCTGCAAACTGAGTTGCGAATGGAGTCTGTAGTAAAGAAATAACAAATTAAAAAGTCATGTCTAACGATGGAGTTTTCCTGCATGAACAGCGAAAATGTATTAAGCGATAACCTATTTTCCCTTTCATCATTTTGTGGGGGTGTCAGCGAAAAAGTTACTTGAAGGTTTGAAGTTATGTGTGAGATAGTTGTAACTCGTTAAGTATTTCATTTTCAACTACAGGATGACTAAATTCCGGGATTTTGCGCGCCGTCAGTTACGCCGCCTGAAGACAAACACACAATCTCGAACTGTAGTACTTGTCTTATTGTACTGAACTTTTATCATAACGCTATACCTATTAATCAGTAGATTATGGCAGCATTATAATTTTTTAATTCTGTGCATAATTACGCTTAATACTGGAAATCCCCTGGAAGCCGTTACATTGGCAACCTGCAAATGTTACCGGGTTCCTGGACAGTCGCTTAGTACCACAGATATCTTCCATACAGTTTCTACGTTTCGCGGAATCTATGCCACGGTGCTACATGTACATATACATGCGTCGCCACAGTCGTCAAGGCGAAAGAGTGTCAACCCTTCTAAATACACTCCTGGAAATTGAAATAAGAACACCGTGAATTCATTGTCCCAGGAAGGGGAAACTTTATTGACACATTCCTGGGGTCAGATACATCACATGATCACACTGACAGAACCACAGGCACATAGACACAGGCAACAGAGCATGCACAATGTCGGCACTAGTACAGTGTATATCCACCTTTCGCAGCAATGCAGGCTGCTATTCTCCCATGGAGACGATCGTAGAGATGCTGGATGTAGTCCTGTGGAACGGCTTGCCATGCCATTTCCACCTGGCGCCTCAGTTGCACCAGCATTCGTGCTGGACGTGCAGACCGCGTGAGACGACGCTTCATCCAGTCCCAAACATGCTCAATGGGGGAGAGATCCGGAGATCTTGCTGGCCAGGGTAGTTGACTTACACCTTCTAGAGCACGTTGGGTGGCACGGGATACATGCGGACGTGCATTGTCCTGTTGGAACAGCAAGTTCCCTTGCCGGTCTAGGAATGGTAGAACGATGGGTTCGATGACGGTTTGGATGTACCGTGCACTATTCAGTGTCCCCTCGACGATTACCGGTGGTGTACGGCCAGTGTAGGAGATCGCTCCCCACACCATGATGCCGGGTGTTGGCCCTGTGTGCCTCGGTCGTATGCAGTCCTGATTGTGGCGCTCACCTGCACGGCGCCAAACACGCATACGACCATCATTGGCACCAAGGCAGAAGCGACTCTCATCGCTGAAGACGACACGTCTCCATTCGTCCCTCCATTCACGCCTGTCGCGACACCACTGGAGGCGGGCTGCACGATGTTGGGGCGTGAGCGGAAGACGGCCTAACGGTGTGCGGGACCGTAGCCCAGCTTCATGGAGACGGTTGCGAATGGTCCTCGCCGATACCCCAGGAGCAACAGTGTCCCTAATTTGCTGGGAAGTGGCGGTGCGGTCCCCTACGGCACTGCGTAGGATCCTACGGTCTTGGCGTGCATCCGTGCGTCGCTGCGGTCCGGTCCCAGGTCGACGGGCACGTGCACCTTCCGCCGACCACTGGCGACAACATCGATGTACTGTGGAGACCTCACGCCCCACGTGTTGAGCAATTCGGCGGTACGTCCACCCGGCCTCCCGCATGCCCACTATACGCCCTCGCTCAAAGTCCGTCAACTGCACATACGGTTCACGTCCACGCTGTCGCGGCATGCTACCAGTGTTAAAGACTGCGATGGAGCTCCGTATGCCACGGCAAACTGGCTGACACTGACGGCGGCGGTGCACAAATGCTGCGCAGCTAGCGCCATTCGACGGCCAACACCGCGGTTCCTGGTGTGTCCGCTGTGCCGTGTGTGTGATCATTGCTTGTACAGCCCTCTCGCAGTGTCCGGAGCAAGTATGGTGGGTCTGACACACCGGTGTCAATGTGTTCTTTTTTCCATTTCCAGGAGTGTATTTTTTATGCATTTCTTTCACTGCAAAGATTACGGCCTTAAGGCCCTCTCTTACCTCTAATCAGATATCCTATGTGACTCCAAATTATTATATGCATACTTCATGCATCAGTACATAATGATAAAAATAGTAATAATAATAACAACAGCTATATACTGAGTATATGTAATTTCAGAAATGTCAGTCTCATTGATGTTGTGTTAAGCAATTTCATAATTACGTTCTTGTCGAATGTGACTAATGACACGATGTGTGGCATTAGTACAAAAAAAATGGTTCAAATGGCTCTGAGCACTATGGGACTCAACTGCTGAGGTCATTAGTCCCCTAGAACTTAGAACTAGTTAAACCTAACTAACCTAAGGACATCACAAACATCCATGCCCGAGGCAGGATTCGAACCTGCGACCGTAGCGGTCTTGCGGTTCCAGACTGCAGCGCCTTTAACCGCACGGCCACTTCGGCCGGCTGGCATTAGTACAGAAGGAATCTAACGTAGAGAAGTAACTGAATGGTCAGAGGAAGAGACTGGTCAGAGGAAGAAAGAAAAATAGTAGGGTTAATTTAGCGGATGAAACGGAAAGAGAAAAACAGAATTAGATAGTGAAGAGAAAGAAAAGGGCAGTTTACAGTGTGACAGAGATATTGGTTGATGGTTGGTCAGTAGGTTCAAAATCGTTCAAATGGCTCTGAGCACTATGGGACTGCATGCGACCGTAGCGGTCGCGCGGTTCCAGACTGTAGCGCCTAGAACGGCTCGGCCACTCCGGCCGGCTGGTCAGAAGCAAAACGGCTGTGGTATGCCAAGAGCGAAGATATGTCGATGACAACAGGTAAAGCTTTTATCTTCTCTTGAATGCAGGAAGGTTTTGGGTAAGACGCATTTTACAGATTAGTTTGTTCCGGAGGTGAAACATAGGAAATAGAGATAGAGACAGGTTTAGTATTACGCAAAGGTACAGCGAAGATGCTGGACGTGTCCCATCTGGTATGGCAGTTGCCGTATGATGACATGTATCTGATACGTAAGGAGATGTATTGAGGACAGCAGTTAATGAGAAAAGATGAAGAAAAGAGAGTGTAAGAAAATAATGTCGCCTGTCCAGTCGCATCCAGCCTAACTGAGCGTAGGAAGGTCGGAAGTGATCAAACAGTCGACTGTTACCCTCAGATCTTAAGCAAGAATTCGCAGATAGCTCCATTCGTCCGGAGTTTTCTCTGCTTGTGCCACGTTAACCTACATCACAGTAGTAAGGATTTAGCAGGACTAAAGAAGGCTAATTTTTGTTGTTTCAGGTGGAAGAATTTTTAACACGTGCATTGCATGTAGGCAAGAGAGAGAGAGAGAGAGAGAGAGAGAGAGAGAGTCCGTACATGCTATAATTAATCTAGTAACGTAAACGTAAACTCTATCCACAGGCTCTGGAGCGCCCATCGGGGCCGACCGACAGCCGTGACGTCCTCCCCACAGGAGTTATTGGATGCGATATGGAAGAGCGTGGGGTGAGCACACTACTCACCCAGCCGCTGTCAGTTTTCGTAAACTGGAGACGTTACTAATCGGTCAAGCAGTTCTTCGATTGCCACGTGCTTCCCGTTCCATCCCTCCAGTCAAGAAAAACAGCCCTGACAGTACTGGAAATCGAACTTG
Source organism: Schistocerca nitens (assembly GCF_023898315.1). Taxonomy (NCBI): domain Eukaryota; kingdom Metazoa; phylum Arthropoda; class Insecta; order Orthoptera; family Acrididae; genus Schistocerca; species Schistocerca nitens. Next base: position 357,088,312 of record NC_064618.1, on the reverse strand, counting down.
ACTCCTGCGCATGGCAGTCAGCGGCTCTGACCCCTTTGCTGCGGAGGCGGACTTCCTAGTTTAGTGCCCATACAAAATTGTGCGGAGATAGTTTACTGTTTTTGATAAGGTACTGGATATTACCAAACATTTCTCGAGGGACTGTTTTGCAGACATGACCACTGGTCAACTTTCGGTGTGGTATGAGGATAATTTGTGATTTCTTACAATAGGTCTCCGTAGTAAAATTGCCCATGAGTGCGTTACAGTCTGAATAAGACTCTCAAGAAGAGCTTAACGTTGAATTTTGATCAATGCCTGCCCCGTATGAATTTATAGACTGCCTCATCGAAACGAAGGAAGGATACAACTTCATTGTACGGGAATGATACCTTATAATCATAGTACTTACCATGTCATCATTACTTTTAACTTCAAACTGGATGACAATTCATTGTTGCCAGCCAAACGTTTAATTTTGCTGCAGTCCAGCACATTCCACAAGATATCGCAGTCGTGAATTAAGTTATCTGAACATCAGACATAATGCTTATGAAATGAATCTGCTTCACAAGTCTTCATCGAAGGGATCTGACACCAGTCTGTTTCTCAGAGATAAATTGATGAAAAGTATTTGCCAACAAATCGAAGCTAAATACCATGCGACACGTGCGGTAGCGTTCTCGCTTCCCACGCCCGGGTTCCCGGGTTCGATTCCCGGCGGGGTCAGGGATTTTCTCTGCCTCGTGATGGCTGGGTGTTGTGTGCTGTCCTTAGGTTAGTTAGGTTTAAGTAGTTGTAAGTTCTAGGGGAATGATGACCATAGATGTTAAGTCCCATAGTGCTCAGAGCTATTTGAACCATTTTGAACCATGCGACACCTACAGCTTTATAAATGTTCTGCACCGTGATACGACTTAAAAACTTATAGACTAACCAAAAAACTATATTCGGCAATTTATTGCTGTCGACAGTTAATTCATTCCACTGATTACATACTGTCGACTTACACCGACTAGACAAAGCATTATGCCCATCTGCTTAGGAGAGTGTTGATCTACCTTCGGAACGCAATACAGCAGGGATTCTGAGAGGCATTGATTTGAAAATTCCTTAGTGGCTTTCTGGAGATATGTGGCATTATACCCACAGGTAACGGTATTTCCGTAAATTACGGGAGAGTGGTTTGTGGGCGCGGAGTTGGCGCTCGATAGCGTCCCAGATGTGTTCCAACGGCTTCAAATCAGGCGAATTTGATGGCCAAGACATCATCGCGAGTTTACTATCATGCTCCTCAAACCACTTTAGAATGATTCTAGCCTTATGACATGGATACTTATCCTGACGTAAAATACCGTAGCCATCGGGGATTACATCAAGCACGGATGGGTGCAAGGTGGTCCGTAATAATGCTTACGTAGCCGATCCGCAAAAATGTTCACATAGTCGACAGACGTCATGCCGTCTCCTATTACTGCCGAAAGCCCCACTGAAGCAAAGGTTAATGTCCTCCATAGCATAATACTATCCCCATTGTTCTGTGTGCGTGGCGTGGTGATTATTTCGTGCAGCCGTTGGCCAAGACGCTGGCGTATCCGAGCACGAACATTCATTCACCTCCTGCAACAAGAAACGTGAGTCATCCGATCAGATGGTAATTTTTCACTGATCCTCGGTCCGATGTCGATGATTTCATTCCCACTGAATCGTACCTGAAGATGTCGTTCGGTCAACATCGGAACACGTAGGGGACGTCTGCTGCGGAGCCCCATGCTCAATATTTTGTGCTAAACTGTGTTCTCTGAAATACTTGTGCCTGCACCAGCACTCTGTCGCCAGCTCTGCCATTGATCACCGCCTATCCTGAGCTACAGAGTCTTTGGTTGGAGATGTCACTAACTTATCGAGTTTAGAGTAGGACCTCCCTCGATCATTGTAGGTGGTAAGGACAGACAGTCTTGCGAAATAGTTCTGAACACATTTCCAGAAAATAGTCTTCAGCAGCTAGTTCGACAGTCCACACGAAATTGAAATGTTTTAGGCTTTGTAGCTACAAACAGACTTTAACTCAGTCAGTGTCAGTATATAGAAAGGGATTAGTGATCATGATGCCACCAATAGCGACCACGCTTACCAAAGTTAATAAATGTAACAAGAAGGGCTGTGAGAATATTTATGCAGGAAAGATCAGATGGGCAGATGTAATCATCCTACTGAGATAGTGAATGGACGTCATTTAGTTCCAACATGATCGACATAGAAGAGTTATGGGAAAAGTTTAAATGGATTGTACATCGCTGTCTGGAGAAGTATATGCCCACAAGATTGATTAAGAACGAAAAAGACGCAACATGGTTTAAAAACAAAGTTTGGAAATTGCTGAGCAAGCAGAGATTGTTGCACTCTAGGGTCCAAAGAGAACGCGAAAATGTCCGTAGGCAAAAGTTATCGGAATTCGTGTCTGTAAAATACAACTTCCACCTTCATACCTTAGCGACGGATCTTGCCGAGTTGCCGAGAAAACTCTCGACCCACGCAAAATCACTAAACGGGTCAAAGGCTTCTGTTTGGTTACTCGTCGACCAATATGTTGTCGCGGTAGAAGACAGCGAAACGAAAGCTGTAGTTTAAATTTCTAGTTTAAAAAAAATTATTAATTCAGGAGAACCGTACAAGCATAATGTCGTTTGACAGCTGAACGGACTCCAGGACGGAGGACATAGTAATAGCCATTCCTAGCGTGGAGATGCAACTGAAAGAGTTGAAAACAAATAAGTCACTAAGCCCTGATGGAACCCTGATTTGGTTTTACAGGAAATTGGCCCCTTACTTAGCTTGCATTTATCGTGAATCTCTCGCCCAGCGAAAAGTCCCAAGCGACTGGGGTGAAGCGAAGGTGTGTCCTGTAAATAAGAAGAGTAAAAGAACGGATTCACAAAATCACAGACCGATATCCTGAACATCGGTATGTTGCAGAATTCTTGAACATAACCTAAGTCCGAATGTGACAAATTTCCTTGACACAGAAAAGCTTCTGTACACAAATCACAACGGATCTGCACGTGCGTAACTCAGCTAGTCACTTTCTCACACAATATCCTTCTACTGTAAAGTGGTTTGGTCACCCATTATTCACGTGCATGGGGGCTTAATTAAATATAATGCAAATAATTTTAATTTTAGTAGCTGTGTGTCCGGCTACGAAGTCTCGTAACCGGTTGGCCCTGAGTAGTATTAGTACGCAATCTGACTGCATAGAATAACAACAAAGAATGAAAGGAAATTTCCGTTAACACAATTAATTAAGTCCCCAGCAACTATAAAAACTACGAAACAACAAGCACAAGTGTAACTGTTCTGTGTGTGGAAGTGTGATTCAACATACACATCTGGCACGGTTCTTCCTCAATAAGACAAGGTATTTTAAGCACCATTTACACTGAAGTAATTAAAAAAAACAGAAATACTATAATTGCACATAGAAACCAGGATTACACTCTAATACATGAACACAAGCCAGATGCTTTGTTGACTGTACCTGTGACCAAGAGACATTGTTAGTTAGAAAATATGAATAAAAAAAATTTTTTTTTACCTTCATACATATTGACGAAAAATACACTCTGATCATTACAACATCCCCAATCGGACAGCATCGGCTGTCTAGCCCATCAGAACAACTGCACACGACATGCTCACAACTAGTCACGGCAACTTCAGAACTACTACTTCCCGCAGCAACTTCTGAACAAGCACTCCAGTGGAGGCGGCGGAATAAAACTCTTTGGCGCAATCTCTGGCGCCGTGACTCAGTGTAGCCACCTTTCAACTTCAAATTGGCCACTAATTCACAAACTGGAATTTATGTGTGGATATTTAGAAAACGAACTGCCGACGCGCATGCGCGCACTTATTAGAGATTGTAATAATTTAAATGATTTTTATCATGCATTTCTATCGGCATATTGGTCCGAAAACACGCAAGACAGAGTCAAACATAGTCTTATTATGCAGCGTAATTTTAAACAGTCGGAGTTCCGCACGCCGGCATAATACTTTGAAGACATGATTCGAAAGAATCAATTCCTTTCCAACCCTTATAGCCCGACTGAGTTAATTCGCATTTGTTTAACTAAGCTGCCACAATCGATAAGACAATTTGCTTTAGCCGGAAGATGTAAAGACGACATTGAGACTTTTAAGACTTTGCTACAAGAACTTGAGTATGACAACGACGACGGGACTTCTTGTAATTTTTTCAGTAACAGTAGTGACAATAGATTTTCAGAGAAATGGGATAGTGATCGGAACGGACGTTATATGGGTAATTTTGAGAATGACAGACGAAACAGACAGGATAATAGATACCAGCCTTATGACGATAACAGACGTTCTAACAGAAATTACACAGACAATTATAATAACGGAAATTCTTACCGGAATGATCAATCATACGGAAACAGTAATCGGTATCATCAAGACAGAAATTATGCATACAATAATAGAAATTCTTACTACAGAAATAACGAGGGTAGTAGATCTAACAGTAATTTCAGAAGTGACAGTCGAAATTACACAAGAAGTAGTCATGCAGATAGACAGGAAAACAGAAATTTTAATAACAGACACAACCAAGAATTTACATGTAACAGACAGGAGGGATCTAATTGGCATCCTCCGCGTGACAGAAATTCAGAGAGATAGGTGCAAATCGCAGAAATTGATCCGCGAAATGACGCGAATAATCAAAGACGTGACGCAAACAATCGACAATGACTTGTAGCTTCGGCTTCTAGCAGCAATATAGACGGTTCAGAAAGTAATGACACTACGACTTTACACTACGTACGCCTGGAAGACATGACAGACATGACAGACATTTTGCTAGACGAAAAGGAAAATAATGTAGACGCATTTTTACATCCAGTTATTGAAGTATGTGTGGGTAAGAATAAGTTCACTGCGGTTTTAGATTCAGGGAGCCCATTGAATGTTATTAGTGAATCAGTTTTTCGTATATGTGTAAGAACTATTGCTTGTCCTGTGTTACCTGTTTCTAAAACTACAATTCGAGGAGCTATTTCTGGAAAAAATGTGGAAGTCAAACAACAGAACAACCTAAATTTCTTTTGTCAAGGATACGAATTTTCTGTTAATTTTATTATTGTTCCATTACTCAATACACAAATTATATTAGGTATGGAGTTTCTTAACACTCATAAGGCAAGTTTAAACTTTAAAGAAGGAAGTGTGAATTTGACTGTTGCCGGAATGCCGAAATGTTTGAAATTTTTCGAGTGTTTAACAAAATCTGAATCAGACACGAAATGTTTAAGGTTTCTTACTTCTGATGTTTTCGCTGAGCATTATGACGACAATGTGTTCATTCATGACAACGACAATAGATACAGAAACGCGATGGATGATATAATTAATAGCGAAGAATTAATTAATGAAAAGGTTAAGAAAGCTGAAGTGCCAGATGACGTTGCAAGAGAAGAACTGCACCAAATTTGGACTTCACATGCTACAGTATTTAGTCATCACACAGGAACTATCCAAGGCTTACAATATTTATTTAAAGTAAAAGAACACACACCATTTCGAGGAAAAACGTACGCCATTCCTTTGGCTTACAGAGACAAGGTTAAGAGTGAACTTCAATACATGTTAGATCAAGGCATTATTGAGCCAGCAGTCAGTCCTTATACCAGCCCATTACATGTCGTTCTTAAAAAAGATGGGTCAATTCGTTTGGTTCTGGATTCCAGACATATAAATAATATCATCATTCCTGAAACTGACCGTCCACAAAATTTAGATGAACTTCTTCAACATTTCCATGGAATTAAAGTTTTATCCACGATTGATATGCGCGCAAGTTTTTGGCAAATAGAACTCCACCCTGATTGTAGAAAATACACTGCCTTTTTAGCCTTTTGTAACTGTTATCAATTTCGGAAATTACCGTTTGGACGTACTGTATCTTCAGCAGCATTCATTCGTAGTTTAAACGAAATTTTACCTGTTTATCTTCGTGACAATATTACTTCATATGTTGACGATATTATTATTGCTTAACGTTCTTGGAGTGAGCACAACAAAATTTTGGATTCATTATTACGTATTTTTGCAAGGGATGGCATTACAGTGAACTTGGAAAAATCTGAATTTGGTCGTTCTCGCGTGAAATTTCTTGGTCATATTATCTCTACAGAAGGTATTCTTCCTGATCCAGAGAAACTAGACGCTGTTCGTAATTATGCTGTTCCTACTACAAAACGTGATGTTCGTAGTTTCCTTGGTGTCTGTAATTTTCTTAGACGCTTTGTTAGATTGGACAATTTGGCTACACCTCGTTTATGTGAACTATCTGGAAAGAATTCTAATTAGTGTTGGGATGAGGAAGCTCAATCAGAATTTGAACAACTTCGTGATGCTTTAGTTGCTGCTCCACTTCTTTCACATCCGGATTTATCTAAAGATTTTTGTTTGGCGACGGACTCATCATACAAAGGCCTAGGTGCACATTTATTTCAAGAGATAAAACAAAACGGCGTTGTAGTACAGAAAACTATTGCATTTGGAAGTCGTGTTCTCTCTAAACCAGAAAAGAATTATTCGATTACGGAACTTGAAGCCTTGGCTGTTGTTTGGGCTTTCACAAAATTGCGGACATTTTTGTATGGGAGACATACTAAGGTTTACACCGATCATCGAGCTCTGGAATTTCTTATGTCAACAAAATTAACTCATGGAAGATTGTCACGATGGGCGCTCTATCTACAGGAATTTGATTTTAGTATTGTTTACATACAGGGTTCTTCAAATATTATCACTGATGCTTTATCACGTGCACATATGGGTTTGAAACAAAGTGCTGAGGAGGACTGCAAAGAAAACAATTATTGTTTGATGTATATTCAAGGTGTTGCGTTTGAAAATTTTATTTCGTCTTCTCTCCAGGACATCGCTAAGGAGCAAAACAAGGATCCAATCTGGAAGGACATTAAGGAGAAGTGGAGGAGAAAGGAAAGTGTAGTGATTAGACAGTATTATTTAGTTCGCAATGATATTCTTTTTAAACGAAAATCGGTCGACAACTCTGTTTGGTTAGTTTGCATTCCTGTTGAGTGCGTTAATAAATTGATTTGGTATACACATTTCAATTATGCACACTTTGGTCCCAGAAAATGCTTTCATAAATTACGAGAAAATTGCTACTTCAGTAATATGGAAAAACGTATTCGATCTGTTCTTGCCAAATGCAAATTATGTCAAAAGGCTAAGCCGCCAACTATTTCTCACAGATCACAGTTGTTTCCTATCATTCCAGCGAAATTAAAGGACATGGCTGCAGTCGATTTGTTAGGTCCAGTGGTTCGTTCTACTAATGGTTTTGCGTACATTTTGGTAGCAGTGGAATTGACATCAAGATATGTGTGTTTTACACCTGTACGCAAAGCAACAGCTCGTTCAGTATCTAATGGTTTCATCAAACATTTTCTTAAAGAAGTGGGTCATGTTGATAAGGTTATATCAGATAATGGATCACAGTTTCGCTCTGAAATTTGGCTTCATACTCTACGGCGTCGTAAGATTAAACCAATTTTCATTTCACTTTTTCACCCTCACTCTAACGCTTCAGAGAGATGGATGAAGGAAATCAATAAATTGTGTCGACTTTATTGTCATCAGAGTCACAGAACTTGGGATGAGTATCTTCATATTTTTCAAAACATTCTGAATGAACTCCCTAATGATTCAACTTCTTTACCGCCTATATTGATATTAAAAAATAAAGCACCGACAAATCGCATTTCTGAAATAGTTCCTTTTCCACCTACACGGAAACTGCGGCATTCTGAAGTTGTCAACCTGGCTCTGCAAAATATTGCATCTGCGGCTGCTAGAAGAGAGAAATCAGCTAAACGTCCTGGTCGTTTAAAAACCTTGTCAGTTGGACAAAAGGTGTTAATTAAGTCTCACCGTTTGTCTCACAAAGGAAAAGGCTTGTGTCGCAAATTTTTTTCTGGTTTATAACGGTCCATATAGAGTTCGCAAAATTATTCATGATAACACTGTCGAAGTAGAAACTCTTAAATCTCGGCGCTCTAAAGGAATACATCATATATCGAACGTTAAAATTTTTGTGGAATGACATACTTTTGAGAAACTAACAGTTATACGTAAACACAGGGAGAGTACAAGGATACTGCGCCGTGTTCTGGCGGCGGCACATACTCAAAGCAACAGTCAAGTCTGCGCGTCGCACAAGGCAGTCGTTGACCGCAAACAATTACTTCCTACGTCACGAGTACCTACAGCTGGTTGAGCGCTCAGTGCGAATGCACTGACAGCCGTAAACAAATACACAGTTTAATTTCTCCGAATAAATTCAGTATAAAGCTATAGTGACTTGATAAATTATGTTATTAACGTTCAGTATTTTTCAGGATACGGTTGTATAAAATATGTAAGAACTTCAGGTAAATTCTGTGTGTCCGACGTTAAGAGGACTTGCTATCGAGAAAATTTCAGTAAGAATGTAATTTCGAAGAAGAAACTAATAAACTAAAAAGGTAACTATTGAGTTTATTTTTCAGGTAACATATTTCCACTTAGGTACGTACTTTAGACGTAATTTGCTGCTCGCGATTACGTGATTCATACTTTGTGCTAAATTTCATGTTCTATGAATTTACTTGTGAAGCGACGTGCTTGCGTACATTAACTGATTTGGACGATGATTGATAATGAATAGGATTGTTACTTATGTATATTATGCATCGCTTGGCTGCTCTGCTTTTTCACTGATGTCATTTTATTATGTGCCTGCTGTGCTTATTTATTTAAATTATAATTGTCACCTGATTAATTGTGCTGACTGTGGTTATGTATGTAAGTTATACTTTGTGATTTATCTGCTTGCGCCTTCATGTTTACTTATCAAGATTACATATGAACATTTATTTGCTTATGCTGATATGATGCTAATTACCTGTTTATTATGTAAGATATATATTTCCTGCTTTGCGTATGGATTGCATATTTACACATTTCTGTTTTGTTGTCATAACTACTCCTTAATTTGGTATATAGAAATGCTGATATACGGTGTACGAACATGGAGTTTGGGTCACACCACCTGGTATTAATTACAGATTGTTCGCTTGGCAGAGCTTCGTTGTAGGGATAGTGCTGCATCCACTTGTTGACATTCTGTTCTCTACTGGTATATTTACTCGCTATTGCATGTTTTGCTTACGCTCAGTGCTTTATATGTTAAGATAAGACAATGAACTGCTATAATTCTACGAACAACATTAGTACAAGAAACTTCATTGAAGTCACATGAGCTGGAGGTTTTATGGAAGCTGTATAAATTTATGCTAATAGGAAGGAAGCTAACGACATGACATACCAACACTAGGTTTAGACCATTGACAGTTATTACACTGCATTCTTCATGAGCAATTGAAATAGAAAGTGACACTTGACACAAGAAATACTCCACATGTTTGCTTCTGTTTTGCCATGATTCTTGAAGTGGTGTACACACTGTGAAATATTATGATCATTCACACTCCGTACTCGTACTTACTTACTGGAAGTTATTCAAACTAAAGGCTGTTAGAGGTCATGTATGCATTTCTCTTATTTAATGATGGACAAGGTAAACATAATGTATTTTATAATTCATAATGAGTAGAAGATTTGGGTCAGGTGGATTACACAGAGGTTGTGTGTGGACATTATGTCTTCGGATTGTATGGGATGATGAATTGAAGTTTGCACTAGAATTTTATCTGTACTTGTTCGAGGAGACTGACTAGAGGAAAGAGTTGTTATGGAAGTGAAATGATATTGGCGATAAGGTTTATATGTATCGACGTATTGAAGAGGTATTATTGAGGTATTGAGATTGTGTGAAGTTGATGATTATTGGAGTTTTGGTGGACAAGAGGTAAGGCAAAATGATATTGATAAGGTTTATATGTATCGACGTAAGAGGTATTATTGAAGTATTAGGATTATGTGATGCTGATGATTATTGGAGTTTTGGTGGATAAGAGGTAAAGTAAATAGGAGCATATTTTTTTTGGTTGGTTTATATGGAACAAGGAGGATGAAGATGGCAGACTAGAACACTCAAGTGGAAGGAAGATTGTCTACACACACACTTTGTTAAATCACTAAGCAGTATATACTTTTTTTTGGAGAGAGGAAGCATTTGCATATCTTGGCACACTGACAGTTGTTCAGCAACCGTACATTTTGATTTGGCTTAGCAAACATTGGTCTTGACATGATGACTATGACGTTGACTAACTATTATTGACTGTTATACACTGTTGCCACTACTACTTGATACACACGTTGAACATCAAATTTTGACAGAATTGCATTTACACAGTTAACACTATTCAATTACACAGTAGTACTTAATGTGGATGAAAGATGAGTGAGTTTGTTTTGTGTGTTTTCCTTTCCTAATCCCAAATAATTGGTACCGACCTATCTCCTAAATATTATTTTACTTGTTTGTTGCGGCTTGCACTGACACCCATAAATATTATATGTTTACTGATATTTGTGTATTTTTAATAGTTAATAAGACAATTATCTGACATCATTTGTGTGTTTATTATAATTTGTATGTTTAGTGTAAGAGCATTGATAATAATTTTGTAAAAGCAATTGTGTGTGCATTCAAACTGTTGTTCGTGCTTACACGTATTAACATTGGTGGGTGCCACTTGGAAATGTTTAATTTGTGCTAATGAACTCAGAGGAACTGTCTGATTAGTGATAGTGAATATTATGGACTGTTACCTGCACCTGCTCAATATTGCTGGGTGCCACTGGTGGAACTGCTTCTACTGAAATAATGTCACTTGTTGGTGTCTGCACCTGCTCAACATTGCTGGATGCCACTGATGGAACTGCTTCTACTGACATAATGTCACTTGTTGGTGTCTGCACCTGTTCAACATTGCTGGATGCCACTGAAGGAACTGCTTCTACTGAAATAATGTCACTTGTTGGTGTCTGCGCCTGCTCGCCATTTTTGGGTGCCACTGTTGGAGCTGTTTAAATACTGCTGATGAAATATTATCAGACTGCTATTTGCACCTGTTGACCATTGCTGGGTGCTACTGTTGAAACTGTCAACTACTCTGAGAAGTGCTACTTATTTATTGAACTATTGAAAAGATTTTATGTGAATATTTGTATAAACTGATTTTTTGTGTATTTACTGTTTATGAAATATTATGAGACTCTTACCTACACCTATTCGTCATTGCTGGTGCCATTGATTGAATGATACTTGTGTAAACTATTATGTAAATCACATGTATGCAAGCATTTGTATTCCCTACTGTATTTTATATTAGGTTATTGAAGGGTCAGTGCAAAGCCAAAAAATATCAAGTTATGTGATATTTACTTATTAATATTATCTTTTATTTTTGTCTGTATTTTTTTTCACGAATTTGGTGGTATTTTCACCACCAATGCTGGCAAAAATACCATCAAATTCTAGCCCGTGGAGGAGGGGCATATGAAAGGTGGCTACACTGAGTCACAGCGCCAGAGATTGCGCCCAAGAGTTTTATTCTGCCGCCTCCACTGGCAGTGCTTGTTCAGAAGTTGCTGTGGGCAGTCGTAGTTGAGAAGTTGCCGTGGGCAGTGCTTGCTGAGAGGATGTTGATAGCTGTACTATTTGAGGCCATGTCGTGTGCAGTTGTTTTGATGGGCTAGACAGCAGATGTTGTTCGAATGGGGATGTTGTAATGATCAGAGTGTATTTTTCGTCAATATATATGAAGGAAAAAAATTTTTTTTTACTTCAAATTTTCTAACTAACAATGTCTCTTGGTCACAGGTTCAGTCGACAAAGCATCTGGTTTGTGTTCATGTATTAGAGTGTAATCCTAGTTTATATGTGCAATTATAGTATTTCTGTTTTTTTAATTACTTCAGTGTAAATGGTGCTTAAAATAACTTGTCTTATTGCGGAAGAACCGTGCCAGATATGTACGTTGAATCACACTTCCACACACAGAACAGTTACACTTGTGCTTGTTGTTTCGTAGTTTTTGTTTCGTAGCTTTTATAGTTGCTGGGGACTTAATTGTGTTAACGGAAATTTCCTTTCATTCTTTGTTGTTATTCTATGCAGTAAGATTGCGTACTAATACTACTCAGGGCCAACCGGTTACGAGACTTCGTAGCCAGACACACAGCTACTAAAATTAAAATTATTTGCATTATATTTAATTAAGTCCCCAGCAACTATAAAAGCCACTAAACAAAAACTACGAAACAACAAGCACAAGTGTAACTGTTCTGTGTGTGTGGAAGTGTGATTCAACATACACATCTGGCACGGTTCTTCCTCAATAAGACAAGGTATTTTAAGCACCATTTACATTGAAGTAATTAAAAAAAACAGAAATACTATAATTGCACATAGAAACCAGGATTACACTCTAATACATGAACACAAGCCAGATGCTTTGTTGACTGTACCTGTGACCAAGAGACATTGTTAGTTAGAAAATATGAATAAAAAAAAATTTTTTTTTTACCTTCATATATATTGACGAAAAATACACTCTGATCATTACAACATCCCCAATCGAACAGCATCGGCTGTCTAGCCCATCAGAACAACTGCACACGACATGCTCACAACTAGTCACGGCAACTTCAGAACTATTACTTCCCACAGCAACTTCTGAACAAGCACTCCAGTGGAGGCGGCGGAATAAAGCTCTTTGGCGCAATCTCTGGTGCCGTGACTCAGTGTAGCCACCTTTCAACAGTACTGGTGATTTGTTTTTTGACGAAATCACGACGATTAAATATCTTGGCCCAACGTTGCAAGGCGATATAAAATGGAATGCTTTCATTCATGAACGAACATTAATTAAGCGCAATACCCAGTCGAACAGATGTGTAGTAGGAGACGAATGAATATTAGTTGCTACTGTGGCTTGTCTATGAATCCTGATTGGTGAATGTTACCACAATTGTGATATTTTTCGTGTCAGCTTTCCCCTGTGAACGACGGACCCTTCGGGTGTGGGTGGCTTGCCTGCCTCATCGATGCAGATATCTGTACCGAAGGTTCAGTCACAGCGGAGAGGCATCTTTGAAGAGGACAGACATGGCTTTTTAGCTAAAAGATCCTCAACTACCTTCCCTTTTTCATCTCTCACAGCTGCCCATTCGCTTTCTGTTGCATTCCTCTCTCCTATTTCAAGTCTAACATTGCCTAAAGCTCCCCCTGAAAGTGTCAATAGCTTATGGTTCCCTCAAGTTAACTAGGTACCATCAACATACTACATTTTTGTAGCGTCTTCAATTTTTATTTGCCCGCTATTTCCGTAGGTAACGAAAAGATTGAAAAAATGTGTGATGATATAAAGGAAATTACTCAGACAGTTAAGGGGAACGACAATGTAACTGGCAATGGAGACTAGAACTCGGTAGTGGAAAGTGAAACAACAGGAAAAAATAGAATGGGATCACCGATTGGCGAAAGGTACGAAAGAGGAGGCCGGCCGGGGTGGCCGAGCGGTTCTAGGCGCTACAGTCTGGAACCGCGCGACCGCTACGGTCGCAGGTTCGAATCCTGCCTCGGGCATGGATGTGTGTGATGTCCTTAGGTTAGATAGGTTTAAGTAGTTCTATGGGACTGATGACCTGAGAAGTTAAGTCCCATAGTGCTCAGAGCCATTTGAACCATATGAAGGAGGAAGCCGCCTGTTAGAACTTAATCATAACTAACACATGGTTTAACAATCATTAAAGAAGGCTGTAAACATGGAAGAGACCTGAGGTCACTGGAAACCTTTCATATAGATCACACAGGGTGCTCTAAAATTCCCCTTACAAACTTCTAGGACGTATAAATGAGACAATATTTTGAACTGGAACCCATGTCCAGGAACGTACCTCTTCCGTGCTACAGCCGTTTGAAAATACATTTTCTAGGTAGGTATGCAACACGATAGTCATTATGGAAGTGGTGGAGGGGGTTACTTATGTCGGACAGGCTTATGTCATTTGACATCTGTCCTAACTCTCTGACCTGGTTCGAGCCTCATTCACGTGTCTGTGTGTCTTAGAGCAAAATGGTTGAGTACACGCTAGCAGAACACGGTGACATGAGCCTCCTGTACGGCGAAGCTCATGGTAATGAAAGAGCTGCTCGGCGCTTTTATCAAGATCGTTATCAGCAACCAGGTGTGACAGAGCGTGTCTACCACATTCTTAGGTACAGTGTGTGCACCGAACTTGGTGGTCGCCACATCGAATAGGGGATCAGAATGCTAACCCTCCTTTGAAAAGGACAAAAACTATTTAATTGTAAACAACAATTTTGCGAAAAGTGATTAAGTTTCCTTGGTTATTTGTGGTGTCACCGCTAGACACCACACTTGCTAGGTGGTAACTTAAATCGGCCGCGGTCCTGTAGTACATGTCGGACCCGCGTGTCGCCACTGTGTAATCGCAATCCTAGCGCCACCACATGGCAGGTCACAAGACACGGACATGACCTCGCCCCAGTTGTACGGACGACATAGCTTGCGACCAGACCTACCAAGTCTTCCTCTCAATTGCCGAGAGACTGATAGAATAGCCTTCAGCTTATTCCATAGCTACTACCTAGCAAGGCGCCATTTGTATCAGTGCTTATAGCTTACTACTATTCAAGAGATGTATTCCAACAAGAGAATAAAGTTAAGTATATTATTCCAGCTACGTACTTTTCTTCTTATTCATTAATAAGTCTCATGTTCCAGTACTTCACGCCCGTCTGCGTTAGTTTAGCGTGCACTTTCAGCCACTTCGATCTACAAGGTGTTGGCCCCGCTGCCGACACATCACATGGCGACGAGAGAAAGTGTTTTTTCTGCTTTGGACTGATTTGTTCTTTTTCCCTTTTTGTGCTCTGATTTGCTTGTGTCATGGCTTCGCCGCAATCTCCAGATGTACTGTCCGAATTTTTTCGCTTGCAGAATCAGCAGACGCAGGCGTTATTGGAAGCCCTTGGACAGCTCGTCCAGGGTCAACGTGCGCTGCAAACCGATGCGGCAGCCGCCGCTTCATCGATACCGCAGCCACACAACGCTGTCGCACCGCCATTTCGGCCCTTTGAGGCCACGTGCGAAACCTGGACTGAGTGGGCCAGCCAGTTCCAGTTTCACCTAGCCGCATACAGAATTCAAGGTAAAGAGCGGCAGCCGTTTTTGCTTTCTTGTGTCGGTGTGTCTACCTACCGTGTGATAGTGAAATTGTTTCCCCGACGCGACGTAGCAACTCTGACCTACGAGGAAATTTTGTCGGCTTTAGATGCCTATTTCAAAGAAACAGTAAATGTAGTTGCAAAACGGTATACGTTCTTTCGTACAAAACGTACGGCCGGTCAGACTAATAGGGAGTGGGTTGCAACTTTGCAAGGACTTACTAGAGACTGTGCGTTTGCCTGTGAATGTGGCCTCCCTTATTCAGATACTATGGTGCGTGATGCAATAGCACAGAACGTTTCTGATGTTCGAATACGGGAACAGATTTTGAAACTCGTAAATCCCTCCCTTCAACAAGTGATAGACATATTGGATAGGCAAGACACACTTGACTTTGCTCAGGACTCATTTGAAACTTCGCCAGCAGTGTGTCACATTAATCAGCCCGCCGGGCCCGCTGCACGGGACGCTAAGCGGCCCTCGCGCCCATCGCAGCAGCGGCCGCCTAGATCGCAAACACGTGCGCCGCGTAAGCAAGCAACTGCAGTGAAATCATGCCCGCGGTGTGCAACTAGACATTCGCGTGAAAATTGCCCGTCACGCCAAGCTATTTGCTTTTACTGTCAAAAGAAAGGACATGTACAAAGTGTTTGCCAGAAAAAGCTTAGATCAGACAATCGCAATAATTCCAGGCCTTTTGCTTCGCGCCGGAATCGAACCCAGGACAATCAGGCTCGTGGACCTTCGCCCATGGACATTAATGAAGTTCATTCCCACCCGTCCAGTGACACTTTAGCTCACAGTGACTGTGTTCGTCCCACCCAAAGTGTGTGTCGACGTCGCAGGAAATCCCGTAAAGTCGCAAGTGCTTCTGTACCTGTATCAGTTCAAATTGCACGTGACAGTCGCTCTTGTCGTCAGCAGGACAATAAACTTTTTGTGGACTTAGACTTTGAAGGCAAAGTGATCCCATTCCAGCTCGATACCGGAGCTGCAGTTTCATTGATTAATCACGACACGTACAAACAACTGGACCAACCGCCATTGCGTGCCGCAAATGTTAAGTTACATGGTTACTCGGGACAGCAGATCCCTGTGTTAGGACAGTGCAGCCTTCTTGCAACATACAAGGGACAAACAAAACTTGTATCATTTTACGTTCTTCGTTCTTCTAGTGCAGTGAACTTGTTTGGTTTAGATTTGTTTCAATTGTTTAATTTGTCTATAGTAAATCAGGTCCTATCAGTGAATCAGACTGTGCCTTCCACCAGTGTTTCTAGTCTTTGTGAAGAATTTGCAGACATTTTTGCACCGGGCCTTGGTTGCGCTAAGAACTATGCTGCACATTTGGAATTGAAAGACAACGCGCAACCGAAATTTTTCAGAGCGCGCAATGTTCCCCACGCATTGCGTGATGAGGTCGCAAGAACATTGGCCGATTTAGAATCTCAAGGTGTAATTGAACGTGTGCAGGCTTCTCTCTGGGCCTCACCCTTAGTAATTTTGCCAAAACCTTCCGGAAAACTGAGACTTTGTGTGGACTTCAAGGCCACTGTGAATCCACAACTTGTGACTGCTACTTTTCCTTTGCCCCGCCCGGAAGATCTTTTTGACAAACTGTGCCCGGGAAAATATTTTTCAAAATTGGACCTAGCAGATGCGTACTTGCAGATACCTGTGGACGAAGACTCCCAGCGCGTCTTGGTGGTAAACACGCATCTTGGCTTGTATCGCTTCAAAAGACTGCCATTCGGGTGTGCCTCCGCCCCTGCATTGTTTCAGCAATATTTACAAACTATTTGTGCGTCGGTCCCTACTGCTGCGAACTATCTGGACGATATTGTGATCTCAGGACAGACAGAAGCAGAACATTTGCAAAATCTCCGAACATTATTTCAGGTATTGCGTCAGAATGGTCTTCGCTTGAGAAAGGACAAATGTGTGTTCTTTGCTCGGGACTTACCCTACCTGGGGCATGTCATAAATGCCCAAGGTATACATCCGAGTCCAGAGCACCTCCGTGCCATACAGGATTTACCTGCACCGCAGAACTTGAAACAGCTACAGAGTGTGTTGGGTAAAATAAATTATTATCATAAATTTTTGTGCAATGCCTCTTCCATTTCAGCTCCGCTTCATCGCTTACGCCGTAAAGGTGTTCCGTTCGTCTGGACGACGGAATGCGAACGCGCCTTTCGCCAGTTGAAATCGGCGTTACTTTCAAATACTTGCCTTACGCCATTCGATCCCCGAAAACCCCTTTTGTTGATGGTAGATGCATCGGATTTCGGGATCGGTGCTGTGCTTGCGCACAAGGATGGCTCGCATGATCGCCCTATTGCCTTTGCGTCCAAATTGCTCTCATCTGCGCAAAGAAATTATTCACAGATAGAGAAAGAAGCTTTAGCTCTCGTGTTTGGTGTTACCAAGTTCCATGACTTCTTGTATGGTCGTCACTTTACCATCATCACAGACCACAAACCGTTGACATCGCTTTTTCATCCGCACAAGCCTGTACCTCCACGTACAGCGCAGAAATTCATTCGCTGGTCACTTTTTCTCTCGCAGTACCGCTACGATATTTTGTATCGGTCCACTGCTAAGCACGGAAACGCTGATGCGTTGTCCCGTTTGCCTGTTGCTGTGGATAAAGCATTCGATTCTTCCGAACTTGCTTGCATGTTCATTGATTCGGAAGCCGATGACGTGGTCGCATCGTTTCCGATTGATTTTCGTCGTGTAGCTACAGCCACAGCTGCTGATCCTGTCCTTGCTACTGTCTTGCGTTTTGTTGCTACGCACTGGCCCTTGTCAAAGTCACGGATCGAAGATCCTTTGGTTCGCCGTTTTTTTGCTCACAAGGAGAGACTTTTTGTACGACGTGGTGTTTTGTTGTTGCGTTCTGATAATGATCAATCCCGAGTCGTAGTCCCACGTTCGTTACAGTCCTCTGTCTTAAAGCTTCTTCACCAAGGTCATTGGGGTATAGTGCGTACGAAACAACTTGCTCGTCAGCACTGTACTTGGTTCGGCATCGATGCTGCGATTACAAATATGTGCTCCTCTTGCGTGGCGTGTGCCGAACAACAATCCGCACCGCCGCGGAAATTCTTTGCATGGCCGAAAGCCACTTCCCCTTGGCAACGCTTGCACATCGATTTTGCTGGTCCATTCTGGAATGCTCGATGGTTGGTTGTGGTCGATGCTTTCAGTAATTTTCCTTTTGTTGTCCGGATGTCTTCCACGACGTCTTCTGCCACAATCCAAGCCTTGTCTGCTATCTTTTGCATTGAAGGTCTTCCGCAGACTCTTGTTTCCGACAATGGCCCACAATTCATGTCCGCAGAATTTCAGTCATTCTGCAAGGCCAATGGTATTCAACATCTGACGTCCGCGCCGTTTTCGCCTCAGTCAAACGGTGCCGCTGAACGATTGGTCCGGACTTTCAAGTCCCAGATGTTGAAATTGAAAGAGTCGCATTCTCGGGAGGACGCTTTGTTGCTCTTTTTGTCTTCGTATCGCTCTCAGCCCCGCGATGGTCGCTCGCCGGCTGAATTGCTCCATGGTCGATCTCATCGCACCCTGATGTCTTTGCTACATCCGCCGCATCAGGTTCCTGTGCAGCGGCAGGCTCCTGCTTTTGCTCTTGGCGACGTTGTCTCTTATCGCAATTATCGCGGTTCACGGCGTTGGCTCGCAGGGCGCATTCTTCGCTGCCTCGGCCGCGCGATGTATTTGGTTTTGGGGGCCTCTGGTGAGGTGCGTCGGCATCTCAATCAGCTGCGTCTCTGTCGTCGCCTGGGTTCTGCCGCTCCCCGTCTGCTTTCAGCGACGGAGCCGTCAGGTCAGCGCCTTGGGGACCCGTCTACTGGCTCGCCTCATCCCCAGGTGTTGCCGACGCTGCCTTCCATTTTGCCCCATGGCGTCGCGCCGCCGCCGCAGCCGCCGCCGGCGCCGCCCGCAGTGGACGCGTCGCTGCAACCGCCTGGCGCCTCCCTGGGTCACGCGCCGCCGCTCGCTTCCCGTGACCAGCCGTCCTCCGCCATGGACCTCTTGCCCGCTCCGGACCAGATGTCGTCTTCGCCCGTCGGGTGCTCCGACCACATGGAGGTCGACCCTTCTGTCTCATTACGTGCGCATACACCTCATGTTGACGTGCACCCTGGACTAGGTTTGCAGGCGTTTCCTAGCTCCCCTCGGACCGAATGGCCGGGTGCGGGTGGCACAGCCTCGCCTGTTGTTAGGCTCCCCACCTCATCGCATACGTCAACATGGGGTCCTCCCCACGGCGGGCGGAAGCCTTATCTCACGACCGTTCGCCGATTTGCGGGGGAGGAATGTGGTGTCACCGCTAGACACCACACTTGCTAGGTGGTAACTTAAATCGGCCGCGGTCCTGTAGTACATGTCGGACCCGCGTGTCGCCACTGTGTAATCGCAATCCTAGCGCCACCACATGGCAGGTCACAAGACACGGACATGACCTCGCCCCAGTTGTACGGACGACATAGCTTGCGACCAGACCTACCAAGTCTTCCTCTCAATTGCCGAGAGACTGATAGAATAGCCTTCAGCTTATTCCATAGCTACTACCTAGCAAGGCGCCATTTGTATCAGTGCTTATAGCTTACTACTATTCAAGAGATGTATTCCAACAAGAGAATAAAGTTAAGTATATTATTCCAGCTACGTACTTTTCTTCTTATTCATTAATAAGTCTCATGTTCCAGTACTTCACGCCCGTCTGCGTTAGTTTAGCGTGCACTTTCAGCCACTTCGATCTACAAGGTGTTGGCCCCGCTGCCGACACATCATTATTAATGCTACTGAGTCAGGCAGAATAAATTGCTTGTAAAGGTAGTCGCATTACCGACGTGTTTTCAAATGGTTGTAGCATGGGAACGGTACGTTTCCGGTTCCTGTTCAAGCTATTATCTACTCAGCCCCCTCTACAATTTCTAGAAGTTTTGCATGGGGGCTTAATTAATTTATAATGCAAATAATTTTAGTTTTAAATTTTAGTAGCTGTATGTCCGATTAGGCAGTCTCGTAAACGGTTGGCCCTGACTAGTATTATTACGCTATCTGACTGCATAGAACAATAACAAAGAATGAATTGGAAATTTTCATTAACACAATTAATTAATTAAGTCCCCAGCAACTATAAAACCTACGAAACCAAAGCACAAGTGTAACTGTTCTGTGTGTGGAAGTATGACTCAACGTACGCATCTGGCACGGTTCTTCTTCAACAACACAAGAAATTTTAAATATCATTTATACTGAATTAATTAAAGGAAATAGAAATACCATAATTACTCAAGAAAACCAGAATTACACTCTAATCCCAGAACACAAGCCAGATGCTTTGTTGACTGAACCGGTAATGAAGCATTATTTACGACATTAAATAATGAAAAATAAATCAAGTTTCGTTACCTTCATATATTGACCAAAATCACTCTAATCATTACAATATATCTCCACACCGACTCGCTATTACCACATCTCAACAAGAACTTTTCAGTATCACATCTCAGCAAGTACTCTCTACTAGCACATCTCAACAAACACTCTCTGCTACGAGTTCTTAACAAGCACTGACTACTACGAGTTCTCAACAACCACTGCCCACTACGACATCTCAATAATCACTGCCTACCACGAGTTCTGAACAAGCACTGCCCACTACGACATCTCAATAATCACTGCCAGTGGAGGCGGCGGAACAATACTCTCTAGCGCGATCTCTGGCGCTGTGGCTCAGTGTAGCCACCTTTCAGTTTATAAGGGGAATTTTTAGAGCACCCTGTATAATGGTAAGACAGCGATTCCTAGACTAGACCTTAAACTGTAAAACACTTCAACCACAATTTATTGGTTATCAATTGCAGATTAAAACTGAAGAAATTGCAAAAAGGTGAGTAATTAAGGAAAAAGGATCTGGATGAACTGAAGGACCTAGACGTCGTTGAGAGCTTCAAAAGAAGTATTAAGCAACGAAGAGACTACAGTAGACTACAAATGAGTAACTTTGAGGGATGAAATAGGAAAGGTAACAGGAGCACACTAGTGGAAAGACAAGGTCTAGTAGAAATCCCTCAATAACAAAGGGAGCTACTGAATCTACTTGACGAAAGAAGAAAATATAAATATGCAGCAAATGAAGCAGGCAAAATTAATGCAGACGTCTAAAAGTGAGAGTGACAGAAAGGCGAAAACGGCTAAGCAGGAATGGCTAGAGAACAAATGCAAGATTGTACAATCATGCATAGCTAGGGGAAAGATAGATCCCATCTATAGGAAAACTAAAGAGACCTTCGGACAAAAGGGAAGCAACTGTATGAATATCAAGAGCTCGGATGGCAAGCCAATAGCAAACAAAAGATAAAACACTGAAGAAATTAATAGAGGGTCTATATAAAGGAAACGAGGACGACGTTATAGAACGAGAAGAGAATATAGGTGGAGATGGGATGGGAGAATGACACTGCGAGAAGAATTTGACAGAGCAGTAAAGGACTCAAGGGCAAAAAGGGCGCTAGAGTAGACGACATTATTGAGGTCCGAGAGCTAGCCATGATAAAATTATTCCACCTGATGTGCAAGATTCAAAGAACGGGAGAAATACCCTCAAACACCCACAAGACTCTAATAATTCAATTCCGAGAAAGACAGTTGCTCACAGGTGTGAATTCTACCGAACCATCCGTTTACTAGGTCATGGTAGTAAAATACTGACACGAATTATTTAATGAAAATTGAAAAAAACTGATTGAAGTTGACCTCTAGGAAGATCAGCTTCGGTTCCGAAGAAATATGGGAAAATGCAAGGCAATATTGACCCAACGAGTTATGCTAGAAGATAGTTTCAAGAAAGACAAACCTTCGTTTATAGCATTTTCTGATTTAGAGAAAGTTTTTGACAATGTTGACTGGCCAACACTCCTTGAAATTTTGAAGGTAGCAGAGATAAACCACAGAGACAGAAAGGTTATATACATCTTATACAGAAACCAAACTGCGGTTATAAGGGAATGAGATGGGATTCTAAACTAAACTCGATGTTACTCAATCTGACAATGAGCAAGCCATGAAGAAATTTGGAAAGTTAATTGAAGTTCATAGAAGAAAATAAAAACTTCAAAGTTTGCCAATGATTTTATAATCGTGTTAGACATGGCAAAGGACTTAGTCCAGTAGCTGAACACATTGGATAGTGTCTTCAATAAAGATCGTAAGACGAACATTAATAACAGTGAAGTAAGGATAATGGAATGTAGTCAAATTAAATCAGTCGATGCTGAGGGAATTACACTGAAGCACCGAAGCAACTGCCTTAGGGATGCGTATTCAAATACAGAGATATGAAACAGGCAGAATACGGCGCTGCGGTCGACAACTCCTATATAAGAAAAGAAGAACGGGACCAACGACAACTAAGGAGAATCATTCAACGTGTCAGAAGTGCAACCCTTCCCCAAATTGCTGTAGATTTCAATGCTGGGCCATTAACAAGTGTCAGCGCACGATTCATTCAACGAAGCATCTTCGATATGGACTTCGGAGACGAAAGCCCACTCATTTAGCCTTGATGACCACATGAAACAAAACTTTACGCCTCGCCTGGCCCCGTCAACATCGACTTTGGACTGTTGATAACTGTAAACATGTTGCCTGGTAGGACGAGTCGCGTTTCAAACTGTATCGAGCAGATGGACGTGTACGGGTATGGAGATAACCTCATGAATCCATGCACCCTGCATGTCAGCAGGGGCTGTTAAGCTGGTGGAGGCTCTGTGGGGCGTGTGCAACTGGAGTTGTATGGAACCCTGATACGTCTAGAAATGACTCCGACAGGTGACACATACGTAAGCATTCTGTCTGATCACCTGCATCTATTCATGTCCCTTGTGCATTCCAACGGACGTGGGCATTTCCAGCAGGACACTGCGACAATGCGGCTGGAGCCATGGCTGAGATTTGACGTTCTACCGGATTCCTGATATTCATGGTACACGCGTCCAGAATTGCTACAGAGTGGCTCCAGAAACACTCTTCTGAGTTTAAACACTTCCGTTGGCCACCAAACTCACCAGACATGAACATATTGAGCTTATCTGGAATGCCTTGCAACGTGCTGGTCAGAAGAGATCTCCACCCCCTCGTATTCTTATGGATTTATGGACATCCCTGCAGGATTCATGGAGTCAGTTCCCTCCAGCACTACTTCAGACATTAGTCGAGTCCTCGCCACATCGTGTGCGACACTTCTGTGTGCTCGAGGGAGTCCTACACCTATTAGGTAGGTGTACCAGTTTCTTTGGCTCTTCAGTGTAGATTAGGGAATGATACAGTAGAAGTAGATGAGTTTTGTAATTTGGGCAACATAATAACATGATGGCCGAAATAGAGAGCATGTAAAATGCAGGCTGGCTATAGCAAGAAAAGTATTTTTGAAAAAAAAAAGAATTTATTAGCATCTAATATCAGTTTAAGTGTTAGAAGCTATTTCTCAGAAGGCCTTTGTCTGGAGTGTAACCTCTTATGGAAGTAAAGCATGGACAATAAGAAGTTTGGATAAGAGTGTAGAAGCTTTTGAATTATGGTGCTAGAGAAGAACGAATTATTACACCGAATATCAAATGAGGAGATACTGAACCGAACTGGAGAGAAAAAATAAATTCATAGCACAGACTGACTACAAGAAGGGTCAGCTAATAGGAAACACTTAAGAGGCCCAAAGGCATCTAGGAATTGTCCATTTCGTAATGGAAGGAAAGTGTGGCGGGTAAAAACTGTAGAGAAAGACCAAGGATTTGAAAGCAGTCAGCATGTTCAAAAACATGTAGGTTGTGGTAGTAATGCAGAGATGTAGAGGTTACCAGTTTCCAGACTGAAGACTGCAACAACAGATACACATCTGAGCTTCAGAATTTCAAATAAAAATGAAAATAATTGAAAAACGTTCTTCGTCGCTAATTGTCTATGTCACGTTATTTACGTCTCTACTATTCAGATGGAGAAGAATAGGTGGAAATTTAATTAAAATTTCGGATTCTTCTGCTGCAATAAAATACGACAACACTTTCGTCTCTTTAGCAGCCCATCTCAATTATTCCCCGACATTCATCTCCCTTCGCTGATCACACGCCTAGGTGCTTTAGAAACACACGAACGTACATCTATTGAGAGAATTTTTTCCCTTAGCGCCTTAGCACGAGCCAATCTATCTCTCTATCTAAATTCATGGGTCACGTACGATTGAATGGTATGGATATATGCGTTTTAAAAATTGCCGTAATGGAACACCTTGACACGAAACTGGATTCTAATTTACAGCGCCAGCATTTCCAAACTACATGACGCAGCATTTCTGAGCGCGAGGTCACCGGCACCGACCTATATAAGACATATTGAACTATTTGTCACCGTACATACTCGTAAATTTTATTCTTCAACTTTTTCTGTTACACAAGGTGCCCTTCTTGATACTCTTATGTGTAACACTGAAGGATCATTGTAATATGTATATGTTATGTCATAATACTTCCATATTTGCATCTGGGTAATAGTTTAATGGTTCTCTGGAAGCCTGTACGTAATGTCCACTGTAATCTATGAATAATTTAATGCTAATTAGATATAGTTTTACATTAAGGCATTTTGTGTAGCGTTTAACGGCTGAATTTTCTCAGTATTCTTGGAAAACTCTCCGATTAGTCCGTTTAAATCTGTGACTATTTTTCCTTCCCACGTCTGACTTATTAGTCCAAGCCGATGCATTTACATTACATTCATCTCAGTAAATTGGAATATTGTATTTGTGGGATAAAAATGTTCCCCAGAACACGTCGTTAGTACATTGTATACTTAGCGGTGCCAACTTTTTACACAGAAAATATGGGATCGAGGAGGAAGGCCACAAAATAAACAATTCAAACAGAGTTTTCTACAAAGAAATATATTTAAAATGTGCATACATATTTTGTTTTACATTATTGATTGTATTTTTACTACATTATTTGCGTGTATTTGTTTATTTTTGCAAAGATTCATTCGATTTTACACACACAAAAAAAATTCTCTACAATTAAAATTAAAATTCACTACTACTTGCAGTTCTGCTTTCATAAGCTCGGTGGTACAGTTGTCGTGCAACTCTGTCCATTGATACTTCATTAGGGAAAGAATTCTTTCTGCCTCACCATTTGAACCAGGAATGCTTAATACAAACCCAACTACTTTCAGTAAATTGGGAACCTGAACACTTTTGGCTCTCAAGGTACAGAAAACATTAAACCATCTTCTGTTTGCATTGCCTTCCATAGATATGCTTTCCTTCAAAATATTGTTTACATTACAAAATTCCTCATATGAACAATCTTCACTTACATTATCTATGTGCACTGACTCCATTATTCCTTGAAGAATCTTAAATTTTAACACAGAACTTATACAAAGAGGTGTCCAAGACTCAATTGACATTGGCAGCTGACCTTCAAATTTGAAATTCTTTACCAAATATGTTTTCAATGACACATAAAATTCCATAAGATTATCTTCAATGCATCTTCTGGTTATGGTATAAGTAAACTTGTTTAAAACTTTATAAGTGCCACTATCAAAATATCTTTTACTCATTCTTTGCTCAATTTCACTGATCAAAGTCTTACAGAAACATCAGAGCGTTCTGAAAATTTAAACAATCTAAAACAACTGCACAAACATGGGAAAAAGTTACTTATATCTCCAAAGTTAAGTCTTTTTCAATGTCTTCAGAATCATTTAAAAATGTCTTTAGAGCTCTGGAACAATCATCAGTACTTTTCATATAACTTATAATGGCTTCCCAATTTGTAATGATTCTATCAACTACTTGTGTTAAAGAAAGCCATATCGTAGATATGAGTTGGAGAATTTCACTCCATTCTACATCTAAAAATTCAAAAAAGAATTTTAGAACTTCCCTTCGATTTGCAGAAATGGATAAGTGACCACATAATTATAGGACCAAATTTCCAAGATCAGCATCTAGGGTATCACAGGCATGTATCATCACACTATGCAAAATATGATTCGAACAGCTTGCCTTGAATATTTGTTTGTTATCATTTAAGAGTTTAAATACTGAAAGATGCTTTCCAAAATTAAATGGTCACCTAATTATAGGACCAAATTTCCAAGATCAGCATCTAGGGTATCACAGGCATGTATCATCACACTGTGCGAAATATGATAAGAACAGCTTGCCTGAATATTTGATTGTTATCATTTAAGAGTTTAAATACTGAATTATGCATTATCAGCACAAAAAAGAATTAGTTGTTTATATCATGTACGTGGGACTCCTACGAATGTTTTAACAAATTGTGAATAGACATTGCTGTTTCACTACTTCTTCCTATAAAATCCAGAACTTCATTTTGAATTTCAATTTCGTGATCAAAATATCTTAAAACAATCTTAAACATCTTCCTATTTTTATGGTTTGACGCATCAGTTGCTATAGAGAAAAATTTACTCGACTTATTGGGATCGTTTAAAATTGTGACAAAATATGAAACACATTTTGGAGCCAAAACTTCTTTCACTATTGCTTCAGCTTTAGTGTGTTCACAATACATTTTTTAACATAAGAATCACTGAATACATCCTTCGCGATTTTAACATTGCAGTCCAAACTGTTACACCTGAGATTATGTTTCATTGTGTGATACACAAACGTCAATTTTGCTTCAACAGCTCTGTGTAATCCACTTGTGGTGGAGATACCGCTAGCAGAAAAGAAGCTGGAAATCTTAGAAGACTCCTTTATGTCTTTCTCCTAGTTTGTATGGCCTAATGATATTAAAGGTATTTATTACTACATTAAATTCATATTTACGTAATTTTAAATTGGACCAAAGTAGCACCATGGCACTACAAAATCGACTCATAGCTTACCTGTAGTTCTACATACTGAGAACAGTCGGTATTGCCTCCATGCGCCACACTAAATTCCCGTTTGCAGATACAACATAAGGCTTTGAAACAATTAGCTTTCACAGGACGAATCCAGGAATATGTTTCTTCCCAACATGAAGGTAAACACACATGTTTTTAGTTCTCTTCCTCGTGGGTGATTTCGCCTTATCTTCATCACTACTCAACTTAAATCAAGAACTACCAAACTCCGAATCTAACCTCAACAGCGTCACCTCTTCTAATAATGTGTTTTGGGCTGCCACGTAAGCTGCTATGTGCACAACTGAAGTAACCAGTGAAATACTTGGTGCCTTGGTGGCATTGAAATTGATATCACTATTAGTACTGACGAGTTAAAGAAGGAAAAAAGTTTTCGAAAAGTACGTATCAGTGCGAAATTAGAAGTATATGTAAGTGGAAAAGTTGACGACAATGCAGGCAACAATGCAGTCAACACGCAAAAATAGTTAGCAAAGAACATCTATAAATCGCTACGACACGAAATCCCCCAAAAGCTACTGAGAGCCACCGATCAGAAACTAAGGAGGCCGCAAGCCAAGTTAAGTTCCCCATAAGTGTACGGCCAGGCGAGCGTTTATTTCACGTGCAGCACTGCCACACGGGCGCCTCTCTCACACAGTGTGAACCCCCTCGACTACGGCCACATGAGCGTTTCTTTCACGCGCGTTCGTATAGCAAGTCATGTCGCCAATATAGGTCACTGTTTTAGTACTGTTTCGGTGCAAGCTGCGGCAACTTTACTGTGCAGAGTTAGTATCAACTGTGATCGCGTTAGGCAGTATACATTATTTGAACTACTATTGCCAAAGATAGAAAATACGGGATAAATTCGAAATAATACGGGACATGTGATCTGACAAAAAAAGTAGCCAAAATACGGGATTTCCAGGGAAACACGGAATAGTTGGCAACCATATGCATACTTCTCACACAGACCAGGTGACTACAGCATCCATACCAGTTCTTACGAGCACTTGCACAATGTAGCTACAGACAAAACAGAGAGAAAGGAAATCAACAGCTCGCCAGACTCGATCTCAAAGGCCTTGCACTTTCTATGTATAAAATAACGACGGAATAGACCTGACCTGAGACACAGGACGCGACGATCAGAATGGCCGACACCTCAGAGACGCGGAAGTAACCAAACAGTAATGCAGATGGTGGTGATGACAATTTCACTGACAAAATCATCTAGTATACAGGGCGTTGCAAGAGGAATGGTCGAGATTCAGGGCTATGACAGGAACGATCATTCGAAGCAAACAGCCTAGTAAACGTTGGCTCAAAAATGTGTATCGTAAGAGCTATGAGCACTTCTTTACCTTCGGTAGTACGAAATAAATTTCTTCTACTGAAAGCTCTTTTTTCTTAATATTTTGGGAGGAGATAGTATGGACCAAAAGCAGGTAGAATTTTCTGGTAAACATGGGCTCTAAAATGCATATCGGTACCTTGAGAGCTATGAGCAGTTGTTCAGTTGAACAGATGTGTTTCACGCTAGCGAAGATGAACAAGTGCTCATAGCTCACAAGGTATGCATTTTGGAGCCTATGGTTACTGGACTTTTTTGCTTCCAATGTTTTTTTTATTTTATTTTATTTACGTGTCATGTTCCGTAGGATCAAATTGAGGAGCAAACCTCGAAGGTCATGGAACGTGTCAGTACATGAACTTACAACATAAAAGTAATAACAGATAAAAATAAATGTTCATGAACCTGAAAGAAAATCAGTCCATAAGTTTAAGCAAACGCTATCAGCAATACAATGAGAATCAGCTTAGTTTTTCAAGGAACTCCTCGACAGAATAGAAGGAGTGACCCATGAGGAAACTCTTCAGTTTCGATTTGAAAGCGCGTGGATTACTGCTAAGATTTTTGAATTCGAGTGGCAGCTTATTGAAAATGGATGCAGCAGTATACTGCACACCCTTTTGCACAAGAGTTAAGGAAGTCCGATCCAAATGGAGGTTTGATTTCTGCCGAGTATTAACCGAGTGAAAGCTGCTTACTGTTGGAAATAAACTAATAGTGGTAACAAGAAACGATAATAAGGAATATACATATTGAGAGGCCAATGTCAAAATACCCAGACTCGTGAACAGAGCTCGACAAGAGGTTCGTGAACTCACACCACTTATTGCCCGAACCGCCCGTTTCTGAGCCAAAAATATCCTGCTAGAATGGGAAGAGTTACCCCAAAACATAATACCATACGACATAAGTGAATGAAAAATAAGCAAAGTAGACTAATTTACGTGTCGAAGTATCACTCACTTTCGATACCGTTCGAATAGTGAAAATGGCAGTATTAAGTCTTTGAACAAGATACTGAACGTGGGCTTTCCACGACAGCTTACTGTCTATCTGAACACCTAGGAATTTGAACTGTTCAGTTTCACTAATCATATGCCAGTTCTGTGAGATTAAAACGTCATGTTTTGTTGAATTGTGTTTTAGAAACTGTAAAAACTGAGTCTTACTGTGATTTAACGTTAGTTTATTTTCTACAAGCCATGAACTGAGGTCATGTACTGCACTACTTGAAACCGAGTCAATGTTGCACACAACATCCTTTACTACCAAGCTAGTGTCATCAGCAAACAGAAATATTTTAGAGTTACCCATAATACTAGAGGGCATATCATTTATATAAATAAGGAACAGGAGCGGCCCCAACTCTGATCCCTGGGGCACCCCCCACTTGACAGTACCCCATTCAGATCCCACATCACAGCCGTTATCAACATTGTGAATAAAGACCTTTTGCTGCCTTTTGCTAAAGTAAGAGGTTAACCAATTGTGAGCTACTCCCCTTATTCCGTAATGGTCCAACGTCTGTAGCAATATAGTGAAATCAACACAGTCAAATTCCTTTGTCAAATCAAAAAATACGCCAAGCGTTCGAAACTTTTTGTTTATCCCATCCAGTACCGCACAGAGAAAAGAGAATATAGCATTTTCAGTTGTCAGATGACTTCTAAGGACGAACTGTACATTTGATAGCAAATCGTGTGATATAAAATGATAAATTAACCTTACATACACAGCCTTTTCGATAACTTTTGCAAACACTGATGGCATAGAAATAGGTCTAAAATTATCTACATTATCCCTTTCTCCCTTTTTATAAAGCGGCTTTACTACTGAGTACTTTAATCGCTCAGGAAACTGATCATTCCTAAAGGAAAAATTACAAATATGGCTAAATACAGGGCTAACATGTGCAGCACAGTACTTTAATATTCTACTAGACACTCCATCATAACCATGAGAGTCCTTAGTCTTCAGTTATTTAATTATTGACTCAATCTCCCTCTTGTCTGTATCACGGAGTATTTCAGACGTCAATCTCGGAAAGGCATTTTCTAAGAAATTTATATGATTTCCTGTAGAAACTAAATTTTTATTTAATTCACCAGCAATGCTCAGAAAATGTTTGTTGAATACTGTACATATATCTGATTTATCAGCAACAGAAATATTATTACTGCGAACTGACTTTATATCATCAACCTTGTGCTGCTGACCAGACACTTCCTTCACAACTGACCATATGGCTTTAATTTTATCCTGTGAATTAGCTATTCTATTTGCATACCACATACTTTTTGCCTTCCTAATAACATTTTTAAGCACCTTACAATACTGTTTGTAATGGGCTACTGTAGCTTCATTGTGACTACTTCTAACATTTTGATATAATTCCCGCTTTGTTGTACATGATATACTTATCCCACTAGTCAGCCAACCGGGCTGTCCATTACTGCTAGTACCCCGTTTTGAATATTCTAATGGAAAGCAGCTCTCAAAGAGCATAAGAAACGTGTTATGGAAAGCATTCTATTTATCATCTATATTATCGGCACTTTAAACATCTTGCCACTCTTGTTCCTTCACAAGTTTTGAAAAACTATTGCTGTTGGATTAACTTTTCTACGTAGTTTGTAATTAAATACGACATTGGTTTGAGTACAAAAACCTTTTAGTGTTAAAATTTGTGCATCATGGTCTGAAAGGCCATTCACCCTTTTACTAACAGAATGCCTATCTAGTAATGAAGAATGAATAAAAATATTGTCTATGACTGTGCTACTGTTCCCCTGCACCCTTGTTGGAAAAAACACAGTTTGCATCAGATAATATGAATCTAGGAGATCTACCAACATCCTTTTTCTTGCACAATCATGTACAAAATTAATATTGAAGTCACCACATATAACTACTTTCTGGTACTTCCTACAAAGTGAATCAAGAACCCTCTCTAGCTTAAGCAAAAATGCTCTGAAGTCGGAGTTAGAGGACCTACAAACAACAGCAATTAGAAGTTTAGTTTCACTAAATTCAACTAATGCTGCACAACTTTCAAATATCTGTTCATTGCAGTGTCGTGATACGTCTATGGACTCAAATGAAATACTGTTTTTTACGTACAGAGCCACTCCCCCACCCCGCAAGGAACTCCTTGAGAAACAGCCAGCTAATCTGTAGCCTGGTAAAGGAACCCTCTGAATTATCAAATTATTTAAGTGGTGCTCTGATATACCAATAATTTCAGAGTTAACATCTATTAGCAGTTCACTAACTCTAGATGTCTTATATTTTGATGAAATATGCTAATTCCTTCTGTACTTGGAAACATTACATCCTCTGGAGGTGAGGCCTTAGTTAGAGGCACTTCCTTTAAGCAGGTATACCTATCAGCTGACTTCAGTCTAAAAAAGGTGCAGCTCTAACACCAACTACTACTGGAATTTTTCCATGAGTGATTCCACTACCACCACCGCCACCACCACCCACTACACTCACCTATAAGCTTAGCCAGCCTCCCCTTCCCATACCTATTGAGGTGCAGGCCATGCCTAGTGAAATCCCATCTACTGATAGACCCAACTGGCACCACTGAGATGTGATCCATGGCCTCCGCCATCAGTGCCCTCCCCAGCCCCACATTAACGCGCCTAACAGCCGCATTAAGGTGAGGCCGATCATAGCGCTGAAACAGTTGCACGAAATGCACATTAGTGCCACCAGTTTGAGTAGCTATCTTAACCAAGTCACCACTGACATATTCCCCGTCCCTATCGAGACTATTCCCTGCGCCACACACTATCACTACCTGATTCTCTTTCGTAAAATTCTTACATAACTCCCCTATGCTTTCAGTCACCTGAGCCATCCCTGCACTAGGCTTCACAATGCTGGTGACCTGTACTCACTCCCCAACACTTCCTGCAACTGCTGCCCCACACCTCTACCGTGGGAACTACCTAGCAGCAGAACCTTTCTGCTAGACTTTGCAACTAACTTAGGCCTCCTAATTGCTGAGGACTGCTGCAAGTTACCTACATCTTGGCTACACGAGGCTCCTCTCCACTCAACCCTGACAGTCGTATCTATTGCATGTATGCAAAGTAAAACTGTCTGAATACCTACTCTTCCTAGCTACCTTCTTGCCAGCTGCCAGTTCCCATTCCCCACCACCCTTCACCCTCCTCAACCTATCTAGTTCCTCCTTTGCGCATTGTAACTGCACCTGAAGGGCACAGATCTTGCGCTCCTGCTCCTCTATTAACTTGTTTCAACTACAGATTCTACATTCCCAGGAGAGGATCTCCCTAAAATGACCACTGGCTTCCCCACTGCATTCCCCCCAATGAAAATACTTTGAACAAATCCCACACCGTAATCCACTACTCACAAATCTACGACAGAGCCCACACTTTTCACTCATGATAAAATTTTCCAGTTGCTGAAAAAAAACTATACGTCTACGTTACCAAAGTTCAGTTAAACCAGTAGAATTATTTAATGGTCTCAAAATTCTCTGCCTACTAAGAAAGCAGCTACTTGTATTAATACTACTACAACACAGCCGATACCAATACCAGCAAAACTTCACATAATTATTAGCTAAAACCAAAAAATTAAAGCGACCACTGTAACACTAAGCGAAGTTAAAACACTAAATGAAAATTTTACTGAAATATTTCACTAGAAAGAATAATAAACGTCAGTTGAAAACTAAAGCACGAAATTTACCAAACGACTTCAACACACTGAAAACTCTATCAAACACAGCGAGGGAACGATTATTTATTAAGTCGTTATTTCGCCACAAACGGTACGCAACACCGCTGAAATCTATTAAATTTAATAACTGTTTTACAGAGCACAAATAAGTTTGTCAGTACTTAGCTTATAACCGCTACAGCTGCAGTGCACGCCGCAAAATATAAACACACTACTGAGGCGCGAGGCTTAGACGAACGACGAAAGCAGACTCACAAATAATAGACCACTCGAGTCAATAACACAGGAAGAAAGACTGAGATTAATGACAATCCACTAATAAGTTACTTTTACGGCAAATATTAAAACAAACAAACTTTAAAATAAGTAAATGAAGTCTAAAATTTATAAAATATTAACGAGCTATTTCAACAGCAGTGCAGCACACGTGACGTCACACCAAAGATCTTCAAGTTAGACCCAAAGGCTGTGTATGTAAGGTTAATTGATCATTTTATGTCACACAGTTCGACTTTAGAAGTCGTTTGACAACTGAAAATGCTATGTTCTCTTTTCTCTGTGAGGTACTGGATGGGCTAAACAAAAAGTTTCGAACGCTAGGCGTATTTTTTGATTTAATAAAGGCACATATCCCTGAATATTGACCATGCCTCTTGGGACACCGTGTATAAGAGGTGACAGATTATTGCATCTAGAGTCACGTAAAACCTTACAGTAGAAATTGCCACACAGCTTAGTAACAACAAGAACCGGTGGTGGACGCATGGTATTTCCCCTTCCCCCTCCACCTCTGGCAGGCTGGACTATGGTGGTGGGAATCTCATTTCTAAACTTTCCTGTCGTCTATAAACTATCTTCAATTTCAGCAATTTACTAACAATCTCGTTTAAAACCCTCCATTTCCGTTAATTAATTTAATTTTTCTTTGTACACTAACGTTCAGAAAAAAAACAGAACACCTTGAACAACTAGATGTAGGACGTTCTTATTCACAGGACATGTACATAAGTATGATCTGCAGAAATGATTAGCATTTAAATCATGTCGACTCACGGGTTCGAAGTCAACACCACCTAACGGTAAAATGTGCCAGAGGCTCTCGTTGTTGCTATAAAACCGAAGGTAATTGACCGGTGTGACTTGAACAAAGATGCAGCATGCCTCGCAGGCGTATGCGGGAACCGTACCGTGAAATCAGTGAGTTTGAAAAAAGGGCACAAAGTGTTTCGCAGTGCAACGGGTGTGTGCAAAACGGAAGGCCGTAGAACACGACGAAATGGCTCAGGTCGCAACACCCAGATCACACCCCGAGAAGACGGACTCCTCATCCGAATGGCATTGCAGGACAGATCTGCGTCCGCATCGATTCCGGCGCAACAGCGGAGCAGTATAACACATCATACACTACCAAGGGTGACAGTCCGTCGCCGTTTATCACGATAGGATTATATGCGCATCGTCCTCTTCTCCGCCTACCTTTGACGAATGTGCAGAAAGTGCTAGGCCGCAATGATTTATGGAAAGATGTCACTGGGGACAGGAATGGCATCAGATTGACTGAAAATGATGGGCGAATCTTGGTTCACCACAGACAAGGTGAGCGGCATCACATTGATTGCATTTGCACAAGATATATAGCGCCAACTCAAGGCCTTATGGTGTGGAATGCTATTGGGTGCAACCACAAATCACGAATGGCGCGTGTCCAGGGAACTGTGACCAGTATGGCCTACGTGATTGACATCCTGTGACCCACAGCCATACTCTTTCTGCACAACATCCCTGACGCCATTTTTCGGCAACACAATGCACGACCAATTGTTGCTGCACGAACAAGTGCCTTCTTGGTGTCACAGGATGTCAGGCTTTTGCCCTGGCCCTCCAGATCACCAGACTTGTTGCCAATCGACAATGTGTGGGATATGGTGAATCGACGGATGCACCGCTGTGACCGAATGTCAACCACCACAGATGAACTTTGGAACCAGGTGAACGCAGAACGGACGGCTGCACCACAGGACGCCTTGAGTGGCTAATATGCGTCGATGCCATCATGCATGGAACAAGTTATCAGGGCCCATGGCGGACCCTACACCTATTAAGCAACAGGACACATGCTGAACCAAGGTGACTGAAATGCTAATCGTTACTGCAGCTCATACTAATATCCTGAGAATATATATGTCGTATCTCTCGTCGTTCAAGGTGTTCTGTCTTCCTTTTCTGAACATGAGTGTCACTTATTATTATTACTTCGAATTTGACTGCTGAAAACAATATTTGCTTGAAATAAGGAACAATAATTTATGTTACTCACATGAAAAATTGAAAGATGTACAACCTATCTTTAAATTACTAAGCACTGGGGCTCTAAATATGCTGTAAATAGAATGAAAACGAAAAAAATAAAAGTCTAAATCGATACTCATTCCACAAACAAGAGTACACTCGTGGTCGGAAAGTACACTGAAGCGCCAAAGAAACTGGTATAGGCACGCGTATTCAAATACAGAGATATGTAAACAGGAAGACTACGGCGCTCCGGTCGGCAACGCCTATGTAAGACAACAAGCGTCTGGCGCAGTTGCTACAATGGCAGGTTATCAAGATTTAAGTGAGTTTGAACGTGGTGTTATAATCGGAGCACGAGCAATGGGACACAGTTTCTCCAAGGCAGCGACGAAATGGGGATTTTCCCGTACGACCATTTCACGGGTGTACCGTGAATATCAGGAATCCAGTAAAACACCAAATCTCCAACATCGCTGCGGCCGGAAACAGTTCCTGCAAGAACGAGACCAACGACGAATGAAGAGGATCGTTCAACGAGACAGCAGTGCAACCATTCCGCAAATTGCTGCAGATTTCAATGCAGGACCATCAACAAGTGTCAGCTTGCGAACCATTCAACGAAACGTCATCGATGTATGCTTTCGGAGCCGAAAGCTCACTCGTGTACCCTTGATGACTGCACGGTACTCGTACAAAGCTTTAAGCCTAGCCTGGACCGCCGGCCGGAGTGGCCGAGCGGTTCTAGGCGCTATAGTCTGGAACCGCGCGACCGCTACGGTCGCAGGTTCGAATCCTACCTTGGGCATGGATGTGTGTGATGTCCTTAGGTTGGTTAGGTTTAAGTAGTTCTAAGTTCTAGGGGACTGATGACCTCAGAAGTTAAGTCCCATAGTGCTCAGAGCCTAGCCTGCACCCGTCAACACAGACATTGAACTGTTGATGACTGGAAACATATTGCCTGGTCGGACGAGTCTCGTTTCAAATTGTATCGAGCGGATGGATGTGTACGGGTATAGGGACAACCTCATGAATCCATGGATCCTGCAGATCAGCAGGGGACTGTTCAAGCTAGTGGAGGCTCTGTAATGGCGTGGGGTGTGTGCAGTTGGAGTGGTATGGGACCCCTGATTCGTCTAGATGCGACTCTGACAGGTGACACATACGTAAGCATCCTGTCTGATCAGCTGCATCCATTCATGTCCATTGTGCATTCCGATGGACTTGCGCAATTCCTGCAGGACAATGCGACACCCCACATTTCCAGAATTGCTACAGAGTGGCTCCAGGAACACACTTCTGAGTTTAAACACTTCCGTTTTCCACCAAATTCCCCAGACATGAACATTATTGAGCATATCTGGTGTCCCTTGCAACGTGCTGTTCAGAAAAGATCTGCACTCCCTCGTACTCTTACGGATTTATGGACAGCCTTGCAGGATTCATTGGGTCACTTCCATCCAGCACTACTTCAGACATTAGTCGAGTCCTTGACACGTCATGTTGTGTCACTTCTCCGTGCTCACAGGGGCCCTACACGATATGAGAGAAGTGTACCACTGTCTTTGGCTCTTCAGTGTATAAGGGCTGTTCCCTCTAGTTCTTCTTATGGCTGAACCACATTTTCCGCGTTTCTTTCTTAAATGCATCATCCCGGCATTTGCCTTAAGTGATTTAGGAAAACCACAGAAACCTAAGTCTGGATCGCTGGATGTGGATCTGAACAGATGTATTGCTGAATGCGAATGCGCCTCAACTGCGTCACCTTGCTTGATCTAGATTCGAGGAGAGCAGGGAATTTAAGAATTCGCCTTACGAGTAAAACAAAAGTTTTCTGTAAAATAAAAAAACAGGCATCAAATTAAAGGCACGTGTTCGAAAATGGACCTCTCTGAAACCATATCTGCTGCTGGGTACATTCGGCATGGTAGGAAGTAAGATTTGAATTTAACGTCCCGTCGACATCAAGATCATTAGAGATGGAGGACAAGATCGGCAGGAAGGATAGGAAAGAAATCGGTCGTGTCCTTTCAAAGGAACCATTCTAGCATTTGCCTTGAGCGATTTAGAAAAATCGCTGAAAATCTAAATCAGGATGATCCGATGAGAATTTGAACCGTCTTCCTCACAAACGCTAGTCCAATGTGGTAACCACTGCACCACCGCCCTCGGATTCAATACGGTGAGCCGCGCGCAGTGGCCGTGTGGTTTGAGGCGCAATGCCACGGATTGCGCGGCCGCTCCCGCCGGAGGTTCGAGTCCTCCCTCGGGCAAGGGTGTGTGTGTTGTTCTTAGTATAAGTTAATTTACGTTAGTTTAAGTAGTGTTTACGGACCGATATCCTCAGCAGTTTGGTCCCTTAGGAATTCACACACATCAGTACGATGATGCTCCACGTCATGCGCTTGGAGCCTCCTTGGCATGCTGTCCACAAGGTAGTCGGGACATTGCTGGTCAAGTCTTTACCGCTATTCCACGGTGACCGTTCTGTGGTCATTCAGTGTGTGAGGACGGCAGCTGCGACGGTGCATTGCAAATTTCAACTGGTCCGAAGCATGCTCAGGTGGATTCATTTCAACAGATAGAGTGGGTTGTTCCATTCGGTGGATTTTGCCCTCCTGGAGCAAGGTGAGGTGATCACGATTGGATGCGGTGTACCAAGCACCGTAGTTTAAAAAGACGAACTCATCGCCGAAA
The DNA here is from genome assembly GCF_023898315.1 of Schistocerca nitens. NCBI lineage: Eukaryota > Metazoa > Arthropoda > Insecta > Orthoptera > Acrididae > Schistocerca > Schistocerca nitens. Next base: position 357,050,062 of record NC_064618.1, on the reverse strand, counting down.
TATTGACTGTAGCGCTGTACAACAGCTTGGAGGATCCTGTCCCATGATCGTGCAGCCCTCAAATTCCTGTCGATTGCGCTGAGAGGCGTCCTTAATCCTCGCGTGATACCAGCCAAAACCGTTACTGACCCGTCTCCTTATGGAACATGTGGGACGCCATGCCTGAGTCGTGCTTTGGTACAAGGCCGCTTCCACAGTCTTCAACGATAATCATAAGGCTCCAGATAGGTACTCTACTCGTTGGCGAAGAGATTCCTACGCCACTGGTCCAGGTTTCATGTTTCATTTCATATGTTCAGTACAAACCGTTCGCCACCGTGGTGTGTGAGAAGTTATTGTTCCTAATGGACACCTAGATGGTAAATCAGTCCTTTGGAAAGGGGTACGTACTGTCTGAGCCATCACAGCCCTGCTAGTTGCTTCCGAAATGGCAGCGCACAGTTGTGTTGCATTCTTCCCAGTATACCTTGGAGCAGTGGCAGCTCGCCTTAATTTTCGTTGATGGGGTAACTGCTCCGAATTCTTTGTTACATAACCTTCATTTATGTCATACTTCTTTAAAGAACTCCAGAAAATTATTAAATATGTTAATTATGCTGTTGTAAATATAAAACCAATCTACGAAATACCGTAGTTAATCATAAAGTATGTACAGAAGTGAACTCAACAGCTTTTTGTTTCTTTTTTTTGTGATGTGTGTAATATTGTAATTGGTTGGTGTGCACCTAACTGCTTGATTTGTGGCTTCTCTTCCTTAATTGATAAGGTAAAGTACGTTTTTAGCAAACAATCTGCTATATTCTTTTTAAAATCACTGTGAGAAAACTCGAGTCTCAACCAAATGGTTCCCGAACACGGAAAGTGATGCGAATGAAAATTCGGGCTATAGGCAGTTTAAGAATTAACCGGAAGAGGCACTTCAGCACTCCTACCCCAAGTTTTGCCACATTCTGCTTGAGAGAATCCTTGCCCTCGCACGAGACTGAAAATGCACGTTGCTGTCACATTGTCATTTCCTCCAAGTAGCACACAAAAAGATAACTACTATCGAACAGGCCTCACATGAGTTACGTATCAACAGTGCCCTTGGTTCATATAGCTGCTGCCTACACAGCTAGCTCATGTTCAATAATGGAGTTTTTGCAGCTACTTCGCAACAGTATTGTAGGACCTCAAAGGTTAGCGCCTGGTCTTCAAGCAAATAATATGCTTTTTAAGCGAAGGCTTCCTATTTTTCCTGATTTCTGTCAAGTGAGTACTGAAGTGAAGCTGTTTAAGCTAAAGAGAAATATCGCTGCAGCAGAGCTAGTTACACGAAACAGCTGCTTTCAAAATACAGTAGAAAGGGGTGAGGAAGAGTACTGACGCACATTCCAATTTGGATATTCTGATTTTTTTTTCTTACTTTGGGTCACGAGATGCTTATCCAAACATCGAAGTAACTTGGAGGATATTTATGACAACTTCAAAGTAGTTCCAGCAAATTAAAGATGATGAAAAACTACTTAATCAGCTATCTTGTCGACAGAATACGATGCAGCTGTCAAATTTCACTTCAGTGACATTATCAATAAGATTACTGCGCTCAAATCAAGGGAATGGAATGTAAAATTATAATAAGGACACAATTCTTGGAAAGGTAAGTGTAACTCTTAGGCCTTTTTCTTCCATTTCCTTTTACTGATTCATACACTGTTAATAATTTAATAGGAGCAAATAAAATCTGTTCTTTATTGTACAGCATGATAACATCAATGTGTAATAGCTGCCACAAACAATAAACATAGATTTTGTTTTACTTTCAATTATTTTAGAAAGTCTGTGCCATCTGCGATACATTTACAATGATACATTTAATTTGTTGAGTCCAATGTTTTGCGTCTATATAACTGATCTGAGTAACATTTTTCCATAACGCTTCCCTTGTATCCATCCTACTTCACAAATTACAAAATTTCCTATATCTGGGTAGAAAGAAATTGCAGAGAAGTACTTTTTCTGGGGTGGGAGGGGAGAGGGGGCGCAGCTTTGACGATTCTGCCAGTGTTACCTCGGTATGGCTTTGGATACCGGCCCAAGCTGGTGGCGCTAAATTTTGTGTCGTCTCGTTGTCACTGTACCATATGATACAAGGAGAGGACGTTGTTTGGTAATCGGTATCCTCTTTCTGTAACGCAACTGCACGCATGTAATAACTGGGTTCTTTATTCATAAGAAAAAGAAAGCTACTTAAGGTTGTCTTCCATAATGGTCCACAGTAGCCTCACTGCTGGTGAAGTACAGGTTTGCCATGTACACTACTCTGGTCGCTAGGTGCTGACTGACTCCCTCTCCAATTGGGCTGTGACGACTGATGCCTCGACTCAGTGGCTCACTGGATGACTGACTCACACTCCAGTCCGTGGCCGCAATGTAAATACTGATGGTCGAGAGGGCGTTGATGGCACGTTTCTTGCAAGTCTGTCTTTGGCCTCTATCAATCTTCTTTCAACCTCTGCCGTCTGGTGTACTGGCGACAGCTTATGCCAGCACATTCTCCCCCCCCCCCCCCCCCCAAATGCCGCATCATTGTCGTATAGTGAGGCTGTGAATGGCAATGGGAAGGGAGGCACGACGCTGGACGTTGAGATGAGCTGGAAGCCGTAGCTGTGGAGGACAGCGTACTCCCGACCGTACTCCACCATCTGGCTTGCGAGACAACAGGGACGTCCTCCGGAAAACTGCTGCCAGGGCATACGTCCAGGTCTCAGGACGTGTCCTGGAGCGATTACGGCGACGGCGATAGTGGGTCCAGGTCCATGGGGTCGGCGAGCGGGCCGAGGGCGTATCGTCCATCCACTCCTCGTTAGGTACCCTGGTGGCACCAGCAGGCGGCTACGAAGGCCGCGCAATCACATGAAGCCGTGAATCTGGGAGAAGAAAAGCAGCAGAATGATGGGGCAAAAGATATGCGTGAATTTGGTTCTGGTGGCGGCGCTGCAGACCATCGGAACCTGCAAACAAATACATAGAAGAACCAATGCGTTTCTGGATCACGCCTCTTTCCCAGCGCCCACGGTTGCTATAAACACTGAAAGGGATTAGCCGAGCGGTCTTAGGCGCTGCAGTCATGGACTGTGCGGCTGATCCCGGCGGAGGTTCGAGTCCTCCCTCGGGCATGGGTGTGTGTGTTTGTCCTTAGGATACTTTAGGTTAAGTAGTGTGTAAGCTTAGGGACTGATGGCCATAGCAGTTAAGTCCCATAAGATTTCACACACATTTGAACATTTGACAATATCGCTCGGCGGAAAGCGATATTTGCAGACTATTGGCGGCGTCGGATGTTGCGGTGAGTGTAGCAAAAGTAGCATCGTTCGATGGCGGCGGCCATGCTGAAGTTCCGCCGGTGATGGTCTGTCTCGTGGATGGGAGCGATAGGAGGCGTGAAAGAGTTGCAGCGCCTGTTCTCGTGTGTGGGTAGCTTGGCCATTTGTTGCTTGAAAGTGCGTACGAAGTGTTCTGCTTCTCTGTTGGACTGCGGGTGACACGGAGCACTTGTTAGATGACGAATACCATTTCGTTCACAAAACTGTTCAGAGTCACATGAAGTGAATTGTAGTCCGTTGTCCAAAACAAGAACTTCTGGCCAACCTTCTACGCAAAATATGTAGGACAACGCTTGAATGGTGCTACGTGACGTGGTAGAGTTCATAGGCAAAGCAAATGGAAACATTCTAAAAAGAGTCTACCACTGTGAGTGTTCCAAAATGGTCCTGGAAAGTCAGTGTGCACTCGTTGCCATGACGATTGAGTCTTAGGGAAGCTGAGAATATCTGTGGCTGAGCGGATTGGTTCTCCGCGCATGCACGACATTGTGACATCATCTTTTCAATGTGGGCGTCCATGCCCTGCCAAGTACAGTGCCGTCGCGCTAACTGTTTAGTGCGAACAATTCTCCAACGTCCTTGGTGGAGCAACCGCAATACATCCTTTCGCAACACTTTGGGAATAAGCAGGCACACGCGGTTGTCCAATGTCATTTTTAACTAGAATCACACACTGTTGAATTGTAATTGTAACGTTATGCCGACGTGCAAAATATCGGCGGATAACTGATAGCTGTATACTGTTCAATGAACGAGGCCAAGACGTGCGAATGTAATGCAACAAAATCTTGAGATTTGGGTCTGCTTCCGTTGTCTGTGCAATTTTTCTGTAGTGCAAGGGGAAGGATTCCAACAATTCAGAGTTGATTTGGCCACAAGATGAGGCAGATGCTTCAAAATCAGAGTCTGGGCCAATCGGAAGGCGAGATAGAGCGTCTGCATTGCCATGCTTCGCCGTAGGTCTGTAAACAATTTCATACTGAAACTGAGAAAGAAACATACCCCAAAGTTGCAATTTTTGGGCAATGCGTGTAGGAAACGGCTTTGCCTGATGAAACAAGGACTGCAAAGGCTTGTGATCTGTCACTGAACAGAACTTGCGACCATACAAATAGTTACGTAACGGTCACACCATACACAATAGTGAAAGCTTCGTTTTCAACATGATAATAATTACACTGAGTTTGCGTTATCAACTTCGAGGCAAAAGCAGTAGGTCTGTCTTGCACACTAATTCTGTGTGAAATCACAGCGCCGATTCCGTAGAAAGACGCGTCGACTTGCAGAACTATCGGTTTGGCAGACTCAAAATGTACTAAACATCTGTCACTAAGCAAAGCATTTTTGAGTTTCTGAAACACATCTTGACAATCTTTAGTCCACACAAAAAGCATATTTTTGTGACGCAAGTGATGCAATGGAGCCGTTATCTGAGCGGCTCTCGGTATGACCGGATTAGTATGTAATCTTGCCTAGAACTGACCGCAGTTCAGACACACTGCGAGGAACAGCCAGGTCACAAAACAAATGGTTCAAATGGCTCTGAGCACTATGGGACTTAACTTCTGAGGTCATCAGTCCCCTAGAACTTAGAACTACTTAAACCTAACTAACCTAAGGACATCACACACACCCATGCCCGAGGCAGGATTCGAACCTGCGACCGTAGCGGTCACGCGGTTCCAGACTGTAGCGCCTAGAATCGCACGGCCACCCCGGCCGGCGCCAGGTCACAGATTACAAGGAAATGAGGTTGGAGGGGATGCACACCCTGACTTTTTATCATGTCACACTTTTCGAGGCGACACTTGGGTCCTGCTTCTGACAACACTAAAAAGAGTACGCAAATTGACAATGTGTTCCTCTCGTGTACTACCTGAGACGACAATATCGTCAAATCAGTTTGAACAAAATGGCACTTTTGCAGTCAACTGTTCCAAGTAACGTTGAAAAATGGCGGGTGCGGAAGAACTGCCGAAGGGCAAACGTAAATACTTGAACAGTCCTAAGTGTGTATTTACAAGAAACACATTCTGTGATTTTTCATCCAATGGAATTTTCAAGTAGGTATCTCGCAAATGTATCTTGGAAAAGTAACGTCCTGCTCCAAGCCTGTCCATGAGTTCCTCAGGGAGAGGTAACGCATAAGTGACCACTACTGTCTCTCGGTTGACTGTGGACTTGAATTCAACACAAATGTGGATGCGACCAGAAGGCTTAGGCAACAAAATGAGAGGACTTGCCCATTGACTAGCTTCAATGGGGGCAATTAAACCATTATCTTCCAATTCTTTCAATTCACTGGCTACTTTGTCTCTTAAAGCAATTGGAACGGGGCGGGCCCGGAAAACCTTATGCTGTACATTGTCTTTCAACGTAACATGCACCACAAAGTTATCAGCTTTTCCCATTCCTTCTGAAAATAGTTCAGGAAATTCTTTAATCAAGCCAGCTACATTGTCTTTTGGATCACAAGCCGATTCGGAAAGCACACTGCCATGGGTACTAAGGCCAAACAATTCAAAGGCATATAAACCGAACATGTTCTCACTGTCTCGTGATTTCAAGACAGTAAAATTCACTCTCCTAGTGTGAGGTAAGTGGCAGACAAACTACACTGTCCAAGCACTGGAATTTCTTGTCCATTATAAGCAGTGAGGTGGCTTCTAGATTTACAAAAACGTGGGAACCTAACTGTTCGTGCGTGGCACGACTAAGCGAAGTCACTGAGGCACCTGTGTCTCACTGAAAGTTCACACGACGGCCAATAATTCGTAATGAGACAAATAGTTTGTTAGAATGTCTTTGCACAGCACTGGGACGAGAAGGAGGCACAACCTTAATCTTACTTTTGTCAGAACCTGCTGTAGTTTTGGAAAACACAACGTTCAATGCATGTGCACGAGCCTGTTTTATCTGTGAGCGGACAAAATTGGCGTGTTTGTGCCGTTGCTCACAAACTGCTTGGACATAAGCTTTTTTCCCATACGTGTAACACGTTGCGTTAGATGGTGGACAATCCTGTTTTTTATGGCGAGCAGAACATCTAGCGCAAGACTTCACTTAGTTCACAGGTCTATTTTACCTGTGTACGTGGCTGTCCGCGCGATGGATGCTTAGGGCGGCCGCGAGCAAGGGGCGATTCGACAAGACAAATCGGGGCCTGGTCAAACTTGTCGGCCGCTGTGGTACCCGAATCATATTGCTCTGATATTTGCAATACTTGAGGAAGTGGTGGATCAGAGTACTTTAAGATCTCTACCCGTATTCTACTACCTGGGACAATGAATGTTCTAGCACCTCTAATCATTAAGTCACTGTAAAAGTTGCCACAACTACTCTTAAAATTACACTTCCTAGTCATGCCCGTTAATTCTGTGTACCACTGACAGTACGTCTGTTCAAGCTACTTTTGGAAGCGAAAAAACTGATATCTGGCTGCAGCTACTTGGACCTGTTGGTCATAGTACTTGGTTAATGCAGCGATTACTTCGTCATAGCTGAGTTCGTAGGGAGACGCAGTGGGGAATAAAATCATAAGGACGGCTATAGGTGTTTTATTTTGTCACAGTAGGATGGACATACAGAAACAGTGGGAAATAGTTTTTGTATAAACTTGAACACTAGGGACTCCGCAATCGAAAGAAAGTTTTGTAGCTTCAGAGTACCCTGCACACGATGAACTTGACAATGTGCTTGGAACTGCGTCAGGTATTCGAACCATTCCTCTTCTGTGTCATTAAATTGCCGATTTGTTGGTATGCTGGTCGGCGTCATTTGTTGGGCTAGTCGGTCGGTCGGTTGTTGTTGTGCGGCCGTCGCAGCTTATGCAGCCAGAAGTTGTTCCACCGTCGTCAGCAAAGCAGCAATTTGTTGGTTCTGAAACAGAAAAGCTTGTGCTAGGTCCATCACATTGGCCGTCTGCGGCTGAGGTGAGAGGGGGGGGGGGGGGGGTGGAGAGAGAGGGGTAGCCATGGTTTACACAAATACGTTATAGCAAAAAGCAAGCAAAGACTCTGAAAAGAGAAATCTGATTAGTTCTGCGGCTCCCCTCCTGGAATACGTGCAAGAACACAACAAGAAATTAGCAATGAAAAATGAGCACCCCTGCAAGCTAAAACACAAAAGAAACAAACAAAATCTGCACTGAATTATAGTCTTCGCCAGTTTTTTGTGTCTTCTCGTTGTCACTGTAGGCTTGTACCATGGGAAGCAAGGAGAGGATGTTGTTTGGTGGCTGGTATCCGATTTCTGTAACACCACTGCAGGCATGTATTAACTGGGTTCTTTATTCATAAGAAAGCTACTTAATTTAAGCTAGTTGTTGTGGTACAAGCTCTTCCGTTATAGTCCACGTTAGTCTCACTGCCGGTGAAATACAAGTCCGCTATGTGCCCTACTCTGATCTCTAGGTGCTGACGGACTCTCTCTGAGAACGGGCTGCGACTGATGCCTCGACTCAGTGGCTCACTGGAAGACTGACTGACCCCCTTTCGGTGGCGGCGATCTAAATACTTGCTGTTGAGAGGGCGTTGGCGGCACCTTTCTTGCGAGTCTGTCTTTGGCCCCCATCGATCTTCTCACACACTCTTTGCCACCTGGTGTTCTGGCGACAGCTTACGCCATCACACTAAACATTGTGTAGATTTGCAGAAAGATGAGCAAAGAGGAGATGAGACACAGGTTCATCAATGCGGAAGGACGCACTGATGCTCGAACAGTTTTATATAACACTGAAAAAATACACAGAATAAAATTAGATAGTAAATTTTTTAGTGAGGCGGGGCCCCTCTGGCCCTTAAGGATGAACCATCCCCGAGGCTTAAAGCCATAATTAGAAAGAAGCGGTCGGCAGCTGTTATTGTTGGGCTCGGGCGACCACAACCAGGCAGATCGGTTGTATTTTGGTTGTCACAGTAGAGGTTGATTGACAGAATGATGTCACTGAGGTGTAGACCAGTTCAGTGGACAGCTTCTCGTGTTGACATCCTCCTTGCTGATGATTGACAGTGCGACCTCTGTACAAACTCGAACTGACCATCAACGGCATGTTGACAGACATAACATTGTACAAAAATAGCACTGTCCCACTGACGACAGGAGACACAGCACCCTCTATTGAACTGTATGAAAAGTCATGAGGGAGGTGCAAAACATTCCTTAGCAGTTTATGGGAGTGTGAATCAAATGAGTTCTCACAGATATTTTGTTATCTATCAAACGGTATTACATATCTTAGGATACTGAACCATAACAGTTGGTCACTAAAAGAAGTTGTTATTTACTACAATGTACGACTCTTCATGCCCACATTGTGTCTCAGGTACTACATATAATGCTCTTGAAGAGCCACATGAATTCCACAGATCAGAACAAAATACTTACAATGTCAGGTGATTGGTCAAATTTCGAGTCAGCACAATGTACACTTCAAAAAATTGTGAATCGTGATGGTGTGGAAAGCTTGCACTTCATGTGCACCACAGTGGCGACTGCGTTGAGTATTTTGATAAGTATAGGCCTACATATCTGTAGTTAGTGTGAAGTTGACTCTTGCCAGTAAACAACCACAAAGTGGAATTTTCGTGTGCTGGCTACTACCACACACAACCACCTTGGACGGAAGCAGAAAGAGAGAGAGGGAGAGAGAGAGAGAGAGAGAGAGAGAGAGAGAGAGAGAGAAGAGAGAGAAGGGGGGGGGGGTGTTCAACATCTCATCCTGAACAAGAGGATATAAACATGAATGTACTAATAGTTCTGGGTGACCACAACAACAACTGTGTTCCAGAAGAAAATTATATTAAAATTGGACTAATTCCAGAGATCGGCCATGACAAAGACCACTAAAAGTAATACAGTAGCACAGCCACGCCTGACACTGTAATGCATCACATGCGTGAATTCTGTCGATTACAACTGTGTACTACATGGCCCAGAATAGTAAAACTTCACTTTATGTTAAGATCTCGCTATGCACATCTCGTCAGATTGTGCACAGTGACTCTTGCTAGAATTTTGACTCCCTTCGGATACATTCTAGATTCGTTGGTTAAAATCTTGGACTGAAACCAAGGCTTGGCTGTAGCAAGCAAGTTCAAATGGATTGTAGATTTCACTAGTTATGCAGGGGTCAGGAGGCTTGCACGGTACAGACTATAATGGACACCTAATTCAAACGAGTCTCCAGACTCAAGACCACAACTACCTACCCCTTCGGTTACAAGACTTCGCATTTCATTCTGGTTAGTCAAAGCGCGAGGTCGTGCTGTGGTTTAGACACTGCATTCACATTCCGAACGACGGCGGCCCAAATAATTATCCAGCCATCCAGATTTAGGCTTTTCGAAATTTTTCTAACTCTCTTAAGGCAAATTTCTGAGTGGTTCCATTAAAAACGGCACTGCCGATTTCCTTCCTATCCGAGCCAGTATTCCGTCTCCAGTGACTTCGTCGACGTGTGGTTAATTAAATTTTAGGCACCATCCCTTCTTTCCTTTATTAATATAAATATACGTAATAATGATACAGCCGGCCGGAGTGGCCGAGCGGTTCTAGGCGCTGCAGTCTGGAACCGCGATACCGCTACGGTCACAGGTTCTTATCCTGCCTCGGGCATGGATGTGTGTGATGTCCTTAGGTTGGTTAGGTTTAAGTAGTTCTAAGTTCTAGGGGAGTGATGACCGCAGAAGTTAAGTTCCATAGTGCTCAGAGCCAATAATGATACAGGATGAGATCGTTTTATGTATTACACATCACATAAAATAATAATAATAAAGCATGTATTAAAGCGGCCAGCCACATACAATTAGTTTCTGTAATTCCATCTTGTATAAATGGAAGAACGGGACTGCAGCTTGTCGATGACATGCAGACAGCAGATGCCCAAGAGCCTTAAATTTTTGAAATAATTGTATTGCGCTGCCAGTTTCGGTGCCTCATTGGCATTACCCTCAGGCCCTTATAGAGAGCTAAGCCATCCAATCGTTTGTACTTACTAAAGGAACCACTGTTTCAAATTGGTTTCTGTAGATGTCTTCATAAATGATGTGGACACTTCACACTTCTAACGATAACCACGAGACAAAGAGTTGTCGCTGGATGTGTGAAGTATCCGCATTGTTATGAAGATATCTACGTACACCAGTTCGTTACATGGTTCCTTTAGTAAGCTCAAACAACTGGATGGCATATCTTGTTTCGTGGATAGGAGTCTGAAGATGATTCCTATGTGGCACAGGAACTGCTAGCGTAATAAAATTATTCCACAAATTTAGGGCTGTTGGATATCTGCTTTCTGCAAAATACAATTAGTGTCAGTTTTTACCGTAGAGCAGATGACAGTGCACGCGACTGCTCAGCCTTTGCCCGCATCTCGTGGTCGTGCGGTAGCGTTCTCGCTTCCCACGCCCGGGTTCCCGGGTTCGATTCCCGGCGGGGTCAGGGATTTTCTCTGCCTCGTGATGGCTGGGTGTTGTGTGCTGTCCTTAGGTTAGTTAGGTTTAAGTAGTTCTAAGTTCTAGGGGACTTATGACCACAGCAGTTGAGTCCCATAGTGCTCAGAGCCATTTGAACCATTTGCTCAGCCTTTGGCTCGGGTTCGATCCTTACTACCGTCCCATGTTCAATTTTTGTATCGCTCACTTGTTCGGTTTTACGAAACCAAACGAACACTTTTTGCGACATCGTGTCTGGCGGGCCGCTTGAATTTTCGCGAACGCGCCGGCCTGATTGTCTAACTTGAATGATGAAAACGGCACAACGTATCTGATTTTTTCCTAAACAATTATCTTTCAGCACAGCCTACCGTGTAACACACTTACAAGCTTTTCAGATTGTTTCTGGCCACCCTGTGTACAAGTGATCCAGCGGACAACGTCGGAAGCTCCGTGGAACTATCCGTGGACGATGCTGTGTACAAGAAGGTTGCAACATCAGAAAACTATAACAAAACCAGGAAGACCTGTACACAACGACCATTGGTGCAGGGACTGGCAGTTGACTCTGAACGTAAATTAATGTAAAGCATTACAGTCAAATAGGCAAAAAGTACCATTACCGTTCGATTACGCTATTGGCGATAATTCATTATTAACAGACCAACTGCAAAATATCTAGGAGTAACGGTCTGTAGTGACGTAAAGTAGAATGATCACACAAAAGTAGTGATAAAAGTATCAGATTCCAGGCTAAGGTTCATCGGAAAAATCTTAAGGCAATGTAAATTTCGCGAGTGGAATTCGTTTTCTGTGAATGCAATGAATTCGGGATTAGGCAGTATTTCACTACGCGACCAGACAACGCAAGATAATCGTAATATTTTTAGAAAGTCATGTTAGATCTGATTTCGTGATTGATTTTACGTAAAGGCCAAGGCTATGTACTTGCAATAATTTAGAAAGCACGTTGCAGAACTCTGAAATCAGCAGAGTTTCCTCAGCTCAAACTGCAGTAATGCTCTGAGCTGTTGTTTTCACAAGCAGCAGGCTACATTCTGATTCCGCGGTTTCCAGTATGTAGCCAGCTGATGTCACATGGGCGTTGTAAATGCCGTCGTGTAGGCTGTGGTAGTATAGCTGCGCGAGAACTAGCTAAACGAAGTAGAAAGCAAAATGTTGAGTACAAATGTGCATGACGAACAAAAATAAAACGTAGGTATCAAATATAATGATGAACAGGAAGATTCATTGATCATCCGGTATCAAATTTTGAGCTATCACGCTTTATGCAAGAGCAGTATGGCTATCTACTAATTAGACCAAAATTCAAGCTTCCGCTGCTAGTTAACGCTGTAGTCACTAAAAATTCCAAGATGGTGGCGGCGAGAAATTAAAAAATCCGAGATGACAACGTCGGGAATTTAAGAACGGCAAGACAGCGTTGGCGAGAAAGTAAAAATGTAAGATGGTGTTTCCAGTGAATTGAAAAAAATTCAAGGAGGCAGAGGCTGAAATTTTAAAAAATCCAAGATGGTACAACTGGTCTAGTTGTGCTTTGTATCTCCTCCCCTGGCCCTCCCCATCCCATGATCTCACCCTCCTCTCCCCTCTTCATCCTCCACCTCCCTCCCCCCTCTTCAGAGCTTAGTAATGTGAGACCTTAGTTTCTCCCAGCGTATACAATGTTTAAATAATTTACGGGAATGCAGCCGAGTAATGGTGTCGACAACTGCTGATATGTCGAACGGAGCACACCCTGCCATTTTTTAGGCAAAACTTCAGCAAGTAAGCACTATGCAAGGGGAGCTTCTGTGAAAACTGAGATAATTCGCTTTCACAGAGCTTACTTGCTGCAGTTTTGCCTTAAAAATGGCAGGGTGTGCTCCTATCTAAGTATCGGCGTTTGTCGATGACTTCACCCGGATGCATTCCCGTATGTTATTTGAACAGAGCTTAATAACTTACCTGTCATTAGAATGAAACAGCAAGATCACAGCTTAGTATTTTAGTGCCCATTAACATGAAACAGCCAGTCACAATTTAGCTGCAAATTACGCAAGCTTCACTTAAATGGCGCAAAAATGGCGCCATCTTCAAAGATATTTGCCAATTCTACAGTGTATCCATGACGAAAAGCCTTCACTTGAATTGCATAATATGGTGCAGTGTTCAAAACAAGATATTGCCAATATTACATTACTTCCAAAAATTATATAAGCTACATATGAATTGCATAAAATGGTGAAATGTCCAAAAACATTAGCCAACACCACCGTTTTCCATGTAGAGAATCACATAACATGACTTTCATTTATGTCAAGTTCATGAAAGATATTGCCAACACTACAGTATTTCCAAAAGAATATATAAGCTTCATTTGGACTGCGTAAAAATGGCTTCCTATTCCGAGATATTTGCAATTCTACAGTATTTCCACATTGAAAAAATATGTAATCTTCACTTGAATTGCAATCAGGCTCAAAGATATTTGCTAATACTACAATATTTCCATGGCGACAAACATATTAGCATACCTCGAATAGCGTTAAAATGACGTCATGTTTGAAACTATTTGCCAGTACTACAGCATTTTACATGTCGAAAAGATACATAACCTTCATTTGAATTCTCTCTCTCTCTTACAAAGTAACTCAGGAATTGTATGTGTTTTTATCAAAACTCAAAATACTACAGTACTTCCCAAAAAATTATGTAAGTATAATTTGAGCTACGTAAATTGGTGTTACTCATCTCTCTGTCTCTCTCTCTCTCACACACACATACACACACACACACACACACACACACACACACACACACACACACACACACACACACAAACATTCACTGACAACCAGGCCTTGAGTTGGGTGCTTGGAAGGCCTCGTAAGACTGGTAGGATTGGACGTTCGGCAGTTCGTATTTATAACTTTCACTTTTCAGTAAAGCTTCTTTAATGGGATCTTATAATTAGGCAGTGGATGCCTGGAGCCATATGTTTCAGATCGATCAAGCTGATGGAGGCACTTGAAGATACTGAACGTGGTGCATGGGTTTCGATGGCGTTAGCTAAAATACCTTTGCTGTTCTATAACTCAAGGGAAAAACGAGATCACGATCCAGACAGAGGTTTCACGTTGCTAAACAGCTTTAGTTACCAACTTGATAAAGCATTCCTCTCTATCTCACTTGTTACGATGAAAAATTAAAAATTTGTCTCCCCAAGGAAATTGTCCCTGATGTTTACCGGTAATTTCATGAATCCTACGTGGAGTACATTTTTGGATCTATAAAACTATAATGAAAATTAAGGATCACCCCACCTGGCCTACATCAACGAAAACAATGAGTGTAAAGCCTGAAAGGTCTTTAATCCTAAACCTAGTACACGTCGTCGTCTTCTTCATTTCACCCATGAGCAGAAGCACATGGAAAAGTTTTTTGTGGACTGTTTAGGTCCTCTTCATCGTACCAAAAATGGTGCGTATGTCCAGTAAAGGGATGACAGCCAGAATAACTGCTTTCTTTTTCTATTTTTATGGCCTCCTAGAATCTTAGTTACAATGCCTCCGCTTCTACGTCTAGAGAGCTAGAAAGTTCTGCTTTGTGAGAGCTATAACTTAAATTATCACCATTTCCTGTTCCGCTGTCTTCCTTCGCAGAATAGATTAACCAGAATCTCAGACCTGCACTGATTATTTTGGATGTTCTCTCTCAAACTAATTGGGATAACTCTATAGCTTGGTTGAATTTGTCCTTTCATGCTGGTGTTCATGAGACTCATAGCGAACTCCGGCTAGTCTAATGTTTGCTTACCCCCTTAATTCATCTAAATTAATTCTGTGGTGAGTTAATGATCTCTTTCCACAACAGATCAATCCCTAGCTCATCCAAAGGATATGGAGAAGTGCTAAAAATAACATTAATCTTACACAGTGGAGAGAGGCTGCAAAGTAAAGCTAGGGTAAACGTACTGCCAATTTCAACTTTGGAGATATCGTCTTCACTAAAATTTTTGACATCGAAAGGCAGGGTGTTAAGAAAATTCCTAGTCAACTATTGCCACGATTTTTGGACCTTGCAAGGTTGTTGAGACTTTGATCTCAGTTAGGCTCTTGGTTAAAAATTTGTCTACCGATAAAACCAGTCATTTTCATCTAAGCTAGATTAAACCTGGTCATTCTAAAAAATCATTTTGTAAATGTTTGTTTTTAGCGAGGGCAAGACTGACACGTGTATTGGCTCTCATCGATAGAGGTCTCCTCTCTATCGTACCTTGTAACCTTTTAACGCGTACTATAGCGTTCCGCTAGAGTTTTTAGAGCGCTATCCTCTCAGACGTCCTCAGTCTGTGTTTCTCCTCACGTGCCTTGGTGTCTTAGTGCTGCTGATGTCTACATTTACATCTACATCTACATTTATACTCCGCAAGCCACCCAACGGTGTGTGGCGGAGGGCACTTTACGTGCCACTGTCAAATGGTTCAAATGGCTCTGAGCACTATGGGACTCAACATCTTAGGTCATAAGTCCCCTAGAACTTAGAACTACTTAAACCTAACTAACCTAAGTACATCACACACACCCATGCCCGAGGCAGGATTCGAACCTGCGACCGTAGCAGTCCCGCGGTTCCGGACTGCAGCGCCAGAACCGCTAGACCACCGCGGCCTGCGTGCCATTGTCATTACCTCCCTTTCCTGTTCCAGTCGCGTATGGTTCGCGGGAAGAACGACTATCTGAAAGCCTCCGTGCTACTGGGACAGGGTCGTTAGAGAGGCCGTAGAAATTTGTACCAGGGATTATCTCATCAACCGAGATCATGGCTATAATATTATCAACTTGGGAACCAGTGCTGAGTTTAATTAAGAAGAGTCTCAGCAAACAAAACGGTCTACATTAACGCCATCACAGACCCTGATGCTTGCGTCTCTGCAACAGCCGACGCACAGCAGCAGGCACAGACCATGGATGGAACAGCTCATGAGGGCAAGGAGAGTTCTGGCGCACTCTGCATTGTTGCCAGATGTATCCAAGAAGGCGCCCATGACGTTATCCAAGATGGCGGCATGTAGACTTGGCAACAACACATAGCGTCATCTAAGATGGTGGCCAAGATGTCATTCAAGATGGTGGACTTTAGTGAGAGGTTTGAATTTTGGTGGGAAGGTAATTGGACTACCTCCACTAACCTAACCCCATCCCGCAGATCTTTGCAGACAGGACAAGTTTCTAGTTACTCAGTGGTCCAGAGCACATTCCACCTTGTTAATGTTTGGGGTTTGTAGAGAAATAATTTCCAGTCTGTATTTTGGGAACAGAGATGAATACACTAAGCAGATTCAGAAGGATGTAGGCTGCAGTAGGTACTGGGAGATGAAGAAGCTTGCACAGGATAGAGTAGCATGGAGAGCTGCATCAAACCAGTGGTGGTGGTGGTGGTGGTGGTTAGTGTTTAACGTCCCATCGACAACGAGGTCATTAGAGACGGAGCGCAAGCTCGGTTTAGGGAAGGACTGGGAAGGAAATCGGCCGTGCCCTTTCAAAGGAACCATCCCGGCATTTGCCTGAAACGATTTAGGGAAATCACGGAAAACCTAAATCAGGATGGCTGGAGACGGGATTGAACCGTCGTCCTCCCGAATGCGAGTCCAGTGTGCTAACCACTGCGCCACCTCGCTCGGTTTATCAAACCAGTCTCAGGACTGAAGACCACAACAAAATAACATCTTGGGAATAAAAATAAATGTAAATATCATGTGACTAGGGCCTCCCGTCTGGTAGACCGTTCGTCGGGTACAAGTCTTTCGATTTGACGCCACTTTGACGCCTTGCACGTTGGTGGGGATGAAATAATGATGATTAGAACAACACAACACCCAGTCCCTGAGTGGAGAAAATCTCTGACCCAGCAGGGAATCGAACCCAGGCCCTTAGGATTGACATTCTGTGGCGCTGACCACTCAGCTACTGGGGGCAGACATCTTGGGAATTATGTTGCGCAAGCGATTGGTAGGATGCTGCCGTGTACTTCATATCGAGAAGTATAGTGAAAATGGTATAATATTACGGAAAACCATGAGTTCTTTTAATCCCTGAGTCTGGAGATGGGTGTAGAAAAGTGAGCAAGCAAGCAGGTCCAGACCAGAAGCAGTAACACATTTGTGCCGAGGGGAAACGAGCCAGAATTTGTAGAACAGTCTGAGAGTAACTTCAGTCCACTGAGGGCGCTCTGACCACCCATTGGGGTGGATGACCACCGACCTTGCATTGAAATATCTAGTGTCATGAGGGGTATATAAGGTGCTGGCTGTCTTTGTGGTATATGCAGGAATGATGTAAATGGGATATTTCTGTATGGCGCAGGGTAGGAAATGTATGTTTACTACATCGAAACGGTACGCAGTGATATATTGCTGGGTTGGAGATAGGTTCCACACTCTAATATTCAAGTTCCTGTTCTCAGTGGGAGAGCAGTGTAATTCAGTACGAGTCTTTCCATATTTGACGATATGTAGGGGCACTTTGCAAGGTTTAATTGTTGGTGTAATATGGCGATCTGTGTAAAATAGTCATTTTTCCGCCACTGAAAGTCTTGTCTGCAGAAAGAAAGAAAAGCGGATAGTGCTTCTACACTGGCTGCATCAGTCTTTTGGAGGGTAAATTCGATAAGAGCCAATTATAATACTCGATACATTCACATGACATCCTTTGTGCTGGGATATAGGAGTCTCTACACAGTGGTGAGAACGTCTGCATACGTTGAAAGCAGGAAGGATAACACGTCATGGAGGGGGTGCCACTTCAGGACCGCGAAGAAGAATGCATTAGAGGTTATTCTGAGCTATTTTCGTAAACAGGTTATGTTCGGACAAGAATTGCCATGCATACAAGCTGAGACATCAAGAAAGTGAGCATTAACTATTTCTGGGACACTATACAATTTCTGAGAGGTCAACTCAGTACTTATTTTGCATATCCAAGTGACATCAGTATAAGATTGAGAACCTTGTTAGATGTTCTTCCAATGGTTTGTAGCTATGCGCTGCAATGCATCAGTATGCGCGTCACACATGTCGCAAGCAGTGTAACAGTTTTCTATAGTGTTTGTGAGGGTGAGTCGCTCTGCAAATAGGTCTTCGCTGGACCGCTGGTAGATAGAGGGATGACGTTGGCAGTGGTGAACACACATGCATGTGGTCAAAGAGGACGACTTGTCCCTCATTTAGATAGACATGTTACGTCAGTATAACAGTCGAAGAACTTTCACATGCCGTCAGCAGTGGTGTGAGGGTGATGGCTCGCACTGGCTTGCATCCGGTGGTGGCTCGTGCCCTTGGAGCATCTGTACTCTGCAAATAGGTCTTCACTCCCATCCGGTCATGTCACCAACAGTGCCTAGGTAAATACATATTTCAAGAGAAATTTCTCAGGTGTCTTGTATGAAGGGGATGGCATCACCTCATGTTTGCGGGCACCTGTGAGTGGTTTGACAGCTGCCGGTGCATCCCGACTTCTGGGAGCGTGTGTGGTAGTCTCCTGTGCGGTTCAGTGGAGAGAGGGTGGTGGTGGGCGGTGCATGCTCATGTTGTTTGCGTGTCTGTTGCATTATTTTGCGAGCAGGTCTGTAGGCTGTGCTATGCGCTATTTGGACAGTTTATGAGTTGATTTCATGTCTGCACATCAGTGTACGGCATTATTTAGGAGTTTGCATGTCTGAACTGAAATTATTTCGGTAATTTAGGAGTGTCTGCAGAGTGTTATTTAGGAGTAGCTTACAAGTCTGTGGGCATGACTCAAAGCACGTCAGAGCGTTTGTTTTGTATCAGTGTGATAAACATACTATCTTTCAAAATCCATCCCTAAATAAATTGTTCCACAATAAATAAAGTACACTCCTTCCTCTCTCCAGACAGTCATCTTGAGTTATATCATAGAACGGACGACAGTACCCTCTGGCAAACCACACTGTTTCCGCCCCCCCCCCCCCCAAAGTCTTGGGTTACATCACGGAATGGATGACATCACTCTCTGGTGGCAGTACCGTGTACTAGGCCCAGACCTCATAGCGATGACACTGTTTCCCTCCATCTTGGATAATGGTACTTGCATCATCAGCTGACATCATGACCTCAATCTTGGATTGTGTCATGGAATGCCCTCTGGTGGCAGTACTGTTTATTAGATCAGTTGGACTCTGGACCCCAAGGTGACTACACTCACTGATGGTAGTGCCTCTAATTGTTTAACTAAATAGTGCATTCAAAATAAAGACTTATGTCCAGCACAGGTTGTGCCCTCCCTCACCTATCTCTAGGAAGAGGTGGCGGTCGGGTAGCTTAAGTTAGTGGGGGTTTCCCAAGTGCCCTTTCTTTCCCGCCATTTTCTTAAGTTAGTAGAGATAGCCCAAGTGACCTGTCCTTACCACCAAAATTCAAACTTTTCGCCAATCCCTAGGAAGAGGTGGCGGTCGGATGACTTAGGTTAGTGGAGATAACCCAAGTGATCTTTCTTTCCCGCCATTTTCTTAGGTTAGTAGAGGCTGCATTGTCCTAATGGAATTTTAACTTTCCGCCATTTTCTGGGGGATGGGGTTAGGTTAGTGGAGGTAGCCCAGTTGACCTATCTTCCCACCAAAATTCAAACTTCCCGCCAAAATCCGACATCTTGAATTACATCATGGCCGCCATCTTGGATGATGTCATGTGTTGTTGCCAAGTCAATAGGCCGCCATCTTGGAAGACGTCATCGCCGCCATCTTGGATACATCTGTCAACAATGCAGACTGCACAAGAACTCTCCTTGCCCCAGTACTGACAGGGATGTTAGTCATTCATGCGCCCTCAGGAGTGCACCTGAATGATCACTGAAATATTGCGTGCATCGGACACTACGAACCAGCAGTGCACATGCGGACTGTTCGATGATAAATCAATCTTATTTACACTTGTGAAGTAGTACATAATTCACAGGCTATGAAATGTAAGTAGATTTGTGTATACATGTGTGATTTGTATGTACAGAGTCTGTGATAGTACTTACTGTACAAAATAAATGGTTGAATAAGTATTTATGGATTAGATTCAAATGATTTTTCATTTATGGAGATCATCACACCTTTTCAGTAAAACGGAAAACAATCTGTTGGTGATATTTGACAGTGCTGCTTTCTTCTTCACTTCTAACAGAATGTTTAAATGCTCTTTGTACCCCGATGATACAGCACCGTAATTAGTTATACATTAACTGTATCTTGTACAACTGAATCCACAGAAATAAATTAATCTGTTTTAAATCGTGACAAGAGGAATTAGTTTACTCAGTATATAACTAAATGAACATGCTTGGAGGTAACCACTATTTTAAATTTGTAGTATCTAAAAAATGGTTCAAATGGCTCTGAGCACTATGGGACTCAACTGCTGAGGTCATTAGTCCCCTAGAACTTAGAACTAGTTAAACCTAACTAACCTAAGGACATCACACACATCCATGCCCGAGGCAGGATTCGAACCTGCGACCGTAGCGGTCTCGCGGTTCCAGACTGCAGCGCCAGAACCGCTCTTGTAGTATCTCCTGAGATGTTTTCACGTACTCTCAGGTGTAAAGGGGCCTTCCTGGGTATGTGTACCATTGTTGTATACCACTGCTTTATTTCAACTAATGAAAGTAGTACAGATTGGTTTCACTCAGAAGAATGAAGAGATAGCACAGCCAACTTGTTCTCCTGGCATTGCCTCTCTAAGACCACATGGAGCTTCCTCATGGACTGCATTTTCTGCCTGTCCTTCCTGAACTTCCTCATTCTATCCCTTCTTCTGTCGTGCTGTTTGTTTAAGATCTTCTGTATCCTCTTCTCTTGTCTGTATCCTCTTCTCTTGTCCTTTTCCTGTATCCTCTGTCTCTGGCATATTGTTCAGTGAGTACTTGCTCCTACAACTTTCCTTCCCTTCCATCTTGATCCTGAATTATGACCAGTCCTTCCAGTGTTCAACAACCCACTTGATTCCTGTCTCCCCTCTTGTCTTCCCTGACGTTTTCCATATTCTTGTCCTCATTCTCTCAATATTCATCCTGATCACATGTCCTGCAAATATTCTTTTCAGTCTGATATCTTTAGATATGGTCCTTTTTCTCTAGCACAGTTCTTCCCCAGGTCTTTGCATCCATATTTCATCACCTCTCTTGTGACCCAGTAATTTTCTCTCTTATTTCTTTAGTTATTCTGCCCCATTTATTCTTAGCGTTACCATACTAATTGCATAGAGTACCACATTCCTCACCATTGCCTTGTTGTGTCTCTGTAGATATACTCACATTCTTTTTATCGGATATATCTTTGGTCATAGAGAAGGCTGACCTCATATTTTCAATCCTCTGAATAATTTCTTCGTTGTTCAAGTTTTTTCCTCTTGCATACTGTACCATGTTTTTAAATTTTTGCATCTTTCCTACAGTCCTTTCCGCTGTTCTCCATTTCCCTGTGGTATTAAATGTCTTCTTGTAGATGATTCTCAGTCCTCTACTTCTGGCTATCTTTCTTATGTTGCTGAGTTGTCCCTTGGTGTATTCATCAGTCTCACTATCACCAAGTTCTGTCTTTGTATCTTCATCTGCTCACTTTCACTGTATCATCTGAGAACGCTAGGCAATCTACTTGAACCATGTCGTCATTGTTTTTCTTCATGTTGTATTTTGTATTCCCACTTTTTCATTTAGACAAATCAAAAAAAAATTGCATTACCTCAGTTCTGAGAGTTCCGGAACCCGTACAGAAAATTGGAATAGAGATCAACATAAACATCATTTCAGCCCTTTTTATTGCCTCTGAAAACCACACATTGCATATTGTACCACCATACAGCGAGACCTTCAGAGATGGTGGTCCAGACTGCTGTACACACCAGTACCTCTAATACCCAGTAACACGTCCTCTTGCATTGATGCATGCCTGTATTCGTCGTGGCATACTTTCTACAAATTCATCAAGGTACTGTTGGTCCAGATTGTCCCACTCCTCAACGGCGATTCGGTGTAGATCCCTCAGAGTGGTTGACGGGTCACATCGTCCATAAACAGCCCTTTTAAATACATCCCAGGCATGTTCGATAGGGGTCATGTACAGAGAACATGCTGGCCACTAGTCGAGCAATATCGTTATCCTGTAGGAAGTCATTCATAAGTTGTGCACGAAGGGGGTGCGAATTGTCGTCCATAAATACGAATGCCTCGCCAATATGCTGCCGATATAGTTGCACTATCGGTCGGAGCATGGTAATCACGTATCATACATCCATTACGGCGCTCTCCATGACGACCTGCTGCCTACGTCAGCCCCACATAATGCCACCCCAAAACAGCAGGGAATCTCCACCTTACTGCACTCGCTATACAGTGTGGCTAAGGCGTTCAGCCTGACTGGGTTGACTCCAAACAGGTGTCCGACCATTGTCTGGTTGAAGGCATATGCGACACTCATTGGTGAAGAGAACGTGATGCCAATCCGGAGTGGTCCGTTCGGTATGTTGTTGGGCCCATCTGTAGTGTTCTGCATGGTGTCGTGGTTGCAAAAATGGACCTCGCCATGGACGTCGGGAGTGAAGTTGTGCATCATGCAGCCTATTGCGCACAGTTTGAGTCGTAACACGACGTCCTGCGGCTACACAAAAAGCATTATTCAACTTGGTGGCGTTGCTGTCAGCGTCCCTCCCAGCCATAGTCCGTAGGTATCGATCATCCACTGCAGTAGTAGCCCTTGGGCGGACTGAGCGAGGCATGTCATCAACATTTCCTGTCTCTCTGTCTCTTGTCCATGTCCGAACAACATCGCTTTGGTTCACTCCAAGACGCCTGGACACTTCCCTTGTTGAGAGCCCTTCCTGGGACAAAGTAACAATGTGGACGCGATCTAACAGGGGTATGGAACGTCTAGGCATGGTTGGACTACAGACAGCACGAGCCATACACCTCCTTCCTGGTGGAATGACTAGAACCACTCCATCTAGTAGGTGCTGCTCATGCATAGTTGCTTACATCTTTGGGCTGGTTTTGTGACTTCTCTGAACACTCAAAGAGACTGTGTCTGTGATACAGTATCCACAGTGAACGTCTATCTTCCGGCGTTCTGGAAACTGGGGTGATGTAAAACGTTTTTGATGTGTGTATTACTCTCCACTGACTCATCAATTTGTCCAGTGTTATTTTGAACAAAAATGATGGCAGTCCATCTACCTATCGGATACCAGTCGTGATTTCAAACTCTTCTGACAGTGCTTCTCTGAATCTTACCCTTGCCTTTGTGTCTGGCAGAATTTATGTTATTAGTTCCCGTCTAGTGGCATGTAGTCCTCTGTTCTTCGAGGTTCTTCGAAGAATCTGATGGACTCGTGTGCCTTCGTGACGTCCAAAACTGTTACCACCATCTTTTTGTTCTTTAAGGCCCAATTTTCTACCACTTTTTTCAGGGTAAATATCTGTTCGATGCATCCCATTCGTTCCTAAATCCCACTTGATAGTCTCTGTCTGTACTTTCTATCTGTTCTTCTGCTGTCTTCAGGAGGCGTTTCGACAGCTCATTGTAGCTAATCTCTACCAGTGATATTCCTCTGTAGTTGCTAGCATCCCTTGTGTCTGCTTTTATGTACTGGCACTATGATAGCATTCTTTCATCCTTCTGGTAACTTCTATTCCTTCAGTACTGACAGATTAAATCTATCACACTGGCTGATAGCCAATCTTCTCAAGTTGCCTTATTATCCTATAGACTACTTGTGACCTGTGCCACATCGTCTCTAGTTTGGAAAGCGTGACTCTCTCTGTCTCTCTTCTGTCTCCCACACCGGCTCATCTTCATCGCGATTCGCAGTTCAGTATGTTGTGAAAGTACTCTACAAGTATCCTACAATTCTTTTTGGAATTAACGACAAGTTCCTATTCCTTATCTCTAATAAACAGTTCTCTGCCCCTGTATCCACTCAGAGTCTTTTTGAATTTCTCGGAACATTTTTTCTCGGTGTCGTTCAGCTCATGCATCATCCCCTGTCTTCTGGTCCATCTTATTGCTCTGACTGCTCCCTTTCTTACGCCCAAGTCAACTACACAATGGAGGGCGGCTTCAGTTAAAATAGTTCAACCAACAGAAAGACTATATACTGGTTTCACTTAGAAAGAAAGAACGATTAATTGAATCACTATGCTACACTACTTTGTTCTATCTCCCAGTAATCATCTTGGCAGACATCGTCACTTTTAATTCAAACAATTTAGGAAATAAACTTACCGAAAAGTAAAAATTACATATCTGTTGTCCAATTTTGAGCAGTACTTCACGACTGTCGCACGATTAAATTAAAACTACTTACTCCTCAAATGATAGCCGCTAGATATATGTGCTGATGTTGGCAAAGGCCCTCTATCTGATGTCATCTTCGTGAATTATCAAATCATCACCTTGCACAACTTTCCTCTAACCTTAAAATGATCTAAATTACGCCAAGACAAACACAAAAAAAGGTAAAGATTGTGAAATCACATAAAGTGTGAAGATGGACTCAGTGAATAATGATATTCGAGCAGTTATGACAGCTGTATACAGCAGTCCATTCATCCAGAACTATAAAGGGAGGAAGAAGGTAATGCACTAGTTTCATACACATAATCCTTCTTTTGCGATCTGTCTTCAAGACTGTGTATTAAACTGTTTTAAGAAAAGCATTCTAAGCGGTAACTAAAATTTGCATTTACCTTAAAGTATCTCAGAGATCATTGAGCTGTACAGGGTGAATATTAATGAAACAGACTAACTGCATGGACGGGTTCCTGACTCGAAATGGAGGAAAACAGGTCCTGTGAACATGTGTCCAGAAATGCATCGTTACCACGGTATATGGCGCTGATGAATGAAAGTCCCTCTGACCACGTGCCGTGCTTTCCTTGTGTGTTGCAGCATATGTGACTGGCGCAGCATACTTTAAGCCGCAGAATGGTCCGGTACTCATTCGGGAACAAGCCGAGATGGTGTCTCTGTACGGCCAAAGAGATGGAAACGCTCGAAAGGCAACACGCTATATCAAAACAAGTACCCTCACGGACAATAACCACATCACATAACATTTCAAGCACTTTTTGGGCGTTTGTACGATCATGGGTCCTTTCAGACAGACGAACATGCAGGGCAGAGGCGGACTGTGGGTACACCAGATTTGGAGGACTTGGTTCCACAGAGGAGAGCCTTGTACAAGCTCCAGGCAAGTGGCCCACCAACATGGTGTAAGCCAAAGTACAATTATGTGATAACACAAACGCCCAATAAGGCTTCAAATGGCCCTGAGCACTATAGGACTTAACATTTGAGGTCATCAGTCCCCTAGAACTTAGAACTACTTAAACCTAACTAACCCAAAGACACCACACACATCCATTCCCGAGGCAGGATTCGAAGCTGCGACCAGAGCGGTAGCGCGGTTCCAGACTGAAGCGCTTAGAACTGCTCGGTTACTGAGGCCGGCGCCCAATAAGGGCTTGAAATGTTGTGTGATGTGGTTAGTGTGTGTGTGTGAGGGTACTTGTTTTGATATTGCGTGTTGCCTCTCGATCGTTTCAATCTGTTTGGACGTACACAAACACCATCTCGCCTTGTTCCCGACATGAATACCGGACCCTTCTGCTGCTTACATTACGCTGCGTCGATCATACTGCCTCCAACACACAATGAGCTCATGGCACGTGGTGGGAGGCATTGTCATTATCTGCGCCATCTTCCTTGGCAATGATGCACTCCCGGACATATGTTCATAGTACCTTTTTTCCTACCTTTCCAGCAAGGAATCTGCCCCTACAGTTAGTCGGTTTATTAATGTTCACCCCGTATACTGTGTGGTTTGGGAATGAGTTTGAAATGAAAATCTTTAGTTTCAGTATTACAAGTATGATGAATTCGGTTGCATGGGATCTGACAGATCTACTGACAGCTCTCACACAATGTATAAAATACTGTACGGATTAGTCTTGAAATTTTTATTGCAGTGTACATCTAGCGTAAGAAAGAATGACCATTTTAGAGTAACAAAATCTGTTTCATAATTCAAAATCACGAACTATTGCGATCGAAAATTATTGTTATTACATTGCGGTGACAAAATTTTGATTCATTTTCTCAACCAAATGTTAAATACAGAACGCTGTCATACTAATATCTGGGCTAGTTGTGCACCTAACTTGGACCATTACGCATTCGCACAGTAAGACACTAAAACTGTATAAAATTATCCCCCCCCCCCCTTCCCAGAAAAATATTACACACAAACAAATATTTTAAAAATGCAAAGAAATTTTGTGAAACATTGTTCATCAAAATGTAATTGAAACGAGCACAAGTCATTACAATGCCGATTTACTTAATACGTAGCAATAACACGGCAAATGGAATGTACAGTAAGACAAAAGAATAGCAACACATTCACTTTTACATTCATTTCAGCGCAATATATTGTACCCATATACTTGCAATCATACTACATTGATTATAAATAATGGGAACTAAGTCATCTACGTAAATGCGACGTAGTGACAGAAAATATATCCTAATTTCACTGTGCAAGTTGGCACGTGCAGCGTTAACATTACTTCTTACAAAATGTTGAGCCAATAGTTATGTAACGCGTGCTTCAGACTATTGACCACAGTAGCAACAATGGCTCGTGAGTCAAGCTAATAATACTGGATACTGGATACTGGAATCGAATTTTGTCTTGGATAAAATATTCCATGCTGAAAAAACACAGCTAAAGTTACTTTTAAGTACTTTTTGGTCGCTTGTAATGGGTATAAAATGATCAGTCGACGAAATTGAGGGTGGTATAACGGAGCTATAGCAATTCTCCAAAAAGTCCTCGGTAGGAGTAGGTCTTTTAACGTGAGATATCACTCCTTATTTTAGTCTGTTGGATAATATTCTATGTGACAGCGTCACCGTTCAGCAACACCACTACAAAACTGCGCGTGTCCGCAGCTCGTGGTCCCGGGGTTGTGTTCTTG
The DNA here is from genome assembly GCF_023898315.1 of Schistocerca nitens. NCBI lineage: Eukaryota > Metazoa > Arthropoda > Insecta > Orthoptera > Acrididae > Schistocerca > Schistocerca nitens. The sequence goes on along the minus strand of NC_064618.1, from coordinate 357,023,227 downwards.
CTTCACGAGCACGGGGTCCCGGGATCGATTCCCAGAGGGATCAGGGATTTTCACCTGCCTCGAGATGACTGGGTGTTTGTGTTGTCCTCGTCATTTCATCATCATTCATGCAAGTGGAAGATTGGACTGAGAAACTGTTGGGACATTGCAAGGACGCTGATAACCGCGCAGTTGAGCGCCCCACAATCCAAACATCATCATCATCATCATCATCAAAACTGCACGTAACGGTGATCTGACTTTAACTAGTCAATATTTTGGCCCTTATAACGGAGCTGAAATGGATTTAATGTAATCAACTCTCCACTACTTCAACTATCTCCCATATAAATTACTTTTTAAAAAGGGTTGCAGGCTATGATTTCTATTAAAATTAATGATGTTGAGTGTGATTACACAAATTTATTACCAGACAGACACAAGAGTGATATACAGTGAGCCAACATAATAACATATAATTAGTAAGAATGCCTGGGCGGCGAACGTCAAGCCACAAAGATCGATTATGGCCACCAAAGCGACAGGTTTTCTTTCACAGGTCGAAACGGGATTCTACGGAAGGCAAAAAAAAAAAAAAAAGAAAAAAATACATTATCGGTTCTACCTGTGAAAGCTGAGGCGTGCTCTCTCCTCTGCAAGGAACAGTTACTAAAGTTCAATTCTTACATCTTGGCGGCTCGCGCATGCCCGCCTAGACGCGGGAGATTGCTGCGTTGCCAGTTGCACACGACGCACGCGCCAAGAGAAGCAGCGCCATAGTATAGCATAGTTCGCAAGCTTACGTTTAGGGGGGAGCGCGCAGTTCATGAAGTAAAGCCACCACGGCCGCATTAACTAGTGATGGGCTAAACTGCGATTTTCCGATATCAGTGATTTCTGTGTATGCTACTTTTCAGTATCTGTTATTCTCAACTGTGATTTGTCGCAGTTAAGAGTCGCAGTTAATGAACCTAGGTCGTGTATCCCTCCGCCACTGCTATTTCTGCGATTTCTGCTACTTCCGCGATTTCTGTGACTTCTGCGACTTCTGTGATTTCTGCTACTTCTGCGATTTCTGCGACTTCTGCTACTTCTGCGACTTCTGTGACTTCTGCTACTTCTGCGATTTCTGTGACTCCTCCGATTTCTGCGACTTACCACCGTATGAAAAAGTTACATCTGTCCACACAGAAAATTGCATCTCAACAAACCTGTCATTGGTAAGTATGTTTTACGTTTGTTCTTCCGTTGGCTTTAATCTTGTATTGAAGAAACAACTGTGAAAATACTAATAGTGTAATTAATATGTAAGTAGCCATACAGTAGCGTAATAGTTCGTGTTTATAAAATGAATTCTACCAAATTGTTATGTTCACAGGTACGCGAACTACATTTTAGTCACTCAGTAAAGTGATAACTCAAAATATCATTGTCAACAGATCTGGAGAAATTGCCACTGCATCTTTAGACCGTTTTCGTCAGATGAGAGGTTAGTTTCTAAGTGTTTCAATGGACTTAATTACTTCAGTGAGTTCGTTCTTGCAAATGTGAAATATACCCCATTGAGTGGCTTTCATTAGAGCAAATTTTAGCAATCTACTCTGTCAATTATATTACTTGTAATTAGTGACAGCAAAAATTGTTTAATAATCCTTGTGATTTTGCAGACACAGTTCTGACTCTGATTACTGGTTGCTGTACGTATCTATCCACATCAAGGCTATTGAGAGAGACTCGTGAAGATTCAAGACAGCTCTTAGAAGATTTTGCAGTTTAAAAGTGACAAAATTGTGAAATAAGTGTGCAGATGAGTGATTAAACTGTGTTTTATTGAAGATGTTGTGCGATTTTAAAGGAATAATAAATGTTAAATACAGTGAGTGAATAATGAATATCTCATTTTCCACATGTTTAAGCCGTCCCACCCGTAATTTTCCGCCACTTATTTACTGGTAAACACTAGTTGGAGAGTGACATGCCGCCCCCCCTCCCCCACCCACCTCCCTGTGTCCACAATCTTGTGTGTGACACTGACCTGTAACATATCCCAAAGTCTACAATATGCATTTTGAGGCTGTTGATATGAAAGTGGGAAGCACAGATCTTCCATTTAAATCAGGAATAGGTTAAGTGTATTACTTGAAAGCAACACAGGAAAAGCTTACTTATGTAGGTGGTAGTAGTGTCGGCAAAAAGTTCTTGTGTGTGAAGTTGCCATGTAGAACACCAGGTGTAAAACTTTTATCCCGAGTCTTGAACTGTGTCTGAACAAAAGTGAGGCATTCATATGACCCAATAATATTGTTTTCATTTCACTACACTTATACAGATGTCTGAGTTCCTCTGTGTTAACATTGCAAAATCCTGTAGGCATGTGGAGTATTAACCAAAACTGTCATATTGGAAGCAGAATCAAACACATTTGTTACGTTACTTGATATTTTCAGGAGAAAAAGGCAATGTTGCTTCTTATTAATATAATACATTGAGTCACAGCAGTATTTGACCAACCATAACTGATGCTGAATGTGCATGTCATCATATAATATGAAGGGCTTATTTCAATAGTGGTACAAGTCCATTACCTCCACTTTTCTGTCTATAATGCTTCTGAAATTAGTGATCCAAACAAACATAAATAAAGGTTCATCTCTAGCAAGAAGCCATATGCTTGAATATTTCTGGTATCTCAACTGCAGATTTTTCAGCACTCATTTAACTTTATGACTGTATCTCAAAATGAACAAAAATGGACTTGTACCACTATTGAAATAAGCCCTTCATATGCACACACAGCACATCGATCTCGTGAGGCACAAGGCTCTCATAACGAAGTACGTACGTCGGTCAACAGATGACACTAGGAAAAGTATGTTAACTGTGCTTTTTAGTTGCTACTTGCGACTCTTAGTTGCGATTTGTCACAGAAATCGCAGTTTGACTCGGTAGCGAATAGCGTAGTATGAACTTTGCTCAACAGATGGCAGTACAACTGCGCTTTTTAGTTGCTAATTGCGACTCTTAGTTGCGACTTGTCACAGAAATCGCAGTTGGACTCAATAGTGTATCGCAGAGATGGGCGTAGTACGAACTTTGACCCACAGATGGCACTGTTAACCGCGCTTTCTAGTTGCTACTTGCGACTCTTAGTTGCGACTTGTCACGGAAATCGCTGAAAGCAGTGCTAAATTGGACCAATAGATGGCTCACGTCTTTGAATGTGAAATACTACTTGTGACTGCTAACTGTGACTGAAATCGCAGTTAGATTCTGTAAAGTTGCTACTGTGATATCTGTGACTTCTCAGTCACTGTGATTTCTAACAGATACGCGATTTCCTGCCCACCACTAGCATTAACCCTTTCGCTGCTACAAAGACGTGCTCCCTGCATTCCGCGCTGTGGGCGATTTTGTCACTGCACTGCTCGCCTGTGCACACATTGTGTTCCGACTGCTTTGACACTCTTTATCATTCGATTCCACAAAAACTATTTGGCTCAAAAATTAGATTTTTACCTATCCTCTTGACTGATACCTTCCCCCCATAAATGACTTAATTTTGTTTCGATGTTCAACGCAGTTATTATGCAGCATTAAATATAGTAAACCATTGCACGAAATTTTGAAGAGTTTGCAGAGGTAAAGTCCATAGAGTATACTTTCCGGATGGTCGATTTTAGTTACCACAATGTTGAGAATGAAATGTGGACAAGATACCTATATATTTCATTTAATTTAAGTACCACATAAGTGTCGTATGTAATATTCAGAAATATTCCACCTTTCGCGACTGTAACAAAAGTTTTACTTACACTGGGCACGTTTGGCTTTATTTTAAAGCACTTCAATCAATCAAAAGGAAGTAGACAAAAAAAATACATTAAACAAAACTGTGGACTTACAAAAACATTAGGACTTGAATATACCGTCTGTCAGTGAAGTGCTCAGAGCTATGTCAAATATAATTTTGTGTGTGGCACACACAAACAGCATTTATTTGCTAAAACACTGATGAGCCAACACAAACGTTGAATATTGTGCTACCGCAGCACAAAACTACGAAAGGTGACTTGGCAATGGAGGACACAAAATACAGTCCTCTTATGATGCTTCAAAAGAGAGAAACGCATCTGGTCTAAATAAGTCGCTTATTACAGTTGCAGAAGAGGGATATATTTCAATACCATTGGTAAAACTGCGACTGTGGAACAAAAACAAGAAATAGAACATGAATACCATTGTGTATGTGCCATACCTTTTCACCTTTCACTTTAAAATAAAGCCAAACGCGCCCTGTGTAAATAAAACTTTTATTACAGTCGCGAAAGACGGAATATTTCTCAATATTACATACGACACCTATGTGGTACTTAAATTAAATGAGATATTGTTATACAGTAAATATTATATGAAATTTAGGTATCTTGTCCACATTTCATTCTCAACATTGTGGCAACTAAAATCGACCATACGGAAAGTATACACTATGGACTTTTATCTCTGCAAACTCTTCAAAATTTCGTGCAATGGTTTACTACATTTAATGCTACACATCAAAACAAAATTAAGTCATTTATGGGGGGAAGGTATCAGTCAAGAAGACGTGTAAAAATCAAATTTTTTGGCCAAATAGTTTTTGTGAAATCGAATGATAAGTGTGTCAAAGCAGTGGGAACACCATGTGTCTGCACAGGCGAGAAGTGCAGTGATGACAAAATCGCGCACAGCGCGGAATGCGGGGAGCACGTGTCTGCAGCAGCAAAAAAGTTAATGAAGAGGCAAAGCACTAGAAATTTCATTCAAACGAATAAAAATCGTGAAGTAAGGCACTCCAATATTGTTTTTAAATAAAGAAAATATTAAACACCATACAAGATCTGAACTCGTGACCTTTCACTTGGCAGCCCAACACCTTAAGCGTTCCGCTACATCGGCTCATCGAACGGTGGAACTCCATAAGGAGTCTAACAACTCACGCAACTACTTATAAACACTGTTAGTATGACTATGAATTACTCACGCTTCGTCGAAGTACAATAGGAAATAAACAATTACCGCTGTTCTTTATTGCGAAAAAGCAGTTCGTGAGATTCAAACAAACACCTTGCCTTGCTATCGCCTGAATTAGGAGTCTTATTGCTTGTATGGTTTAATTAATTAATAGAATATGAAGCAATTGGTATAAAGAATGCTTTTTCCAAACTTTCTGTAAAAGAAAGTCTGCTATCAAGACATTGCTTTTGTTCTATTACTGTATTTATGACTGAACGTTTCTAAAACTGAAGAGACTCGTCTGTGCTCTGCACTGCAGTCGAGATCTGGCAACGTCGTTCTCTGTTCATTGGCTGACTGTGTTTTCTGACGTCAGATGCGCAGAACGAACCTAAACTCGGCCGCCAAGATATATGACGCGCACTTTAGCACCCTGTGCTGACGCCATTTTGTGAAGGTGCCACAAAAGTCTGACGCTGGGCCCACTAGTGGAGTGTCTCGCTAAGTACGTGTCCCGGCGGCACACCAGCCCACCCTCCATTACTATGGTCTGTGCGCCCCCATTCCACCCACAGGTGGGGGGAGGGGGAGGAATGGGGGAGGAGCAGTGACCGATACTCCTCGCCTGTCGCCCTGCATACCTGAGCACATGCTCCCACATTTTCTAAACTGCCTGGCTGTTTTGCCTTCTATGGCGGTGGAGACTGCTGTGCCCAACAGCAGCCTTGGTTGACCAGAGGGAAAACGCTGTTACCACATGGACGCTATTCTTCCATCTCAAAATACAGCATGCAAAACTACGTTATAACCAACATCACTCCTAATCTCTGTCAGTCCTCCATACTGTTCAATGCAGAGGCTATTGTTTCTCCTTAACCTGACGCAAGTGCCCTAATCTGCATGTGGATCATAACTGATCAGTTAGGTGAAAGACAGGCGACCCTAAATTGTTAGTCACCTTTCAGTTCTTCAGCATGCTACTGCTGCTGTTGACGCCCAGAAAGATTCTGCCAGCATTTCTAGCTTCGCTAGTGAGCAAATTCACACATTCTTAATCACATTTCATCTCCTTGTGTAATGGTATAGCCATCTTCTACACTCACTTAAGTCTCAGAGCCTGATCCAGTCATTTTCTTCAGATACAGCTAGTTGTATTGTTAAGCTTACTCACTGCTTGGACTTGTCATCGGACTGGTAGCTATAGTCGCCTTTTCTGGACATCTTAAATATTTGGCACCAGTGTACATGGTTGGCCAGGTTAACGAATTGCTGTGCTGAAGTTTAAAACTGGCATGTCGAAATCCATCACACTGCAGTGGAATTCCAAGGATCTTGTGAAGCTCTCTCATCGTTTTACACATTAAACTAAATTTGAAAACTGTAATTCACAAAAACTTAAATGTATGTATTTCAATGAAATACATAAATATCCAACAGATGGCACCATATCCTTAACGCCTTGTTCTGCACTTTCGGGAGTAATGCAATGTGGTTGTTGGTGGCATTACCATATACCAGAGCTTTGTTTTCAGGCACTGGCTTCATTAGTGCCAGATACAGAGTGACACTGTGAAGTCATGCAGAAAGCTGTGTGTATTATCTGACTGCTTTCAGGATTGAGGGAGGAATATCGGCATCAAATTGAATATTCTGGGCACATTAACCACAAGGACCAGTGTGCCAACCAGCCTAGATACAGATTCTAGTGGTTTCCCACATTCTACTAGATGGATACTGGGCTAGTATCGACAACTTACTTCTGTTACAAAATTTGCACATGTTTTGAAAACATTTGCACAGTTTCACACAAGTTGCAGATAGGTTGGGTACACAAATTCCATCCCAGGGGGAAAATGGTAGCAACAGGGAGAGCATTCAGCCACACTACACTGTGTTCTAGTGGAGAATCACAGCTGACAGCAGCATCAGCATTTTCTTATCTTTGCTGACACAGCAGCATCATTACAGCTGGCAACTGTGTGTATCATAAACTAGATCACTCTTGACACATGTCAATGTTAGGGAGGGGAAGCCCAACACCCACGATGCTGAAGCAATGGTGCTTGTTATATTTTGCTGACATCAGCAATTTCTGGAATTCTGTCAACACATGAAAAGGCCTTGCAGGGAGACTAGAGATCTGCCCCCATGGACATGTGCACATGCACCCCGATGTGCCTACCCTCCATGACCCTGCATGCCCACTCTAATGCACAGCCAATGGCATGCTGGTAACTTGCTGAGTTTGGGCTTTCATGTGAATTTAGTGCAGTGCTGTCATACATGTTGCGCTGGCCCTTTTTGTGGGAGTGAGAGTCGACTGTAGCTCACACGTACATCAACCCGGTGTTACTCGTGTGCATACTGACATGTGCTACTGAGTTCTCAGAATCCAGTGTGTTCCCAAACACATTCCATAATGCCCTCGTTCAGTAGCCAGTTGCATGCAAGTTCACCCAAGCAATTTTAATTAGATTGCTGTATGTACTTCGAGGATGCAGCGACTTCCACCGATTTCAACCAATATGATTTCCTTTCTAGCTAGCTAGTGCTTGGGTATTTATTATAACAAATTAAATTATTGCTCGAAAGTATCAAAATGATTTGACTAACTAAAACATTCATATTTCTTTACGTACTACACGAATATGTAATAAAAAAATGGGGGTTCCTATTTAAAGAAAAGCAGTTGAGTTCCGTTTGACCTATGGCAGCGCCATCTAGCGGGCCAACCATAGCACCATCTGGTTTCCCCCTTCAAGGTACACAAGTTTCGTTCTTTGTAGTTGTTTCGTTTGACACTTATTTCGTGAGATATTTGGCCCGGTCATGATCAAAGGGGGGGGGGGGGGGGGGGGGGGGGGGAAGACCATCACAGTGCTCGGAATTCCAAATAAAGAGTGAAAAAGAATATTATAGGTGGGAACAGAATGGATTGTGTGATTGATTTTTTCCAAGTCTCCTTAAGTGTATTAGACATCAACACAGTATTTACAAAGAACTCCACTGTACTCTGTGCCAACCACTTCCATGTAGTATCAGTTAATGAATAACCTACATAACTCTTTGGTTTGTAGTTATTACTGGAGAACCTGGATAGTCTTGTTACTAACATTGGCAACACAAATTACACCGAAATTGGTAAGCTCCTTAGCAAGAAGAATTTAAATGTACTTACCAGTGGCGTCTCCTGTGGGTGTGCAGGTCGTGCGCCAGCATCTAAATAAAATTAGAAAATTTACGATATTATTCTTAATCAGGACAAATTACATTATATCTGCGATTTTGCTTGATAGTGGTTCAACTCGACCGTCTACAGCCAGACTAGCCCCTGGCAGTAAACAACGCGCTAAATATGAGCCAAGACGTTGGCACCGTTTAGCTGCTAAATCCCCAGTTGTGCGAGTGTCAAAACGACTAGGCACGTTGCTGGCTGTCCCACTGCTGTTGTGTTGGTTACTTCTTGTGTTTTTTGTGTACATGAAGATTGCGATCGCTTTGAAATGTGTAGTAAAAGCATTTTGCAAAAAAATATTACACAGTCCTTTCTCATTACCATCTTACACAGAGAAGAAACAAATTATTGACGATGGCAGATCATGCCGTAACTTAACAGTATAGGTGTGTTTAAAGGCAAAATGTGGTTATACTGGAAAGGGATTTGAGAGGCATTTCCGTACGGACTTGTACGAGTTACCAGATTGGCTTCACAACTCTTATTGTTGTAACTGTTTGTTATTTCCTAGAAAGAAAACTATTTGGTATAATCCAGCGTACTGTGATTTAAATCATCTTAATACTGCAGTGAAGAACATGGTGAATCTAAAATTCACCTTTCTACTCTTTTAATATACAAAAGATTTCATTCATGCCCTGTTAGTGTTGACATTCCTTTGAGTTCTCAAGGAAGGGTTGATACAGAGTTGCACAATGAGAAAGCAAGAAAGAACATGCAAATATTGAACAGATTAATTAATGCAGTTTGCTTTTTAACAGAACAGGAAGTACCCTTTCGAGGCCACGAGAAAAATCAAGAATGTGTGAACAAATGAAATTACATGGAATTTCTTCTTTCAAATTCCGAATTTGATCCTCCGTTGAAAGAACATTTAGTAACGTCTACAGTTTTCCACGGCATATTGGGAAGCATTCAAAATGATTTAATAAATGCAGTAGCTGGTGTTTGTGGGATGAAATCTGTAATGAAATTAAGAATACGGATTTTGTGGCTATTATGCTTGATAAAATATAATCAAATATAAGCAACAAATCACAGTTATCAACTGCATTCCGTTACTTTACAGTTTCACAGAAAAAAGTAGTGGAACGATTTATTGGGTTTAGCGATGTGGGTGCTACAGCTCTTTTTAATCATCATCTCGATGAAATAATGGAACTTGGTAAGTGTGTCGACAAACTAATTTCCAAAAACTATGATGGTGCTGCTGTCATGAGCAGCCACCTCAATGGACTCCGACATAAAACTCTGGAAAAATATCATAAGGCTCCGTGAATGCACTGCTGTCTCAAGGATCTCAAAGTATTTTTTCGTGACCTTAAATCACTGCCTACATTTTTTTTCTTGTTCTTGTAAGAGGTTACATGAGCTTTCAACATTTTTGTCCCGAAAACTACCACCATTGTCTAATACCGAATGGAGTTTTATCTCTAGACTTATTCACACAACCTGTGAGAACAGAGAGACATTGATAATGTTCTTTGAACGTGTTCATCAACCTGGAAACTTCCACCATGTTACTGCAATGATCGCAAATAAATTTTGTAGCTTCCTAAAGGATATCCGGAACACATCTCTAATAAACGTTTGAAACAACTTACTTGCCCATTCAGATATTTTATTTATTACACTTCAATCCAAAAACACTGATATTTTGTGTGCCAGTACCGAAATTACAGAATTTCAGAAGCAGATGCAAAAGGAAAGAGAGAATTTCGAAGCAGTGTCGTCTTCCGTTCCTGTTACTGTGAAAAATGAAGAAACGATTCAAATAAAAGGAGAAAATTGAACACTCAATCCCTGCAACTATATTTCAGGTGAATTTATTGTGAAATTATTGGTAATATCAGCAATCATTGACAATTAGATTTACAGCAACAAAAATGGCTCATTTCAGAAAGGAGAGGATTTTCCTAACGATTTATTGAATAAAGTGAACAATATTTACGTCGGTGTTTCCAAAGTAAGCAAACTCCAGAACGTACCTCATTTATGGTATGCTTCTGATGAAGAGGTGGACAAAACACCAATTCAGATTGAAAATTATACATTGGAGATTAATTTAATGAGTGGTTTTACAGAAATATACAAATTAGCATTGCTGGTTTCAACAATTCCTTCCACTATGTCATCTTTCGAGAGGTCATTCTCATCACTGTAGAGGATACACACGTACTGCCACTCTTCTCAAATGCAGAACCGGATGACTAACTTAAGTTTTATCTCAATCGAGAAAGAATTACTTGCCAACTTACTAGAGGGCTAATCCAGGTTCTACGAAGCGGTAACCAAGAAATTTATGCAGATGGAAAGAAGAATGGATTTCGAGTTCAAATAACTTTATTTAGACAGCTTTAGTACTTTTGGTTTTTTATTTATTTTAGCTATTAAAATTACCTCTCAGATTCTTTTAAGTCGATTTTTTTGTCTAGTTCAGTTTCACCAATAATATTCCAAAATTAAATGCTCACGCATGTCTAACACGTCGCTAGCTATGTGACACGCGTGGCACCACCGCCCCTGTGCCCGTGCGATCAACACGTCCGCCGGACCGGGCGACAGACGTTCTGTAGTCGGTGCGATATCCAGTACCAAAGTGAGACTGGCGACGTTCACTTCAACCAGCACTAAGAGCAGAGACGGACGCACGTTCTGTACTAAGGAAGCACTCAACATTGGAGCAAATGAAAAAGGTTCATTTACGCCAGTTCGTTGTCTCCGCAAATGCAGCAACGGTACTTCCAAAGAAAACATAGGGGACAGCCTATTAGCGACGGCCGATATTCGTCATAGCCATTCCTGAGAGCTGCGTACATTGCTGTCGCTGTGGGGAAGATTACGGCACTTGGCATCACCGACGTCCCATCTCGTTACACTCCGCGACATAGTTGCTGGAGTTTCCTCGCCTCACCGCGTCGCCTTCAAATGAATGAGGCGACTGCTGACATGTAGTATGTCATATGTAGACTTGTTTGTAGAACCGAGAATTCATGGTTATCAAACAGCTTCAGGACTATATCTTCAGTTCATTTAAACAAGTCTGTCAGTTATGTAACAGTTCATTTAAATAAGTCTGTCAGTTATGTAAAGCCGTCTCCTAAAATAATAATTTGTTGGGTATTCGTTATCAATCGCAACAGAGAGAGAGACTGTCAATTTTCTCAATATAATGTTCGTCGAATGGGATGAAGAGTTTATATCACTCACCCACCAAATAAAATAAATTTTCGTAGTCTTACTGTAGATACATGCGTTTTGCAGAATATGCCAACACACCGTAATATCCAAGTGTTTTATTTTTTAAGTCTGCCGCTAATTGCCGCCGGCCGGAGTGGCCGTGCGTTTCTAGGCGCTACAGTCTGGAGCTGAGCGACCGCTACGGTCGCAGGTTCGAATCCTGCCTCGGGCATGGATGTGTGTGATATCCTTAGGTTAATTAGGTTTAATTAGTTCTAAGTTCTAGGCGACTGATGACCTCAGAAGTTAAGTCGCGTAGTGTTCAGAGCCATTTCAACCATTTGCTAATTGCCTTCTCACTACACTGTGCAGACACTGATGTGTAACTGGAAAGCAAGAGAAACGTTGTTCTTCACAGTACCGCCAGTGGCACAGTCTGTCCATTGCGATTTTGTCACTCCGTGATACGCAGTTCACCTAGAGGACTAAAACTTTTTCCTCCGCCATTTTGCTTAGTTTAGCATTACTTCAAACACACACACAAACATTTTGCAGAATATGCCAATGCACTGTAATGTTGAAATGTATAGATTTAATAGTTAGAGCCATTTTTATTCAAAATGTGCTGCTACTTGTCTTCTCACTACATCATGCAAACATTGACATGTAATCTGGATAATAACAAAATTAATTTGTTAGCAAGTTTAGACTTAAAAGCAATAACCTTGCGTTCCAGTGCTACGAACTTCGATGTCCCTGCAAGTTCGGTTGTTTTTATTTTCTTTATTTGTGTCGATAATAGGTCCTCGACACATAATTTTCGATTTTAGTTTAGCAGGTCAGAAAGTTTTTCAGGTATCCCATCGTGTAGGTTCAACTGTCCTGAAAACCGTTTGGTCTCTGTTTTATTTTATTAATTATACAATGACGATCTGAGCTAGAGCACTAAAAGGGCCTGACACGTGGTTTTCTTCGTTAACCTCGTTGTTCTTCATATACGTCTCCAAAAATGGAAATACCGCCGCGTCCATTTAATTTAGTTATAAAATTGTCCTCTCTTCCGTGACCAGTTTGCGCCGCATTTTCCGACCTACACTCACGACTCGGGAACAACGACATATGACCTGGAGCCTCCCAACATTTCAAGCTATTTGGCCTCGCAAATTAGTTTCCTCTAATTTTAACAAAAAGAGGGCTAATGTGGAAAGCACAATAAAAGTATGTTTTTCTTTGCCAACGCTTAAGACCCAAATGAGGAGATGTGTGGGTCATTTAATTATTATCTACGCATTAAATTCGCCAAGTGCGTCACTGCAAGACCTGATGTCATGGCAGAGACGAGAGAATTGTTGCAACATCTGCTGGCCGGAACTATGCTCATCTAGTGTATCATATCGCCTGTTCGCCGCCCCCCTCCCCCCCCCCCCCCCGCCCCCGACCACCACCATAATTTGTGTCAGATAAAAACTATTTTAACGAAGAATGTCTCCCAGTGGCGAGATGCAAATGCTCAGACGAATGATTTACGCAGAGAGTTGCCCATGGTTGAAAGTAATGTTCATGGCACACTTCCATTAATGACTTAGACAGGTGAAATGTACACCAGCATAGGTCAATACGGTAGAGCGTACAGAGGCAATGCAGGTCAGTTTATCCCGTTTACTAATCACTCAGATGGAAACATGATTCTGATACCCACTCTATAATCAGTGCTTTAGCAAGAAAACATCGACAATTTCAAGCCTTTTCTCCTGAAAAGTAATTACCACATACCGTTGTACTTATAAAAGTTTTAAGGCTGTCCTTCCTAAAACTTATATATGAAATGTATTTACCGTTGCGAACAGGGACAACCATCATCCATATAATGCAATGATGACAATGAAAACTTGTACGAGACCGGGTCTCGAACCCGGATTCCCCACTTATCGCGAGCGGTCGCCTTACGATGTGGCTATCCGTGTACGAGTCATGGTCAGACCCAAACTTTCATATGTCGTTAACCATGCGTCTACACACTGTACTCGTACATCCATTATGTATATTCCCGTATAGGGGAGACGTTTTAAGTGAAAGTCGCTTGGTCAGTATCGACAGATAAATACGATATCGCAATTCCTGTGTTATTCCGAATTACGATGCAATGTTCGTTCGGACATGCATGCGTAGCCTAATGGTAAGGCGACCGCTCACAATAAGCGGGAAATCCGTATTCGAGTCCTGATCCGGTACAGATTTTCGTTCTCATTATTCCATTATACAGCTCATGGTTGTCCCTATTGGCAACTGTGAATACATTTCATGTATTTCATTATGGCTGTTGTCGCTGTATTGTCTCTTCCTTCAGACGTGCAATCATGTCCAAAGGAACATTGCATTGTAATCCGGAATAACACAAACCCTGCAATATCGTATTCTTAAAACTTGGACAGAGTAACAGAAGATACAGTTTACTACAGCCTACATCCAAGGAGACAGAGCATTTTGTACGTCAGAAACCACCGAGTACTGTGAAATGTATGAGCAATTTGAAAGAATTTTCCTAATGTAATTTTGGTCGACTTGGGTCCAGGAATGACTTCCTCAAGAAATTTGTTCAATTTGTTAATCTGAACAATATAACAGCAAGCAAGATAGCTTGCATAAGTACTTTGAATGTTACCAGAGACGACCGCCTTTCCCACAGGGATGCACTAGGAATATTGAAAGCAAAGTCACCCATAAATATTAGAGAGAAGTTGGTACATGCACCCAACACACAGTTAGAGCACTTTATGTGAATATTAGACTCAACAGATTTAATACGTGAGGATTCGAAAGACAATGGCAGTACCTGTACCCAACACACATTCGCCCCTACCCCCTACGCTCCACCCTGCCGCCTCCCCCCCCCCCCCCCCCAAGCTGTAACACGTCCATCATTGTCAAAAAAAGCTGTGGTATATAAACTGATGGTTTCAGTTATTTCAACTTCGGAAAAGACTACAGTCTCCTCACAATTCCAATCTAAGAAAAACTAGCGTCATTGCTGTGAGTGACTCTTCCGAGCCCATGAATTCAGTACCACAAGTTCATTCCTTGCCATGTACTCTTCACTCGCAGCCAAAGCGTGTCATGTGCTATTGCTGAATAAGTACTGCTGAATAACAAATTGTTCATTTTCTTCGACATTTCAGCTGCAGTAAGTTTTTTGCTTGAGTGTACTAAAATCAGAAAGTACAACGGGCTAGAGGACAAATGTAAGGATGTAGAGGCTTATCTCATGAAGAGTAAGATAGATACTCCCTACAGGAAAATTAAAGAGAAAAGAGAAAAGAGAACCACTTGTATGAATATCAAGAGCTCAGATGGAAACCCAGTACTAAGCAAGGAAGGTTCAAATGGCTCTGAGCACTATGGGACTCAACTGCTGTGGTCATCAGTCCCCTAGAACTTAGAACTACTTAAACCTAACTAACCTAAGGACATCACACACATCCATGCCCGAGGCAGGATTCGAACCTGCGACCGTTGCAGTCGCACGGTTCCGGACTGCGCGCCTAGAACTGCGAGACCACCGCGGCCGGCAGCAAGGAAGGGAAAGCAGAAACGTGGAAGGAGTATATAGAGGGTCTATACAAGGGCGATGTACTTGAGGACAATATAATGGAAATTGAAGAGGAGGTAGATGAAGATGAAAACGGAGATACGATACTGCGTGAAGAGTTTGACAGAGCACTGAAAGACCTGAGTCGAAACAAGGCCCCCGGAGTAGACAACGTTCTATTGGAACTACTGACGGCCTTAGGAGAGCCAGTCCTGACAAAACTCTACCATTTGGTGAGGATGATGTATGAAACAGGCGAAATACCCTCACACTTCAAGAAGAATATAATAATTCCAATCCCGAAGAAAGCAGGTGTTGACAGATGTGAAAATTGCCGAACTATCGGTTTAATAAGTCACAGCTGCAAAATACTAACGCGAATTCTTTACAGACGAATGGAAAAACTGGTAGAAGCCGACCTCGGGGAAGATCAGTTTGGATTCCGTAGAAATGTTGGAACACGTGAGGCAATACTGACACTACGACTTATCTTAGGAGCTAGACTAAGGAAGGGCAAACCTACGTTTCTAGCATTTGTAGACTTAGAGAAAGCTTTTGACAATGTTGATTGGAATACTCTCTTTCAAATTCTGAAGGTGGAAGGGGTAAAATACAGGGAGCGAAAGGCTATTTCCAAATTGTACAGAAACCAGATGGCAGTTGTAAGAGTCGAGGGACATGTAAGGAAAGCAGTGGTTGGGAAGGGAGTGAGACAGGGTTGTAGTCTCTCCCCGATGTTATTCAATCTCTATATTGAGCAAGCACTGAAAGAAACTAAAGAAAAATTCGGAGTAGGTATTAAAATCCATGGAGAAGAAATAAAAACTTTGAGGTTCGCCGATGAATTTGTAATTCCGTCAGAGACAGCAAAGGACTTGGAAGAGCAGTTGAACGGAATGGATAGTGTCTTGAAAGGAGGATACAAGATGAACATCAACAAAATCAAAACGAGGATAATGGAATGTAGTCGAATTAAGTCGAGTGATGCTGAGGGAATTAAGATTAGGAAATGAGACACTTAAAGTAGTAAAGGAGTTTTGCTATTTGGGGAGCAAAATAACTGATGATGGTCGAAGTAGAGAGGATATAAAATGTAGACTGGCAATGGCAAGGAAAGAGTTTCTGAAGAAGAGAAATTTGTTAACATCGAGTATTGATTTAAGTGTCAGGAAGTCATTTCTGAAAGTATTTGTACGGAGTGTAGCCATGTATGGAAGTGAAACATGGACGATAAATAGTTTAGACAGGAAGAGAATAGAAGCTTTCGAAATGTGGTGCTACAGAAGAATGCTGAAGATTAGATGGGTAGATCACATAACTAATGAAGAGGTATTGAACAGAATTGGGGAGAAGAGAAGTTTGTGGCACAACTTGACTAGAAGAAGGGATCGGTTGGTAGGGCATGTTCTGAGGCATCAAGGGGTCACCAATTTAGTACTGGAGGGCAGCGTGGAGGGTAAAAATCGTAGAGGGAGACCAAGAGATGAATACACTAAGCAGATTCAGAAGGTGTAGGCTGCAATAGGTACTGGGAGATGAAGAGGCTTGCACCGCATAGAGTAGCATGGAGAGTTGCATCAAACCAGTCCTAGGACTGAAGACCACAACAACAACAACAACAACGAACGTATATAGTTTTTAATAGCAGAACACAGTTTACAGTGAAGGCAAATAACTTTCTGGGAAGTGTATTTATCATGTACCATTCGTCCAGAACAAGTCTACCCGCTTAAGGTTACAAATATAAAATATATTATTCACACGGAGTTGATTGAGGGCGTCAGGTATAATTCACAGTTCCTTCACGAGACCTGTCAAGTGGACTTGTTGACAGTTTAATTTGGACCCTTGCGACTAACTATACGCCTGACATCAGTTCTGAGTTCTGGTGCATAAATTATCGATCGTGCAATTTGCATGTAGATGCCCAGATGGAAGTAATCCCTGAATGACACCAATGATCATCATCATCTAGTCAGTTCTGAGTACACATTAGACTCCAGTTCGAGTAACAGGTATTTTTTTAAAAAGCAGTCTTCCTTATCTTGGTGTACAGTTAAAAAAGAAAAAAGGAAAAAAAACAGCATAATAAAAATAGCATATAAACGCAGTAAGCAACTTACAGCCATGCCTTTTTCTGTCCTTCGAAACGATTCTTATATTGGCAGATTGGATTGTTAGATAAAAAAATAGCATCATCTTGTTCTCCGGACAAGAGGTCTCTATTAATGACATGCTCGAGGTAATTCTAAGCATGTGACGGCTCTCGAGACCATCGACAAAAGTTTATTATGAGTGCAAAATTTAAAAGTATAATGATATTGTCGTCTCGGATGCTAACTAGAGATTCAACTGGCTAATTTGAAAGTTTTCTTTACCTCTCGCATATTGGCAACAACTCCTTTGTAACGATCGCTGTATCTTAAGTATAGCCATATAGTATAGGTGGTTGACGAGTGGATACAGATGTTGCTGATGAGGTCGAAAATGGAAAAGGAGGGTGTAGCTGACGAGTGGGTGTAGATGTTGTTGATGAGATCGAAAATGAAAAAGCAGGGTGTCACATCTCGCTTCGACACAGACTACACTTCTGGAATATCACTACGTGGGTTTAATGCTACTCCCACAGGTGTACAAGTAGATGAGAAGTGATTACTTTATTAAGAAAGTACGACAGAGAAAGACAATGTGACATATATAATTTGCTAAGTTGTTAATTTGGAGTACTTCAGATTTGTACGAATGGGAAAAATCCGTTATTTATAATAGAATGGGAAGTACCCTCGGTCATGCACTTATAAAGTGGTTTGCAAGCTATAGGTATAGATGAAGATTTGTATGTATTCCTAAGCCAAACGCAAAACAGATAACACAAGTACCGACGTAGTTTGCGATCATTTTAATCCGTTGGAATCACTTTCAATTCACAGGATATTAATATTCTCTCTTATAGTGGATTACCGCTAGAAACGTGCATTGGAGATCTTCCTCGTACTTAAATGAGGGACGTTTTGGAGGTTTAGCTAAGAAAGTGTTGGCAACCTGAAAGGCTAGACTCAGTGCTCCCGAAATGTTGCACGACACCCTTCTTCTTTCAGTAATGTACTTTTCAGCTGACTACAGAATATGGAGTCATTTTCCACCATATCTTGTTTCAGTGCTGGACCACAGACCTTAGAGTACCCATTTGAAAACTCTGTCTCCCCCCCCCCTCTCTCTCTCTCTCTCTCCCTCTCTCTCTCTCTCTCACTCTATGTGTCTGTATCAGAAGACGGGCGTCATCCCTGCTGGTCTACTAAGAGATCAGTCACAATGGACCTCCACGTAGGTGCCACGTTAGTTGAAATATTGTGGGGGATGACCAGTGATATCTGTTCGTAGCTGGACAGACTACTCAAAGGCGTCGTTGCAAGGAAAAGCGCGACTGTCTTCGGCGGAGACGTCGTATTCGCGAAGTGTTCGGAGTTCTTAGTAATTTTCGCGCTTTTGACGTTTAAGCTATTTTTTTCTTTTGCTTTGAACTAAATTGGCCGCGAGCTATGTTGCATATGGATGCAGTAACTGAAGGCCGACAGAAAGCAACATTCAGCTCCGTAGTTGAGTTACTTATCCTACAAAACTGAAAATAAATGACATCTGAAAAAAGCAAATAAAGTTAGTAAAAATGTCAAACCTTTTTAGTTTTCGTTCTTTTTTTGTGTTCAGTAGTCATACATCTACCTCCTCTCCAGTTCCAACTTAAGGGAATTGGAGTCAAGCTCAAGAATTTAAAACGTATGTGGCCAGCGGAGTGACAGCTGTCATTTGAGACTAACCATCCGACTGTAGGATCTCCACTAGCACTGACGCACTTTCTCACTACGGGACGCGCTTTGTAACACTTCGTTATTTAGCACAGGCAGCTGGTGCCACAGCCAGGTCGTCCAGCTCTTTATGCCGCCACTTTCGCCTTTCCGCCCAAAATACAGCGATGAACACTTCTATTAATTGTGTTCGATCTAGAATGCTTTAAGAGCTTCAGCTACCGAGAACAGCAGGAATTGTCAAGTTTTTTAGCTCACAGGCCATGCCCAGGCCCGAGTGGCAAAGTGCTCAGCCTCGCTTCACATTCCCGCCACTGACACGCCACGTTGTCTGAGCGTGAGGAGGGGGAAGGGGAAAACAGAGAACTCGCCGCATCCAAACGGTAGTACAGTCGTACTGCATACGACTTGGTATTACATTTCACATTTCTCAACTTAGATCACAAACGAAATAATTTTTCAGTATTAATCAATCAGAAATATGGCGGTCGAAATAGTGTGGCACTTTTGCAACCTCGTTATGGAGATACAAATGCACTTGAGAAAAGCTATGCAGACATCCCGGACAGTTGTCACACAAAAAAGATTTCTTATTAAAAATGATATTACTTGCAAGTCAATCAATTACATCTGCAAATGCTCAGGGCCGCTTTCAACTGAAAACCTTTATAACACTATCGTTGTAATTCTTGCAAGGCCACAATGAATTCTTCAAACCTCGTGCTTTCTTTAACACCAGTGAGCTTAGGGAACTGCATTGTCTTTGTCAGATTTTCTTTTTAAATGCATCTCCATCAAATCAGATAGAAGTTACCTTGCAGTGTCTTACTGTGGGCAGTGTGTTGTAGAGTCCAAAGATGCGAAATCTACAATCCATTCTGGATGTTCTGATTTTCGTTCCAGCATTCCTTTTTCCTGCATAAATTCAACAACAGCGAAATTCAAGTCGAAAAATCGTTCCAGGCATACCCCTAGACTTAACCAATGCACTTTCCAAAAAAAATGGTTCAAATGGCTCTGAGCACTATGGGATTTAACTTCTAAGGTCATCAGTCCCCTAGAACTTAGAACTACTTAAACCTAACTAACCTAAAGACATCACACACATCCATGCCCGAGGCAGGATTCGAACCTGCGACCGTAGCGGTCGCGCGGTTCCAGACTGTAGCGCCTTTAACCGCTTGGCCACCTCGGCCGGCCAATGCACTTTCCAGTAATATGTGAAGTCTCCAAACACTTCGTTTGTTTCCGCTGAAAACTGTTGCAACGGAAAAAGGAATAATGGGTGCGCCTTCAGAAATTTTGCTGTTCGTATCATCAATTTCTTCAGGTGCTCCATGGATGCAAATTTAGCACAAAGTGCTTCTTGATATGTAGAACAACGAATCCCATCTGTCGATCTTTGTAATTTTTTGCTCCTTCACTCTCATCTCGTTTCATAGCAAATCAGCAGTACCCGTGGCTTATGCTAAGTGAGAATGTTCATCCCTCTCTTCTGTCATTCCGATTCATTTAAAAATGGCTCTGAGCACAATGGGACTCAACTGCTGAGGTCATTAGTCCCCTAGAACTTAGAACTAGTTAAACCTAACTAACCTAAGGACATCACACACATCCATGCCCGAGGCAGGATTCGAACCTGCGATCGTAGCGGTCTCGCGGTTCCAGACTGCAGCGCCAGAACCGCGCGGCCACTTCGGCCGGCTCCGATTCATTTAAAGGACTGAGCGATAGATAGGTAGACTGCCTCTTTCTGCGCAAACAGCCACTGGATCTGCGAACGTCCTTCATACCACGAACACCGAGCGAGGTGGCGCAGTGGTTAGCACACTGGACTCGCATTCGGTAGGACGACGGTTCAATCCCGCGTCCGGCCATCCTTATTTAGGTTTTCTGTGACTTCCCTAAATAGCTTTAGGCAAATGCTGGGATGGTTCCTCTGACAGGGCACGGCCGACTTCCTTCCCTAATCCGATGAGACCGATAACCTCGCTGTTTGGTCTCTTCCCACCAAATCAACCCAACCCATACCACGAACAAATAGCGAAGGGTAAACAGCGCTGCCACCACGATTCTGTCGAACTCAGAGAGTTGTGTCGACCGCAGAATGCGGCACCGCATTCTAAATGACACGTCGCCCAGTTCTGGTCTCTTCCGAGGAGGAGCGAGCGAAGTCGTCTGACAGTCCAGGCCTCGGCCCGCCCGCGGCCCGCACATGCTGGACGCACGAAGTTTGGCATGCAGTGGCCGGCCCTGGACAGTAGTGAAGAGTAGCGAAGTTTCTATTGAAAATCTACCATGCGTCATGTTACCTGCCAGTAATGATAAGGTACTACCACCCTCCAGAATCTGGAAACACAAAGATGTTGTGTACTCAAGGAGCTGAAAATGAGATGGAAACGCCAGCGGTCCATGTCTCTTGCAGACACGGTGTGTTGCAGCCTTGGCTGGTAGCAAGAAGAAACTTGCATCAGCAGACCACAATACTGCTGACGACTCAGGTTGCGGAAGCAGGCACAGTACAGCCTTCACCGATAACGTGAACCGTTCAAGCCTGTCAGTTCTCAGATCAGTAGTGGGGCTAGCTTTCTGAAACCGCATCAAAGCTTGCGACTTTGACGATAGACGTGCGGCTCCCTATTATAAAGTCGAGAAAATTTATTACACCTTAGGGGATGCCATTATTCTGGAACTGTTAGCCAAAAATGATTTTCTCACACAGCTTTTCTCAAATATGAATGAGAAGGATTTGCAATTCTTAAATAACTGCAATGTATTGACGTGCCATGACGGCGATATAAATGGTGTGCACATCATGTCATTCACCATTGCATGAAAGTCTTGTTGTTGTTGTGGTCTTCAGTCCTGAGACTGGTTTGATGCAGCTCTCCATGCTACTCTATCCTGAGCAAGATTCTTCATCTCCCAGTACCTACTGCAACCTACATCCTTCTGAATCTGCTTAGTGTATTCATCTCTTGGACTCCCTCTATGATTTTTACCCTCCACGCTGCCCTCCAATGTTAAATTTGTGATCCCTTGATGCCTCAGAACATGTCCTACCAACCGGTCCCTTCTTCTTGTAAAGTTGTGCCACAAACTCCTCTTCTCCCCAGTTCTATTCAATACCTCCTCATTAGTTATGTGATCTACCAATCTAATCTTCAGCATTCTTCTGTAGCACCACATTTCGAATGCTTTTATTCTCTTTTTGTCCAAACTATTTATCGCCCATGTTTCACTTCCATACATGGCTACACTCCATACAAACACTTTCAGAAATGACTTCCTGACACTTAAATCTATACTCGATGTTAACAAATTTCTCTTCTTCAGAAACGATTTCCTTGCCATTGCCAGTCTACATTTTATATCCTCTCTACTTCGACCATCATCAGTTATTTTACTCCCTAAATAGCAAAACTCCTTTACTACTTTAAGTGCCTCATTTCCTAATCTAATCCCCTCAGCATCACCCGATTTAATTTGACTACATTCCATTATCCTCGTTTTGCTTTTGTTGATGTTCATCTTATATCCTCCTTTCAAGACACTGTCCATTCCGTTCAACTGCTCTTGCAAGTCCTTTGCTGTCTCTGACAGAATTACAATGTCATCGGCGAACCTCAAAGTTTTTACTTCTTCTCCATGAATTTTAATACCTACTCCGAATTTTTCTTTTGTTTCCTTTACTGCTTGCTCAATATACAGATTGAATAACATCGGGGATAGGCTACAACCCTGTCTTACTCCCTTCCCAACAACTGCTTCCCTTTCATGTCCCTTGACTCTTATAACTGCCATCTGGTTTCTGTACAAATTGTAAATAGCCTTTCGCTCCCTGTATTTTGCCCCTGCCACGTTTAGAACTTGAAAGAGAGTATTCCAGTTAACATTGTCAAAAGCTTTCTCTAAGTCTACAAATGCTAGAAACATAGGTTTGCCTTTCCTTAATCTTTCTTCTAAGATAAGTCGTAGGGTCAGTATTGCCTCACGTGTTCCAGTATTTCTACGGAATCCAAACTGATCTTCCCCGAGGTCGGCTTCTACTAGTTTTTCCATTCGCCTGTACTGTAAAGAATTCGTGTTAGTATTTTGCAGCTGTGGCTTATTAAACTGATAGTTCGGTAATTTTCACATCTGTCAACACCTGCTTTCTTTGGGATTGGAATTATTATATTCTTCTTGAAGTCTGAGGGTATTTCGCCTGTTTCATACATCTTGCTCACCAGATGGTAGAGTTTTGTCAGGACTGGCTCTCCCAAGGCCGTCAGTAGTTCCAATGGAATGCTGTCTACTCCGGGGGCCTTGTTTCGACTCAGGTCTTTCAGTGCTCTGTCAAACTCTTCACACAGTATCGTATCTCCCATTTCATCTTCATCTACATCCTCTTCCATTTCCATAATATTGTCCTCAAGTACATCACCCTTGTATAGACCCTCTATATACTCCTTCCACCTTTCTGCTTTCCCTTCTTTGCTTATAACTGGGTTTCCATATTAGCTCTTGATATTCATGCAAAAGGTTCTCTTTTCTCCAAAGGTCTCTTTAATTTTCCTGTAGGCTGTATCTATCTTACCCCTAGTGAGATAAACCTCTAGATCCTTACATTTGTCCTCTAGCCATCCCTGCTTAGCCATTTTGCACTTCCTGTCAATATCATTTTTGAGACATTTGTATTCCTTTTTGCCTGCTTCATTTACTGCATTTTTATATTTTCTCCTTTCATCAATTAAATTCAATATTTCTTCTGTTACCCAAGGATTTCTACTAGCCCTCGTCTTTTTACCTACTTGATCCTCTGCTGCCTTCACTGCTTCATCCCTCAAAGCTACCCATTTTTCTTCTACTGTATTCCTTTCCCCCATTCTGTCAATTGTTCCCTTATGCTCTCCCTGAAACTCTCTACAACCTCTGGTTCTTTCAGTTTATCCAGGTCCCATCTCCTTAAATTCCCACCTTTTTGCAGTTTCTTCAGTTTTAATCTACAGGTCATAACCAATAGATTGTGGTCAGAGTCCACATCTGCCCCTGGAAATGTCTTACAATTTAAAACCTGGTTCCTAAATCTCTGTCTTACCATTATATAATCTATCTGAAACCTGTCAGTATCTCCAGGCTTCTTCCATGTATACAACCTTCTTTCATGATTCTTGAACCAAGTGTTAGCAATGATTAAGTTGTGCTCTGTGCAAAATTCTATCAGGCGGCTTCCTCTTTCATTTCTTAGCCCCAATCCATATTCACCTACTACGTTTCCTTCTCTCCCTTTTCCTACTACCGAATTCCAGTCACCCATGACTATTAAATTTTCGTCTCCCTTCACTATCTGAATAATTTCTTTTATTTCATCATACATTTCTTCAATTTCTTCATCATCTGCAGAGCTAGTTGGTATATAAACTTGTACTACTGTAGTAGGTGTGGGCTTCGTGTCTCTCTTGGCCACAATAATTCGTTCACTACGCTGTTTGTAGTAGCTTACCCGCACTCCTATTTTTCTATTCATTATTAAACTAACTCCTGCATTACCCCTACTTGATTTTGTATTTGTAACCCTGTATTCGCCTGACCAAAAGTCTTGTTCCGCCTGCCAGCGAACTTCACTAATTCCTACTATATCTAACTTTAAACTATCCATTTCCCTTTTTAAATTTTCTAACCTACCTGCTCGATTAAGGGATCAGACATTCCACGCTCCGATCCGTAGAACGCCAGTTTTCTTTCTCCTGATAACGACGTCCGCCTGGTTAGTCCCCGCCCGGAGATCCGAATGGGGGACTATTTTACCTCCGGAATCTTTTACCCAAGAGGACGCCATCATCATTTAACCATACAATAAAGCTGCATGCCCTCGGGAAAAATTACGGCTGTAGTTTCCCCTTGCTTTCAGCCGTTCGCAGTACCAGCACAGCAAGGCCGTTTTGGTTAGTGTTACAAGGCCAGATCAGTCAATCGTCCAAACTGTTGCCCCTGCAACTACTGAAAAGGCTGCTGCCCCTCTTCAGGAACCACACGTTTGTCTGGTCTCTCAACAGATACCCCTCCGTGATGGTTGCACCTACGGTACGGCTATCTGTATCGCTGAGGCATGCAAGCCTCCCCACCAACGGCAAGGTCCATGGTTCATGGGTTCTGTATTTATGGTATATATCCTGTGCCCGCTACATTTCCAACGTGTTTTTTTTTTTTTTTTTTTTTTTTTTTTTTTTTTTTTGCAATGTAATCTTTACACAAATGTATATGTCCGGACTAAATGTATCACCTTATCTTCCAGGTGTGTGAATACAACAAATGGAATGTTCAGTTTTTGTAGCATTTTGTAGGTCACCAAGATGGAACTATAAGATACTGGGTTGATCATCAGTCATAGATGCAACTGCGTTGTTGTCATTTCTTGATGAATTTTATCATATAAATTGTGATTCCGTATCATAACAAACACAAAATGTGAAATAAATATTTATTAGTAAACTATTTCTTTTCTCCCATTTCACAAGATGCTCCCAGCTTTCTAACGAAAATACACTGATGTGCCAAAGAAACTGGTATAGGCATGCGTATTCAAATACAGAGATATGTAAAGAGGTAGAATACAGCCCTGTGGTCGGCAACGCCTATACAAGACAACAAGTGTCTGGCGCAATTGTTAGATCGGCTACTGCTGCTACAATGGCAGGTTGTCAAGATTTAAGTGAGTTTAAACGTGGTGTAATTGCGCACGGGCGATGGGACACAGCATCTCCGAGGTAGTGAAGTGGGGATTTCCCATACAACGATTTCACGAGTGTACCGTGAATATCAGGAATCCGGTAAAACGTCAAATCTCCGACATGCTGCAGCCAGAAAAAGATCTTGCAAGAACGGGACCAACGACGGCTAAAGAGAATTATTCAACGTGACAGAAGTGCAACCCTTCCCCAAATTGCTGCAGATTTCAACGCTGGGCCATCAACAAGTGTCAACGTGCTAACCATTCAACGAAACATCATCGACATGGGCTTTCGGAGCCGAAAGACCACTCGTGTACCCCTGATGTACACGGCACAAAGCTTTATGCCTCGCCGGGTCCCGTCAACAATGACATAGGACTGTTGATGGCTGGAAACAAGTTGCCTGGTGGGACTAGTCTCGTTCAAATGGTATCGAGTGGATGGACGTGTACGGGTATGGAGAAAACCCCATGAATCGATGGATCCTGCACGTCAGTAGGGGACTGTTGAAGCTGGTGGAGGCACTGTAATGGTCTGGACCGTGTGCTGTTGGAGTGATACGGGACCCCTGATTCATCTAGATATGACTCTGGCAGATGACACGCACGTAAGCATCCTGTCTGATCACCTGCATCCATTCATGTCCCTAGTGCATTCCAACGGATGTGGGCATTTCCAGCAGGACACTGCGACAATGCGGCTGCAGTCATGTCTGAGATTTAACGTTTTACCGGATTCCTGGTATTCATGATACACACGTCCAGAATTGCTACAGAGTGGCTGCAGGAACACTCTTCTGAATTTAAACACTTCCGTTGGCCACCAAACTCTCCAGACATGAACATTATTGAGCTTATCTGGGATGCCTTGCAACGTGCTGGTCAGAAGAGATCTCCACCTCCTCGTATTCTTATGGATTTATGGACATCCCTGCAGGACTCATGGTGTCAGTTTCCTCCAGCACTACTTCAAATATTAGTCGAGTCCATGCCACGTTGTGTTGTGGCACTTACGCGTGCTCGCGGGGAGCCTACAAGATAACCAGGTGTTCTCGTTCCTTTGGCTCTGCAATGTAGCTCATTCAAGTTTCAAGTTCAGCAGCTATTCTCAGAAACAGGAAAATTACACACGCTTATTTATTACAATTTCTAGAATACTACAACAACAGCAAGGTGCAGCAATCATATCCATCGATGTCTTCTCATTCTGGGAATTTACTTTACTGACATTTACTGTCAGTACTACAAATGGCTCTCGCCAACACTTCCATCGGGTTGTTCTGCGGAGTCATTAGCAGGGCGAAGTGAGAATAGTGGACTTGAGTTTTCAAATACTTTCGGCTGACGTCTTCAACAATCGTCATTATTGTCATGACACAAGTGCAGTTGTGTATAGAATTTTAAAACCTTCAACCAAAGACTTTCGTCATCTGTTAACAATAATGATCGTGTGACCACCCTGAATTATATGTATATATACAATATACAGCGTGAAGCGAAATTCGCGCACTCGGGCTTCGCAGCGTGACACCTCTCATGCCAGCGATAAAAAAATGTCTCTCCCAACATTTCGTCTGCCGCGTATAACCGGCAGAAAAGGGACGTTAAAGAGTGACAACCTGGCAATACTGTAACTACATGTATGGTGACTACCTCTGTCAGCACATATCTGTTCTACTGTGCAGCTGGTGCAATGTATGAAGTTTTGGTTTAGCATGCAGGAGGTCGAGGGTTCGATCCTGGGTTCAGGCATACGTTTTTTATTTGGTAAATGTAGTCCAGGTGGTACGTTATCTTAATTGTCAACAGCCATTGCAGCGGGTCCTCTAGAAAACATTTGCACTTACATACTACAATCGTAGAAATGGAAGACTGGGCAGCTTCGGAAGAAGCCCTTTCCACATGGTGGGCGTGAATTTATTCGCACCACTTCATCTACCAGATACAAAACCTGTTTTCTTTGTACCTTCTTCCAATGGTCCCATAGATTAGTACCAACTATTATTCTTTCCTCGTTCAGGTCCATTACATTTCGTTAGGTCCTTACGTTACCACCAGGACTGGCAGCGTGCTTTGCGAAAAATGCCCAAACTCGGTTATGTTTGTACGTGTTACCACCATGGTCCCAGTAATTATGCCTTTCAGCGTTGAGTCTGGTAACCGCATGCTGTTTAGTACGTATCTCAATGCATTATGTAATTCGAAACCGAACATTTCGCAATTAGTGCTGACGGGATGAATCATGCAGAACAATATCTGTCAGAGGGATAATGTACATTAGGTGGAACAGTGCACAGGACTGACGTCGTGTTTATACTGTATGCGCTGTCCACCAGACAGGGACTAGTTGCGAGCGGAGTAACACGCCCGTGACAAGACTCCAATGTACATGCGTACACGTATCGAATTTTGTCGTTGTAAATCTCTAAATCAGTGTGGCAGACATATGGCATAGAAAAACGATGTATATGTGGATATGCTTCAGGTCCTTGGTGCATCTGATAAGCGGGCTGGTGTTGCCGCTCATGAATATGCTGCTAGATATCCTCGTCGAGAAAAAATGTGTTTTGTCACCTGGAGCTGCGCCTTCGGGAGTCAGGTTGTCTTCTTCCACCATCGTGTGACAGACGTCGTCCACGGACTCGGTGTACTGAGGAAGCTATTCTGGAGGTCATACACCAAGAACCTCAGTGAAGTACACGTAGCATAGCAAGGCAGCTGCGTGTCTTGCAAAGCACGGTCGTTAACATGCTGCACGAGCATGGGCTGCACCACTATCATTATGCTTGCACACAACACCTACATCCTGCACATCGCCATCAGAGAACGCAATTCTGTGAATGGTTCCAATAACAACAGGAAGCCAACGATGACTATGAGAACACCGTAATTTGGTCAGATGAACCAGCATTCACTCGTGAGGGTGTCTTCAATATGCACAATGCCCACCATTGGTGTGAGGCTAACCCACACATCACCCACGAGTGTGGATACTGAGTTCGCTTTGGTATCAACGTCTGGGCCGGAATATTGGGCGACAGGTGGTCGGGCCCTACGTGTTGCCTGACAGGTTGACTGCACGAAGGTATCATGCATTCCTCTCGAACTATGTGCCTGATGTGCTGGAAGATTTTCCACTACATGTACGGCACAGTATATGGTTCCATCGTGCTGGTGCACCTCCACACTGTGGAATTAATGCGCGACAGTATTTGGACAGAACATTTCCAGGGAAATGGCTCGGACGTGGAGGTCCAGTTGTATGGCCACCGCTTTCACCTGACCTAAATCCCTTGGATTTCTTCCTGTGTGGACACTTGATGGAGCACATGTACTCTACTCCGCCGATGAATGTGGAAGAATTGGTAGCGCGTGATCATGCAGTTCTTGTTATTGTGGAAGCACCTTCGGTGCGATGGGACTAGAGCTGTATCATCCAGCGAGTTGAGCAATGTCTGAACGTGGAGGGAGGTCGCCTTGTGCATCTGTTGTCGCTAATATGGACATTATTATTGTCACTGGTTGCTAATGTTCGACATCTGAGCGCTCATATTACATGTAGTATAAATGACAAGTGTACAGCCGGCCGGGGTGGCCAAGCGGTTCTAGGCGCTACAGTCTGGAGCGGCGCGACCGCTACGGTCGCAGGTTCGAATCCTGCCTCGGGCATGGATGTGTGTGATGTCCTTAGGTTAGTTAGGTTTAAGTAGTTCTAAGTTCTAGGGGACTGATGACCTCAGATGTTAAGTCCCATAGTGCTCAGAGCCATTTGAGCTAAGGGAGACAGCCCCAACAGAAAATCCTTTCTTGCATTAGGCCTAGCAAGCTAGTAGGAAAGTCTCCATATATTGCTTTCAAAACACAGACGAGCCTCGGAACGAACCACTCAGGATATGACTCCGCTGCTTCTTCATGTACTGGTGCAAATGATGGGAGACCTGATGATATTCATCAGTACAAGAAGATGAAATCAAATGTACTAAAAAATAACCTAAATATTGGCACTCTTAATATATTAACCTTCAATGGAAAAATGGAAGAAATGACAGTTGTCCTAGCAGAGAGAAAGTTATGTATTTTGGGATTAAGCGAATTGAAGTGGAAGGGAAAAGGTGAGAAGAATTTGAGAGGAGGAGGAAAACTGTACTGGAGTGGGAATAACAGGTTCGGAAGACATGGTGTGGCAGTGATGGTGAATAAGAATGTACAAAGCTGTATTGATAGTGTGAGATATATATCAGACAGGATCATATTCTTAAACCTGAGATTCCAAAAAGAAACACTAAAAGTTATCCAGATTTATGCACCTCAAGTGAAATGTAGGGAAGAAGAGAAGATGGATTCTGAAAAAGAATTAGAGAACCATATAGAGAGTGCTAATATAGTGGCGGGAGATTTTAAAACACGGGTAGGCAAAGACTGAAAGTAATCTGAGCAAGTATTGGGATGTTTTGGATACGGAGGCAGTAATGAAGACGGGGAAAGACTCCTGGATTTGTGCCAGAGGAATGGAATGAAAATAGCAAAAAATGGTTCAAATAGCTCTGAGCACTATGGGACTTAACATCTGAGGTCATCAGTCCCCTAGAACTTAGAACTACTTAAACCTAACTAACCTAAGGGCGACACAAACATCCATGCCCGAAGCAGGATTCGAACCTGCGACCGGAGCTGCCGCGCGTTTCCAGACTGAAGCGCCTAGAACCGCTCGGCCACAACGGCCTGCTGAAAATAGCAAACAGCTGGTTTGTGGAGAGAGAAAGTCATGTTATCACAAGATACAGTTGGGATGAAGAACCAATAGTGTAATTGATTACGTTCTAGTAGATAGGGAACAGGGAGAGAAAGTAACAAATGTGAAGGCAATTCCAAGTGAGTGCGAGTGCAGATGGAGACCATGGATTACCGGTGGGACAATGGAAAATGAATCAATGTTTGAAAAATAGAAAACAGAAGAAAGTGATGAGGATACGGGAATGAAAACTGAAGGAGAGTGAAAGTGCTGAGAAGTATAGAGAATTAATCACACAAAAATTTCCAAAAGAAGATTCTGCGATGTAGAAAAAGAATGGAATTTATTCAAAGACACTTTAGTCGAAGCAGCACAAAAAGTATGTGGTAGAACATCTGGAAAGGAAAAAGTAAGACAGACTAGTTGGTGGGACGATGCCACATCCAAGCAGTTAGAACAAAAAATGGAGCATGGAGAAAGTGGTGGAAAACTAAAAATGATGAGGACCATAAAAAATATATAGAGGAAAAAAAGAAGTGCAAAGAAATAGTGGGACCAGCAAAGAAAAAGGCATGGAAAGAGTTTACAAAATAATTTGGAGAGGATGTGAAGAGCAATAAGAAACTGTTCTATAAAATGATGAAAAATAAAAGTAAGGCTTCTGAAGCATCTGTAAAGATGGAAACAGAGGATGGTACTGTGATTGAAGATCCAGGGAATATAAAAGATCTCTGGAAAGACTGTTAATCGCTGTGCCGCGCGGGATTGGCTGGCTCTGAGCACTATGGGACTTAACATCTGAGGTCATCAATCCCCTAGAACTTAGAACTACTTAATCATAACTAACCTAAGGACATCACACACATCCATGCCCGAGGCAGGATTCGAACCTGCGACCGTAGCGGTCACGCGGTTCCAGACTGTAGCGCCTAGAACCGCTCGGCCACTCCGACCGCGCGCGGGATTAGCCGAGCGGTCTTAGGCGCTGCAGTCATGGACTGTGCGGCTGGTCCCGACGGAGGTTCGAGTCCTCCCTCGGGCATGGGTGTGTGTCTTTGTCCTTAGGATAATTTAGGTTAAGTAGTGTGTAAGCTTACGGACTAATGACCTTTGCAGTTAAGTCCCATAAGATTTCACACACATTTGAACATTTTGTTAAACGCTGTGGAGCAGGTACACGAGGAAACAACAAATAATGCAGAAATTGAGAGAAGATGGGAAGCAGAATGAGGAAAAATTACTCGGGAGGAAATATAAATAGCTGTGAAGAAGATAAATGTAAATGTTGTGTGACTAGGGCCTCCCGTCGGGTAGACCATTTGCCGGGTGCAAGTCTTTCGATTTGACGCCACTTCGGCGACTTGCGCGTCGATGGGGATGAAATGATGATGATTAGGACAACACAACACCCAGTCCCTCAGCGGAGAAAATCTCCGACCCATCCCGGGAATCGAATCGGGTCCTTAGTATTGACATTCCGTCACGCTGACCACTTTTTTTTGTCGTCCTATGTTTTCATTTAGAGAAGTTTAATCTCCAAAAATAAAAGAAACAAGATCAAATCAACCCCTACTTGGCACCGCCACTTTAACTCTGCCATAAAAAAAAGAAAGGAACTAACCCTTTTCAGGTGTTGCCCCTAACTATTCCCTCACTTTTTTTTATTTTTATTTTATTTTATTTACACGATTACATTTAGGAAACGTGTACAAATGATAATTCTAGTAACTGAGTGTTACAACAACAAAGGTAACATTCAAAGAGTAAACAAAAAAGAATAAAAATGTAAATCACTAATGCAATTCCAACTAAAAACGTTCTTCAGTTGGCTCCATCTGGTACTTCGCCATCATTATCTGATCAACAGCGCCTTTGAAGGGTATCTGCAGCGGAGGCATTCTGCTTCGCTAGTGCCTTCAGGAAAACAGCAATCCTTGAAGTAGCCTGTCTCGTCCTTCTTTCATCGCTGACAAGGCAGAACGTTCAGCCGTAAGTGTGATGCGGCACAGAACATTAACTGCAGCTTGGCACTCCCCAACTGCGTAAATAATTTGCGAAGAGCGTACGGTATCTCGGTGTGCGTTGGAGGACATTGTGAGCATTTTGTAGGTACCACCAGTAATCAAGCTGCTCTTTCTATCCGTCGCTAAAGACACAGGCGACGGCAATTCCTTTGAACCATGATATTTTGCTTCGAGAAAGTAAGATTCATCTGGACAGAGGAGGGTCTGAGGCTCAATCATATCAGGCGTGATCCGGAGGTAACAAGCCAATATCTTCTGTGTTAGTCGCCAAACTCCGGACGACGATGTTCATCGGTATCCAAGAGACAATCTGGGCCATAAGGTGAGTCTGCCAGTTCAAAAGCATGAAGTCGCTGTCGTGTCGCATATTTTTTGTTGGCGATCTGATACCACTTCGAACGCACCGTGAATGACAGAAAATTGTGGTGTATCGTTTTCCACACTCTTGGCCAATGAACCGTAGGGTACTCGTCTTCCGCCACGTTATGAGGAACAGCCCGCAGAAGGTTGGTGTAAAAATCTTTCGCCTTTGGTGGACGTGTGGCGGGGAGGTTCGAGCTAACACAGCTGTATTCAAGAATGAAGGTCGACATATGGGAGAGCTGTGGTGCGACGTGCCCAGCCAACACCGGCGGGACGTGGAGAGTCTGGCAACAGAACCTGTAGTAAACGACCCGTGAGAGAGGTATGTTGACTTTTCCATCGTTTCCTCATGTTGCTCATGTAAAGGGCAGCTGCTCTCGCTGACGTTGACCAGTCCAAGCCCCCTTTTTGTGCACTGGGAGGGTTAGAGTGTCATATTGTACTTTAAATATATGACCTGCGGAAACGTAGTAACTGAAGGCCGCCTGAATCCGGCGACCTATCTGCAGCGGTAGTGGGAGGACCTGTGCCACGTGGTTGAGTTTTGATGCCACGTAGAGGTTCAAGTATTCAACACGTTGTAGCTGATTCAAGTCCCGGAGCAGGTTCTGGCACACCATTGTGCATATGCTCTGTAATAACCGTCGGTAGTTTGCTGCAGCTGTTTTACGTACATCCTTCGTGAACGTGATTCCCAAATGTCGCAGATCAGAAACTGGTGGGAGAGGAGCGAGGGCTTCCGGTCCGAGGCCGCGACCAGCATCCAACGCCGCCAACTTGTTGATGATCAAAAGACTGCCTGCGACCTGCCCGTATCGCTCGATCCACGATAGTACGCTTTGAACGTCATTGGAACGAACCAGCTGCAGCAGGTCGTCAGCGTATGCCCTATAGCGAAAGGCGACGTCTCGCAGCAAGATGCCTGGTGGCCGGTGGTTAAGGCCCCCGAGGAGTGGATCGAGTGGGATTACATAAAGGTAGATAGAAAGGGGACAACCTTGTCGTAGAGACCTCTTAATGGGTACTGGTCCTACCGTGCTTCCATTGACCTGGACGTATGAGTTGGCTGCGGTCCAAAGACGCCCTAGGGTGTCACTGAGACCCGGGGAAATCCCGTACGGTCCATCACTTGTAGGAGGTAGTTATGGTGCACTCTATCAAAGGCGCGATTGAAATCGATGGAGACGATCGCCGCTCTAAGAGGGCACGCAGAGGCGATCGCTATTAAGTCCCTGCAGTCACCGGTGGCCATGTGTATAATGGCTTCTCGCCCCTGCGACGTCTGTTCTGAGGCGAGAATCATCGGCAAAGTCGTCTTAATGCGGCCCGCCATAAGCCTGGCGAAAATCTTGTAGTCGGCGTTCAGCATTGTGCGCATCCGATAGTCATTAATTGATAGCCCTCCAACTGGCTTGTGTACCGGTATGAGAAGTCCTACAAACGATGGCAGCACAACACATTCTGGAGACATAAGTTCGCGGAACATTATAACCCAGCGAGGCATCATGATGTCACGGAAGGTCCGGTAGAATTCGATGGGCAATCCATCACGCCCAGGAGACGTATTGGCCGCACCTTTGCCCAGGCCATCTTCGACTTCTTCGAGTGAGACTTCCTCCGTTAGTGCATTCACGGTAGCCTCATCAATAGTACGTGTTACCTGCTGTAACACTTCGGTAGTGGCCTCGTCATCTACGGCTCTTTTCTGGTAAAGATGACGGAAATGATCACCCACCGCCTTTACTATAGTTGCTTGGGTCGTACAGAAGCGACTGTCTTGTGTCCTGAGTTGTGTGATTAAGTGTTGGCGATGTCGGCGCTTATCCGCTACAACGTGGTGCGTAGTGGGCTCCTCTGCGGCCGTTCGGTGGTGCCGTCGCGAGCGGACCACGGCACCTTCTAGTCGGCACTTCGTCAATGATAGTATGTGAGCCTTGTTTCTGCTTTGGTCATGTTGTCCCTCCGGCGAAGGGGGTAAGGCGTCGAGATCCCTGAGTGCCGCGTAGTAAAAATCGAGGGTCTGTCGATGCCACGCAGCCACGTCCTTGCCAAACTGCATAAGTGTCCTGCGGATTGTTGGTTTGGCACAGAGGAGCCACCACTCCAGGGTCGAGGTGTATCGGAGGTGACGGCGTTCACAGTCAGTCCACGTTGCTTCAACTTTGCCGACGGCAATCAAGTTCCTGGAGGTGAGTTATATTAAGCTTCCAAAAGCTATTGCTGCGGCAGACTTGTTGGGGGAGGAGAGGTATAATGCAGATATAGGCACTATGATCGGAAATGGCCTGAGACCGTAGTTCGGCGGCCACCACTCCTTGTGACACATACATGCGATCAAGTCGGCTGGCCGAATGATTGGTAAGATGAGTGTGGCCAGAGCGATCACCGTGGACTTTTTCCCACGTGTCGCACAAGTGAAGTTCTTGGATCATCGCACCCAGTTCCGAACAGGGCATGTAGTGTGGGATTTGGTCCTTGTGGTGGAGTACGCAATTAAAATCGCCGGCGAAGACGCTGTTTTAGTATACAGTCCGAGGAAAAGGGGGGAGACATCTGTGGAGTAGAATCTGGCGCGGTCGTGATGTCTGGTGGTACCCGACGGCGCGTAAACATTCAGCCAAGATTTTTGAATGAATATCACTAAATGGAATAAGTGCAAAAATAGAAAAGGAGCTGAGTGAAGTACAGCATCGGTTTAGGAGAGGAAGAAGCACGATCGACGTGATATTTTCTATCCGTCAACTGATGGAAAAAAGTTGGAAGTACACAAAAGGGTGATAATGGTTTTTATAGACATAGAAAAGGCATATGACTCAGTTAACGGGAAAAGACTCTGGGAAGAAATGAAGCAGATAGGTATAGAAGGTGAATGCATTAATGTAATAAAGACAATGTACAGAGGACACAATTGTAGAACTAGAACACCACTGGAGAACTGTGAATACTTCGAAATAAGAAAAGGACTTAAACAAGGAAGTATTCTATCTCCTGCATTTTTTAATGTTATGATGGAGGGAATGAATAGGGCAGTTAAAGATATAGTAAAAGAAAAAGACAAAAAGATGATTTTTGCAGATGATATGGTAATATGGGGCGATAAAGAAGTAGACGTACAGTTACAACTTAATGCATGGAAGGAAATAATGAAAAGGTATGGATTAAAAATAAATAAAGATAAGTGGGAAGTAATGGTATTTGGAAGAGACAAAGGGATCCATGGGAATATTACTTTGAATGGAGAACCCCTCAAAGTGGTAGACAGTTTCACTTATTTAGGGAGTGAAATATCTAGCGATGGAAGAATAACCAACGAAATTAATAAGAGGTTACAGAAGGGAGGCAATTTCTACCAAACAATAAAACACCTGATTTGGAATAAGGAAGTTTCAGAAAAAGCAAAACTCCTTACGTATAAGAGTTATTACTTACCTATTGTCACCTATGGAGGAGAAACATGGACAATGACAGAAAGGGGCTGGAGCAGATTGCAAGCAGGGGAAATGAAATTTCTCAGAGCAGTTAAGGGAAAAACAAGAATGGAGAGACTGGGACTAAGGAATGTAGACATTAGAAAGAACCTTAAACAAGAAAGTATAAGAGAAGAAATCGAAAAAAAGAGATTAAGATGGTACGGGCATGTTAAGAGGATGCGTGGGCAGAGACTCCCTAAAATTATGGAAGAACTAAGGATGGATGGGAAAAGACCTAGAGGGCGCCCAAGAACACGGTGGAAAACGGGAGTGAGAATATGTGTGGAAAGGATGGAAAGGAGAGGTGTGAGCTGACAGCAAGTGGAGGAAGAAAAGTGGTGGGAGGACAAAGCCAAATGGAGAGGATTCGTCAGCACCCAGACCCGGCAGTAGCTGGAGCGGGATCCGGATATAAATAGATACATCATAAAGTAATAGAGTGAGTCAGGAGGAAAGGTACATACTTTGAGGGGTGATAGTATTAGTGAATCTGAACAAAAAATCTTCATATCGACGTATGCCCTATTCCGAATGGTTTCTGAGATAGAACACATTTGCCGGCCGTGGTGGTCTAGCGGTTCTAGGCGCTCAGTCCGGAGCCGCGCGACCGCTACGGTCGCAGGTTTGAATCCTGCCTCGGGCATGGATGTGTGTGATGTCCTTAGGTTAGTTAGGTTTAAGTAGTTCTAAGTTCTAGGGGACTAATGACCACAGATGTTAAGTCCCATAGTGCTCAGAGCCATTTTTTAGAACACATTTAATATTTATTTTGTACGTTTTTCTTGCATAGCTCGAAAACCGCAACCTCCAACAGAAACGTGTCGCAGTACAAATTTAAACTATATTAAATTTCCTACAAAAAATGTCCTATTAATTTTTTTCTCTAGAACTAATGGTTTGTGAGAAGAGAGCGCGAGAATGTTGAAAAACACGATCGCCGCGCATGCGCTGTAGCTTACGTAGTTTTTGTAGGCCAATTTGAGGTAGCAATTTGAGACAGACAGTTGTTACGGGACACTTGTGGTCTATCAAGCTACCTCAAATTGATCTACAAGACTACGTAAGCTACAGCGCATGCGCGTCGAGCGAATTTTTCAACATTCTCGCGCTCTCTTCGCACAAACGCTTAGTTCTAGAGAGAAAACTTAATAGGACCTTTTTTGTAGGAAATTTAATATAGTTTAATTTTGTACTGCGACATGTTTTCGCTGGGGGGTTCAGTTTTCGAATTATTCAAGAAAAGCGTACAAAGTAAATATTAAATGTGTTCTATTTCAGAAACCATTCGGAATAGGGCATACGTCCATCATATGAGGTTTTTTTGGTTCAGAATCACTAATACTATTACACCTTAAAGCATGTACCTTCCTCCTGACTCACCCTATATATGACATTGCAACACGAAGTTAGTATTGACATTTGGTTTAATAAGAAGTAAAGGATTGAAAGCCTTCCCAAAAATTTTCCCCTCACTTCGTGGACATGTGGTTTCTTGGTCA
Organism: Schistocerca nitens; assembly: GCF_023898315.1. NCBI lineage: Eukaryota > Metazoa > Arthropoda > Insecta > Orthoptera > Acrididae > Schistocerca > Schistocerca nitens. Next base: position 356,985,652 of record NC_064618.1, on the reverse strand, counting down.
ACGGACTATCTTTTGTTATGCCTAGGTATCTATGAACCTGTGACCATGGGATAGGATTCTCCAATGATGTAAACAGGTAGTAATTCCGCTGGCACCTTTTTCCCGGTGATGACCAGGGCCCGACGTTTTGCTACATCTGATTTAGCCTCCATTTGATGAGCCAAGCCCTCAGGTCGTCATTGCCTTACTGGAGACAGCAAAGAAGCATTTGCTTGTTGATACTACGTACCATTGGCATAAAGTGCCAGCTGTACTCGAGGCGTCGTCATTGCACCGTAGGTGTATAGAGAGAACAGCAGGGGTCTAAACACAGACCTTTGCGGCACACCTAATCTTATCGGTCCCAATATGCAAGTTCTGTCATTGGTACACACGCTAAACGTCCTATTGCTGATTGGAGCAGACAAATGTAGGATACCGATGCCCCTAATACAAGCAGTCTGCATAGGAGGCTGCCATGACACAAGCTGTCAAACACCTTGGACATGCCTAAGAGCACTGCCCCTACGTACTCCAAATGTTCCAGTGTCCCCGTTGCCGCTTCCATCAGTCGAAGTAATTGGTGTTGAGTGGAGTGCCGTCCCCGAAGGCCGAAGTGCTCGTCTGGTAGAATGACTTTCTCCTCTCTAATGCGCCGATGCAGCTGACTCGAGTACCTTAGAGCAGATGTCATCAAACTGCAACCGCCGCCGCATGCGGCCCGAATCGAGTATTCGTGCGGCCTGTGGCGTTCAACCGTATTTTATAATAATATGTGTCCAGCAACAGTACCCGAATTCAAAAACGGCATCTAACGTTAACAGCTTCCTAAGAGCGTAAATTTCAGACACATAACAAGCAAAAATACTGCACAAAGAGAGTAGTATTTTAAGATGTGCTTAATTTTAATTGACGTGGGTGAATTCTGCCGTGAGCTAATTAAATTTGGCCACTTACCTTGTGGATAGCGGGTAAGTAAATCGGATACTGCATGGTTAGAGGATGTACACGACTTTTAGCAATTAACTGCAGTGGCATGAATTTTGACACGGAAGTAATACGGATTTATGAATTCGCGTTACAGTCATCTTCAAATGTAACACTTTATTTGGAGCAACACACAAGAAAACCAACAACATTTCACCGCACAACTACAGTGTCACAACTTTTAGATTGCAGAGTTTTGCAGCAATCTGGAAACGACAGTCAACACTAAGTATTCCAAATAGTGACGACTATTAACACTCACAAGGGGAACACACCACAGGTCGTTCTTTGACACATTGAAAACTTTGCGCGGTGAAAGGGGTGTGCAAATAAGGGGACACAAGTTTTGTCTTCGGTGGCAACACTCAATAGTTTCCGAGGAAATGAAAGTCAAAATTTTGATGCTACTTCACCAGTTCATGCATGCGGCGTTAAACCAATCGAGCCAGTACTGTAGAGGTTAAGAGCACAGTTTCGAATTTTTTCGCTTCGTGTTCAAATCCAGTCGTAGGTTTTTTTTTATTTTTATTTATTTTTTTTTAATTTGCTGTGGTAGTATGGGACATCAATTACATCAATATTTCTTGTAATATCGAGAAATAGAATGGGATTATTGACAAAAGAAGCAAGCATTTTAAATCTTATTAAAAACATGCATTATCACAAATTCATCTTTCTTCTTGTAGACAAAGTAAAGGGCTTATCTGGAACCAATGTACCTGAGGGAACCTTAGCTAGTAGGCCTGTACTCTCCGCTATACTGCACGTCTTCCAAGCCAAAATGTTTGCATAAGGGAAAGCTTCAAGACCACCATAATCTGCATGGTTACTCCATACAACAGCCAAAGTTTAACCATGTACTGCCTCCAAAGACAGCTGATACATCACACGTGAACTGCATTCTTAGTCCATGAAAGACATTTGGACGACCAATACGCTGCTGCTTATTGAATAGCCCAGCAAGATCAATGTCGGGAAAGCGTGAAAGTAACCTCGTCAACACTGCTAAATATCTCATGATCAGGCGATAGCTTCGCGACAAACCAAGCATATCAAAGCGTGTACTCGTATTTTATTAATTGCGTCGCTGCTACTTGTGATTTCTATTTTATATACGATGAGAATAGGTCACTCCCATAATGGGTGAATGTAATTCTTCGCTTGCCAGTAAATGTATTAAGTATTAGGGCTGACAGAGCGACGTACACTTTGACTAAATTATTTTTAATGAACACGTCGGTATTCCGATTTCATAAAAAAACAGGCTACTGCATAAGAAGGGCAGCCTTTGCCCATCCCACGAGTCAATAATCTGCAGAAAGAGTTCCACTTTTATTGAGGTCAACAAATTTTCTCCAGAAACTAGTGATAGGTATCTTTTGAGAGCTTTCCAGATTTTTTGGTTGTTGCATACACCTTATGATGCCGTTCCATAATTGGCTTACGTCTTGTTTCACTCGAAGACTAAAATTCCTGCAGACAAACAAAAACTGTTGGTAACAATCCTCCAGAAAGTATTAATCCATATTGGGCAGTGCATGAGTGCGCAACCGCACAAGTGCAAAACACGTATCGCTATGGAGATTCCAAGTGACAAGCGAAGAAGTGACTCGAGATAAATATAAAATGATTGAGTCGTTTGTGTTCGTTCGTTTTACAGAGACTAGGAACAATGGACATGTTGCGGCAGGGGCAACAGCTACAGCATCTTCATTACTGTCAGGAAGTTTTGAATTCAAAGCCTCAAACAGCTGGTGCTATTGTTTTAAGCAAAACACAAAATAAGACTGTGTCGTACCAACAAATATTTCAGCACTGAAGACAACCTTACGTAGATGAATTATTGGGAACAGTAAGATTGTTTCAACTTCAAACCTAGCTTACAATTCCTCAATTCAGCCCTGATTTCGTTATAAGTATGGATCAAACAGAATGTAGGGTAAATCCCGGAGACGCGCTGCATGCCGTATAGATTGCGCACCCCTCGTAGTTTCGGCAAATACCACACAGTGTGCGCTTATCGATACTGAAATTGCTCAGTGAGCGCCAGGTCATAATAAAAGTATTCACGTTTCGATCGAGTAAGTTTCCCATAAGCTCTGGCGGGATAACTGATGTAAGTCTATAAATATTCCTTCAAAAACTTTTCAGCATCACAATTAGTTCTTAGTCTATAGTGAATAGTCAAATATTTCCAGATGTTTGAATAGTTGTATTAACAGTAATTTCTGTTGGACGTGTTTCGATTCTCGTACGGCCATCTTGTCTATCAAGGTTATGAATTTATAAGGTTTTGCATCTTTCCTCTACAGATTGGGATACAAGTCGCAATAAAATCCGGGACATATGTCACACACTTTTTCGTTAGGCATGCTAGTGCACAAGTCAAATAACAGTTTTGAATAAGTGAAAACATTTCTGTTTTGTTTGTATTTTTGTTCAAATTACTTAGAATGCATTTTTAGTGTGTTCTTACAGTCTCATGAACATTAGTGCATGATATTACTCAGTATTTACGAGTATATACATTAGCCAGTTACTTAAAATTTATTCGCTAGATATTGACAAAATATAATATATGTATCTTTTGTCTTAAAAACAGGGTAGTTTTGGGGTTTTTTAGGATTTGGCGTATCATACAATGCATAAGGGATAGACGCCGCAAAATGAAGATATTTCCATGATCAAATTTTATGTTTAAATGTTACATTGAAAAAATAAAAAGAATGTATGTCGTAGAAAACTGGTATATCTAGTTGTTAAAAAATGACTAAAAGCGCGCCACAAGGCTTCACATATGTGATTTTGAAAATGTGCGTCATCTCTCCTGGATTTAACATATTACATATCTACACTCCTGGAAATGGAAAAAAGAACACATTGACACCGGTGTGTCAGACCCACCATACTTGCTCCGGACACTGCGAGAGGGCTGTACAAGCAATGATCACACGCACGGCACAGCGGACACACCAGGAACCGCGGTGTTGGCCGTCAAATGGCGCTAGCTGCGCAGCGTTTGTGCACCGCCGCCGTCAGTGTCAGCCAGTTTGCCGTGGCATACGGAGCTCCATCGCAGTCTTTAACACTGGTAGCATGCCGCGACAGCGTGGACGTGAACCGTATGTGCAGTTGACGGACTTTGAGCGAGGGCGTATAGTGGGCATGCGGGAGGCCGGGCGGACGTACCGCCGAATTGCTCAACACGTGGGGCGTGAGGTCTCCACAGTACATCGATGTTGTCGCCAGTGGTCGGCGGAAGGTGCACGTGCCCGTCGACCTGGGACCGGACCGCAGCGACGCACGGATGCACGCCAAGACCGTAGGATCCTACGCAGTGCCGTAGGGGACCGCACCGCCACTTCCCAGCAAATTAGGGACACTGTTGCTCCTGGGGTATCGGCGAGGACCATTCGCAACCGTCTCCATGAAGCTGGGCTACGGTCCCGCACACCGTTAGGCCGTCTTCCGCTCACGCCCCAACATCGTGCAGCCCGCCTCCAGTGGTGTCGCGACAGGCGTGAATGGAGGGACGAATGGAGACGTGTCGTCTTCAGCGATGAGAGTCGCTTCTGCCTTGGTGCCAATGATGGTCGTATGCGTGTTTGGCGCCGTGCAGGTGAGCGCCACAATCAGGACTGCATACGACCGAGGCACACAGGGCCAACACCCGGCATCATGGTGTGGGGAGCGATCTCCTACACTGGCCGTACACCACTGGTGATCGTCGAGGGGACACTGAATAGTGCACGGTACATCCAAACCGTCATCGAACCCATCGTTCTACCATTCCTAGACCGGCAAGGGAATTTGCTGTTCCAACAGGACAATGCACGTCCGCATGTATCCCGTGCCACCCAACGTGCTCTAGAAGGTGTAAGTCAACTACCCTGGCCAGCAAGATCTCCGGATCTGTCCCCCATTGAGCATGTTTGGGACTGGATGAAGCGTCGTCTCACGCGGTCTGCACGTCCAGCACGAACGCTGGTCCAACTGAGGCGCCAGGTGGAAATGGCATGGCAAGCCGTTCCACAGGACTACATCCAGCATCTCTACGATCGTCTCCATGGGAGAATAGCAGCCTGCATTGCTGCGAAAGGTGGATATACACTGTACTAGTGCCGACATTGTGCATGCTCTGTTGCCTGTGTCTATGTGCCTGTGGTTCTGTCAGTGTGATCATGTGATGTATCGGACCCCAGGAATGTGTCAATAAAGTTTCCCCTTCCTGGGACAATGAATTCACGGTGTTCTTATTTCAATTTCCAGGAGTGTAGTAAGAGAACATCATCTTTTTGAGGTGAGAAAGCTACAGGAATAGCTGTCAGCCAATTGAAACAAAGAAATTCATCACCAGTTTCTGGACAAAGTTTTGTGACCTTGCGTAGGAATGGAGCCGTTTCTGCACATCATAGGTCGTGGGCTGGGCAAAGTTACCCCTCCCTATACGGTGGCCGGGTGTCAAATCGGAATATCGACGTGTTCATTAAAAGTAATTCCCTCAATCCCGTTCTGTCAACCCTATGACTTCTACTGACAGGTGAAGAGTTACAATCGACCATTACAGAACTACTCAATCCTGATCACACAGAAAATGGAAATTACAAGTAGTAGCGATGCAGTTAATAAAATGCACGCCTGGATCCTTAATCAACTGCCGGTTCCCACTCTCGACAAAATGCTTTGATATTCTTGTCCAGCCGCGAAATTATCGTCATATTGCGAGGTATTTAGCAATGGTAATGATGTTGCTTTTCCTAATGATATTCAGACTAAAAATTTGACAGTGGCATTTGCGCCCTCTCACGTTACTCGTGATGCTCCGAATTTTGGTGCTTTGAAAGTTTTATGATAAGTATCACCCTGGGGAATGCATTGCTTCTCTTGACGCATAAAAGTAAAATGTCAAGGCAAAAATTAAGGTTGTATAAGATTTGTGCTGATAAAATCTATATTTAATAAGATCTGAAATGCTTACTTCTTTTGTCAATAATCCCATTGTATTTCTCGATCTCACAAGAAATAGATGTCTCATACGCTACAACAAAATAAGAGTTGCCATTCTATCGGATTTGAATAGGGAGCGAAAAGAATCCGAAACTGTGCTATTAGCCACTACGCTACCGACTAGTATGGTTTAATACTGCACTCGCGAACTTATAAAGTAGCACCAAAACTTTTATTGTCACTTCCTCGGAAATTGTTGAGAGCTGGTATCTAAGACAAAATAATTACCCCTTTATTTGAACACTCTTTTCACCACTCGAAGTTTCGAATGTGTCAGAGAGCGGCCTATGCCTGGTTCCCTTTGTCAATACTTGGGAGCCAGTGGCCAACTTATCGTACTATAGCTAGTCTATTGGGGGCTCAGAACATATAATGTACAGCTCATAACATATAATATACACGTTACCAATTAATAATGTGATTGGTACATATGCGTTCCGAGGAGCCACCCCAAAATGTCGGTACTAGCTCTCGTGCAAAAACTTTGACGACCACTGCCTCAGCGAGTGCACACAGCAGCTTATGGGGCGACAGTTTTGTGCCAGTCGGTGAACTCCGTCTCACTTTGGGATCGCAGCCACCTCTGCATGTTTCTGTACAGAGGGAAATTTGTAGGTCCCTAGTGTCTCAGTAAATATTACGGACAAAAAGAGGTAAAGTATCAGGAGGTATTTGCTTCAGGTGAACATTTTGTATCTTGTCGACTTCACCGACCGCGCAAGAGTGAAAACATATACGTCCGCAAAGGGGGGAGGGGGATGAGGGGGGAGGGGACACGTGCACCGTCCTGTACTTCGGGAGCAGATTTCTCGAGAACTACTAGCAATGGTTATTTAGTACTCCAGTAAGCTGCAGATTTAACCGCAAATCGCGTAGAGCAGTGGTTCTTATCCTTTCTGAGACCGTTGACCACAAGCGCCATCACATGTTAGCTAGTACCCCATCCCCCCTCATTACCAGCATTAGCGCCGCACTAAACTTTAAAATGAAAAAGAAATTTCTTTGAATTCTTTTACTTTTAAAATCACTAAAGGTAGGTGTTTTATTAAACCAAGAGCTAATAAGTTAACGAGGCTGTTGGCACTGCTTATTTCTAACATTTTTTTTTTTTTTTTTCAGAATGAGAAAGTAATTCCCAGCGCATCGTGAATGCTACCTACAACTCCTTCTCAGATAAGAAAGCTAACTGTTCACAATGAGTGCAGGCAATTGTTACAAAAATACGCTTCCTCTACACTATTTCTCTCCCTGGCTTCACTCACAGCCTGCACTCCCGCTTAAAATCAACCAAATTAAAATGTGTGCAGCATACTCACCGTTTGTAATTCACGTGATTGCTGGACGTCTTTACTTCTGAACTGGCAGAAATTGAAAGACATTACGTTACCAGTGCTTTGTGCCCGATCACTGTTACTCATAACAGTAGTAATAATGACAATAATAATAATAGGCCCTGCAGCGACGTAATTACGTAGTCACTGGTGTGTTGCCATGTCTATTACTTCCCTTATCTGTTGCGAAGTGAATAATTAAGCAATATCTCATCCACCGCGGGAATTACCTACAGCTCGGAGAATGCATCTTTACTCGATATTTGAAAATATGTGACGTATATGTCTCAATTTTACCGACATAGATGTGCGGTACAAGTTTCAAAGTATGTGTGTAGTGGGTGGACTATGTAAGGAAGCTGTTACACACTACTGTAACATTCATCGCATTGTGACTCGCGTTAAAACTAGTATTTCGAAAAAAAATGTAATTATTCGCTCCTTGTGTAAACAGTTTCACGGTCTTACGAAAGAGTAATGATGTTTTAAAAATAATTTATTTTACGTTCTGTTGATAACTACAAGAACTATTATACTTACCGGGACGTGACAAGGACTTTACTGTTGTTGTTGTTTTTGTCGTCGTCGTTGTTGTCGTGGTCTTCAGTCCAGAGACTGGTTTGATGCAGCTCTCCATGCTACTCTATCCTGTGCAAGCTTCTTCATCTCCCAGTGCCTACTGCAACCTACATCCTTCTGAATCTGCTTGGTGTATTCATCTCTTGGTCTCCCTCTACGATTTTTATCCTCCACGTTGCCCTCCAATACTAAATTGGTGATCCCTTGATGCCTCAGAATATGTCCTACCAACCGATCCCTTCTTCTAGTCAAGTTGTGCCACAAATTTCACTTCTCTCCAATTCTGTTCAATACCTCCTCATTAGTTACGTGATCTACCCATCTAATCTTCAGCATTCTTCTGTAGCACCACATTTCGAAAGCTTCTATTCTCTTCTTGTTTAAACTATTTATCGTCCACGTTTCACTTCCATATATGGCTACACTCCATACAAATACTTTCAGGAAAGACTTCCTGACACTTAAATCTATACTCGATGTTAACAAATTTCTCTTCTTCAGAAACACTTTCCTCGCCATTGCCAGTCTACATTTCATATCCTCTCTACTACTTCAACATCGTGAGTTATTTTGCTCCCCAAATAGCAAAACTAATTTACTACTTTAACCATCTCATTTCCTAATATAATTCCCGCAGCATCGCCCGATTTAATTCGACTACATTCCATTATCCTCGTTTTGCCTTTTGTTAATGTTCATCTTATACCCTCCTTTCAAGACTCTCTCCATTCCGTCCAAATGCTCTTCCAGGTCCTTTGCTGTCTCTGACAGAATTACAATGTCATCGGAAAACCTCAAAGTTTTTATTTCTTCTCCATGGAATTTAATTCCTACTCCAAATTTTACATTTGCATCCTTCACTGCTTGCTCAGTATACAGATTGAATAACACCGGGGATAGGCTACAACCCTGTCTCACTCCCTTTTCAACCACTGCTTCCCTTTGATGCCCCTCTACTCTTATTACTGCCATCTGGTGTCTGTACAAATTGTAAAGAGCCTTTCGCTCCCTATGTTTGACCCCTGCCACCTTCAGAATTTGAAAGAGAATATTCCAATCAACATTGTCAAAAGCTTTCTCTAAGTCTACAAATGCTAGAAACGTAGGCTTGCATTTTCTAAATCTATCTTCTATGATAAGTCGCAGGGTCAGTATTGCCTCACGTGTTCCAACATTTCTACGGAATCCAAACTCATCTTCCCCAAGGTCGGCTTCTACCAGTTTTTCCATTCGTCTGTAAAGAATTCGTGTCGGTATTTTGCAGCCTTGACTAATTAAACTGATAGTTCGGTAATTTTCACACCTGTCAACACCTGCTTTCTTTGGGATTGGAATTATTATATTCTTCTTGAAGTGTGAGGGTATTTCGCCTGTCTCATACATCTTGCTCACCAGATGGCAGAGTTTTGTCAGGGCTGGCTCTCCCAAGGCTATCAGTAGTTCTAATGGAATGTTGTCTACTCCCGGGCCTCTTGTTTCGACTTAGGTCTTTGAGTGCTATGTCAAATTCTTCTCGCAGTATCATTTCTCCCATTTCATCTTCATCTACATTCTCTTCCACTTCTATAATATTGCCCAGAGTACATCGCCCTAATACAGACCCTCTATATACTTCTTCCACCTTTCTGCTTTCCCTTCTTTGTTTAGAACTGGTTTTCCGTCTGAGTTCTTGATATTCTTACAAGTGGCTCTCTTTTCTCCAAAGACCTCTTTAATTTGCTGTAGACAGTATCTATCTTATCTCTAGTGATATATGCCTCTACATCGTTATATTTGTCCTCTGGCCATCCCTGCTTAGGCATTTTGCACTTCCTGTCGATCTCATTTTTGAGACGTTTGTATTTCTTTTTGCCTGCTTCATTTACTGCATTTTTATATTTACTCCTTTCATCAATTAAAGTCAATATCTCTTCTGTTACCCAAGGATTTCTACTACCCCTCGTCTTTTGTTCCTACTTGATGCTCTGCTGCCTTTATTATTTCATCTCTCAAAGCTGCTCATTCTTCTTCTACTGTATTTCTTTCCCCTGTTCTTGTCAATCGTTCCCTAATGGTCTCTCTGAAATTCTCTACAACCTCTGGTTCTTTCAGTTTATCGAGATCCCATCTGCTTAAATTTCCACCTTTTTGCAGTTTCTTCAGTTTTAATCCACAGTTCATAACCAATATATTGTGGTCAGGGCCCACATCTGCCCCTGAAAAGTCTTACAACTTAAAACCCGGTTCCTAAATCTCTGTCTTACCGTTATATAGTCTATCTGAAATCGTCCAGTGTCTCCAGGTCTCTTCCACATACACAACCTTTTTTGATAAGTGTTAAACCAACTCTGTATTACCATTATATGGTTCAAATGGCTCTGAGCACTATGGGACTCAACCGCTGAGGTCATTAGTCCCCTAGAACTTAGAACTAGTTAAACCTAACTAACCTAAGGACATCACAAACATCCATGCCCGAGGCAGGATTCGAACCTGCGACCGTAGCGGTCTTGCGGTTCCAGACTGCAGCGCCTTTAACCGCACGGCCACTTCGGCCGGCTATTACCATTATATAATATACCTGAAATTTTCCAGTGTCTCCAGGCTTCTTTCACGTGTATAACCTTCTTTCACGATTCCTAAATCAAGTGTTAGCTATGATTAAGTTATACTCTGTGCAAAATTCCACCAGGAGGCTTCCACTTCCATTCCTTACCCCCATTCCATATTCACCTTCAACTTTTCCTTCTCTTCCTTTTCCTACTATCGAATTCCAGTCCCCTATGACTATTCAATTTTCGTCTCCCTCAACTATCTGAATAATTTCTTTTATCTCATCATACATTTCTTCCATCTCTTCGTCATTTGCGGAGCTAGTTGGCATATAAACGTGTACTACTGTGTTAGGTGTGGGTTTCGTGTGTATCTTGGCTACAATTTTCGGTTCACTATGCTGTTCGTAGTAGCTTACTCGCGCTCCTATTTTTTTAATTCATTATTAAACCTACTCCTGCATTACTCTTATTTGATTTTGTATTTATAGCCCTGTACTCACCTGACCAGAATCGGAGATTTTCTCCGCTCAGGGACTGGGTGTTGTGTTGTCCTTATCATCATCATTTCATCCCCATCGACACGCAAGTCGCCGAAGTGGTCTCAACTCGAAAGACTTGCACCAGGTGACCGGTGTACCCGACGGGAGGCGCTAGCCACACGGCATTTATTTACCTGACCAGAAGTCTTTATCCTCCTGCCACCGAACTTCACTAATTCCCAATATATTTAACTTTAACCTATCCATTTCCCTTTTTAAATTTTCTAACCTATCTGTCCGATTAAGGCGTGACATTCCACGCTCCGATCCGTAGAATGCCTGTATTGTTTCTCCTGATAACGACGTCCTCCTGGTTAGTCCCCGCCCGGAAATCCGAATGAGGGACTATTTTACCACCGGAATATTTTACCCAAGAGGACGCCATCGTCATTTAACCATACAGTAAAGCTGCAAGTCCTCAGGAAAAATTACGGCTGAATTTTCCCTTGCTTTCAGCCGCTTGCAGTACCAGCACAGCAAGGCCGTTTCACTTAATATTACAAGGATGTATCAGTCAGTCATCCAGACTGTTGCCCCTGCAACTACTGCAAAGGCTGCTGCCCCTCTTCAGGAACCACACGTTTGTCTGGCTTCTCAACAGATACCTCTCCGTTGTGGTTTCACCTACGGTACGGGGGCTGCGCTGAGCCTCCCCACCAACGGCAAGGTTCATTGTTCACGGAGGGGAGGGGGGGGGGGATGGGGAAATGACTTTACTATAGATGCAATATGGTCTTCACTTCCAACGAGACGTAACTACCAGTGCAAATGTAATCTAAAACAGCCACAATTTATATACAGATAGTCTTACTAATGTTACTTCGCATGTCACTCGATAATGGCAATGAGGTGAAACAGGCCTGTCTTGTAAAATATTAAAACAATATATTACCTTATTGAGGCTGGTTTTGAGCATTCACTTCCATAAAAACAATTTAGTTTAGTAACCGAAACATAATCGAGCTCTTTTGTTTCATTCCCTCAGAAAATTTCAGTTCACTTCTTACGGGGTAATAACCTCAGGTTGGGAAACACAAACGCCGAGGATTACATAATCTTGGATTTAACATTGCTGAGAGCAACAGGAAATACTGTGACTTTAGCAATAACTATAGCTGTAGCTCATAGTTTTCTTGATTATCGCGTAATTCCCGGTAAATGATGGAGATTTATTGATGTGGCGACGGTTTCAGCACAGTTCTGCGATCAAGATGAATGCGAACCCTTTTCCTCTGTCGCTTCCTCATATAGTCCATATCGAGGGACCGATCCGACTTCCTGATGCGCAATTTGCCAGCACAAAATCAAAAGGTGGCAGTATACGAGCCTGTCATCAGAGCTTCATTGCCCCAAGGACATCTCTCCTTGCTGTACAACGGAATGACAACAATAATATACTATTTGCCTATGGACACAGAAGACTTGTGATGACTTGTAGAATCTACACTCAGTTTTACAGCACTCAGTTTTTGTAGAGGACTCTGAAGAACACGGTCATGTAGACACAAGCATTTGTATTTAATCTTTAGACTCGCCGAAGATTAAAACAGTATTTTCTGTGCTAGAAGACTGGACAAAAGTGCGAAATTTTAAGTTCAGAGAATGTCCTCTCCAGGAATTGGGACCTTCTAAACTCTATGTGGTGTAACTAAGCGCCACATTCAATTGTCATACTACGAACTCTTTAGTTGAGTTTCGGTGGCTGCACTATAGTGTGACAAAAGATTGCCTTGGTTTAATTCTAGGCTGTTAAAATTCTACTCAGCTGCCCAATTTGGAAGTGGTTTTGGGTGATTTCCTGCGTTAGTCTAGTCACATAGTAGCCTTGGGATACATTTTACCTAACCAGCTCTCAAAATACTTACGGTATTGTTCAATAGAAAGCATGGAAATAATGAAATAAATGCGTTAAAGTTATCAACTGCGACGTTTTGTAAGCAAAAATAGAGCTGTGGACGGCAACAAACTTAAATAAGCCTTGATTAAAGTTTATTGGCTATTGCATTACTTTGATGAGTATCGGTATGGAATTTTTGTTGATTATTTTTTATGATATCCAAGATTATCTCATTCGTTCTGACTTTTTTCTCTATTTCAAAATTTTAATTTTCAGTTTGAACGGAACATATGGATACATCGATAATTTTTTTAAAATTTTTTCTAGCTTTATTTCAAAACTCGTTGGACAACCTTGATTTAATTATACACGGATGCAATTTCAGATCGTTAAATCAAAAAGGTGGCATCCACATTCATATTAAGAACATAAAAACGCCGTATTTTGCATAAATTATTCAGGTATTTCATTTTCCGTGAATAAAAGTAATCTGCCTCAAAAATGTACGTAAGAGGACAGCTATCAACTGTTCGAGATGCAATAACTTTTGTGTACTTCTTGGTTGGTGCATGATACGTTTTCAAACTAACCGAAACAGTTATATTAAAATTTTATATTATTTCACCCTCTTGGAAAAGTGTCTGCGGGGGCTCATGGGGTATACACGAGGCAAGTTGCAACCCTCTGTAGTTAGATTGCTCCGAATTGTGGCGTGTAACATGGCGGTGTGTAACGTAATATGCAGTACGTGCCGTAATCGAATTTCGAATTCGAAGAGTTCGTCCACACATTTCTCCTAACGGAACTGCTGTCTGCTTCACATCTTCTGTGCAACGAGCTGCGTTAATTCAAGTATTAACTGTATTTTTCTTACTTGTCACTTCTTCTTCCGTGTGTTTTTGCTTTTAGGAAGCTTTAATTTTCGAGTACTAGTAATAGTGTTCCATAGATTTCGTGTTTCTTTTGAATACAGTCAGAGAGAGTCCCTTTAGTCAGCTGTAGTGCCAATAGTGCTACTGTTTGCTTTGAATGCAGTCCAAAGACAGGTAGTGCTTATTTTCATTGGTTTCAACAAGAAGTGTCTAGTAACCACAGTTTAGTCTGCCATTAGCCGCCTTTAGTGAATTAGCAGTCTAGTTAAAAGTTGATTAACTCTCTACACTAAATTGTTGATTTCTTAGGATGGATAGGATGTGTGACTGCTGTGTACGGACGCAGGAGGAGCTGGCCACTGATCGCGAACAGCTGAACGTGTTGATGGCCGCAGTCAGCCGTCTTCAGGCTGCTGCGTCAGGAGTGTAGCGGCAGCGGCGAGTCTGGTGCGTCGCATGGTACCTCTATCGGTTCTCCCTTCTATTCCAGTCTCGTATTGTTCGTGGAAAGAAGGATTGTCGGTATGCTTCTGTGTGGGCTCTAATCTCTCTGATTTTATCCTCATGGTCTCTTCGTGAGATATACGTAGGGAGCAATATACTGCTTGACTCCTCGGTGAAGGTATGTTCTCGAAACTTTAACAAAAGCCCGTACCGAGCTACTGAGCGTCTCTCCTGCAGAGTCTTCCACTGGAGTTTATGTATCATCTCCGTAACGTTACTAAATGATCCTGTAACGAAGCGTGATGCTCTCCGTTGGATCATCTCTATCTCTTTCATCAACCCTATGTGGCACGGATCCCACACTGGTGAGCAATATTCAAGCAGTGGGCGAACAAGAGTACTGTAACCTACTTCCTTTGTTTTCGGATTGCATTTCCTTAGGATTCTTCCAATTAATCTCAGTCTGGCATCTGCTTTACCGACGATCAACTTAATATGATCATTCCATTTTAAATCACTTCTAATGCGTACTCCCAGATAATTTATGGAATTAACTGCTTCCAGTTGCTGACCTGCTATATTGTAGCTAAATGATAAGGAATCTTTCTTTCTATATATTCGCAGCACATTACACCTGGCCACATTGAGATTCAATTGCCATTCCCTGCACCATGCATCAATTCGCTGCAGATCCTCTTGCATTTCAGTACAATTTTCCATTGTTACAACCTCTCGATATACAACAGCATCATCCGCAAAAAGCCTCAGTGAACTTCCGATGTAATCCACAAGGTCATTTATGTATATTGTGAATAGCAACGGTCCTACGACACTCCCCTGCGGCACATCTGAAATCACTCTCACTTCGGAAGACCTCTCTCCATTGAGAATAACATGCTGCGTTCTGTTATCTAGGAACTCTTCAATCCAATCACACAATTGGTCTGATAGTCCATATTCTCTTACTTTGTTCATTAAATGACTGTGGGGAATTGTATCGAACGCCTTGCGGAATTCAAGAAACACAGCATCTTCCTGGGAACCCGTGTCTATGGCCCTCTGAATCTCGTGGACGAATAGCGCGAGTTGGGTTTCACATGATCGTCTTTCTCGAAACCCATGCTGAGTCCTACAGGGTAGATTTCTAGTCTACAGAAAAGTCATTATACCCGAAAATAATACGTGTTCCAAAATTCTACAACTGATCGGCGTTAGAGATATAGGTCTACAGTTCTGCACATCTGTTCGACGTCCCTTCTTGAAAACGGGGATGACATGTGCACTTTTCCAATCCTTTGGAACGCTACGCTCTTCTAGAGACCTACGGTACACCGCTGCAAGAAGGGGACAAGTTCCTTCGCGTACTCTGTGTAAAATCGAACTGATATTCCATCAGGTCCAGTGGTCTTTCCTCTTTTGAGCAATTTTGTTTTTCTATCCCTCTGTCATCTGTTTCGATATCTACCATTTTGTAATGTGTGCGACAATCTAGAGAAGGAACTCTGTGAAACAGCTTTGGAAAAAGACATTTAGTATTTCGGCCTTTAGTCTGTCATCCTCCGTTTCAGTACCATTTTGGTCACAGAGTGTATGGACATTTTGTTTTGATCCACCTACCGCTTTGACATAAGACCAAAATTTCTTAGGATTTTCTGCCAAGTCAGTACATAGAACTTTACTTTCGAATTCATTGAACGCCTCTCGCATAGCCCTCCTCACACTACATTTCGCTTCGCGTAATTTTTGTTTGTCTGCAAGGCTTTGGCTATGTTTATGTTTGTTGTGAAGTTCCCTTTGCTTCCGCAGCAGTTTTCTAACTCGGTTGTTGTACCACGGTGGCTCTTTTCCATCTCTTACGATCTTGCTTGGCACATACTCATCTAATGCATATTGAACGATGGTTTTGAACTTAGGCCTGATCCTCAACACTATCTGTAGTTGAGACAAAACTTTTGTGTTGAGCCGTCAAGTACTCTGAAATCTGCTTTTTGTCACTTTTTCTAAACAGAAAAATCTTCCTACCTTTTTTAATTTTACGGCTGAAATCATCGATGCAGTAACCGCTTTATGATCGCTGATCCCCTGTTCTGCGTTAACTGTTTCAAATAGTTCGGGTTTGTTTGTCACCAGGTCTAATATGTTGTCGTCACGAGTCGGTTCTCTGTTTAACTGTTCAAGGTAGTTTTCAGATAATGCACTTAAAAAAATTTCACTGGATTCTTTGCCCCTGCCACCCGTTACAAACGTTTGAGTCTCCCAGTCTATATCCGGCAAATTAAAATCTCCACCCAGAACTACAACATGGTGGGGAAATCTACTCGAAATATTTTCCAAATTTTCCTTCAGGTGCTCTGCCACAACAGCTGCTGAGCCAGGGGGCCTATAGAGACATCCAATTACAATGTCTGAGCCTGCTTTAACCGTGACCTTCACCCAAATTATTTCACATTTCGGATCTCCGTCAATTTCCTTCGATACTATTGCACTTTTTATCGCTATAAATACGTCTCCCCCTTCACAGTACAGCCTGTCTCTGCGGTATACACTCCAATCTGAGTTTAGAATCTCATTACTGTTTCCATCTGGTTTCAGCCAACTTTCTGTCCCTAGTACTATGTGGGCATTGTGACCGTTTATTAATGAGAGCAGTTCTGGGACCTTTCTATAGACGCTCCTGCAGTTTACTGTTACCACATTAATATTGTTACTCCCTGTTGCGTTTTGTCTACTACTACCTTGTTGCGTCTCAGGAGGCGTCTTGTCGGGCCTAGGGAGGGAATTCTCTAACCTAAAAAACCCACATGTGCACTCCACACGTACTCCGCTACCTCTGTAACCGCTTCCTGCGTGTAGTGTACGCATGACCTATTCAGGGGGACCTTACGTTTCTCCACCCGATAGCGGAGGTCGAGAAATTTGCACCCCAGATCTCTGAAGAATCGCCTGAACCTTTGGTTTAAGCCTTCCACTCGGCTCCAAACCAGAGGACCGCGATCGGTTCTGGGAACGATACTACAAATAGTTAGCTCAGATTCCACCCCTCGAGCGAGGCTTTCCACCTTCACCAACTCCGCCAACCGCCTGTATGAACTGAGGATGACCTCTGAAACCAGACGGCAGCAGTCATTGGTGCCGACATGAGCAACAATTTGCAGTCGGGTACACCCAGTGCTCTCTATAGCCGCCGGCAGGGCCTCCTCCACATCTCGGATAAGACCCCCCAGCAAGCAGACAGAGTGAACAGTGGCCTTCTTCCCCGACCTTTCCCCTATTTCCCTAAGGGGCTCCATCACTCGCCTAACGCTGGAGCTTCCAATCACTAATAAACCCCTCCCCCAGAGTGCCTGCTCGGACCTTGCTGAAGGAGCGGCCACATGTCCACTCACAGGCAGAGCGGGCGATGCCACACGGCCAGCCTCCACATTGGCCCTCCGCTTCGTGGGCCGCGAACGCCGCTGAACCCGACACTCCCCTTGGGGAGAGGGTGGCCCAATCGCCCCCGGTACCCGCGAAGATGTCTCGACAGCAGGGACAGTGGGTGAAGCATGTAACACCTGGGTTGTACCATGCGACGCACCAGACACGCCGCTGCCGCTACACTCCTGACGCAGCAGCCTGAAGACGGCTGACTGCGGCCATCAACACGTTCAGCTGTTCGCGATCAGTGGCCAGCTCCTCCTGCGTCCGTACACGGCAGTCACACATCCTATCCATCCTAAGAAATCAACAATTTAGTGTAGAGAGTTAATCAACTTTTAACTAGACTGCTAATTCACTAAAGGCGGCTAATGGCAGACTAAACTGTGGTTGCTAGACATTTCTTGTTGAAACCAATGAAAATAAGCACTACCTGTCTTTGGACTGCATTCAAAGCAAACAGTAGCACTACTGGCACTACAGCTGACTAAAGGGACTCTCTCTGACTGTATTCAAAACAAACACGAAATCTATGGAACACTATTACTAGTACTCGAAAATTAAAGCTTCCTAAAAGCAAAAACACACGGAAGAAGAAGTGACAAGTAAGAAAAATACAGTTAATACTTGAATTAACGCAGCTCGTTGCACAGAAGATGTGAAGCAGACGGCAGTTACGACGACACTGACACTTCCGTTAGGAGAAATGTGTTCGTCGCCAGGGTAACCAAGCTATGAAATTAATATGTAGACATGAAGAATAAAGATGGTGAATGTTAATAACATCTGTTTTATTTAAAAAGCTTTAAGAATTTTCACATAAGAAATTCGCAGGCATTACGTTTCAGCAGTCCCTCGTGCGACAGGACCCCAGGCGTATCAAGGGCACTTTAAGGGAGGAATCGTACACCTTCTGCCCCCTCCCCCCTTGCCTCTCGGAGGTGAAACTAAATGAAAATCAAATGGTAATTTTTTTGTAATCTGCAAAAAGTTAGGCAGGCACATTTAGAGCTATGGTCAGTAGATTTAGTCAGTTACTTCCGTATTCCCCAAGCCACCTTACTAATACTTGTACCAGTGTCTTGTGCTCTCTCTCCTGCTCGAATTGTGCTCACCAAATATTAGCAGGGTTTCCCGGTCTGTTACAATAGCAAGTGTTTCACGTGGCCCGTACAGGACAGCACTATCTGCTTTGCCCCAATTATTGTAATTGCTACTATTGTAAGACTGCTCGCCCAGAATTCAGTAGCCTATTCTAACAGTTTATCTTGACAACTTGGAGCATTTCAGTTTCGTGTGTCGTGAAATGAGTTTCAAAAATAACATCTTGCTTCTCTAAATAAAAAAAAACCGAAGATAACAAATATAAGTGGCTCCTTATGTATTATGTAGACCAGTGTTTTTTGATCCTGTATTACTTAATTTCGGAATTTAGGTTATTAAAGTAACATTATTTGAGTGTGAGACTAGATTGTTTGAAATTACTCAGCAGTTCACGACCACAGTTTGACCTTGCAGATGTAAACTTGACTGAGAAAATAGAGAGAATTTCTGCGTCAATCGCTTTACTTGATAAGCAAAACGTATTTTGATGATCACGCATCAACTTCAGGTGTTAGCCTAAACAGATGAAAGTAACCGACAAAGTTTTATTTGCTTACGCGACAAAAAGTGGGATTCGATGGCCGGACTTTCATCAGAGACAAGGGTATCGTTCGGAGCGCCACAGGAAAGTGCGGTACAACCGCTGTTGTTCTCTATATACATAAATGATTTGGCGAATAGGGTGGGCAGCAATCTGCGGCTCTTTGCTGATGATGCTGTGGTGTACGGTAAGGTGTTGAAGTTGAGTGACTGTACGAAGATACAAGACAACTTACACAAAAGTTCTAATTGGTGTGATGAAAGGCAGCTAGCTCTAAATGTGGAAAAATATAATTTGATGCGAATGAGTAGGAAGAACGAACCTGTACTGTTCGGTTACAGTATTACTAGTATCCAGCGTGACGCTGTCAAGTCGTTTAAATATTTGGGCGTAACGTTGCTAAGCGATATTGTTGGGTCGTACCCACTCATCTCGTACAGGGTACCTAAGGAAAGCTGCGTTCTAGAAATGCTACACAACAATTCAAGCAAATAACATTAGTAGTTTTATTTCTATAAGCAGATTGACAATACTTAACTTGAATGTACAATAGTGTCGCAGCGATGGCGATATGTAACATGATTCAGAGTCCTTGGCTGTATGCAATGATCCTGCAAATTTGACACACGTCACTAATAACTGAACTGCGAGTGCCGGTCTACAACTGTGCCTATACTGACCATTAATGTCAGTATATGGAGCCTATATGATCGGCCGAGGCTGGGAAGAGCGGCGCTTGTATTCACTTATTGCAGGGGGCGCTCCTGTCATGTTGCGGTCCTAATCAGCGCACCACTGGCCGACGTCGTCTCACCGCCTTCTCTGGTCTTCCGTTCTTTATCTTCGTTCCGGCGCTTGTAGCTACCCCAGAACAGATATGAAATGGAACGAGCATGTGAGAACTGTGGTAGAGAAGGCGAATGGTAGACTACGTTATATTGAGGCAATTTTAGGAAAAGAGTGGTTCATCTGTAATGGAGACCATATGTACGACGCTGGTACGATCTATTCTTGAGTACTGCTGGAGTGTTCGGGATTCGTACCAGGTCGGATTGAAAGAAAATATCGAAGCAGTTCAGAGGAGGGCTTCTAGATTAGTTACTGGTAGGCTCAAACAACATGAGTTACGGAGATGCTTCAGGAACTCAAATGGGAATCCCTGGAGAGAAGGCGACGTTCTTTTCGAGAAACACTATTGTCAATTGACGTCTATGAAGATTATGCCCATGTCACTGCACAACAGAGAAAGTCTCCTTTTACTTTACATTAGTATTTTACCAATAAACCCTCGGTATTTTAAAGAATCGAACCCCAGTGTTTGAAACAGCTTCGAACATATGATTACTTTACAAATATGTTAAAGTGTTAAATGTTTGGCGTTAAGTACGTAAGCGAGAAAAACTTAAAGAAAGGTTTGAATAATGCTTAAAGTTTATCGGCAGTCGCTAAGTGCTGTCATTGTGAAACAACGGATGAATGTAGTCTGGGTAATATCTGTCCCATTTTAAGCACAAGCTAGTTTTTCACGCATCTTAACGTCTATGAAGTCGTATATCCTGAACTATATGTCGCACGCTGATATGATTTTGCGAACAGCGAAAATGTAGTGAACGATGAACTTCTTTCCTTTTATCATTTTGTGGGGGATGTAGGCGAGAAAAAGTATCATAATGGTTCAAAATTATGTGGAAGTCGCCAAGTGTTCTCATTCTCAAATGCTGAATGACTAACGTATGGGAATTTGCGAGCTGTCAGCTACGCTGCCTCAAGACAGACAGTTTCTACAATACTGGCCATTAAAATTGCTACACCACGAAGATGACGTGCTACAGACGCGAAACTTAACCGACAGGAAGACGATCCTGTGATATGCAAATGATTAGCTTTTCAGAGCATTCACACAACGTTGGCGCTGGTGGCGACACCTACAACGTGCTGACACGAGGAAAGTTTCCAACCAATTTCTCGTACACAAACAGCAGTTGACCGGTGTTGCCTGGTGAAACGTTGTTGTGATGCCTCGTGTAAGGAGGAGAAATGCGCACCATCACGTTTCCGACTTCGATAAAGGTCGGATTGTAGCCTATCGCGATTGCGGTTTATCGTATCGCGACATTGCTGCTCGCGTTGGTCGAGATCCATGACTGTTAGCAGAATATGGAATCGGTGGCTTCAGGTGGCTAATACGGAACGCCGTGCTGGATCCCAACGGCCTCGTATCACTAGCAGTCGAGATTACAGGCATCTTATCCGCATGGCTGTAATGGATCGTGCAGCCACGTCTCGATCCCTGAGTCAACAGATGGCGACGTTTGCAAGACAACAACTATCTGCACGAACAGTTCAAAAAATGGTTCAAATGGCTCTGAGCACTATGGGACTTAACATCTGTGGTCATCAGTCCCCTACAACTTAGAACTACTTAAACCTAACTAACCTAAGGACATCACACACATCCATGTCCGAGGCAGGATTCGAACCTGCGACCGTAGCGGTCGCGCGGCTCCGGACTGAGCGTCTAGAACCGCTAGACCACCGTGGCCGGCAAATGTGTTCTATCTCAGAAACCATTCGGAATAGGGTATACGTCCATATGAAGATTTTTTGCCGGCCGGTGTGGCCGTGAGGTTCTAGGCGCTACAGTCTGGAGCCGAGCGTCCGCTACGGTCGCAGGTTCGAATCCTGCCTCGGGCATGGATGTGTGTGATGTCCTTAGGTTAGTTAGGTTTAATTAGTTCTAAGTTCTAGGCGACTGATGACCTGAGCAGTTAAGTCGCATAGTGCTCAGAGCCATTTGAAACATTTTGAAGATTTTTTGTTCAGATTCACTAATACTATCACCCCTCAAAGTATGTACCTTTCCTCCTGACTCACTCTATTACTTTATGATGTATCTATTTATATCCGGATCCCGCTCCAGCTACTGCCGGGTCTGGGTGCTGACGTGGCGAGTTCAGGTGCGGAGCGAGTTTTCTGTGTGTTGGACTTCGACAAAAAGAACTGTTCTACAGCTGTTCAACAGATGCTTAGAACCAAGAACAGTAAGAAGCCACCAACAAGGAAGACCATTTACCACTGGCACAACAAATTCGTTAGGACAGGTTGCTTGTGCCTGGCAAAGAGAAGCGGACGTCCCAGTGTGAGTGAAATTAATGTGGAGCGCATACGAGAGACATTCATAAGGAGTCCACAGAAATCGGTGCGTCGTGCATCCCGTGAACTCGAAATGGTTCCAATGACAGTATGGAAAGTCCTGTGACAGAAGCCGTCTATGAAACCATTCAAATTGCAGCTAGTGTAGAAGCTCACTGACGACGACAAAGACAAGCGTTTTGAGTTTTGTTCGGAGTTGCAACAATTGAATGAGGATGGGGATGCATTGTTGATCGCTTAATTTTTAGCGACGAAGCCACTTTTCACACTAATGGGATAGTGAACAGGCATAAATGTCGAATCTGGGATGCAAAGCATCCGCACAAATGTATTGAATTTGAGCGTGAATCCCTAAAGGTAAATGTTTCTTGTGCCTTATCACGTCGAAAACTGTATGGGCCATTCTTCTTCGCCGAGAGCACTGTCAATGGATATTCCTACTAGGACATGTTGCAGCAATGGCTGATGCTTCAAATGCAGTCGCATTCTCCGCTCATCTTTCAGCAGGATGGGGCTCCACCCCATTTTCAACATGAAGTTCGTGGGTATCTGAACATGGAGCTGCTGCATCGATGGATTGGACGTGTCACAGAAGGGGACAGCTGTTTCATGAAATGGCCTCCCCGATCACCAGATCTCACTCCGTGTGACTTTTTTCTGTACACGAATGACTGTTTGGCTAAAGGGTTAAACACATAACGTTTATGATTTTAGAGCTACGTATGCTTTTCAGGTTGAAATTCTCTAACTCACTAGGAAAAGACAGTGACCTGGAATACCACAGTAAAGCGCTGTGTCCTCAGCAAGCTTTAGATCGCGCTAACGACATTCTGGTTCACTAGAAAAACCCAGAGAAATTCACTGAAAATCAAGTGGACACGTAAAGAATGAAAAGAGCAAAACGACACCAAAAATGTTGTCGTTTTCTTTGCAAAATGTTATGCTTCTTGGGAGGCAGAACATATTTTAGAGGGTATAGTGACGATGACTCTGTTTTTTCAAAATAACCCAGACTATGAAATAAAGGTAACTAAATGATGAAACTGCCTCTGATAGTAAAAGAGGTACACTTCTTAGTAAAACTGCACAAAATTTCCCGATTGAATGCTACGGCGACGAAATTATTTCGACAATGTTACACAAAATCCAAGAAAATGGGTTGTACACTATTGGGTTTGATGATGATATTAGTCGCAAGACTCAGATGACAATTTTGTTGAGATATATTTATCAAGAGATGAGCAGAGAAGATTTCATAGGGTTCATCAGTCTGCGAGAGCCGCAGAAAAAACTGTGAAAACAAACTCTCAATGTTCACCACAACTGTAAAGTAAACGAAGATTTCTCTCCAACTTGTGAAAGTGACAGTCATCAACAGAAATCTTTTGAAAATGACAAAGATGACAATATATGTGACGTAGTTAACGCAGATGAAGAGAATAAAGATTCCCTAATGGTTAGATTAACATTAGGTACGAGGTGCATTCAAGTTCTAAGGCCTCCGATTTTTTTTCTAATTAACTACTCACCCGAAATCGATGAAACTGGCGTTACTTCTCGACGTAATCGCCCTGCAGACGTACACATTTTTCACAACGTTGACGCCATGATTCCATGGCAGCGGCGAAGGCTTCTTTAGGAGTCTGTTTTGACCACTGGAAAATCGCTGAGGCAATAGCAGCACGGCTGGTGAATGTGCGGCCACGGAGAGTGTCTTTCATTGTTGGAAAAAGCCAAAAGTCACTAGGAGCCAGGTCAGGTGAGTAGGGAGCATGAGGAATCATTTCAAAGTTGTTATCACGAAGAAACTGTTGCGTAACGTTAGCTCGATGTGCGGGTGCGTTGTCTCGGTGAAACAGTACACGCGCAGCCCTTCCCAGACGTTTTTGTTGCAGTGCAGGAAGGAATTTGTTCTTCAAAACATTTTTGTAGGATGCACCTGTTACCATAGTGCCCTTTGGAACGCAATGGGTAAGGATTACGCCCTCGCTGTCCCAGAACATGGACACCATCATTTTTTCAGCACTGGCGGTTACCCGAAATTTTTTTGGTGGCAGTGAATCTGTGTGCTTCCATTGAGCTGACTGGCGCTTTGTTTCTGGATAGAAAAATGGCATCCACGTCTCATCCATTGTCACAACCGACGAAAAGAAAGTCCCATTCATACTGTCGTTGCGCGTCAACATTGCTTGGCAACATGCCACACGGGCAGCCATGTGGTCGTCCGTCAGCATTCGTCGCACCCACCTGGATGACACTTTTCGCATTTTCAGGTCGTCATGCAGGATTGTGTGCACAGAACCCACAGAAATGCCAACTCTGGAGGCGATCTGTTCAACAGTCATTCAGCGATCCCCCAAAACAATTCTCTCCACTTTCTCGATCATGTCGTCAGATCGGCTTGTGCGAGCCCGAGGTTGTTTCGGTTTGTTGTCACACGATGTTCTGTCTTCATTAAACTGTCGCACCCACGAACGCACTTTCGATACATCCATAATTCCATCACCACGTGTCTCCTTCAACTGTCGATGAATTTCAATTGGTTTCACACCACACAAATTCAGAAAACGAATGATTGCACGCTGTTCAAGTAAGGAAAACGTCGCCATGTTAAGTATTTAAAACAGTTCTCATTCTCGCCGCTGGCGGTAAAATTCCATCTGCCGTACGGTGCTGCCATCTCTGGGACGTATTGACAATGAACGCGGCCTCATTTTAAAACAATGCGCATGTTTCTATCTCTTTCCAGTCCGGAGAATAAAAATCGGAGGCCTTAGAACTTGAATGCACCTCGTAAAACCGTGTCAAACACCATGAGAAGTGTTAATCTCGATATTAGTAAACGCATTAGCATTGCAACAGATGGCTGCTCTGACCCGAGTTCCGAGCTTGTGGGAGCAGTCCCTACAAGAAAGAAAGGATCTATCAATGCTGAATGAACCTCTTGTTTTAGTCATTCTTTAAACTTGTCTAAGTGCTGTGACGTGTAGTTAGTGTGATACTCAGTTGGGATCGTCAAAGAAGTTGTTTCCTTTATTAAAGCACCTCCAAAAAGAAATGCTATGCTTATAAAGCATGTTGCTACTGGAAGAAAAGGAAAGATTGGAAAACTCGAGTCATGGCTTGAGGAAATTTCTCAATAGTCAAATTTTTCAAATGACACCTCTCCCATAACACCTAGGAGCCTTTTACATGCAATCAATAACGGAGAATTCATTGTAACTCTCTTGTGCCTTGTTGACTTACTCAGCCAAACGTCATCTCTCAGTAGGTTCTTCCAAAATGAGACTATTGATGTTACCAAAGCAACTGAAACCTTAACCAATACCTTCTCAGTTTTGAAAACAAAGCGGGAAAACCTAGTAGCAGAATTCAGCCTGTTGTACAAGAAACCCAAAACATGCTTGATATTATAGGAAGCACCATCTAAATAACCAGGATCACATCTCGATAAGTTAACAGACCTAACGCAGCTCTATAAAGCACAGAAAGTTATTTTGGGGTGAGAGTCTTTATCCCTATTCTTGACACAAAAACATCGTTCTAGAAAGCAGATAAACAGATTATCTAAAGACGTTCTCAATCTGTACAGTCTCAGCACACTTCTACCGAAAATATGGTGAACTTCAACAAGGTCCATGGAATCAGGGATTCCGAAACTCTGGATACAAAACAGGGTGTCCCACTCAAACCTCCCTGATTTCAAGGACCTAGGAGAGAAAAACTAAAGTAGATACGACAGTCAAAAATGCACCACATTGTAGAGCACCTCAAAGAATTTATATTCCCATGTCAGAACTGCCAAGTATCGTCGCCAGACCGCAGCACAGTCACATGAAGTGAAAATGGCGACTCCACAACAGTGCATGCAAGCACTTGTGTGGTTTTGCAGAAACAAAATCGCCGGTTACTGTGCAAAGAAATTATCATCGTGTGTATGAATGTGATCCACCTGATGCGAAAACAGGTATAGGAAGTTTCTGGCAACAGGGAGTGTTCTGAAAAACGTTTCTGGCAACAGGGAGTGTTCTGAAAAACGTTACAGAGTTTCGGAAGAGACAGTGAATGACATCAGACAAACGTTTCTCAGACGCCCACATAAGTCAATTTGTCAAGCATCTAGGCAACTTGATGTACCTCGATCAACATTGCATCGTGCAGTTCACCAGCGTCTTTATATATGTGCTTACAAAGTAAAAATTCTGCAACATCTGACGCCGAACAACGAACCATGCCTTCAACAATTTGCTGTGGATATGCTTTAGCGTATAATCAGATGAGGCAACCTTTCATCTATCAGGAAGGGCTAATAGGCATAACATTCGGATTTGTGGTTCGCAAAATCTGCACGTTGTCCTTGAACATGTTCGTGATAGCCCTAAACTAAATGGCGGGTGCAGGCTAATGCACAACACGATTGTTGGACCGTTCTTCTTTGCGGAACAAACACTGAATGGGTCAGTATATCTGGACATGTTGGAGCAGTTTGTGTATCCTCAGATACAAGACTTTCAACCCAACATCATTTTTCAACTAGATGGAGCTCCACCGTATTGGGCAACGGCTGTTCGCAAGTTCCTGGATAGAAAATTTCCCAATCGTTGGATCAGACATGGGGCACCCATTGCCTGGCCACAACGTTCACCCTACGTTATGCCACTTTATTTCTTCATGTGGGGATTTGTGAAGGACCACGTGTATGCGACCAAAGTGGACGATATTCCCACGTTGAGACATCATATCACTGTGATTGCAACAGTAACAGAGGAAATGTTACAAAGAATTTGACAAGAAATTGAATACAGACTTGATATTATTCGTACTACAAATGGTTCACATGTAGAGGTGTATTGACGATAAATAAATAAATTCTTTGAGATGCTCTACAATGTGGTGCATTTTTTACTGTCGCATCTACATTGTTTTTTTTTCCTGGGTCTTTGAAATCAGGGAGGTTTGAGTGGGACTCCATGTACAGTACAAAGTAACTTTGGAGGATGAAAGTGACTGCTTGTCTAATCGGAAGGCAAAGATCAAGCTGTTGGAGGCAAAATGGAAAAACGAAGATGCCGACAAAACCCTTCTACAAGGCCATGCAGTTGAGTTTTTGCAGTTTTGCACTCCAGAAAATTTCTCCTCAATTAGATCTTTAACGCTTATCTTTTCTTTACTTCTTGTGTCAGCTGAAACAGCAGGAAGATCTTTCTCGACACTGGAACTCATTAAGACTTGGCTGAGAGACTGTTGTGGGCAAAACTGGTTAACATGGTTTGGTTTGTTCTCTTGACATCATTAAAAGAAAAAAAATATAGCTAGGTATAAGGACGAAAAGAACAGAAAAGATATGTTTTCTCAAGTACAGATAATATGACGCTAGTTGTTCTTCTGCGACGTAAAAAGACAGAATAATTAGCATTTACACACTTATTACTGATTATAATACTGTATATAAACTGAAACAGTGGAAATCAGATACCAGTATAAATGAAACACGCCAGATATAGGCCTAAAGTGTATGAGTAGAGAACTAAAATGTAAAATATAAATAATTTTTGGTAAAAAGGTCTTTGTACTCAGAGTATTATAAATGCAATAGTACTTTAAAAACTACAGTTTTATGCACTTTACTGTAAAGGTGTAATATCAATCTACCTGTTTACATTGTACTTCTTTAGAGGTATAAGCCTAAAATACGTTGTTTTACTAATATAAATAATATCGATAATGCATTTTTATTCAAATTATGTTCATTTCAAAATGAGTATCATTGTACTGAAAATAAAAAAATTATTATCTATTCAAGATTTAACAAATATTATTTTAAATATACGAGTATCTACGAGTACATTTATGAACTAGCTGTCAACAAATTAAAAAGTACAATTTTTAAAGTATTTTATTCTTATTTCAATCTATTCGCTTTTAATTTAGTTAGCTGCTTTAGGTTGACGAAAGACTTATTGAGCCTGTGGTTTTGTGTTAACATCATATAAAACAAGCTACTTAAAAAAAGACTGTGAATGCTACACATTTCAAGAAATTCAAAACTTTTGTATCTAAAATAAGGCACATTTTTGTACTTCTTTGATATTTTTAAGTATCATAACAGCTTAAAACAGCGGTTACTGAAGATGGTTTATCTTAACTTTCAAGGTGAGGAGCTCTGGATCTTCTTTCTCTTCCAGATAGCCACCCCTACCCACAAAATTCGTATCTTTAAGAACAGCCATGTCTATGAGATCAGGGCGACCACAGGAAGGGTGTATTGTTGGCTCATAAGGACTTGCAAGAAGCCATGTCCACTGACACCCCTGGTTATGCGTGAATTTCATTAGGAATGCTTTGCATTAAAGTTACCCTCTATGAAAAATTTTCCGCAGATGGAGAGCATCACAACGACGTCACCTGCAAGCAGGTTTGCACCAGGTGGTCAATATGCTGCTGTAAAGATTATTTGACCACATCGATCTACTGTTAGGAAAACAAGATGTTTCCAAGTTGTCCATGTCAGGTAGCTGCACCTCGTGAGCCACCTCCCGCCGTTCTCTCTCTCTACACGGCAACAGCAAAAGTTCGCTCCCAGCATTTTCGCCCAAAGCTTCAGATGAGTTTTGCTGACGAGACAAACATCAACTGCCTCATCACGACAAAGTGTAGAAATCACCACCTAGAGTTCTCATGTAGTTAATATTCCAAATGGTTAGCCCTTGATTTGGCGTCTTATTAATGACAGTTTAAGACATCCTGGTGTAACAGCTTGGATGGTCTACGTCACTACACACACTAGGTTCTGAGGGAGCTGAATTAAAGTCTGCTTGAGTTATTTCATCGGAGACTTCAGCTCATCTTAAGCGTTATTATCGCCGTTTTCATTGGCATTGCTTTTTGGAGAAGCTTCGCTGTTTTCAGCAGCTGTATTTTGGTCTGAGGCTTGTTCAGAAACCTGTTGCTTGTACGCCAGCGGTGGACATTGTTCTCAACTGCATCAGTTTCTCTTTTTCTTTTTTTGTTCACATTTCATTCCCTCTTCTTACAGAGGAGGAGATGGGAACAGTAGGCCTTTTGAAGTCAAAGTATTTTTCTATGTCATATTCTCTATATCGACACTAAGTTGCTTGCATTGTGCATTATTTAGTTTTGTTATTTGACAATCTACAGCTTGGAGTATCGGATGTAATGTTTAGTACGAGGGTAGTTCAATAAGTAATGCAACACATTTTTTTTCTCGGACAATTTTGGTTGAAAAAACCGGAAATTTCTTGTGGAATATTTTCAAACATTCCCGCTTCGTCTCATATAGTTTCATTGACTTCCGACAGGTGGCAGCGCTGTACGGAGCTGTTAAAATGGCGTCTGTAACGGATGTGCGTTGCAAACAACGGGCAGTTATCGAGTTTCTTTTGGCGGAAAACCAGGGCATCTCAGATATTCATAGGCGCTTGCAGAATGTCTACGGTGATCTGGCAGTGCACAAAAGCACGGTGAGTCGTTGGGCAAAGCGTGTGTCATCATCGCCGCAAGGTCAAGCAAGACTGTCTGATCTCCCACGTGCGGGCCGGCCGTGCACAGCTGTGACTCCTCCAATGGCGGAGCATGCGAACACACTCGTTCGAGATGATCGACGGATCACCATCAAACAACTCAGTGCTCAACTTGACATCTCTGTTGGTAGTGCTGTCACAATTGTTCACCAGTTGGGATATTCAAAGGTTTGTTCCCGCTGGGTTCCTCGTTGTCTAACCGAACACCATAAAGAGCAAAGGAGAACCATCTGTGCGGAATTGCTTGCTCGTCATGTGGCTGAGGGTGACAATTTCTTGTCAAAGATTGTTACAGGCGATGAAACATGGGTTCATCACTTCGAACCTGAAACAAAACGGCAATCAATGTAGTGGCGCCAACCCACTCCCCTACCAAGAAAAAGTTTAAAGCCATACCCTCAGCCGGTAAAGTCATGGTTACAGTCTTCTGGGACGCTGAAGGGGATATTCTATTCGATGTCCTTCCCCATGGTCAAACGATCAACTCTGAAGTGTATTGTGCTACTCTTCAGAAATTGAAGAAACGACTTCAGCATGTTCGTAGGCACAAAAATCTGAACGAACTTCTCCTTCTTCATGACAACGCAAGACCTCACACAAGTCTTCGCACCCGAGAGGAGCTCAGAAAACTTCAGTGGACTGTTCTTCCTCATGCACCCTACAGCCCCGATCTCGCACCGTCGGATTTCCATCTGTTTGGCCCAATGAAGGACGCAATCCGTGGGAGGCACTACGCGGATGATGAAGAAGTTATTGATGCAGTACGACGTTGGCTCCGACATCGACCAGTGGAATGGTACCGTGCAGGCATACAGGCCCTCATTTCAAGGTGGCGTAAGGCCGTAGCATTGAATGGAGATTACGTTGAAAAATAGTGTTGTGTAGCTAAAAGATTGGGGAATAACCTGGTGTATTTCAATGCTGAATAAAACAACCCCTGTTTCAGAAAAAAATGTGTTGCATTACTTATTGAACTGCCCTCGTACATTTAGTTATTTGTGAGGTTAGATTAAATGTTTAGTTGACATATCTGACAAATATCCGAATACAGGATGACATTTATTTGAATCATCAGGTGGGTAAATACGTAAAATAGAATAAGAAATAAATATAACATATAAACAAGGCATGACATCTGAGTTCATTTAATTGATGTGAAATATAAAACATAGGGTAATGTGCGCCATCAAAACAATGAGTAATATGTAGGGGAGTGAACTTTGTGATGGATTCTAACTGAACATAGACATTTATAACACATTCATGAGGAGACATAAGATATAGAACGGTAAACCTAGAGGTGTAGGGTAGAGGAGGCGTCTGAGTGTTTTGGAGATGGGAAGGCTGACAGTTTGGGAGTCACATCTTGTGAACCTATACCTACATGCAGTATGTGTGTGGTGTGATGATTATATTTGGTTTCTTTGTGCTTGTGATGTTTGTTGTTTACGTCTACAGGTGCTCGTTCTCCATTGTTCCAGTATGGTCCATCATGGACGAGTGGACATGGCTGTTTTGTGATGCTAGGATAGAGGGCTTTTGCAAACCTCTCCCTATTTGATGTCTTAGCCGCCCAAATAGCTTTGACGAGAATTGCTAGCAACTCGCTGCTTACTTCCCTATCCATCCCTAAGAGAGTTGGTGGCCCTAATACCTATTGACGCAAGAGAGAAAGATTTACAACATGTGCGTGGTTCATTGTGAATGGGGACCTGGTACTGGCGTGCCCTAACGTAGAACGACCGATCCCCACTGAGAAGTTTGCAGTGAGTGTACGACACTTAACGACGAAGTTGCTTTTCCACAACATTTGTAATAAAGTCGGCAATCACAAGCAAACTCTTGCTACGGTGGCTCAGTCACAACTAGTGAGTGTCTGCAGCGATAGGTGTTCCTTTCGAGGTCCACTCTTGCGAGTGTCTATGGAAGGCACTGGTTCTCCCCTTCGTACCGCACCCTACACGCGATCCTGAAGTATAGACGTCGTTAGTCGCTGCCTACAGACAGACTGTGACGTCTTAGGAGCCTGGGCCACGAAATGGCGTCTTAACTTTAACGCCGTGAAAAGCCAGGCCGTCGAAATCACGCGACGTAGAGTGCCCTTGGACCTTCAGTTGCTTCGAATCATAGGAGGCCCCATCCCTTTGTCTCGCACGGCAAAATGCCTCGGGGTAACCATTGATAAGTGCCTCACATGGAAGCCGCATATACGAGAGGTATGGGGGAAAGCACATGCCCACTTAAAGGCACTTTTCCCGTTACTTAACCCAGAATCGACGCTTTCGCCACACTATGGTGTCATGTTATATCTGGCATTGATCCGAGCAGAGACAGAATATGCATCGTCAGTGTGGAGAAATGCAGCCAATTGCCACATACGTCGGCTCCACGGCATGCAAGGTAGAACCCTATGCCTCGGCCCCAAACAGACTGCCTGAAGGTTCTACGAGGCATTGCAGCAATCTGAAAATAGGCTAATTTCCAGTCTGAAAAACAAGCGCCACGCACACAGGACCACTAGGTAACCAGATCTGCTTAGGCAGTAGGCTAGGAGCTTCAAAACAAGTCACAAGCTCACGACACAGCAAGGCCATACCAAACAGTTAGGAAGCAAAAACGCAGTTTCAAAACTTAGACTGCACCAAAAAACAGTCAGGACTGTCTTTTAGGAAAAGAGCAGGGAGCCTTCCCTCATTATGGCAGTGTATGTGAAAACATTACTGCACCAGCACTCAGTAAAGCTTCCTAAGATATCTGCACTAGAAGCAACACGAGTCGCCAGTAGTAGGGCAAAGAGAGCATGGTCCCACTCTGAAAATGGTGGATTCAAGATGGAAGCCATAGACGTGGCACTGTCACAGTGATGTCATGGCAAAAAGTTCAAATTTTGGCGGCAAAATAGGTCAAGAGAGCTACCTCCACTAACCTAAACCCCTTCCCACCCCTTCTGGAAACTGCTGGGAACAGGACTCAGTTTGTGCTGGGCTGCTGGATGGGATGGGTGTAAGTCTTTACTTTGTACACATTGTTCATTTAAACAATTTGAGTTGTCACAGGCAGTGGCTCCATCCAGTGTGTTCACCATGAGGTTCGGAGTCCATCTGACCTAGTTCACAAGACTGTCACCAGAGGACACGGTTGGCTCTCACCCTATCCTCTTCCATGACGTAATCCAAGATGGTGGTCAGGTGGAAAATAGCAGGAAAGGACTCAATCTGTGTCTAACTGCTGGATTGGGAGGACAAACATAATTGTTTATTGTGTTCAATGGATTAGAAGTCTGTGCTGGAGAAGGAGTAGTTTAATGGTTATAGAAATTGTAAGCATGCATCTCAGCACTGTGTAGGTAGCAATGATATTTGGTGAAGATGGATATCCTTCATCAAATAATGAAGATGCAGCAGGATGAGCCTAAGTTACACTTCACAACGCATGCTGATAAATACATGTACTGTAACTGTAAATCATTTGATAAAAGTCCTGTCAGTCTTCTGAAGCGCAAGAGGCAAGACGTTCATTCCAGTGCATGCGCTTTGCTGGAAGAGAGGCCATGTGCCGGCTTACAGCATGGCTATGCCTATTTAATGTCACGTTGGAAATGCCCACAGCCTTGCTCCTTCCCCTTCCTGGCGCAGTAGTTTGCTTCAATTTTGCAGAGTATACTGCCACACTAGAACACAGACTCCAAAAGAAGATCACGACATACTTGTGGAATCTCTTAGTCTACCCCCACTACTCTAGAATAATTGCACACGTAAGAAAACAATTTGTTTCAAATGCACTCACACACAAAACACTGCTCTGTCTGCCCAGATGCACGAGGAATAGAAATAAATTACGACACAATACACTCGAAAAAAGTACATCACGCACAAATACTGTTTATAAACTGAAACTAAAATAAATGAGCGCAAATACACTGCATCGAAATTCTGCAGACAATCTTGCATCATGTAAAACAACAGATTGTTAAATATACTACCACAGTAGTTTGCTGCACAAGGCACAGTCGTAACTTGGGACCAGCAAAGCGGTGGCCCGTCCGTCAGCAGCTGCAGCTCGCCGCAAAGTGAAGTGCTGATTGAAGAGGGGTTTTCCAGCTGGATCCATGAGCGCACAAAAACTGTGGCCAGGTAGAGTGGCATCAACTAGTCCTGCGTGCTTAGACCAGCGTTCATTGCTAGGTGCAGATGAAATGCTGCACTCCTATTGGCTCCGGAAAATACTGTTCAGGACTTTCCAGCAAATGCCCTTCCTGACTGGTTCCCGCCAAATCAGTGTGTCTATATAAACCCTACCGCTTCACTCATTTTGCCAGTGTCAGTTCGCCAGCTTGGTCTATCTTTTATTTGTGTGTGCTTTGTTTGTTGTTGAAGATGAAGCATTTGGCGACATCAAACACGATCAACGTTAGTGGCAAACGACGTAGATTTGTAAGCAAAGAAGAATATGAACTGTCGTGTAAATAAATAATTTGTTTTTGTAAATATGTGGTTGTGGTGTTCAAATCAGGAAAAAAATTTAGTGTGTCAAAAAATTCTCATCGGTAATTCAGTTTCTTTCCCTTGTTTTACAGCACAACTCCGTGATTTTATCCAGGATTACGAGGGTAGATGGGAGGAGGGGGAGGAGGAGGAGCAACAGCAGCAGGAGGCTGGGCTAAACAAACTGTCCCTGTCCACATGTGGAAAGCCTGCAACTAGAGCTGCCAAGCGAGTATTACAAAAAAAATCTCATGGTATTAGTAGTGTAACTTTTTGTATCGTTGGTTAATTTCTTATTCCATACTTGTACCTGTTATAGTTCACATGGCGAAAATGCTGTTCGAGCTGGACGCAATTCTGGAGGCTGTGGAACAGCCTCCAGCAGCGAATACACAGCGCCAACGGTCGCTTAAGTATAGGAAAGAATAAAGAAATATTTAAGTAGTAGTAGCTATGCAATTCAAATAAAACATATTGTTTTGTCTCATTATAGCAATAATTTTAGAGAGGCTAGACCTCCTAGGCAGGCAACTGGAGGCTATTCACCAACTGCAGCAGCAATCCTCAGCACACAGTGAGACAGCAGAGCAGTCCTGTAGGTGGAAAAAAAAGATTTCTGATCTTTTTTTTTCTGTAGTATAGAAGGTTTTCCTTCTTCTTCTCCTCGTCTAATAAATCTATATGTATATATACTGTATATCTTTTTTTTGTTGTTGTATATGAGGTGTCTCAGAGGCGCCATATCGATTCTGGTGAAGATGAGACACCTGAATGGGTTGGGGAAATGACCATAGAGCTTCAAAGGCAACGTGACCTGGGCCTTTCAGAGGATGAGTTCCCTGAAGGGATGTTAGAGTTGCCTGACAATGTTTATGACATATTCAGGCCGTAGACCCAGAGCGTGAAAAGTAATAACTCATTCTACTTACATATAGTAGGTATTTTTTCTTTCCTTGCAGCAACAGCAGCAAGCAATGTCTACAAAGTTGTACTTAATTTTTTTCGTTATTTTACAGCAGATGCGTCAGTAGGGAAATTCACACAGCACAGTGTGTCTGGGGCACCGGGGACAGCAAAGCCTATAACGTCGAAACGAGGTCCTGTGCGGCGTACTTCGGCAGCAAGAGAGCCGCTATTTGCAGCGCAGAAAGCCGCCGCCGCAGCCACCCCAGCACCACGTCTCTGGGTCGAGCAAGGAGCTACCACCACTCAGGCTGCTAGGTCAGCCATCAGCAGGAGCACAGCCAGACTTTTCCCACTTGCCTGATGTGGTGGTGCCACCTCATTCACCCTCTCAGCCTCGTCAGAATCATCGCCGGCAATGGAAGGTATGTGTGCCTCAGCACATACCCCTGTGCACCCCGCCGACTCCGCCATCGACAAGGTGGACATCATCCTATAGTAGTAGTAGTATTAGTAATAGAGATGATCCTGTGGTCAACAGCTGTTCCCTCTCCCATCCTTTTAGTGAAGGATATCAGGCCAGTGACACCACACCACAATTAGAAAACTCGGTGGTTGCAGAAGCATTTCAGGAGCGAATCTCATTCACAAGGATAGAGAATCCAGCAGGGGGGATAGCGTGACACTGTCATGCTTCTAAGGGTGGGCCTTCCTGTCATGGAAATGGAGCTCCTCAAAGTATTCAATGATTTGCGGTATCCTGCCATTAAGTGTAGTGTGGTGCTCTGCATCAAACTATCACACCCCCTCAAAGTTGCCTCTGACATTGAGAAGTCTTCATTATCTTTGGGGGAAAAATGGCGTGTTAATGCGGAGCATGTCAATCACCAAGTGGTTTTGTAAACCCGCCTTGAGTGCTGTACTGGCCCTGTCTTCCGAGATGGAAGCGAGAGTGTCACCTAAAGCACTCATCCAAATACTACACCTGAACATCCATACACATGTTTATGACCTGGTAAAAGATCTAGCTATATCAAGCTCCCTCAGAATACAGCTGATAAGAGGCCAGCATTTATGTCGAAAATAGACAGGATCAGGCTTGTTTTGTGTTGTCAGTCCTGGCTTGCGGGAGAAATAACGATCGTAGGGATCATCCTAAGCATCGCAGTACACACCATGTACGCGATAATATTCGTGGGTTTTGTAACTTTGATAGTATCGAGTTCCCTGTCAAGATCTAGGACATATCTGAATTTCATTTTTATGACCTGGAGAAGGAAAGCAAGTCAGATGAGTAGGACAAGCACATAGTCGTCAGCCCCCTCCATTTCTCAAAATTTGCCGGTGAGCGTGAGTTGCATGAAAACAAGCTACTCTTCTCTGAAGGTGATAATTATCATTATGTTTGGATCGAAGACATGTCCTGACTCCTTCCCACTCAACTGAGTAAGCATAATCGTAAATGGCGTATTTGCTTAAGGTGCCTCACTGCCTTTTCCTAGGACAAGTTATTAGTGGCACATGTAATGGACTGTGCTTCCAAGGATTCAGTATGTGTTATTATGCCTACTGAGGAAAACGAATTCATAAACTTTAAAAATGTTCACCGCCAGAAGCGATGCCTGTTTGTAGTGTATACCGACTTTGAATGCCTCCTCACCCCAGCGACCTGCTGTGAAGGTGACCCCACGACCTCACATACCACCTTTACAGAAAAACAAGTATAATATGCGGCAGCGTACCAAACTGTATTATCCTATGATTCAGGTCTTAACCACTACAAATCGTACGTCAGGGATAATCCTGCGGTTTGGTTGCTCACTGAGCTCGGAAAACTTTCATGAAATGTTGATAAGCTTTACAGCGACAACGTTCCCATGACCAAATTGAAGGAGAATGCAGTTGACTCATATTTGTGGGCTGCTGTTAGATAGAAAAGTGGAAACTCTTCTTATGGACCACTGTCCTCTAAAGGGGAAGTTCCATGGCTTATCTGACAATATGTGCAATTTGGTGTACCAGCTACCAAAGCACATACCCGATTTCTTCCATAATTTAAGTGGGTATGACACTTACTTTCTTGTTGAACACTTGGCTGATTCTGGTTGGGAGAAAAATCAGGTCAGCCTCCAGGCTGAGAACATAGAGAAATACATTTAATTCTCCAAACAAATGACGCCAAGACTTACGCTCCACTTCCCTGATATGCTACATTTTATGCAGGCGCCACTCCAGGAACTTGTTGAAACTCTACCTTGAGAGAATATGCATATCACTCGAGCTGCATTTCCCGACAAGGAAAAGTTTTAACTTGTGACTGGGAAGGGGTTTTTCCCATACAAGTATGTGGACAGTCTGGCAAAACTCAACGAAACCAGCCTAAACAACATAACTGCATTCTCTGGCAACCTCATAGGCATTCCCATAACGGATGCAGAGCATAAGCATGCCATGACTGTCTGGCGGGAATTCAACATCTCCACTTTAGGGGAGTGCGCACTGCTTTACATGGACATGAATGTGTGCTTGCTTGTGGGCATTTTCGAGAAACTCTGGAGTCTATGCATGACCACATGTTCTTTGGATCCTGCCTTTTTTTACACGGCACCTAGATTGTCTTGGGACACACTGCTCAAAAGAATGAACTGCAGCATCGAATTATTGACCGATGACGACATTCTTCTTTTCTTTGAGCAAGGGATCCATAGGGGACATTGCCAATGTGTCCATACAAATGCCAAGAGATATAATCCATAGACGAGTGACAGGTTTAATGCATCACTTGATTCGAGTTACATAATTTACTTGACTATAAAAAAACCTGTACAGGCACGCCATGCAGCAATCACTGCTGATTGGTGAGTTTCAATTGGTGCCCGAAGATAAATGCAAGGGATTAGGAGGAAAAATCATGGGGAGTATGGCAGTTGATTCTGATGTAGGATATGTGGTGGAGGCAGAACTCACATACTCTATTACTTTGCATAATGCGCACGCCGATTTGCCGCTGTGTCCAGAGCAACTAGTTCTGCAATGAGGCTTCACCCCAAAACTGATGACAACGCTGGGAAATAAGCAGAGATACATTATTCTTTATCGTAATCTACAGCAGTGTCTCAGCTTGAGGATGGAGCTAGTAAGAATCATGTGGGCTATTTCCTTCAAGCAGTCTCCCTGGTTGAAGGAGTATGTTGATTTGAATATGAGACAGAGAGCTTCCATGATGTGTGACTTCGAGAAAGAATTTTAAAAAGTAATGAATAATTCAATTTTCGAAAAAACAATGGGGAATTTGAGGAAATGATGTGAAATTTTGATTAGAACCGAATGGGATGGCCGTTATGGCGTAAGAAAATGTTTTGTCAGACCAAATTTTAAGTGGGCACCATATTCAAAAAGAACTTTGTTTCCGTGGAGATGGCAAAGACTGCAGTAGAATTCATGAAACCTATTTATGTGGGGATATGCATACCAGACCTATCCAATCTCCTCATGTACCACTTTCATTATGAGTTTGCAAAAACTTATTTTGCAGTTCCTGAATTACTTTATATGGATACAGATATCTTCATCTATTGGGTGAAGAACTGATCCATATGAAGTAATGATGTACCACAGTAATGAATTCGACACGTCCTCATGCGGTTTATAATCCTTATGGTGTTCTTCCACAGAATAGGAAGGTTGAGAGGGAAGAGCTTCTTCCATTTCATATAATTAGCTTGTTCCGTCGCATAGTATTGAATACTATAGATGTTTGAGATACTTTTACCTTGTTTCTAAATTTAAGAAATGTTATATCTCGAGTGAAGAAATGCTCTACCTCTTTATTTAATCCATAATTACATAAATGCACTTCCTTTCCTTAATCCATCTACATTGCCTTGGCTTAATTAACTTTGGGTTCATGTAAAGAGTTAGTCTGTTGGTAGTGGCAAGGCAGAGATGTGGTCACTTGTAGGTTGTTAGTGCCTACATAAATTTTGGGTAAAGGCAGCGATGATGCACCTGTTTGCCAGGGTTAGTTCAGGGTTGGTAACAGGTTCCTCTCCCCTCCAGGGCGCAGGAGAACAGCCGGTGAGGGCCACCATGCAGGACGCTCTGGGGGTAGCTGTTAAACTGCGCAGACAGAATCAAGGGCAATCCCCATATTTGCCGCCAATTCTTTGTAGGATGAGGTATAATTTATTACATTTTTATTAATCCGCTCTTTTTCAGGATGGAAGTAGTTAGCATGTTGTTACGACCATTCTTTTTGTTTTGAGAAATTTTCAGTTAGGCTTTCTTTTCCAGAGGTGAGCACGGAGGCTCACGTTATCCAATTGTAGCAATGCAATCAGTTAGTGCCTTCAGCACGCAAGAAAAGCAAAAGTATCAAAAATCATATAGTTCCACTTTTAGCTGTAGAGTTTTGCAATTTTAAATTTCTTACTGGTCTTGTTAAAGTAACATGGGGCCTCAATCCTCCTGTTTACCTTAACTACTGATGAGAAATTTAGATGATGATTCTGTGTGAAACCTCCTAGGATAGGCATGTGTTTTGTGTGAGTTACTTAAGGCTCTAAGCGTGTGACATAATTTTTTGGCAAATTCATAAATTTTGTCCGTGGATCTTTTGTATCATGACTACCCCCATTTGCAAGCAGCAACCTAGACGAGGCTCCACGTCCTACCTAATTCGTAAATAATAGTTTGTGCATGTGAGAAATATAGATTGAAAACAAGAACAAACAGCGGTGTGAGTACAAAAAAAATTAGCCATTGGTGTCAATCACCCACATGGTATCAAATTGCACTGCCAGCAAGCTACCAGTTCATTCTCGAAAATAGTTAAGATGAGGATGCTTGCATGTGCTGTAAATTGTTAATTTCTGTGTACCAAATTTTAAAGGGTGTTTTATTTTTAAAGAAATTGTGTATATGAGACATGTTTGTATCCGCTTTGTTCTCCCCATTTTCCCACCAAGTATCTTTGCTACAATTTTGACTAAGGGAACGGTTCTGAGAAGTAATGGAGAGAGTAACCACTGAGGAACTAAAGTGTAGTTCATTAATTCATAACGATTCAGTCCAAATAACAACGTAGGGTGCAAATTTCAATCACTGTCCAAACAGATGGACTACAGATGCAACAACGTAGATTCCTCCCTTTCCTAGTGCACAATATTATAAACGAGACCAGATTTCTGATAGTATAAGCACCTTCAGTGCAAGGGAGTGTTGAATAGATTTCTGATAATATGGTCACCTTCAGTGCTAGATAAGATAGGATTTATTCGTCTTTGCTTTGTTAATTGCAATTATGAGATTACTTAAGCAGTGAGTAAAAAAATGGTTATAACATTTGTAAAGTTTCATAAAAAGTGTCATATGAATTTAATTTCAGGGATTCAGTGACTGATCGTAACACCCCCATCCTGTGTAGAGAACAATGTTAGTACTAAACTGAAGTCATGATAATCTGGTGGGAATGAAAATTAACAAGGATAGAGAAAATAGGTCATGTTACTTACTTGCCCACTTGGTTACTTGAGCCCTCTCCTGCATTATCCGTTGCAAAATCTTAATATAATAATCACCTAATCAATCAAATACTAACTTTGGGACAGTCTCCTTCAAATGAATCCTTCTGAGCATTGAACCAAGCTGGTAAGCAGCGAGTATATGAGATGCCTTGGCACATATGCAACTGGCATGCTCTAGCATAGACTGGGAGAGAGAGAAAAAGATAACAACGGAGAAGGTAACTGTTCAAGGTTGTCATTCCTATGAAAAATGAGACGAATAGATTGCTGACTGTGGAATTCATAGGTCTGTGATCAAAAATGTATGCGTATCGCACATTGGAAGATGCCACTCAGAAGCGGGCTAAGGGTGTGTGCTGTATGGCATCGGGAACCCTGTCTATCGAATACTATTTGTGGTGCCTGTACAGTGGTGCATGTGGTGCTACACTGCAGTGCCTTATATGGTATGGCAAACTAGTATTTGATCGAGAGGACATGGGGTGTACACTGTGCTGCAGTCTAAAATCGGCCTGTTGCCTTATGGCGATAAAAGTGTCATTTGTGATGACAGTACTGAAAATCTCCCATACTCACACTACTCACTCGTAGAGGGAGAGAATGTGTGTGTGTGTGTGTGTGTGTGTGTGTGTGTGTGTGTGTGTGTGTGTGTGTCAGAGAGAGAGAGAGAGAGAGAGAGAGAGAGTGCAGAGTAGTAGTATGACTCCAGTGTAAGCAATTTTGTGTGTGTGTGTGTGCCATATAAATATTTATTTACTTATATATACCATTTACACATGTATATACAAACACTATATGTGGGGAAAAAAATATACATATATACACACACACAGGGTGGTCCATTGATAGTGACCGGGCCAAATATCTCACGAAATAGACAAACGAAAAAACTACGAAGAACAAAACTTGTCTAGCTTGAAGGGGGAAACCAGATGGCGCTATGGTTTGCCCATTAGATGGTGCTGCCATAGGTCAAACGGATATCAACTGCGTTTTTTTAAATAGGAACCCCCATTTTTATTACATATTCGTGTAGTACGTAAAGAAATATGAATGTTTTAGTTGAACCACTTTTTTCGCTTTGTGATAGATGGCGCTGTAATAGTCACAAACGTATGCGGTATTGCGTAACATTCCGCCAGTGCGGACAGTATTTACTTCATGATACATTACCCGTGTTAAAATGGACCACTTACCAATTGCGGAAAAGGTCAATATCGTTTTGATGTATGGCTATTGTGATCAAAATTCCGTACGGGCGTGTGTTATGCATGCTGTTCGGTATCATGGATGACATCATCCAAGGGTCCAGACCGTTCACCATATAGTTATGTTATTTAAGGAAACAGGAAGTGTTCAGCCACATGTGAAACGTCAACCACAACCAGCAACAAATGATGATGCCAAAGTAGGTGTTTTAGCTACTGTCACGGCTAATCAGCACATCAGTGGCAGACAAATTGCGCGAGAATCGGGAATCTCAAAAATGTCGATGTTGAGAATGCTACATCAACATTGATTGCACCCGTACCATATTCCTATGCATCAGGAATCGCATGGCGACGACTTTGAATGTCGTGTACAGTTCTGCCACTGGGCACAAGAGAAATTACGGTACAATGACAGATTTTTTGCACGCGTTCTATTTAGCGGCGAAGCGCCATTCACCAACAGCGGTTATGTAAACCGGCATAATATGCACTATTGGGCAACGGAAAATCCATGATGGCTGCGACAAGTGGAACATCAGCGACCTTGGCGGGTTAATGTATGGTGCGGCATTATGGGAGGAAGGATAATTGGCCCCCATTTTATCGATGGCAATTTAAATGGTGCAATGTATGCTGATTTCCTACGTAAGGTTCTACCGATGTTACTACAAGATGTTTCACTGCATGACAGAATGGCGATGTACTTCCAACATGATGGATGTCTGGCACATAGTTCGCGTGCGGTTGAAACGGTATTGAATAGCATATTTCATGACAGGTGGATTGGTCGTCGAAGCACCATACCATG
Organism: Schistocerca nitens; assembly: GCF_023898315.1. Lineage (NCBI taxonomy): Eukaryota > Metazoa > Arthropoda > Insecta > Orthoptera > Acrididae > Schistocerca > Schistocerca nitens. The sequence continues at coordinate 356,942,856 of NC_064618.1, read as the reverse complement.
GCCCACAAGTTCACCGGATCTGACGTCCCCAGATTTCTTTCTGTGGGGAATGTTGAAGAATATTTGCTATCGTGATCCACTGACAACACCTGGCAACGTGCGTCAGCGCATTGTCAATGCATGTGCAAACATTACGGAAGGCGAACTACTCGCTGTTGAGAGGAATGTCGTTACACGTATTTCCAAACGCATTGAGGTTGACTGGCATAGTTTTGAGCATTTATTGCACTAATATGATATTTACAGTTAATCACGCTGTAACAGCATGCGTTCTCAGAAATGAGAAGTTCACAAAGGTATATGTATCACATTGGAAGAATCGAAATAAAATGTTCAAACATACCTACGTTCTGTATTTTAATTTAAAAAACCTACATGTTACCAACTGTTCGTCTAACTGTGAGCCATATGTTTGTGACTATTACAGCACAATCTATCACAAAGCGAAAAAAGTGGTCCAACTAAAACATTCATGTTTCTTTACGTACTACACGAATATGTAATAAAAAATGGGGGTTCCTATTTTTAAAAAATGCAGTTGATATCCGTTTGACCTAAGGCAGCGCCATCTAGTGTGCCAACCGTAGCGTCATCTGGTTTCCCCCTTCAAGCTAGACAAGTTTCGTTCTTTGTAGTTTTTTCGTTTGACGCTTATTTCGTGAGATATTTGGCCCGGTTACAATCAATGGACCACCTTGTATATATACTGTCCCTCTCTCCCCATAGGGTGGGGTTTGAGAGAGAGTAATTAGAGTTTTACAAACAAAACTTATCCGAATCTGCGAAAAAAATTTATATCTGGGTCAACATTTGTAAAACTCTAATTTCTCCCTCTCAAACCCCACACAATGGGGAGAGTTTTAGTTTTGGCAAATCAAAATTTACAAAGTAAATAAGTATTTTTTAATTATCTGTAACCATTTTCCACGCAAAAATGAGAACATGAATTTTCTTGAATTACAGCACCAACTACCAAGAATCAAAACAAATGTTTAAGTCAAAATGCACATAGTTTTTTATGTAGAATCTGATGCTGGAACAAAAAATGGGGGTTGTCATTTGAAATTTTAAAGTTGCCTCCCACCCCACCCCCAGGGGGCTGGGGTAGCGGGCTAATCTTAGCACCAGCAGATGTCCCCCTCGAAAATAATCAACTTTGGATTCTACACGTTTTTTCATGTGAAGCTTATTTTTCGAGTTATTCTGGTCTGTCAACTTAAAATTTACACCCTGTATATCTACGCACTATGTGCGCCTTGCAAATAAAATAGTCACACCATGTGCGTCTTGTAAACAGAAATATTTTTAAGTTTTCACCTGCCACTAGCCAACCAAGTCAGATTATTTTTTAAGCATATATATCTGTATAGCTCATAGTACATCAGAATAATTATTATTGTGAAAACCTCTGCTACTGGGATGTGGAAATTAGTTTCTAAGTGTAAACAGTCCATCAGAATTATTGTAACAGCTATGCTACTGGGACTGTGGAATTAGTTGTAGTAGTAGTAGTAGTGGTGGTGGTGGTGGTGGTGGTGGTGGTAAAACAAAGTATCTCTACAGTATTTTTTAGCATTTATTTACATATCTGGAAAAAATTATGAACATTCTTATCCAGTGCTACTGGAAATAAAAAATTGTAAAAAATGTTCTCAACCAGTGTAGTGTAGTGTAGCATGTAAGTTAAAAGTATCTCTGCATTGGAATATCAGAGTCAAATTGTACCTCAGGAACAATATTGCACCTCAAGAACTGAACTGTACCTCAAGAACTGAATTTTATCTGCATGAAATGAATAAACGAAAAAAAAGTCATTACGGTATGTCTTCGTTGTAATGCCTATCCCCTACTTCATTATGTATGTATACATATAGAAGCTGTATGGATCACATATGACATTAGTTTTTTTTTTTCTGAAGATGAGTGCTACTAAGGAGGTGAAGTTTAAGACCGAGAATAAGAAAATATATAGAACGGTTGCATGGAATTTTGCCTGTCATACAGCACTAATTGGGGTATGGGAACAGGAGGCTCATGATCGCATCCACTTCCAAAGACATATAGCAAACATATTTAAACTATATCTCCTGTGCTTGAGGAAAACCACAGTCACACAATCTGGACGAAACTGTATACTATCAATGAAGGAACATTGTGAAAAGATATCATACACGTATTATGAGGTAAAACTTCATTCATTCCAACTCAAAAGTAATTTTACATTTCCATAAACAGACACAGCAACACTATTTTCATACTTCTTCTTGAGTTGATGGAGAGCAGGGCACCCGTAGAACTCCAGGTCTCGAATAGCAGCAAACTTGAAGATTCGACACATCCATGAGATCCTCTCCTTCCCCTTTATGTAGATGATGGCATCCATGTGGTCAAATAAACGAAGCCATGTCACCATATCTTAATAGGGTATGCCTGGATTATCCCTAGCTGCAAAAAAGAATTGGTAGAACTCGAGGTGTTGCATTAACCAATCCTCTTTTTCTCCCCACTCCCTTCTGCTTCAGAGCATTTTTAGCTGCATACATCGGTGTCAGGATACAATTCTTCAGATACCTCTACTTCTCACTCTTCTTCTTGTTCTTCTTGTTTAGTGCACAATGTGCAGCATTCATAACTCACTTCAAACTCATCACTCCTAAATCCAACTTAATTTTCTACACATGGTTTTATCAATTGCAAATACTGCAGAGCAGTGACCTGTACAAATATCCGCCTTAGTCTTATCAGCTAAAATCTATCTGCAATGTGATGACTTGGGAGATCTTTATTTGCTGCATATGCAATGTTATGTTCCATATATGCTTCGTCGAGTAGATTAATCCCCTTATCACCTCGTGCCAAGCATTTTTAAATCTTTGTTCCAGGTCCACAGTAGTTATATCCCAGAATGTGTAACTCCACTGGCGATTTGTCTAGACTACCGCCACCTCCTCTAATGCGTCTCCTAGTATGCATTTTATGCTACTGCGATGGTTGTGGACTGCACATGCTGTTATATATCAAACTGTTAGCATCAGTCCAACTGTTTTGTGCTGCAGGAAAACTAAGCCATTTGACTAGCACTCTATTTCACTGACATCTTATGAATATCTGCACGACAAACATGTCCGGTTCTGAGCTTTTGTGCAGCTCCTCGGTGTAGAAGCAACCTGCAATTTCTTTACCTTTACTGTCCTTCAAGATATAAATTCTAGAATTCGTTCTTTACACCTCTGAAACTGTAAATATCTTTGTTGACCAGTTTGATAGGTATGATTTCTCAAATGCTGTCTTGTATTTTGAGGTACATACCAAATCACCTACATTAAATCTATGCTTTTGTGGATCCAGCATTTTAAGGCCATAGTACACCGTATCCATGAGTCCATTATCGTTATAATCAATTGGTCTCATTTGTAGTGTACTATTTTTGGTTCAATTAGACACAATTATTTCTGGGAGGACATCTGTCCATTTGTATGATCCGTGAAGATTAAAAAACATCACATTTGACCTTTTATTGTTCTGTTTAGTCATCCCACGGTACTTGCCTTCAGGTGGGTGAATGTTGAGTAGTGATGTATTCCATACCACTGCATCACAGTCTTGAAATACCTATTGAAAAACTCTCAACCCTGATCAGTTTGGAGGTTGTCCAGACATTGATTCATGCCTACCTGCAACAAACACTCTAAAACATCCGCAACATTAGTTTGGAGGTTGTCCAGACATTGATTCATGCCTACCTGCAACAAACACTCTAAAACATCCGCAACATTTCTCCCCATTTTTAGCAGGTAATGCTCAGGCAAATTAGGAATATGTATCAATAATCATTAAAATATATTTGAATCCATTATTCTTATGTGAATATTCCCTCATATCTACAAGATCAGCCTACCATGTCATCTAGACCAGCATGCCTATGGGAGTATTTTTGCGTGCTGGTTTGTGCAGTTCTCGAACTACTGTCTCCATAGTTGGTTGATGATACCTCTGTCTCTAAGCTCAGAGATTATTGAAACAACCTCATTCGAATGAGCTGTATTACCTGTAGCAGCTCATGTCATGAGCAGATGTAGTCGATCTATCAGCTCGTTGGTATTGTCATAATATATATACTGTCGGATTCACTTGTTCACTGCTTTATGCTAAATGTCACTACCATCGCCACTGCTGTTGTTTTCACCATCAAGTATTGGTTTTATATTCCTTGTTTCCCTGGCTTTTTGCGCACTTATGTACAACAGTCAAAAGCAGTGCTTGACGCTACATTTCGCTATTGTTAACTGAATAATTTATGGGTTTTTTCGTGGGTCTTAAGAAAATAATGTTCATTAATCCAGGTGTTCTCTCACCGATCTGTATTGTGCCATCAGTTAGATTTGTAGCCAGTGTACCAAGCATGTATGGTTCTCCCCTGCTGATGCCGAATGTCCTATCTATCTGGCCAGGGGCATGACAGATAATGAATTTGTTAATGGCAACACTATCATTATCGTGTGGTTTTATTGCTGCTGAGAGCTGCCGGAGATATTCAGTAACCAGTTTAAAGGTCTCTCTTAGAATTTGCTGTCAATCCATATGCCCTAACCTTAGCAACCACAATTTCTCTCAAACCGCTTTCCACGCCTGAATGACTTTCTGCTTTGTTGATATCTTGGTGTATACTAATCGCAAGTCTCTGCAGTGTGAGACTTTATGCATCTTCTCTTCTTCCTCTTATTATGTGCCTGTTCCCCCTTAACAACAAGGGCCTCCACATCAATTTTCCCCCCAATAACCTTGACTTTTTCATTTAAATCAATTACTTTCTTACCAGTTTCGTTAACTAACTCATTTAATGCATTGATCATTCTCATAAGAGTCTGGTAATACGACTCTAGCTCTCTGCATATACCTCCAAATGTATGCACGATAGCCTGATTTTTCACATTCATTTCCAAGTACATGTTCTGTCTATGTAAACCCAATCTCTCAGGTTGAGAGCTAGACATGCACACGAATTTGTCCATGGTGCAGCATACACTGATGTACGCACCTCTCTTACCAGGCTATACATACAGGAACTCTTCGAAGTTCTGCCTTTATCTACCATCATTCAATTTTCTTGTTTTATCAGGAACAAGAAACCCATGCTGTGAATGATTCCAGCAATCAGTACGTATCTCTATAAAATCATGAACGGCATGTCAGTTCCCACAGGCGCTTGGTAAATGCGTTTTAAATTCAGATTGTCTTGTTTGAAGGTTATAATTAGGTTTGCATTAGCCTTAACCCACTGTTTCAGAATCCTGGAATATATTTCGCTTAAATAAAATACATCAGCATCCTTATGACGCCTGAAAAAGAAATACTTTTCAATTTGGTGTTGGTTTCCCAGAGCAACATCTTCAAATATGAACACAGTGTTTGGCTTTACTTTTTCAAGTGGGTGAATATCACCGCTTTCACTGAATGTCATGTATGTAACACCTTTTACACCGTGCAACATCTCCTGTAATAGCTGATACTTGGTCTGAAACAGTGTTTTTGAAAATACACAAACATGTTCTAATGTAACCAGATCCAGAAGCACAGCATGTTATACTTTTTTGGAGGTGATAACTTCGCTGCAGAGTCTTGTGTCACTACCAGATGTACACCAATTAATATGTCAGCAACATTTGTTTATTTGTTGCAACTTTACAGGCATGGGAACACACCAGCTAGTAATCCAACCACTCTATTTTCAAGCCTTTTTGACAAGGTGTATTTATACATCTTTTAACAATTACGTTCTTTGACATTATTATGTCATTTCATGTTTGATATTACAATTGCAATAAGTTAACCCAGCAAAATCTGATATTACAGAGTTTTAGTAGAAATTAAAATGAGTACGATGATAATGAATATTTCCACAATTAACAATCTTTTACAAGTGCAATTTTGAGACATACATACAGTTAAGAATTAAGTTCTTATTATTCAGTCCAGAACAATCTCAAATATCTTTATGTAATTTAATTAATTATGTGATTTTATGAAACGATTTTGGGATGGTAATATTTCTATAACATCAGAATTACAATCCAAAAGTTCAAAATGACTTTTTACAACATTTGAAGGCTAAAATGCAGGATAATTATGTAAAACCCAAAAGCTTTAAATTGTGTTACAAAAGATTAACGATTCATTCTTCTAACATTATTTATGATACAAGTTGTCTTTCTGAATCAGATTATGTTGCCAGTTTAATCGAATCTTTTCTAGTTTTCATAATATGTGCACAGTGCACTGAATTTCTCTATAGAATGTTCCAGAAACATTAATTATGAGTATGTTGTCCTGACTTGCAAAGACACATAAATGTTAAGCTTTTCCAAAATTAATGGTTTACACAGTTAATTTGCGTTATCAAAAAACAATGAATTTTTACAAATTGCATTATAATTACAAAACTGAATGAAAAAGGTTACTAACATTTATACACCACCAACACTGATTCCAGAACTTGTTCTTTCTCCTCAAAACATCCAGAAATTAATATCAAAGTGGCAAGGACTTATCATAACTGCACGTCACTTTACCTGACTAAGAACATACATTAACTGGTCTGTGACACAGTTCAACATTTTCGTCACAACCACTTCACAAAGTTGCACTATGTGATCCTATTCACCAAGTCTCCCTATAAACCACCCAAATCTGTTTCAGCATGTATCACACACTATGAAAACCTGCTGTATCGGGTACTCCACATGATCAAATATAGTCTGTTTCATTACACAACCCGCCCGTCATCACTTTCACGTGAAACACAGAAGGGATGATGTTCCTACTCTATAATGTCGTGTTGTTGTTGTTGTTGTTGTTGTTGTTGTTGTTGTTGTGGTCTTCAGTCCTGAGACTGGTTTGATACAGCTCTCCAAGCTACTCTATCCTGTGCAAGCTTTTTCATCTCCCGGTACCGACTGCAGCCTACATCCTTCTGAATCTACTTAGTGTATTCATCTCTTGGTCTCCTTCTACGATTTTTACCCTCCACACTACCCCCCAATACTAAATTGCTGATCCCTCGATGTCTCAGAACATGTCCTACCAACCGATCCCTTCTTCTAGTGAAGTTTTGCCACAAGCTCCTCTTCTCCCCAATTCTATTCAATACCTCCTCATTAGTTATGTGATCTACCCATCTAATCTTCAGCATTCTTCTGTAGCACCACATTTCGAAAGCTTCTATTCTCTTTTTGTCTAAACTATTTATTGTCCACGTTTCACTTCCATACATGGCTACACTCCATACAAATACTTTCAGAAACGACTTCCTGACATTTAAATCTAAACTCGATGTTAACAAGTTTCTCTTCTTCAGAAACAATTTCCTTGCCATTGCCAGTCTACATTTTATATCCTCTCTACTTCAACCATCATCAGTTATTTTGCTCCCCAAATAGCAAAACTCCTTTACTACTTTAAGTGTCTCATTTCCTAATCTAATTCCCTCAGCATCACCCGACTTAATTTGACTACATTCCATTATCCTCGTTTTGCTTTTGTTGATGTTCATCTTATACCCTCCTTTCAAGACACTGTCCATTCCGTTCAACTGCTCTTCCAAGTCCTTTGCTGTCTCTGACAGAATTACAGTGTCATTGGCGAACCTCAAGGTTTTATTTCTTCTCCATGGATTTTAATACCTACTCCAAACTTTTCTTTTGTTTCCTTTATTGCTTGCTCAATATACAGATTGAATAACATCGGGGATAGGCTACAACCCTGTCTCACTCCCTTCCCAACCACTTCTTCCCTTTCATACCCCTCGACTCTTATAACTGCCATCTGATTTCTGTACAAATTGTAAATAGCCATTCGCTCTCTGTATTTTACCCCTGCCACCTTCAGAATTTGAAAGAGAGTATTCCAGTCAACATTGTCAAAAGCTTTCTGTAAGTCTACAAATGCTAGAAACGTAGGTTTGCCTTACTTTAATCTTTCTTCTATGATAAGTCGTAGGGTCAGTATTGCCTCACGTGTTCCAACATTTCTACGGAATCCAAACTGATATTCCACGAGGTCAGCTTCTATCAGTATTTCTATTCGTCTGTAAAGAATTCGCATTAGTGTTTTGCAGCTGTGACTTATTGAACTGATAGTTCGGCAATTTTCACATCTGTCGACACCTGCTTTCTTTGGGATTGGAATTATTATATTCTTCTTGAAGTCTGACGGAATTTCGCCTGTCTCATACATTTTGCTCACCAGATGATAGAGTTTTGTCAGGACTGGCTCTCCCAAGGCTGTCAGTATTTCTAATGGACTACTCTATACACCCACAGAAATATATATATATATATATATATATATATATATATATATATATATATATATATATATATATATATATATATATATATATTAGCAGCAGACACTAATTTTCATTCCCTATCTGATACTCGGTATGGCTTCCTTGTACACTGCTGGCTACCACAGGCTGCAACAGGACAGTCCGCTATGAGTAAACAGTATACAGTGGTCAAGTCCAGTTAAGTTAGGAATGAGTGAAGGAGGCCTCAGTACTTTTGTGGACAGATTATCAAGGACAAAACAGATTCACAGAAATTTTTACATGTAATTGCACAAAGTTCTAATTGTTCTAAAAAAATTTGTTGAAAAGTAAGATTAATTTAAAGGAAATTTCTTAAAGATAAGAGAGGGTAGATTGACAGTTGGAGAAAATTGATTATACAGGGTAACTGAATAAGTCTAAGATGCAATGCTAGAATAGGAAAATGAAACATGGCACTTGCAGAGCTAGGGGACACAGTGTTCGCCAGACACTTAGTATATAAAGAATGTATGCTCCCCTGAGGAACAAATCTATACAAAATAACATAGTATGCAATATATCCTGGCAAAACACGCCATGAAAGCATTTAAAATTTCTATGAACATCTATTATACAATAATTCTTACAATTTTTATACAATTTCAGTTTGGTCACATTTCGTAGGGCGAACAGTCTGCCAGAACTTGGGTAGACTAGACAGTAAGCATTCAGATGTGTGTTGTCCTGAATTCTGAAAGGTCCAATGTATAAGACGAAAAAACTTTTTTTAATTCACCTCTGATGTCTTTAGATTTCTCTTGTGTTGTAACAAGGACTAAGTCATCAATTTTAAATTGTGTAGGGTTTAATCTTTCGTTATGTCTACATTTTCTTATGTCACCTTGAGATTCCATGGTTTTTCTTACAATTTCCTCTCTCTTTTCAGTACTTAATGGTTTGCAGACTGGGAAATCATTGAAATCACTAATTGGATGTGTTGGTTTGCTATTATACTGTATTTCATAAGGTGAAAAACCTGTTGAGGAATGCTACAGGCTGTTCATATCATCTTTGAATCTCTCAACATGATCCAACTAGCATGATTAGTATTACAGTACGTTCTAAAGAATCGCCCAATTTCTCTCATGTATCTCTCCGAAGAGTTTCCCAACGGACGATAGGCTGAAATAAGAATGTGGTTTATCCTTTCATCTTCAATAAAAGCTTTCCATGGTCCATCTATTTCTTGGGAAAGATGAATCCCTACACTGTAATCACTACTATCTCCCATACTGAGAAAGGGTAAACTCAAATCGGGGCAGTACAAAATTTGACCGTTACATAATTGTGTTTTTATTTCTTCAAAGGCAGCTTCACATTCCTAATTACAAACCCACATTGCATTTTTCTTCAGTAGTCTGTTGAGACTTGGAGCATTCAAAGCTTGGGTACTAATGAATTTTCAGAAGTAAAGCTGTGAGTAACGGGCGTGAGTCGTGCTTCGGTAGCTCAGTTGGTAGAGCACTTGCCCGCGAAAGGCAAAGGTCCCGAGTTCGAGTCTCGGTCAGGCACACAGTTTTAATCTGCCAGGAAGTTTCATATCAGCGCACACTCCACTGCAGAGTGAAAATCTCATTCTGGTAATGAATTTTCGTTAGTAACCGCACATCCCAAAAAACGACTTCAATTATTTCTTGGTTTCTGGAGTTGGGAATTTAGCAATTGCCTCGAGTTTTTCAGAATCTGTTAAAATACCCTCCTCAAAAATGTTGTGGCCCAGAAACTTCAATTTGTTCAAAGCAAACTTACACTTAGACAGTTTAAGTGACATTCCCCCTTCATTAATCTATTGCAAACCTCCCTCAAAGTATTAATATGTTCCAAGTTTCCCCAGTAATCAAAACATCATCTACATAAACAGTTAATTTTGACAAAAGATCTTTCCTCAAAACGAAATCAAGAGCTCTAATGAATTATGCTACCGAAACGTTAAGGCCAAATGGTACTACACAATACTGGTAACATCTTCCTTTCTCAAATCATTTCCTAACTCAACTTGGTGAAATCCTGAAGTGAGATCTAAACTAGTCATGTATTTAATTATTTCAAATTTATGTAATAACTTGTCTATGTTCTCTGGATGATCAGTTTCCCTTTCCAGATACTTATTTAGGTGTCTTGAATCAAGTACGAGCCTAACACTACCATCACGTTTTGCTACCACTACCAACAGGTAGTACTGGCTCTTACTTCTCTCAGTGATGTCCCACTCTTCCATCTTTTGAAGTTCTTTTTCCACATCTTTTCTTTTTGCTTTATGAAGAAAGGCTCATGCAGTTTTAATCTGAGTTTACACTGATAATCCTTTGCTCTACCCGGTCTGTCATCAAAAACATCATAGTAAGCCCACAATAATTCTTCTATTTCTACCTTCTGTTCTTGGTTCAATTTATCTGATTCCCCTAATTTTTTTTAACTATGTCTCCATGATCTCCATCATAATCTTCAGTAATTTCCTCTACACAATAACCCGTGTCTAAAAGATAACTTCCCTAATTTCAATTCGCCTATCAGCAAAGTTTTGAATTGACATGTCAGTTGTTGGAACTTACCCATGTCTTAGGGTCATTAAAGATAAATAATCTGTTTCCCCAATCAAATGCTGCTTTACCTTTCAATATCCAGACCATGCTTAACAGTAGATTCTCATTCAGATCACTTATTACAAGACATCTTTGAGTAAATTGTACATCGTTTACGCTGAAGGATAACAACACTTGTCTATTAATAGTTTTGCTCGTCCAACCAGTAGCTCTTCTAATTTTTATTCCAACAACTGGTATTCAATAAAATCAATATCAAGCTTAATTATATCTTTTAATTTGCTTGAGATGGCACTAACTGGGCTCCCTGTGTTGATCACACAAAATCCTTCCCAACTTGCAGCTTTAATTTTTATGTAGGAACTGCAAATATTGGTGTTTTTCCTGTCTTCCTGTTCTTCATACAAAAATCTTCTACTAACTCATCAAACTTCTGCTCCATGATTGCATTTTCTTTATTAGGTAATACCTTCTTCAAACATATACTACAATTTACTGTAATTTTTGAGTTACTATTTACCTCACACATGTTCTGACTAGTATCATGTCTGACGATTTCATTTGGCTTAGAAGAAGAACTTGGTTCACAGATTTCCCTTAATTTAATCTCAACTTCACTGCCATCATCATAATATTTAAATTTGTCCCAAACAGATTTAAAAATAATCTCAGACACATCAGCACAATCAACCCCCTGTCTCCTGCTCTATTACTAAGCTGAACTGTTTCAAAATGATCCTCATGTGACATGTCATTAGAGTTCCTGGCACTACTAGTCTCAACACTATTACTAATAACATCCTCCTTGACTTCAACATATACTGTTCCATCCAATTCACCATTAAAGTCTTCTAGTACACAGTCATCATCATCATCATTATCTGAGCTTACACTACAAACATTATTAACATCACTCACAACAACATTTTCACTAACCACATCTACATGAACATCAGACTCTCCAGACACTTCATTAGAAACATCAGTATGACAACTTACACCTAAATCACCACCACACATAAGTTTGCACAACCTGAAATTATCACAGTTATCCTTACCTTTCATTTCAACATTAGATTTTTCGTCTTGATTATATAAATTTGCAATCACATCATCTTCTAAGCCTACTTCATCAAAGGTAACATGGTTCTTATTACAGTTGTTACTAGTAGTTTCTCTAATGACATTTCAAAATTTCCTGTGAACTTTACTTTTGTTTACATTATGTATTCTTTTATTATTTCTGTCTGCAGATTGATCATTTCCATACTGTCTATAATGAATAGGTTTCTGATTGTAATGCTTTCTGTTCCGAGTGAAATTAGCCTGATTTTGGTAAGGTACATTCCTTGTCCCAAACTGATAGGCTCCTAGTGGGACACTTTGTCATTTAAAGGCCTATGTCTGTCATCTCGCTACCTTTGGTTGCCTTCTCTCCTGTCATTTCCCCAGGACCTATTTCAATTATCCCATTCTCTGTTTGAGTTATAGTACTGTAATTTCTACTGAAATTTCTCCTGTCATTGCCATTATAATTATCCCTGTTATTATTAAAGTTCTTTCATCCACTATTATTATTATTATTATTATTATTATTATACAGTTTAGTTCCCACCCTCTCTGAGATGAACCTCCAAAGTCATTGGGATTAACATTAAATCTGTTATTCTATCAAAGGCTCTGTCAAGTTTGTCCACATATTTCAAGAATTGTTCTATGGGCACATTTGGTGCATAGACTAGACCCCACTATACTCTTTTTGGAAGCCTCCGTTTTAAAGCATCAATTTGAGTGCGCTCATCAAATGGTCTATCCAGATGCATTAATTTTTGTAACAGTTTCTCACAATAAGCTGTCATTGTCCTGTCAGATTCTTTATAACTAGGACCATTCGAGAATTCACTTTTAATTCATGCTTGTTCAGTTTCAGACCAAAATCTAGTTACAAAATATTTTTCAAAATCTTCGAAATTCCGCAGAACAATTCTGATTGGTCCACGAACGTTCCTCACCATCGAGTAATTTCTTTACAAATTTTATCTTAACAGTGTCAGACATTTCAAAACTGAACTGTTCCTTGCAGAATTGCAAAAAAGTCTTTTGGATGTAGTTTGTTATCTCCTGGATAAGTTTTAATTGGGAAATTTCCCCAGACCCCATTACAGCTACTACCAAAACATTTTTGTAATATACTTTCTTGTATTTCTAGAAATTTTCAGTCTACAGTTTTTTCGACATTAACTACCCTACTACCAATTTCTGTGATCTTTTTGTCAGTATCAGTTTTGAAAGTCCCAATTTCAGTTGCAAAAATCGTTTCGTCTGGTAAAATTCATTTCTCACTTCAGAATTTTCCTTATTTACAAAATCAGCAATATTTATAAATTTTGCCCGGTTGTTTGAAATTTCATTAGTTAAATTAGTTTCAAAATCTGCAATTTTTTGCTAAACAGTGTCCACTTGAGTACTAAGTAATAGGCCACTTGTCGCAAGTTAGTTTTACTGCTCTGAATTTGCATTGATTTTTGATTTTAAATCACTCAGAGCCTTTGAAATCAAACTGTCAGTCTGTTGACTCAAATTTCAACTTACAGCTTATACTTCTGCCTGAGAACTGTCAATTTGTTGGCTCAAATTTTGACTTAATTCTGCCTGAGAACTTTCAATTCTTGAATTTATTTTTGCCTAAGAAATGTCAGTTTTCGAGTTTAAGTCTGATAACATCTTTTCTAACACTGTCAACAGTCTCACAGTGTCAGAAACACTTTCCCTAATATCTGATCGTGTTATAGGTGTGCTCATATTTACTGACAAACTGTCATTAACACAAATCTCAATTGTTCTCCATTCTAAACTAGAAATTTTAGAATGTAAGTACTTATCTCTGTGTCTGTTGTTGGTTGTTAATGTCCGTGTTTTCGAAATTCCTTCAATTCAAGCATGCTTGTGCTCCCAAAGTAGACATATTTTCATCTGGAGAATACACTGGTACGTCATAAGTCCTCTGATCCTCTACCATTTCTAACATAACAATTCCAGCTCATCAAACCATTTCTAACGTAACCAGACCAGAAGCAGAGCATGTCTGACTTTTTTGGAGGTGATAACTTCGCTGCAGAAAGTCTTGGGTCAATACCAGACATACACCAATTAATATGTTAGCAACACTTGTTTATCTGTCACAACTTACAGGCACGGGAACACATCAGCTAGTCATCCAACCGCTCTCTTTCCAAGCCTTTTTGACAAGGTATATTTATAAATCTTTTAACAATCACGTTCTTTGACATTGTTATGTTATTTCATGTTTGATGTTATGATTGCAATGTTAACCCAGCAAATGACTTTTTACAGCATTTGAAGGCTAAAATGCAAGATAATTACATACAACCCAAAAGCTTTAAATCGTGTTACAAAAGATTAATGATTCGTTCTTCTAACATTATTTATGATACAATTGTCTTTCTGAATCAGGTTACGTAGCCAGTTTAATCGAATCTTCTCTAGTTTTCGTAATATGTGGACATTGCACTGAATTTATCTATAGAATGTTCCAGAACATTAATTTTGATTGTGTTCTCCTGACTTGCAAAGATATGTAAATGTTAAGCTTTTCCAAAATTAATGGTTTACACAGTTAATTTGCATTACAGTAAAAAATGAATTTTTACAAATTGCATTATAATTACAAAACTGAATGAAAAAGGTTACTAACATTTATACACCACCAACACTAATCCCAGAACTACTACTTTCTCCTCAAAACATCCCGAAATTCATATCTAAGTGGCAATGACTTATCCTACCTGTACATCAATTTACCTGACTAAGAACATACATTAACTGGTTTGTGACACAGTTCAACATTTTTGTCACAACTACTTCACAGAGTTGCACTAAGTGACCCTATTCACCAAGTGTCCCTACACACCATCCACATCTGTTTCAGCATGTATCACACACTACGATAACCTGCTGTATTGGGTACTCTACATGACCCAGTGCAGCTTGTTTCATTACAATGTACAGATTGGACTCCATCTACATGCGCTAGCAGCATCATGAGGACATTAGTCTTGCCACAGTTGGACAGACCTACAGTAACTACTCATATATTATGAGGAAGAAGTATTCTATTCTTCTTCTTCTTTTTCAGATCTTCTTTCGCATCTTCACAGGACCAGTCAGTAACAATAAAGGCCTTGTGACAGGGATGTTTCACCCATCCTGCCATGATACCAACTATGTCATGTTCTGACAAGTACTGGGCATATACAGAGTGTACATTAAGTCTGGGAACACTTTCAATTATTTATTGCACAAGAACTAAACATTCTTCAGATGTCATACATATTGCATTTTGAAGAGAAACTTTGAAAGTATTTTTTATAAACATTCGAAATGCAAACCATCAGTGAGCCGACAGACATCAATACGGTAATCGAATTCTTCCCATACCCGTCCCAGCATGGCATCATCAACTGTGGCAGTCGCTTCCCATTTTCTCTCCAAGAGTTCTCCTACGTCACATGGTAGAGGTGGTACACATATACCAGATCTAAAAAGTGTCCCCACAGAAAAAAGTCACATGGAGTGAGATTTGGTGATCGGGGAGGACATTTCATGAAACAGCTAAAAAATAGGGTGGAGCCCCATCCTGCTGAAAGATGAACGGGGAGTCCAATTGCATTTGTAGCTATTGCTGCAACATGTCCAAGACGGAGTATCCAGTGATAGTGCTCTTGGCAAATAAGAGTGCACTGTACGGTTTTCAACGTGACGAGGTCCAAAAAACATTTACCTTTGCGGAATCATGCTCAAATTCATTGCATTTGTGTGGATGCTTTGTACCCCAGATTCGACAATAATGCCTATTCACTTTCTCATTAGTGTGAAAAATGGCTTCATCACTGAAGATTAAGTGATAAATAATGCCATTCCCATTTTCAGTCAATTGTTGCAATTGCGAACAAAACTCAAAATGCTTGTCTTTGTTGTAGTCTTTGAGCTTTTGCACTAGCATAGACAGCATCTGTCGCAGGACTTTCCACACTGTCATTTCGAGTTCATGGGATGCACGACACCCCGATTTCTTTGGACTCTTCATGAATGTCTCTCGTACGCAATCCACATTCACTTCTCACACTTTGTCGGGCACAAACAACCCTAAACTGTGTGTTCTTCACAGTTCAATTCCTCAGCCTCTTAATGTTGCTTGCAGCGTTAATTTCAGTTCCTGCCATGCGCCATCTTTTGTTGACTAGCGATCCCAAGGGGGCGTTGTGTGCTCTGTGTGAAGCGGTTCCTTGTTACACATGCAGCTTTGGGTGAATGGGAAGGCCAGCAGTGGGGCGTGGTCCTTGGTTACTGGCTTTGGGTCTGCATAGAGGTATGTGATTCAAGACGTTATGGAAATTCTATCAGTTCTGTTTCCCCTATATACAGTTTTATATAGCTTAGAGAGTAACTTATTGTAGTCAAGTTTATTATGTGGGTTTCACACGGCCAATGTGATCCCAAAGTGATGGTTTTTAAGAGCAATTTGTAACCACTTTTATATCCTGAATTGTTCACGGTGAAACAGAGTTGTGTTAGAAGCCTATATATATATATATATATATATATATATATATATATATATATATATATATATATATTGAAATTCATTATGCTATTTCCATGATTTCATGTATATGCCCCTTTCAATGGGTGCTAGATTTATCCTGTCTCATTTAGTGTTTAAGTAAGCCCACTGAAACATCATTCTCAAATTAAACTAATTGATCCGGCTTCCTGCAACACTTTAATTTGCTTAGTTCTCTGTGTTTTACGACTTATCTTGTTGAAAGGTGTTTCATTGCTATAATGTATACCAGTCAAATCTGAACCAAGTTTTTCTCCAGTTTAAATGTTTGTTCCCTATTTTTTGAGGAATTTAAATTTTCTAAATTTAAAAGCCTTAATCTGTTTTCTATAAACTGTTGTCAGTATAGCTGTGACCTACCCAATCAATTGTAACACATAACTGTTGGTGTTTTAACTGGTTTTGTTGCAATAAATGCAAACTTAGGGTGATTCATATTCCCGGTTCCTCATCCTCAGTAATGATAGAGTTAAATTTTTATTTAAAGCTTGTGTTAAGATTTTTCGGTGAGTTACTGGGAGAAAAGAAAAGGTGGTGTTTCAAATGGTAGCAGAGTGTGGTTGTTGTCCTCTCTGACCAGTGGGAGGGAAGTTATTATTTTGCTCCACTGTTTGCATTTGCTGTATAGCAATCTTGGATAAGTATTTACTGATTTTGGAGTTTTGTTTTATACTGTGTTCCACTTGGCTTGCGTCGTGATGGGGCAGCAGGACAGTCCCGGCCCGGTCTCGTCTTTTAAAGAAGGACCAATTGGTCTACGAGTTCAGTATTCAGCAACAGCACACTCAGGGATGGGGAGAGGGGGGGGATTGGCGAATTGGTCGCTAGATTGCGTGGGGCCTTGACTAGTCCTGTCATCATTTCAGGCGAACTTGCTGGACAGATCAGTGATGTAATGAGATTTTCACTCTGCAGCAGAGTGTGCGCTGATATGAAACTTCCTGGCAGATTAAAACTGTGTGCCCGACCGAGACTCGAACTCGGGACCTTTGCCTTTTGCGGGCAAGTGCTCTACCAACTGAGCTACCGAAGCACGACTCACGCACGGTACTCACAGCTTTACTTCTGCCAGTACCTCGTCTCCTACCTTCCTAGAGCACTTGCCCGCGAAAGGCAAAGGCCCCAAGTTCGAGTCTCGGTCAGGCACACAGTTTTAATCTGCCAGGAAGTTTCAGATCAGTGATGCTTCACATTTGATTGGTAGTGCTGTTGAGGAGTTGGCCCAGAGTATTGCATTTCTCCATGGTACACATGTCACCTCGAAACAGAAGGGGAGATTACAAGCCCAGTAATGTCATCCGTACTCGCGCATTTGTGGTTTGGAATTTTTGTCGTTAAATAGAGAACAGCAGGACTTGGTTGGCCAACTTTCCCAGAAAGTAAGTGGCTTGCAGGTTAAGGCCAGTGTGCTGGGGTTGGAGCATATTCATTATGATGATGAAGAAAGTTTGAATTCCTTAGCCCATAATAATCAAAGTTTGCAGGGTCAGTATTTTAAGGGTGAAGTGTCGGAAATGTTTGCCAAACTGCCTAATCCCACTATGTACCTTCTGCAAGGGATTTCTCAGGTAATGACTGACAATTTAGATCAAGTTCAGGTGTTATGGTTAACCTTAAATCTTGAGATACGAGCTTATGCCTTACAGGTTCCCCAGATAATTATTTTGCGTCTTTTGTATCCATTATCTAACGGTGTTCTTATTGAAATTTTTTCGGACATCTTGTGCAGGCAGGCTACCTTGTGTGAGTTGAGAGATGCCATTATCAAACATAAACTTTCACCTAGGGTTCAACAGTACTTGGAGGGCCAATGTTATTGGAGGGTCCAGAGGTTCAATGAGAGCTTGCCTCAGTATGTTGAGCAGGCTCGAATTGCCATTTGCACGCTTAATATGTCTGTAAGTGAATGCGATGCTGTTCTAGTTATAGTGCAGGGAATGAGACCCAAGGGCCGGTCGCAGACCCATTTTGTTTAGGAGCCGCTTTCATACACCAATTTGAAGAGTCTGATTGATTCTACTGAAGCATTTAGTTTTGCTGATGGACGTCGTCAGGAAACATCTGCAGGTCAAGATGAAATGTCGCTTGCAAAACAGCCTAAGGGGCTGCTTCTCTCATCACAGATACAGTGTAGATGTTTTAGGTGTGGCTGTGGATCCTTCAGTTCACAATGGCTAACTGCGGCGAACGGCTCGTGCGAGCAAGTGACACCAGAAGAGGAGTGGGCAGGGTTTTCAATTTCGTCCTCCTAAAGGATGCGCTCATGTTAAATTAGTGTCAGGGGCTTGGCTTCCCTGTATCTGTCCCTCATTAATCGTGAACCTGTTTGTGCCCTGCTAGATTCGGGTAGTACAGTTTCTATACTCGATTATGCGTGGTACTTAGAGTTTCATGCCTTATGCAAATTCCTTTCTTTGTTTCCCTCCACGCAGGGATGTCATACAATAAATGGCCAGAGGTTGCCCCTGGTAGGGTAGATATGGGGAAACATTGCAATCGGCGGTTTTTCGTGGCTGCTCCGGTGGTACCTTTAGTTCTGCCTTTCGGCCGAGCGAGAAATTTGACTTTTGTTCTTGGGTTAAAAACTGTTAATAACGTGGTTTCCCAGTTCGATATTGGTCATCTGTCTCGGCTTGAGGGATCCTGTTTGCTTCAGTTATTACAACTTTATCCTCAGGTTCTTACTAATCAGTTGGTGGTCACCAATCGTATTCATTATAAAATCCGTCTGGGTGACGATATTCCTGTATGTCAGGCTCCTTAAAGTCTGTCACCTCCAAAGATGCGGGTGTTATGCCGAAAAATCGACGAGATGCTGACCAATGGCGTCATCCGGCCATCTACATCTCCTTAGGCGTCACTGATATTTTTGGTGTCTAAGGAACATGGTAAGGACAATTGTCCGGTCGTCGATTATTGTCAGCTCAATCAGAAGGTTATATTAGAGTTACTCCCCATGCCTGATCTTCATAACTGCTTTACGTGGTTTGTTGGAGCACATTGGTTTTCTGTGATTGATTTAAATCAGGCTTATTATCAAATACCGCTTACCGAGGATTCTAAGCCCGCTACTGCTTTTGTAACTGTTTGGAATTTATTTTAATTCAATTGTGTTCCTTTTGGGCTTGCTACCAGGGCATCGGATCTCTCATGCCCATTAGATAATGTTTTGGGTGATCTTAAGTTTAACTGTGCCTACAATTATTTAGATGATGTTGTAGTCCATACTACCAATTTTGATGAACATCTTCAGCATTTGGGGTTCATTTTCGATCATTTGGGACAGGCTGGGTTAACTATTAAACCTGACAAAATTAAATTATGTCGCAGTGAAATTTGTTTTTTGTACACTTGGTTTCAGCCAATGGGATCAGGGTTGATCAAGAACATATTGTCAGTTTAAAGCGGTTCCGTCCTCCTCGTAATAAGGAGATTGCCAGATTTATAGGCATGGTCAACTATTTTCACAAGTTTGTTCCCAATTTTGCTCAGTTAGCCACTGCTCTGAATAGTTTGCTTAGTAAGAACAGCGAGTTTCAGTGGGAGAGAGCCAGCAAGCGGCTTTTGAGGCACTTAAAACTGCCCTTACTAATCCCCCCATTTTAGTAGTTCCTGACTTCAGTAAAACCTTTATCCTTCAAACGGACACCTCGAGACGTGGTCTTGCGGCTGTTCTTATGCAGCAAGTTGATGGCGATAGATGTCCTGCCGCTTATGCTTCGAGATGTTTGTCAGGCGCTGAATCCAACTATTCTGTTTATGAATTGGAGGCACTGGCCAGGCTCTTTGTCTTTCAGAAGTATAGGTTTTACCTTGAGCATCACAAATTTTCATTGGAAACTGATAATCAGGCATTAAGTTGGGTGTTGGCCCGTCCCCCAAAAAAATAGGAGAATTGCTCATTGGGGGGTTCGAATTATGCCTTTCAGTTTAAGGTCAGACACATGTGTGGTGCCAATAATCTTGTTGCCGATGCCTTGAGCCACATGTTCACTGAGAAAGAACAGGATTCCCAAGATGTGGATCATGTACTTGTAGCAGGGGTCCCTGGTGAGATTTCTGAGGTGTATGTGGACATTGGTGGCAAACAGCAAGAGGACCCGAGGTGGGGAGCCATTAGGGAAGATCTGCTTTCAGGAAAACACATTCTGGGATACGCTATAATTACAGGTGTACTGTGTAAGCAAGCTGGCAGAGATACACAGCCTAAGACCTGTCTGCCCCAACAGTTACTTAGCCCTGTTTTTCATTATTTTCATGACTCTGTTGTTAGGGGGACATTTGGGTGTTGCAAAACCCTAGCTAAGATTAGCCAACAATTAACTTGGCCATCCATGAGACGTGACGTGACGTGACGTGAAGAGGTTGGTCAGTAGTTGCCGTTTGTGTACAATTGGTAAACCTAAGGGCGGCAAGCGCATGGGATTTTTGAAGCCTAAGAAGAAGCAAAATCCCATGGATAAATTATTTATTGACAATGTAGGGCCTCTTCCCCGGACCTCTAGTGACAGCAAATATATCTTGGTGGTCGTTGACGGCTTTAGTCGATTTCTTTGACTTGTTCCTAGTCAAGGAGTCACCGATAGTCTGACGATTCAACATCTTACCAGGATTTTTGGTGTCTTTAGACCCCCCCCCCCCCCAAACCTTAGTTAGTGATAATGTGCCAGCATTTACATCTCGTCAGTTTAAGCATTTCTATTTCAATAATGGTTTCCATCATGTTACCACCACTCCATATTATCTGCAACCATCCTTCACAGAGCGCTTTAACTGCAATTTGAAGGTCGCTTTAATAATTTATCATACACATTCGCCATCCAGGTGGATGAGTTTTGCCTTTAATTCTGCTCGCCATGAAGCATATGGAGTTACACAAGCATCCTTTATGCTGGCTTATCCGTTGAATTGTCCCCTGAGTAATTTGTGGGACATCAACGATTTGTTACCTGAAGTAGTAGACGTCCAATTTATGAAAAGCAACTGGGATAGAGCTACGGCCAATATTTGGCGAGCTCACCAACAATAGGCACAGCAAGCGTTATAATCACGGCAGGCGCCCGTTCCAGGGGAAGGTTGGCGAGAGTGCTTTTCTCCAGAACTTTAATTCCAGGAAGCAATCCGGGGGAGAGGGGAGTGGTAAATTGGCTCCGTGTTTTTTTTGGATCTTATCTCATACAAGAGGCCAGTTAATTTATTAGATAAACATCCCGACACTAGCAGGATTACAAAGGTTCACACTAATCAGATTAAGCTTCATGATGATTAGTGATATCTCTCTTCCGGCGAGTTTTGTTTGGAGGAGGAGGTTGAACTGTGTGTTCTTCACAGTTCGATTCCTCTGCCTCTTAATGTCACTTGCAGCAACAATTCCTGCCACATGCCATCTTTTGTTGACTAGCGATACCAAAGGGGGCGCTGCGTGCATCAATCAAAGTAAGACCTATCATACACCTTTGTTCAGCAGTGGTTGACATTCACATTCCACTAAAATGGTGTTCCAGTAACCCGGCCACATTGCCGAAGTTATTCGTCGTGACTACTGTTGACTGTTCCTTTCAGACTCTTCAGCATTCTCTTCCATTTCTTTCACTGTGTGCTGTTGGGTTCATTTCAGTGTTAATATCCAGCCAGTGTATTAGAAATGAATTCTTGTTGTCTTGTGGTTGGGTCCTGGGTTTGTTTGAATCTATAACCAGCACATCCCATACCACTCACGATGCATGTCAAGCAACCAAGATAAATGTGACTTAAATTTGCAATTTGTGTCATTTGTTTATCCTTTTTTGTATTAGATTTTAATTGATTAGTTAAATAACTATTTTAAACTTTAAATTATGTAAAACTTTTCCTGCCCATGAAACTGGGTTTTGACATGCGATGTTTTTTTTTGGGTTCCGGTCAATTAATGAGTTTAGTACTTTGTGGAGGTCAATCTTACCCTTTCTTTACCTGCCTCAGCTTAAGGGAGGGGTTTAATTCCTCAAGCTAGCTTTAGGCCAGTGTGGTCCATTAGGATACCTTTGGGCTTATATACAGTTTTATATAACTTAGAGAGCAACTTATTGAAGTAGAGTTTATTATGTGGGTTTTACACGATCAATGTGATCCCAAAGTGATGGTTTTTAAGAGCAATTTGTAACCACTTTTATATCCTGAATTGTTCAGGGTGAAACAGAGTTATGTTAGAAGCCTGTGTGTGTGTGTGTGTGTGTGTGTGTGTGTGTGTGTATGTGTGTGTGTGTGTGTTTGTGTGTATTTCCATGATATTTCATGTATATGCCCCTTTTAATGAGTGCTAGATTTATCCTGTCTCATTTAGTGTTTAAGTAAGCCCACTGAAATATCACTCTCAAATTAAACTAATTGATACGGCTTCCTGCAACACATTAATTTGCTTAGTTCTCTGTGTTCCAAGATTTATCTCGTCGGAAAGTGTTTCAGTGCTATACTGTATACCAGTCAAAGTTTAACTGTTTATTCCCTAATTTTTGTGGAATTTAAATTTTCTAAATTTGCAAGCCTTAATCTGTTTTCTGTAAATTGTTGCCAGCATTGCTGTGACCTACCTAATCAATTGCAACAGTTTGTTGGTGTTTTAACTGGTTTTGTTCAATAAATGCAAACTTAAAGTGAAGCTTGTGGATGATACATTTTCCCTGGTTCCTCATCCTCAGTGATGCTAGAGTTAAATTTTTATTTAAGTCTTGTGTTAAGATTTTTTGGTGAGTTACTTGGAAAAAAGAAAAGGAGGTGCTTCAAACCCATCATAACGAATTTGTTGTGCCAGTGGTAAATGGCCTTCCTTGATGGTGGCTTCATACTGTACTTCATTCTAAACGCCGTTGAACAGCTATAACTCACTTGTTTTTGTCCAACTCCAACACACTGGAAGATCGCTCTGCACCTGAACTCGTCATGTTTGCGAGTAGCGCTGACTGTCGGCAAATTACTAAACTATGCTGTGGTGGTATACATGAAAAAAACTTTCATGGTTTCTCTTCAAAATGACATATGTTTGGTTCTTGTGCAATAAATAACTGAAAGTGTTTCTGGACTCTATGTACACCCTGTATAGATACACTTGTAAGGATGGCAATGGTATGTGTACCCAATATAGCTCAGTTGGACAAGTGATTGAGCTATAGTGGCTACACACAGAATTCAGCTATATATTTACCTATGAAGAGTAGCTTCATCATTCATTTTGACAATGACTGGTTGGGAAGTGTTTGAGGCAATTTTCTGCTGCTGCATGATTATAGGTGCAGCATTGAAAGTAATTATATTAATAAGTGTAATACTTGGACCATAATGAGAAAGGTATGAAATAAAACACAAACACAGTTTGAGATTATACAGGGTGTTCAAAAAGCCCCTCCGCAGTGCCGAATGATTGTTAGCGGTGCGTGCCGTATGCCACAGTGAATATACTGAAATGAAACTCAGTGAAATACAAGTTATTAATTTACTGAATATTCATTTTTACTTACAAATTTTTACATTAAATGTTGAAAGTGTCCCCCCTTGTTATTGAATACACAATTCAATTTGTCCAATCACGTTTACAAACACAAGCTGCAACGTTTCTTCTGTAAACACAAGCTGCAACGTTTCTTCTGTAACAGAAGCAGTGAAAGTGGATATTGCAGTTTTCAATTCCTCGATGGATTTTGAATGGTTTTTATAGACAGTTGCTTTTGCTGCACCCCAGAAGAAAAAGTCAGGTGGTGTTAGGTAAGGTGATCGTGGAGGCGAAAGTCCCTGTGAAATTATGCGATCACCAAAAGCATCAGCAAGCAGTGACACTGAAACGCAAGCTGTGTGCTTAGCTGCACCATCTTGTTGAAAATAACCGTTCAGTATTTCACTTACCTCAAGTTCTCCTATAAATGGGTACAGAAAAGTACCATCACATGGGCTGTGAGCACTTCCAGACCTACCAAGCAGAGACAGTTGCCGCCAAGTCCAGCCCAGAAGACTAAGGCACAGACGCACCTCCTGTATTCCCTCTTGAAGGCAAATGTCCCAAAGGCACTGAGGGTTGAACTGGCAGTCTAAGCAGATGATACTGCACATTTGCGGGAAGATTGAATGAGCAACTTATACAATGATGCCTGCAAAGAGCTGGGAGCATGGGCCAAAACGGCGGCTCAAGTTCAACGCAGTCAAATGTCAGGCCATGACATTCACCAGGAAGAAAATTCTGCTGTATCTGCACCCATTACAGATCATGGGAGGACCCATACCCTGGTCCAACACTAGCAAATACCTCAATGTCACACTGGACTGGTGCCTAACATGAAAGACATATATGGGGCAGTGGGTAAATAATTAACAGTCGTTAGTTCATTTATGTCATTATAAGACACACTTAAATTGTCTGTGTGTGCTTTACACCTACCTTCGCCATTTACAAGGGCCTGAAAACTATTTTTGTGGTCAGCCAGAAAGAGATGGAGAACATACCAACCATAATTTCCAGTCTGTAAGACCACATTACTCTTTGTGCTCACTGAAAGAAAATGTTCCTACTTGCTATTTACTCAGTGGGATCAGAGACTATGACTATACACGAAAGTTCTGAGTTTTAACTGATTGATACACTCAGTAAAAGCTCACACACACAAAATGTAAGTCTTAGTATTCTATCTAATATACCTATTGGGAACAGCACTATCAACAATTCAGACGCCATCTCTCCGGAAGTTCCTAGTAAAATAGTCTATTGCCCTGACAGGCAGCACACAAACAGTTACTTCTGTGAAATTTAAGCAATCCAAGACGGTGTACAGTCCTTGCGAGTTCACTTTCTAATTTCAGCAGAAACACTTTTGGTAGCTGCACAGCTCTGACATCATCTGAGGCACAGCACATGCAGCCGTTTGGCTGATGCGAACAGATTGGTATCTCGGCGTGAAGTGTATTTTCCTACTGTCTTGCTGGTTGTGTGTGATATATATATATGGGAGCAGCGGACTGTCAAATGGAACATCCGCTGTAAGCACAGGTAGCAGCATCTAATTGGCCCCTTTCTCAGACACCTATTAATTGATATCTCTGTTGTTCAACAATTAACAGTCTTCTTAAATTTTACATGAATAGAGTTAAGTTTGCATTAGTTACTACAAATTTTTTACATCGACTGCTTTTAAACTTTGCTAGCTAGAATTTTTAAAACAGAACTGACAGTAGAACATGGCCTCTGAACTGCCTCTTTAAGATCCCTTATAACAGTACTTGCTTACAATAGTCTTGAAATTTGAGACATCTGTATTGTACCATGATTATAATCAAGTGCTGTAATTAGAAGTTTCCATTACAAATACAAGTAGTAATCTATCATGAATGAGCACATTTTCTTTCCAAATTTGGTTGAACTTGAAAATGAATAGAGGTGGCTTATTGGCGTCAGATATATAGGGTTTTTACTTTTAACTGAGGTTACATACGAATTTCCATCTCTCCAAGTGTAATATTTAGCGCCTTCAAATTTTCGTGGAAACGCCGATTTCAACCAAAATATTACTCTGATCAAGTTGAAACTTGTAAGTTTTAGTTGTGATATAATTTGCATGTTTTGATCAATTTTTAGCTTTCTAGTTTTATTATCTAGTGCCACTTATTTTTTTCAATATTTTGTGTAACATATTCATTTGAACATTTTGAGACATTACAGTGTTGACATTAATATACAGAAGCATACAAAGATGAAGTTTGGAAAAGTTATTTTAATTTTTAATTTCACACTTAGATTATGGTGCAATCCTTCGCATGTTAAACAAAGGCATGTTAGGACAACATGGTACCGGTAGTAATGAATTGGGGTAAACCCGAGCATGCTCACTCGCATCTACCTCTTACAATGAAACAGCGCTTGTTTCGCCTCACCAACATCAGGGAGTTGAGGACTAGTACACTAGGAGGAATGTGCTCACTATATCCTTTGCTCAACCCCACGTGGACACTTCCCTCACACTGCGGAATTGGACTGTGCTTGCACTAATCAGGCCGGCGTTCCAGTACGCCACCATAGTGTTTAGAAAGGCCGCAGACATGGCACTCAGGACACTGCAGAAATACAGAACGAGGTGCTGCAGCTGGTGCTGCACCTACCGCGCGAGTTCAGCACTCCAGAACTGCCCATGATTGCCAGAACTCTGATGCTGGGAGATTGGTTCCAGCAGTCTGTGAGGAAATTTTAAGCGTTTGCGTGTAACTTGGAAAACCATCTCATCAGTGGCCTGGACAAACAGGTGCTCTGGTGAACAACCACGAGATGGTCGGGCCTACTGCGTGAGTAGCTGCAAGTGTCCCACACAACAGGATCAAGAAAAAAAGTAAGAAGTGCAAGAAAAAGATCTACCACAAGAGAAGTACAAGAACCAGCATTCCCCAGAACGAAGTAGGAAAACCAGTGAATTTGCTATAAGCTACAGTGCATCGAGGTCAGAATCCTTGAGAAGGGGCACGACTATGATGACGACGACGACATTCCCTCCATGGCCCACACACTGGATCAACTACCTAATTAACAGGTGTCACTTCTCAACAGTAACAGCCACAAACGCTAGTGTGAGCATCTGTGCACCGCTCCACCGCTTGCCCGCAGTAACCGTTGCGGCCACTATTGCTATCACTGTAGCTGTTGGAGTCGAAATAGACATAAACTCTCGAGACTACCTGTCATAACTACAATACAGGCATGACATATCAAAAACGCCAATTTTCAAGAAACAAAAAAAGGGTCAGGTATTGCATCTAGGAAAACCAAGAACTACGACCGTCAGACTGATGAAATCATGAGAAAATGTCAACCGAAAATGAGCCTTTCATTGTACAGATCCTATGCAAACAATAAGATCTCCCAAGACAAAGATGCAACAACCGCAACCATACCAAACCCGGTGTCCATGTACTGTTCAATGCAAAATGTGTGAAATGTAAAAACCCTGCACAACTGTGGCAAAAATGTCTCAGTTGGGAGTAAAAACAAGAAACCACAAAGGAATGAGACCCAAGAAATAGAAGAAAACATTGATCGGTCAACAACAGGAACATATTCCAATTAGGAAAAGAGATCTCAAAAGAGAACTGAGTACATCCGCACTTCATTAGGATGTGGCACATGCAGTAGGAAACAACCAGCCTTCTGACAGAACTTATTCGGTTTTCTCTCCCAGGGCAAAGACACAATCCAAGACAAAAATGTCAAGGATTCGATGGCACACTAAGTAGAGTCAAACACCCAACAAAATATGCCATCCGTGATGGTTTATCAGACAACAAATTACACCAAATTGAATGCAGCAACTAAGAAAAAAATGAAGGGGGATTAAACGCTGTGTTTTGTGGTGGCAATATAAAGTACCAACGAGCCCCTAGATGATTACGAAGCTGCTACTGGCTTCCTACTTAAGCCAAAACATCCCCCATTTCTTGCATCAGACTCCAGACAAAAGCAAGTTAAAAGTAGTAATAAAAAGCCTACCAGTCAGTCTTGGCTCACGAAATCGAAAGTGACCTTGAGAGAAAGGGTTGTAAGCCAAACGTGGTACACCAATCAGATGAAAGGACCACACAACTGACAATCTGGAACCCATGCCAATATATAGACCTATAGTCATCTTCCCACAGGGAACACCTGTAAGCAAGATCTATGAAGTCCAATGGATACTCCCCACAAGAGTACCCATCAAAGCTTAAGAACCAAAAGACAGACTGACCGCTTACAATGGTTACCTAGAGCTTAATCATATGGTATATTAATACCACATGCATGCACGACGTGTAAAGTGGCCAGGTTACACTCATCACAAGACTGCAGCCTCTCAACTGGTAAGAAAGCAACTTGTGTATGATGTAATGGAGACCACCTTGCAACTTGGAAAGGGTGTCCACCACAGCACAAAGCACTTAAACAGAGAAAACCAACAAGAGCAGAACAAAAGGCATCGGAAAACGCAGTAAAGGAGGCACAGGAAACATGGTATAACACACAAACTGCAGAAAAACATTTTCCAACAATGTGGGCTTTCCACGAAAACTTATTATCTCTCTGAACACGTAGAAATTTGAACTGTTCAGTGTCACTAATCATATGCCTATTCTGTGAAATTAAAATGCCATGTTTAGTTGAATTGTGAGTTAGAAACTGTAAAAAGTGAGTCTTCTGTGATTTAGCATTAGTTTATTTTCTACAAGTTATGAACTTATGTCATGAACTGCACTATTTGAAACCGAGCAGTGTTGTACATGACATCTTTTACTACCAAGCTAGCGTCATCAGCAAACAGAAATATTTTAGAGTTACCCACAAAATTAGAGGGCATATCATTTATATAAATAAGGAACAGGAGTGGCCCCAACACTGATTCCTGGGGTACGCCCACTTGACTGTACCCTACTCAGACTCCACATCACAGCCATTCTCAACACTGTGGATAAGACCTTTTGCTGTTTGCTGCTAAAGTAAGAGGTGAACCAGTTGTGAGCTACTCCCCGTATTCCGTAATGGTCCAACTTTTGGAGCACTGTTTTGTGATCTACACAATCAAACACCTTAGTTAAATCAAAAAATATGCCTAGCATTCAAAATCTTTTGTTTAACCCATTCAGTACCTCACAGAGAAAAGGAATTTTCAGTTGTTAAATGATTTTTAAAGCCAAACTGTACATTTGATAGTGAATCGTGCGATATAAAATGATGAATTATCCTTACATACACATTCTTTCCAATAACTTCGACTAACACTAATGGCATAGAAATAGCTCTAAAATTGTCTACATTATCCTTTCTCCCTTTTTATAAAGTGGCTTTACTACTGGGTACTTCAATTGTTCAGGAAACTGACCATTCCTAAAGGAAAAATTACAAATATGGCTAAATACAGGGCTAACATGTGCAGTACAGTAATTTAATATTCTGCTAGGCACTCCATCATATCCATGAGAGTCCTTAGTCTTCAGTTATTTAATTTCTGATTCAATCTCCCCCTTGTCAGTATCACAGAGGAGTGCTTCAGACATCAATCTCGGAAAGACATTTTCCAAGAGAGTTATGATTCCCTGTAGAAACTAAATTTTTATTTAATTCACCAGCAATGCTCAGAAAATGATTGTTAAATACTGAACATATATCTGATTTATCAGTAGCACGAATGTTTTTACTGTGAACTGACTATATCATCAATCTTGTGCTGCTGACCAGACACTTCTTTCACAACTGACCATATGGTTTTAATGTTATCCTGTGATTAGCTATTCTATTTGCATACCACATACTCTTTGCTTTCCTAATAACATTTTTAAGCACATTACAGTACTGTCCGTAATGGGCTACTGTGGCTTGACTGTGGCTACTTCTAACATTTTGAAATAATTCTCGCTTTGTTCTACATGATACCCTTCTCTCTCTCTCTCTCTCTCCTCTCTCTCTCCTCTCTCTCCTCTCTCTCCCCTCATGAAGTAAGTGGATACTTGCAGAATACTTTTAGTTTAGTCTTGGTATATTTAAACTTCTACAAAGAACAAATTCACCATTTCTCACATAAATATTCAAAAGTTTGCAAGTAAACAGATTCGTCTCGCATTAGACTCTATTAAATACATTTACAATAGCATTAGTTTAACAACCACAAAGTTTATGAACACGTCTTGCTTCTATGAAGTCCAACACATGAATTACTTTAAAGTCTAACCTCATTTCTTCATTTGTCCTTAACAATCATCACAGTCACATAAAGCACAGAATAATACATAAAAACTCCTTGTTCTTCTCTACACATACACTGAAACTCTATGGATCGTACAGCAGGTACTTGTCGGCTGCCGCGTCCACATTTTGCTCGTGACTGTTTTTAGACTTGCACACACAAACATTAAATGCGCAGTAGGTCATCTCTCTCTCACTTCTATTTAAAATACCATGTGTTTGAGATGAAGGAAAGCCAAGTGATTCTACAATTTATGCAGAAATTCACAAAGCATCCCCCCCCCCCCCCCAAGATCAAACACGCAATATTTTATATACAATCATTATGTACATTTATATCACATATAATAACAATTAACATTTCAATAGTATACCTTGTTCTTTTCATAACCGTGAATACCCTTTTTCTTACTATTTAGCTATTCCTTTTTTTTTAAATTTTACTTTAATTATAAAATGTGAACATTTCAATCAATGTTGGAGTTCATTTTCTTGTATCTAGGAATCTTGAGGACTAAACCTTCAGTTTAGTAAGCTCCAGGTGTTCATGACACTTCAGTACTTTATTATTTATTCTAATTCCTTGTAATATTTTTGTCCTTAGTACGTACTAGTATCATTATTTATAGTAGTTTGTAGTCTGGAGGAACTCTGGGCAACTGAAAGTGTTCTTTTGGCCACGTGTAAATTCACATAAAACATAATAAAGGTAGTGATATATAGAATTCAAACTTACCAGAATAATTCCTGTTATATGAGTGACTTATGTCACGATACTGTCCTATTCCCCTAGGATCAGTACCTACCTACACCTCATGTGTGGGTTGACCCTATGAGTCGCTTCCTCCTTCCGTTCTGGTAGGTATGCCCCTTTATAAAACATCCCTTTTCATCAGGCCACAGGTTGTTCTATCTCTATGTAGGTACACCTGCCCTATATCCTTAGCAAATGCTGGGTACAACCCCCTTATCCTTTATGAGTGGTTCACTGCTCTAGTATACATCTTTATGTACACTATAATTAAATATTTCCTGGTAAAATAAAAATATATTTTACACTTCACTCTCACTTCTTAGTACCTCATTTCTCATTTAATATCCTGGAGTCCTCCTCTACTTTTCAACTTCTTTAACCTTAGTAGATACTAAGTCTACACACATTATTCAACCCATGGTAGATACTATGTCTACCTATTTTGTTCAAGCCCCACTATCCTACTATTTATCAATTTTTCCGAGTATTTGCTACACTGACTTTTCTTAAATAAGCATCACAATTTACTCCAATCTAGCTTGTGTTCTCCTTTATTACTCATGCTTCCTGCTTATGTATACTCATTGTCAGATCATCATAGTTTTTCTATACTAATGTACATATGCGATATGGAATCTTCGTGGCTTTTCATGTAAATAGGCAATATAGAACCATCATAATAACAACAATGTGTGCATCTTTCTAGATGTACATCTTCTTCCCTATAGCCCTTGGCAGTTCTTACATCTTTCTAATCTGTAACTTCATTGTTTGCATATTCGTATTTCTTTGTGTGTATGTGTAAGTGTGTTTGTGTGTTCTGATTCTTTGGCCTTCTTATGCGAAAATAACTTGTAGGTTATTGGAAACCACAAAGACTAGGAAGGACTTCTGCGATAGAGGTATATGAATATGGAAAGAGGGAAAAATAGTTAGGTCCTCAAAAGAGAAGTAAGAAAGGAAAAATTAGAACTGGTTGCTAAGATCGAAGAAGAGAAAGAAGACTGCCCCAATGACAGGAAACCCTTCCCACCCCCCTTACCCAAGATCCCTACCTCGCCAGTACTTGAGTGAGAAGCTGGAGGAGGTATGGTGTTAAATCATCTCCTACAGAACGGACATTCCCACCTTGACCCTTGAGGTCCCTGAAGAAAATCTTAGCAACCCTATGGAAACAGCAAATGGTGAAGAACCAGTCACACTTGTTTGTGAGGGTTGTTTGAAAGGTGTGATGTGTGAACTGTGTTAGCCATGATTTATCTGTTGGTGTAAATCATGCTCTTATTTACACTACCCACCCCTTTCAAAATCAATACAAACCCTCCCGTCTACGTCACATCTCATAAAAGGTGTTAACCATTCTATGCAAAACAGAACATTATATGCCATAGTATCATCATTATTTAATTATACATCCAATATTATATGTTCTGCTGACATAATATTCACTTCCGCTCATTAAGACAAATATGCATTAGGAAATATAAATTTGAACTCTGGACCGACTGTAGCGGTAAATCTGTCAAAGAATAATGCAGTTGTCCTAAGGCCAGCTCAGCGAGGACAGAAACCTCATGCAGAGCAAAAAGGCAAAAGCTGGCTTGACTATATAACAGTTTGAATGACCGAGGGAGATTAGAACTGACCAGGCACCTAATATATGCTGTCCCAAGGCTGTGCCAAATGACTGAGATCGGAGACAAAATGTGTGCAGTTCTCCGCCTCATGCTGCAGAGCAAAGTCAGGACACCTAACTGACTGAAATAAGTAAATATCTTACCAGGAGCAATTTTGAATGCTGCAATAGCAAATTCTCGCTAGTAAGGTTTTTATCAGTACCTTTAAGTGAGGGAGGATAGAATAGTTTAAGAGTTTTGGGGAATTCGGTGAAGGAAAATTATTACAGAAGAAACACCGAAAACAACTTGTGACCCGACAGTTGTCACTCTGACCATTAACTAAGAATGTTAATGTCCCTGGGGGATATGTGACTCCGCCTGGGTCCCATGGATCTGATATTAACTTCACTTGAGCAAGTGCAGACCAGCACTTCTTCACGTTAAATTTTGTTTGAAAGTCTCCCCACTGCAAAACAATCACCACTTCCCTAGGTAACACAACATTAGGTGACGACACATTTTTTCCTACTTTGTTTTGGATAAGCTTGAATTCTTTCCACATGTCATCTATAACCTTGCTAGTATCATTAAGTTTGGAAGAAGCAATAGTCAAAATGTTTCCGGAGGTTACACTCTCAGTAACTTTTCGATCTATAATTTGTTCAAATGGTTCCTCCAAACTACATACATTTATAATATCAAAGTTAGATATATTCTCTTTGAAGTATTTATCAACATTATCCACTCGAGTACTGACAACTGCAATTTGCGATTGAATAATCGGTATTAATTCCTTAGGCTGATCTGCACTCTGTTTAAAAGTATTAATTCCCTGTCTTACATTATTGTATTCATTATTGTACACGTCTTCCAAAGATTCTAAGTTTTCAATAGGTTCTGATTCTACATTATTACATTTATCTTCAATATCAAATTCTAACTTTTTTTTATCAAATCCTCGATTTGATCATTCTGTTTCTGACTGAAGTCCGTGAACAGTTGATTTACATGGAGGTTTAATGAGTTAGTTACTTCATTCTTTAATTCTAATTTCAAATCCTCTACTTTATTATTTAAATCGTCAAATTCAGTCTTTAAAGCCCCCATGCTTTTGCATAGACTACCAAATTCTTTGCTTTGCAGTTCTACTTTGGCATTTAACAAATTTAATTGAGAATTTACTAAGCCTAGTTCTTTACTTAAAGAAGCATTTTGAGCAGTTGAAGCTGGACTCTGGGCATCTAATTTAGCATTTTGAGCTTTTAAAGTTTCATTTAACTGTAAACGCTGGGCTTTTAGTTTGGTATTTAAAGTCGTACTTAGTTCCCTTCTTAAAGAAGTATTTTGTGCAGTTAGTTCCTTTCTTAAACCCACTGAATCTGCACTTTGGGCTTTGATTAACTTTACTAATTCTGACCAGTCTGGCACTTCCTTACTCACTTTCATAGCCATGGCTGGTTCTGAAGCTTCCCCAATTCTCTGTGTATTATCCATATTCCTATTAATTTTCTATCTAGTAATCATTTAACAAATTAACTCTAAGTATAATAACTATGCCAATAAAAGTCACTCTACTGTTTGTATCACTTCTTGCTAACGTACTAAAGTTCTATTTTGCACTCACCTGGGCTAGAATTCTCACAACATAGGTAAGCGGATGAGACGGCAAGTCGGCACCGGTGAACAGCAAGCTGGCAGCATTGGTGTTGACGTTGAGGCAGCTGTGGAGGCAGGTTAGCACCAGTGAACCACAACTGGTGCCGGTGGCATCAGATGTTGTTTCCATGTCGGCATCACTGCGATGTGTGCGAGAACTGTATGTTCCCCCCACTGGATCTTCTTAGCTGAATTACTCTCATCATATCTCTTGTTAGTCTAATATGTCGAGGTCTTCTTTCCATTCTTTTAACATTATTACTTCTTTTTGTCTTCTCTGTTGCAGCCACAAATTTTTCCATTTTTGATTTTTGGACTTAATCCAATTACACAAAACAGTTCTCTTGTCTTGTTATATCTAGTTGCTATGGCAACACAACATATCTTCTTCTTCGATATCTTCTGAAAATTCTTGTTTTTTCGCCATGCTCTAACACTTTTTACCGATAGAATGTGTGGAGTAAATATACAAACATTATGTTTTCACAAATTAAAAATGTATTGGAGTATGCAGAATAACATTCTCGCATTTCACATGTAAATATCTCCATATTCTCACATTTCACTCGTAATTCGAGCTTTAGAAACATATTAAATTAGCATTCATAAGCGAGTTGGTTTAAGAACCACTCGTAATTAATAAACATGTCTTGCTTCTAGCAAGTACAACACATGAATTACAATTCCTCACATCCAACTTAGCCTCATCATCCGTCCCCAGGTCCCTTCCTCAGAACACCAAACTTTCAGCAGAAGAAGGGATAGCCATACAAAACCTCAAAACTAATCCTGATTTAATCATCCAACCTGCAGACAAAGGATCCACCAAGTTGCTATGAATCACAGCCACTACCTAGCAGAAGGCCTCAACCATTTATCTGACTCCTCCAACTATAAACCCTGCCAGAGTGATCCCATCCCAGAAGTCCAACACAACCTACTATCCCTGCTTAATGCCTTAGGTCCTTCCAGAACCTCTCCCCTTTATCGATTTCCCTGCTCACCCCTATGACACCCATCTTCAAAATGCTCCCCCAATCCACAACCCCATAAATCCTGGATGCCCCATTGTGGCTATCTATTACACCCCCACTGGAAGAATTTCAGCCCTCATTGACCAACATCTCCAACCAACAGCCTGTAATGTAGCCTCCCAAGTCAAACATACCAACCGCTTCCTTCACCAACTCTCCCTCATCCCCACCCTTTTACCTCCTGTATCTGCACTCATCACTGTTGACACCACCTTCCTATACACCAACATCCCTCATGCCCATGGTCTTACCATTATTGAACACTACCCTTCCCAACATCCTTCAGATTCCAAAACTCACTGCCTCGTTCCTCGTACACCTTACTGACTTTATCCTAACCCAACAACAACTTTTCGTTTGGCGGGAAGATATACAAACAAATCACAGTCATTGGCACCCACATGGCACCCTACTATGCCAAACTGTTTATGGGCCATCAAAGGAGACTTTCCGAGCCTTCCAAAATTGCAAACCCCTAGCCTGATTCAGGTCGATGATGATATATTCAAGACCTGGGCTCAGGGCCAAGACACACTATTTTAATTCCTGCACAATCTCAACATCTTCTCCCCCTTCTGCTTCACCTGGTCCTCCTCAACCCAGCGTCCCACCATCTTAGACGTTGACCTCCTCCTCTCTAATGGCTACATCTGCATCTCTGTCCACATTAAACCCAAAAGCTACCAACAGTACATGCATTTCGACAGCTGTCATCCCTTTCACACCAAAACATCTCTCGCACATAGCCTGCCCACCCAGGGACAGCATATCTGCAGTGACACAAGAACTCCCTTACCCAGTATGCTGAGGATCTCACCAAGACCTTCAAAGAGAGGCACTATCCTCCAGACCCAGA
Organism: Schistocerca nitens; assembly: GCF_023898315.1. Classification (NCBI taxonomy): domain Eukaryota; kingdom Metazoa; phylum Arthropoda; class Insecta; order Orthoptera; family Acrididae; genus Schistocerca; species Schistocerca nitens. Next base: position 356,906,668 of record NC_064618.1, on the reverse strand, counting down.
CCACAAACAGATCTCCCATGCCATCCCCCCCCCCCCCCACACACACACACACACACCCACAATCATCCCACCACCCCCAACAACCAGCCACAAAGCAGTGCCCCCTTCATCACTCATTACCACCCCAGACTGGAGTAATTGAGCCACATCCTCCGCCAGGACTTGGACTACCTATCATTGTGCTCTGAAATGAAGAACATTATGCCCGAGATTGTCCCTAACCACCCTAAAGTGGTGTTCCATTGACCACCCAACTTCCTCAACATCCTAGTCCATCCCTATGCCACTCCCGATAGCTATCCCTTGCCACAACGATCGTGTCTCCGTGGAAGAACCTAGTGCAAGACCTGCCCGATCACCTTCCAAGAACTTCCTATTCCAGTTCTGTCACAGGTTTATCCAACCACATCAGCGGCCAGGTCACACGTGAAAGTAGCCTTTGATATACCAGCTGTGCTGCAATCACTGCACAGTTATTTTATACAGGTAAAACACGACTACTAAGCAGTTGTCCAACACGATTAATAGCTACCGAAAAACTGTGACCAAGAGCAAAGTAGACCACCTTGTAGCACAACATGTAACTGAATGTAACATGCTTGATTTCAAGGGCTGATTCACTACCCAAGCCACCTCGATCCTCCTCTTCACCACCAGATTTTCTGAACTGCGCAGATGGAAGTTATCCTTACAACACATTGTCCTCTCCAATTATTATCCCAGCCTCAACCTATAGTAACATATTGTCTCCTCACCCTTCACCCAATAGTTTCCACCCTATCTGTCCTATCACCTCCTCCCCATTCTCATCTCCCACCCTCTTTGTTTGTCTCCCTCTGCCAATACAGCCAACCATATTTGCCCACTCCTCTCCTTTATCACCGTTTTTCCCCCTTCCATGCCCTACAACCTCCTGACACCGTGCCTGTTGGCATTCTAGTCTCTGCATACTCCGCAAGACAGCGCTCGCCTCTTCCTCCACCTGTACACTGCTATTCCTTCCTCTTCTCCTTCCCTGCCCCCTCCAGATTGCTGCTTCCATCCCACATGATAGTTGCATTTTGGGCCAAGCTGCTGGAGTTGGTAGTCATGTGTGCGTGAGGTATGTTTGCTTATGTGAGTGAATGGTGCATGTTTTGAGCTGAATGTCTGTTTAACTCAAGTGCTTCTAACAGGCTTAGTTTTCTTCCTTTGTTGGCTATATGTACTACTTGTGCGTGGACTTGGTATCTGTGTCCCCTGTTCAGCAAAGATGGAGATACAGTTTGTTGCAGTCATTGCAAGTGATTCTGTTAACACTGCTGTTACTTAATAAATCCGTTTTGTCCTTGCTATTGAAAAGGATATGAGGTGGTTAATTTGTTGGATAGCTTTCCTAAATAAGAGATAGTACAGTGTTCAGTTTAATAGTTTCTCAGCCAATGTCAAGATTTCACAAAATTTAGCATTATAACCATTTAACCTGTAATATCGTGTAGTTTAATTATTTATTATGCTTAACATTTTACATTGTGCAAAATTTAATTTCAATGTTAAAAAACAAGTCTGAGGCACAAAACTCTATGCAAGTGGACTGTATCTTGCTTATAATGTTTGGTTATCTAATAACTAGTGTACCTTCCAGACACTAGTCAGTTGTTTCCTGATTGTGGTACAATAAGTTGTAAACTAGTTTGAAATAAACAAAATTAGTAGAACAAAAATAACATACTTAAATATGGAGCTGTAGTACCAAGAAGTAACATAAGAATCCATAAATAAAATTACTGTTTACTTTAGCAATATATTTCCCAAAATAGCTCAACTTGCAGATAGCATTGTTGAGTCCCATAATCGGCTTAAAAATATTAGTTACTTGCAACTCATAGAGGAGTCTTTACCTGATGAGTACCTACATTTCCATCCCACAGCTACTATCTGCCAGTAAGAAGACATCAGTTTTCTTTAGGCTTCCCTTCCACACCTCAGATAATGCTCTACGCACTGTGCTATTGGATATTTTCTGAAGTTTTTGTATTTCTCTATCATTTGCCCATAGTCTTCAAAGTGATGAAGCAGTTAGAGACATCTAAGAGTGAAACTGTCAGACTTGTACTAGGGCCTTAATACTTTACTGTCTGGGAAGGCTTCACTACAATTCAGTTAAATGACTTAGCAGTAAACTACAGCTAGCAACTATGGGAACTTCCAATGCAACTATCAAATTACCTTAAAATCTGAAAATAATCTGCTCTGTTGGCATTATTGTGAAATGAGATAACAACCAGCATATCACCAGAGCTTTTTAAATCAGTTTCAAGTACAACAACCTACTGGAAAATTACACTGATGTTTTTTCACATTTATTTCCGTTCACAATGAAGCTGCAGTATTTCCCACACTTATCAAATGTGCGTTAGTTCATAAAAGAATAATTATTTCATGATGAAAAGTAATTTCAAAAGACCCTTTTGATGCCTATATTGTTAAAATATGGCTAGCAGGTGTTGTGAGATATGAAGTTGGAAACCAGAAATATTCGAATGATGTCCTGCTATTTTCTCATGTTATACACACACACACACACACACACACACACACACACACACACACACAAATTATCAAGGTTCTTGTTAGTATTTACATAAATCAAAAAATAACACAACAACAATTTTTAATCTATAGCTTAGGTAGGAAAGATTTTTGTATTCCAAATAGTAAACATCAACAATCATCTACCTTTTACATTTACAATAATTAAGTTTATGTCTTAGAAAATAAATTCCATACAGTGTGGGCTCCACTACAGACAAGATTGTTTACCATAACATACTGACTCAGGCTACACAATTAACCTTGAATTACAGGAGTATCAACACAGAAAGTCCTTTCAGTTTTATGTACTAAAAGCTTCCATTTAATGTGGATGGTTTGGCATACTGGCTAAACCAAAAATTAAAGTCAAGCCGTAGTCGTAATTGGGCTAAATGAGCACCACAAGGATGAGACCTCAATGTGGAGAACAGCTGCAACAAGACTGACATTGAGTGATGAAATTCCTGTTGCATCTTTGAGATATTGGTTTCATCAAAGGGGTTGTTCTGCTGCTCAGCACAAAATGACTTACTAAGATCAAGAAGTGTAGAAATAGTCTTGTGAACAGGATTGTCTTCAAAGCCCCTGGTCCGGTAGCTAACACTTTGAGTATTATCATCCACCTGAAACAGGATGACATAGTAGTATAAAAAAAATTTCAGTTTAAATATTGTCAGTATATGATAGGCAAAATGATCTCGTTTTATAAACACCAGAGGTTGCACTGATATTAGTTAACTTAGAATTAAAATAAAAGGAACAATTTACTCTGAAGGAACTGTCATAGCATAATATAAACAGTATAAAGGACTGGAGATATGTAACCAAAATGCTGTAGAAAAGTCTCTCAGCTGGTGATGTGGAGGTTGGACATCTTTTGGGCTCATAAACCAGATAAAATTTCTGTCACTTGTAGTAGCACACAACTGACAATGTCTGTGTTATCTTAGGAATTTTACCTTGTGTGAGACTGCTTGTACAAGATTGTGCGTCAATTTAAAGTTCTAGATTTGCATATTTTACTGTACGCATCAATACTTCTGTGTAATCTTTCACTGATTGCATCAACACTCATTTCTGTTCCAATATATTGTGAAATTTTGAACATCTGCGAGTGCTGCAATAAAATAGTACTGTTATCATCAATTGTACGCTTGAACTCAACTGTGTTCTTAAAATTTTTGAGGACAGTAGACCTATCCTCATTCAAAACAATCTTTCTTTAATTTCATTCCACAATTACTTGAGAAACAGGTTAGCTTCAGAATTTTCAGATGCTTACAAAGCTATATTTTCATAAGTATTTTAATTTGTAGCAAATCAGCATTTGTCATTCACAGTTCAGCCAAAGTATACATCAGCCCTGAATTTCACTGTATATCAACACAAATAAATTAGCATTTTTGAGAAGTTTTGGAAGCTACCAATGCCCTTTGCATAATCTACGAGCAATTTGTAACAAATCGGCATTTGTGATTTAGTTACTGTGACAGATTTTCTATCATATTGTGTTACATCTAGCTTTTCCTTAGAGAGGAATAGCTCTATATATTATCTGCATTATCATAAATTAACTCTTTTTTGAGTTTTCTAACAATTATAATTAAAATCAAAACGTTTTAGGAAACTAGTAATTTTTACCATAGGTTTTTGTGTTGTCTTAATAGAAATCTCATTCTGTGTATCTACTTCAATTCTTATAGGGAATTAGCAACTTTTTAGCTCGACACATTACAAGACAACCAGCATATTTAATTTAAAGTTATTTGTTCACTGCGTTGTAATACATAGCACCAGCCAAAATGCAGGCCCACTGTGAATGCTGTTCTCAAGCATGGGACGAGCTGGTTGATATTCATAAGCAGCTGGAAATTGCCCTGACTACTGTCAAACAATTGTCAGCTTCTGTGAATCGATGTCTTGGAAAAGCTCCTGAGAGTCGTATACCTGTGATACCTGCACCAAAGGTACCTCAAGTACTATACTCTCCTATGGATACTGTCTCCTCTGCAGGATCTATCATTACCTGTCCACTATACTGCAAGTGGTGTGTCAAAGGTAGATCTAGACATCCAGCACAAGGAGGACAAAGGATGCTGTACTTATGCCCCTTGCCAACAAATCTGAGCTGCTGTCTTTCACTGAAACTGAGCCACTATTACTCACTTCACCTATTTTGTCCAGTGTCAGGAGGAGGCAAACACAAAAGGGGTCTATTATTCATCGGCAGTTCAAACATATGGCAAATGATGGTACAACTTAGGAAAATGGCAACAAGGGACAGGAAAGAACACCAGGTGCACTCAGTGTGTATGTCTGGGGGCCTCATTCAACAAGTTGAAGAGGGTATTCTGGCAGCCACTGAGGGAACAGGTGCAACCAACTGCAGACTGTGGTGCACATTGGAACAAATGATGCTTGTTGTCTGGACTCCGAGGTAATTCTTAGACCATTCCAGCGACTGGCAGAGAATGTTGGGAAGACCAGCCTTGCACGTGGAACTTCAACATAGCTCACAATTTGCAGCATTGTCCCCAGAATTGATTGTGACCCTTTTGTTCTGAGGTGAGTGGGAGGACTGAACCAGATGCTTTGAAGGTTCTGTGACAAGCTAAGCTGCGACTCCCTGGAATTGGTGCCATGGGGTTGAGAACTGTAGGTTCACCCCTAAATATATCAGGTGTGCAGTACACATCAGAGGCTGCTGCTAAAGTAGCTGACTGTGTGTGGGGTAAACATACAGGTTTTTTACATTAGGCGACTCTCCATCGAATACAGATAATGATAGCTGTAGGATACCCAGAAGTATCGGTGTAAGATTGAAAGAAATGACTCCCACAGGTGAGAGTATGAAAATTCTAATGGTAAACTGCTAAAGCATTCACAACAAACTGCCAGAGTTTGAAGTGCTCCTGGAAAGCAGTGAAGCTCACTTATTACTAGGCACAAAAAGCTGGTTGAAACTTGAAAGTGACAGCGAGATTTTTAGGGAAAATTTAAGTGTATATTGAAAGTACAAACATATGGGAAATGGAGGGGCTGTATTTGTCACAGCAGATAAGGAACTCAAATCCACAGACCTTTCTTTTTTTTCGTTTTAGGGCGCAAAACTGCTATGGTCATTAGCACCCGGTCTGTGACTTAGGAAGAGGTAAAAAACAAAAATGGAAACCAGCAGCAATGGGAATGAAACTCAAAAAATTGGAGAAACTAAAAGCAGAAGGAAAGCTTTAAAAACCACTACAGAAAGGGGTTGGTTGTCCCCAAAAAGAGCTTCAGATGGCTGACGTCATCTCACTGGCACTAATAAACTCGAGAACGCAATTGGCTGAGCGCGTGTCATCAGCTAAAATGGACAATATTTCAGGCGACAGCTGTAGACGGACGCATAACGGAGTAAAATAGGGGCACTCAAGTAAAAGGTGTCTTACCGTCCACAGCTGAGAGCAGTGGGGACAGAGTGGGGGAGGATCGCCGCTTAAAAGATGTCGATGGCTAAAAAGACAGTGCCCTATCCGGAGTCTAGTTAAAATTACCTCCTCCCGACGACGCGTTCGGGAGAAAGAGGTCCAAGCACAGGGAAGAGCTTTCACGTCCCGCAATTTATTATGGGGAAGTGTCGACCAATGTGCGTGCCATAAAAGAACAACACGGCGACATAAAACACTCCGTAGATCGGCGAAGGGAATCGTGCGAATAGCTGGCCGAAGAAGAGAGACTGCAACCTTGGCCGCTATATTGGCCGCCTCATTTCCACAGAAACCAACGTGTCCTGGGATCCAGAGGAACGCCACCGAGACAACCCCCCAAGTGGAGCAAGCGTAGGCAATCCTGAATCCGGTGGACCAGAGGGTGGACAGGGTAGAGGGCTTGGAGACTGAGGAGAGAGCTGAGAGAATCTGAACAGATAACATACTGTATCCGCTGATGGCAACGGATGTATTGGACAGCCTGGAGAACAGCGTAAAGCTCCGCAGTATAAACCGAACACTGGTCGGGAAGCCGAAATCTATTTGGGGTGTCGCCAACATAATAGAGCAGAAAATGCCCAACGATAAACAAGTGAAGGGGTACCATCCTTGGGAAACTGACAAAGGTCACGGAGCAGGCAGGTTCGGGACCGGAGCCAAGGCGGTGCTATACCCCAAGTTGTCAAGAGTTTTAGGAAAGCGGAAGGAAAGAGAATGGAGCAGTTGATGGAAGCGGACTCCCGCTGGTAGTAGGGGGGAAGGGCGGCCTGCATACCCTAAATCCAAGGAGGCGTCAAAAAAAATGTCATGGGCCGGATTAGCAGGCATGGAAGTCAAATGGCTAGCATAACGACTTAGAAGGACAGCTCGCCGATTGGACAGCAGAGGTTCAGCAGTCTCCGCATAAAGGCTTTCCACAGGGCTGGTGTAAAAAGCTCCAGACACTAAACGTAATCCACGGTGGTGGATAGAGTCAAGACGCCGAAGAATAGAGGGCTGAGCAGAGGAGTAAACTATGCTTCCATAGTTCAATTTTGAGCGCACTAAGGCGCGATAGAGGCTGAGAAGGACCACTCAGTCCGCTCCCCAGGAGGTACCATTCAGGACACGGAGGGTGTTCAGGGATCGCGGACAGCAAGTCGAAAGATAGGAAACGTGGGAGGACCAGCACAGTTTTCTGTCAAACATAAGACCCAAGAATTTAGCGACGTCTGAAAACGGAAGGTTGACAGGTCCCAGATGTAAGGAAGGTGGAAGAAACTATGTACGATGCCAAAAATTAACACAAACGGTCTTACTGGGAGAAAAGCGGAAGCCTGTTTCGATGCTCCAAGAGTGGAGGCGATCGAGACAGCCTTGAAGACGTCGTTCAAGAAGGCTGGTCCATTGAGAGCTGTAGAAGATCGCAAAATCGTCCACAAAGAGGGAGCCCGAGACATCAGGAAGGAGACAACCCATAATTGGATTTATGGCAATGGCAAAAAGTACAACACTTAGCACAGAGCCCTGGGGTACCCCGTTTTCTTGGGAGAAAGTATGGGAGAGAGTAGTGTTCACCCACACCCTAAATGTGTGCTCTTCCATAAATTCGCGAAGAGAAAGGGGCAACCGACGGCGAAAGCCCCAGGAGAACAGTGTGCGGAGGATGCCTGTCCTCCAACAGGTATCGTATGCTCTCTCCAGATCAAAAAATATTGCTACTGTTTGGCGTTTCCGGAGAAAATTGTTCATGATATAAGTGGAGAGAGCAACAAGATGGTCAACTGCAGAACGACGCTTTCGGAAACCAAATTGGGCAGGTGTTAAAAGACTGTGGGACTCCAGCCACCAGGCTAAACGGCAATTCACCATACGCTCCAAAACCTTACATACACTACTCGTGAGAGAAATGGGGCGATAGCTAGAGGGGAGATGTTTGTCCTTTCCAGGAACGACGATAGCTTCCCGCCATCGTCTGGGAAAAGTACTGTCGGTCCAAATTCGATTATAAAGGCGAAGGAGGTAACACAGACTTTTGTATGATAAATGCAGCAACATTTGGATGTGGATATCATCCGGTCCTGGGGCGGAGGAGTGAGAAGAAGAGAGTGCATGCTGGAGTTCCCGCATGGAGAAAACAGTATTGTAGCTTTAACGATTTTGAGAGGAGAAAGCAAGAGGTCGCACTTCCCCTGCACGTTTCTTTGGGAAAAAAGCTGGTGGGTAATTTGAAGAGCTCGAAATCTCAGCAAAGTGTTGACCCAATGAGTTAGAAATTGCGACGGGGTCCACTAATGTATCATGCACGACAGTGATCCCAGAGACCGGGGAGAAACTAGGCGCGCCTGATAACCGTCGAATCCGACTCCAAACTTCCAAGGAGGGAATGAAGCTGTTAAATGAATTAGTAAAGAAGTCCCAGCTTGCCTTCTTGCTATCGCGGATGACGCGACGGCATCGCGCACGGAACTGCTTATAGTGGATACAGTTGGCCAAAGAAGGATGGTGCCTGAAAACGCGAAGAGCACGTCGCCGCTCACGTATTGCGTCATGGCATGCCTCGTTCCACCAAGGAACTGGGGGGCGCCGGGGCAATTCGGAGGTGCGAGGTATTGCACGTTCCACAGCTGTAAGAATAACGTCTGTAATATGAGTGACCTCATCGTCGACGCTAGGAAAGTGACAGTCATCGAATGTCGCTAGAGACGAAAAAAGTGTCCAATCGGCTTGGTCAAACTTCCAGCGTCTCGGGCGCATATATGGCAGTTGTGGCTGCAATCGAAGTACACATGGAAAGTGGTCACTCAAGTGTGTATCAGCATGGGCGAACCATTCGAAGTGCCGAGCGAGCGGAACAGTACCAACCGAAAGGTCCAAATGAGAGAAATTTGTCGTGGAGGCAGACAAAAACGTAGGGTCCCCAGTGTTGAGGCAAACAAGATCCGCTTGGTGGAAGACGTCTAGCTATAGTGAGCCACGCGGACAAGGACTTGGAGATCCCCAAAGCGGGTGGTGGGCATTGAAGTCCCCAACCAGCAAATAGGGGGGTGGAAGCTGACCAAGAAGATGAAGGAGATCAGCTCCTGCCATTGGTGTGGACAATGGAATGTATACAGTACAAAGATAGAAGGTGTATCCAGAAAGGGAAAGACGGACAGCGACTGCTTGGAAGGAAGTGTTTAAGGGGATTGGGTGATAATGGAGAGTATCATGGAGAAGAATCATGAGTCCTCCATGTGCTGGAGTGCCTTCAACAGAGGGGAGATCAAATTGGACTGACTGAAAATGGGGGAAAAACAAAGCAGTCATGGGGACGCAGCTTTGTTTCCTGAAGACAGAAGATGACCGGCGAGTAGGAACGTAAGAGGATCGTCAATTCATCCCGATTGGCTCGAATGCCACGGACATTCCAATGGAAATGGACATAGGGTGTATAGGAAATGGAAGAATGTGACCAAGGTTGCCGTCAACTCAACGACTGCTCAGAGCTTGCGACCGACAGCGTGGAACAGCACTCAGCCGAAGGCAGAAGATCCTGATCCATAGGTTGTTCAGGAGCAGCTCCTGCCACCAGCGATCAACCGGTTGATCAGCTGCCAGCAGTGCGCCTCGGCGACACAGAAGACGGCCGAGGGCGGTTACCGCCAGGTGGTGCTGTAGATGAGACACGCCTTGGCGGAGAAGGAGAGGAACTGGGTTTCTTATTAGCCTTCTTGGAAACATGATGTTTAGATGAAGGAGGAACCGATGGTTGTGAAGTTGGGGTACATAAAAAATCTTCACGAGTATGCTCTTTTTAGGAAGTCTGGGTGTCTGACTTTTGGGATCGAGATTTAGCAGAACCCGATGAAGGGTGAGCCATAGAGTGAGCAGGCGAAAGTGGGGAGGTTGAACAGGCGATCTTTGCGCTGGCCGATCTGACGACCACGTCACTAAAGGTGAGATCACAAGTCTGCATGGCCGCCTCCTTTGCTGGCCAAGAAGAGGCAAGGACAGTGCTGTATTTTCCTGTCTGAGGCACAGTGGGCTTTCGACTGGTGAGTAATTTTCGAGCAGCAAAGGTCGACACCTTTTCCTTCACTCTGATTTCCTGAATGAGCTTTTCGTCTTTAAAAATGGGGCAATCTCGAGAGGAAGCAGCGTGGTCACCCATACCGTTGATGCAACGAGGGGATGGAGGTGGACAAGCACCCTCATGGGCATCCTTGCCACACGTAACACATTTGGCTGGATTGGAACAGGACTGGCTGGTATGATTGAACCACTGACACTGATAGCAACGCGTATGGTTTGGGACGTAGGGGCAAACGGAAATTATCTCATAGCCCGCTTTTATGTTCGAAGGGAGTTGAACTCTGTCAAATGTCAAGAAGACAGTACGGGTTGGAACAATGTTCCTGTCAACCCTTTTCATGACTCTATGAACAGCCGTTACGCCCTGGTCAGACAGGTAGTGTTGAATTTCCTCGTCGGACAATCCGTCGAGGGAGCGTGTATAAACGACTCCACGTGAGGAATTTAAAGTGCGGTGTGCTTCCACCCGGACAGGGAAGGTGTGGAGCAGTGAAGTACGCAGCAATTTTTGTGCCTGGAGGGCACTGACTGTTTCTAACAACAAGGTGCCATTCCGTAATCTGCAACAAGACTTTACAGGACCTGCAATTGCGTCGACACCTTTCTGAATAATGAAAGGGTTGACTGTGGAGAAGTCGTGACCTTCGTCAGACTGAGAATCAACAAGGAACTGTGGCAATGATGGAAGAACTGTCTGTGACTGGGACTCAGTGAACTTACGCTTGTGAGCAGACATAGTGGAAGATGAGGAAACCATTGCGGAAGAATCCCCCATGATTATCGGCGTCTCCGATGGCGCGCTCCTCCCTTGTGGGGGCCCTCTCTGAGGGCACTCCCACCTTAGGTGATTGTTCACACCTCAGGTCACACCTCCCGAGAAACAGACGGAGGGACCAATCGGCACTTTCGGAAGGTATCAGCTCGAGTAATCACCCCTCCCTGGGCCTGGCCGTTACCAGGGGGTACGTACGTGTCCTACCTGTCAACCCGGGGCAGGGAATTACGCGTTACCCCATCACCGGCTACGCATGAAAATGCGTGGGTCGGCCTTCAGACACGCACAGGGAGGAAAAAAAGAGAAAGGGAAAAACAAAGAAAGGGAAAGGAAAGAAGAGAGGTCTCAAACGCTGCAGCGGAGAAAAGAGTAGAGAGAAGAGGTAAGGAAAAGAGAAGGACAAAGGAAGGATGAAGATGTGCAAGCAGAAAAAGCGAAGAATGTATGACATTTTCGAGCGTCCGTCTCCGGACGTAGGCATAAAACATACTCCCAGAGTAGGAGAAATGGAAGGAAAGAGCCGGTGGTGAGGGGAGGGGGGGGGGGGGGCGAAGATGGGGGATAGGGAAGGATGCGGAAAAGGAAGGTATGCAGCCCGGAAAGGAAGGAGGGCCACATTAGCTCGGGGTCCCGTGCTCACTACGCATGTATCCACAAAAGAGTTGTGGACCCCCTGGGGGGAAATCCACTGGGATACAAATTGAAGTTGTATGCAAGACTGTTTGGGCAAAACTCAGTATCAGGGATGGGCATAAAATTATAACCGTATCCTTCTATCGCCCACCAGACTCACCTCGTGGTGTAACTAAAAACTTGAGAGAAAACCTCAGTTCACTTGTACATCAGTTTCCCAACCATACTGTAATCATCGGCAGAGACTTTAATCATCCAACAATGAAATGGGAAAATTACAGCTTTGTTGGTGATGGGTATGATAAAACATCCTGTGAGAAATCACTAAATGCCTTCTCTGATAACTACCTAGAACAGATACTTAAGAAGTCAACTCATGATGGAAATATATTTGATCTGATAGCAACAAATTGACCCAACATCTTTCAGGATGTCCACATCGAAACTGGTATCACTGACAATGATGCAGTTGTTGCAACAATGATTACCAAAGTAGAAAGAACAACTAAAACAAGCAGAAAGATACATTTGTTCAGTAAACTAGATAAAAAATTAGTAGTGTCATATCTCAATGATGAACCTGAAACTTTTAGCACAGGTAAGGAGCATGTAGAGGAACTCTGGCTCAAGTTTAAAAAAGTAGCTGACCCAGTGGAACCGATCATAATGGGAGGGAACCTCCAAGGTATACAGTCACTGTAAAGGAAGTTCTAAAGGAACAGATTACTGTATAATACACTCCTGGAAATTGAAATAAGAACACCGTGAATTCATTGTCCCAGGAAGGGGAAACTTTATTGACACATTCCTGGGGTCAGATACATCACATGATCACACTGACAGAACCACAGGCACATAGACACAGGCAACAGAGCATGCACAATGTCGGCACTAGTACAGTGTATATCCACCTTTCGCAGCAATGCAGGCTGCTATTATCCCATGGAGACGATCGTAGAGATGCTGGATGTAGTCCTGTGGAACGGCTTGCCATGCCATTTCCACCTGGCGCCTCAGTTGGACCAGCGTTCGTGCTGGACGTGCAGACCGCGTGAGACGACGCTTCATCCAGTCCCAAACATGCTCAATGGGGGACAGATCCGGAGATCTTGCTGGCCAGGGTAGTTAACTTACACCTTCTAGAGCACGGTGGGTGGCACGGGATACATGCGGACGTGCATTGTCCTGTTGGAACAGCAAGTTCCCTTGCCGGTCTAGGAATGGTAGAACGATGGGTTCGATGACGGTTTGGATGTACCGTGCACTATTCAGTGTCCCCTCGACGATCACCAGTGGTGTACGGCCAGTGTAGGAGATCGCTCCCCACACCATGATGCCGGGTGTTGGCCCTGTGTGCCTCGGTCGTATGCAGTCCTGATTGTGGCGCTCACCTGCACGGCGCCAAACACGCATACGACCATCATTGGCACCAAGGCAGAAGCGACTCTCATCGCTGAAGACGACACGTCTCCATTCGTCCCTCCATTCACGCCTGTCGCGACACCACTGGGGGCGGGCTGCACGATGTTGGGGCGTGAGCGGAAGACGGCCTAACGGTGTGCGGGACCGTAGCCCAGCTTCATGGAGACGGTTGCGAATGGTCCTCGCCGATACCCCAGGAGCGACAGTATCCCTAATTTGCTGGGAAGTGGCGGTGCGGTCCCCTACGGCACTGCGTAGGATCCTACGGTCTTGGCGTGCATCCGTGCGTCGCTGCGGTCCGGTCCCAGGTCGACGGGCACGTGCACCTTCCGCCGACCACTGGCGACAACATCGATATACTGTGGAGACCTCACGCCCCACGTGTTGAGCAATTCGGCGGTACGTCCACCCGGCCTCCCGCATGCCCACTATACGCCCTCGCTCAAAGTCGGTCAACTGCACATACGGTTCACGTCCACGCTGTCGCGGCATGCTACCAGTGTTAAAGACTGCGATGGAGCTCCGTATGCCACGGCAAACTGGCTGACACTGACGGCGGCGGTGCACAAATGCTGCGCAGCTAGCGCCATTCGACGGCCAACACCGCGGTTCCTGGTGTGTCCGCTGTGCCGTGCGTGTGATCATTGCTTGTACAGCCCTCTCGCAGTGTCCGGAGCAAGTATGGTGGGTCTGACACACCGGTGTCAATGTGTTCTTTTTTCCATTTCCAGGAGTGTAGATGTAAAACAAAGTGTAGAGCTATAGATAGAAAGATGCTGACTGAAACCCGTTTGGCTGTCAAGAGAGTGATGTGTGATGCCTTCAATCACTACTGTAGCAGAATAATGTCAGATGATATATCATAAAATCCAAAGACATTCTGGTTGTATGTAAAGGCTTTTACTGGCACCAAAGTTAGGGTAAAGTCTCTAGTGAATGAGACAATAATTGAAATTGATGGTAGCAAAGCTAAAGCTGAAATGCTTAACTCCATTTTCAAATCTTCCTTTACAAAGGAAAATGCAGGAGAACTGCCCCAATTTAATTTTCATACCTCTGAAAAGATGAATGAAGTATTAGTGTCAGTGGTGTTGAGTAACAGCTGTCAGATTTCATACTGAATTTGTGGCTGTTAGTCCCTCTTCTAACTATAATCTATCGTATATCCCTTGAACAAACAACCATGCTCAGTTCTTGGAAAAAGGCACAGGTCACATGCATCTACAAGAAGGATAGCAGAGGTGATCCAAAAAACACTGATTTGTTGTAGAATCTTAGAACATATTATGAGCTCAAACATAATTAGGTATCATGAACAGAATGACCTCCTCAATGGCAACCAGCATGGATTTAAAAAACATCAATCATGCGAAACCCAACTCGCACTTTTCTCACATAACATACTGAAAGCTTTGGATCAAGGCAACCAGGTAGAGGCACTGTTTCTTGATTTGACTTGGTACCATACCTACACTTACTGTCAAAAGTATGATCATATGGGGTATAAAGTGAAATTTGTGGCTGGGCTGAGGACTTTTTGGTAGACAGGACACAACATGTTATCTTGGATGGAGAGTCACTGTCAGGTGTAGAAGTAACTTTGGGTGTGCTCCAGGAAAGTGTGTTGGGACCCCTGCTGTTCATGTGATACATTAATTACCGTGCAGACAATATTAATAGTAAAATCAGGCTTTTTGTAGATGATGTATTTATTTATAATGAAGTGCTATCTGAGAGAAGCTGCAAAAATATTCATTCAGATCTTGATAAGATTTCAGCGTGATGCAGGGATTGGCAACTTGCTCTAAATGTTCACAAATGTAAAGTTTTGTACTTCACAAAACAAAACAAAAACATGGTATCCTATGGCTAAAATATCAATGATCAAACAACGGAAAATCCGGGATGGAATGTAACGATATTATGATAGGAAAGTTGCCACTCACCATATAGTGGAGATGCTGAGTTGCAGATAAGGCACAACAAAAAGAATGACACAAATAAAGCTTTCAGCCATCAAGACCTTCGTCAACATTAGATGTAGGCACGCGCGCAAACTGAAACCACACTGCACGCCTGAGGCATGGCCACAAGCTTTATTTGTGACAGTCTTTTTGTTGTGCCTATCTGCGACTCAGCATTTCCGCTGTATGGCGAGTGGCAACTTTCCTTTTCATAATATTGTTATAATATCAATGAGTCACTGCTGGAATTGGCCAACGCATACAAATAGATGGGTGTAACACTTCGTAGGGATATGAAATGAAATGATCACACGGATTCAGTTGTGGGAAAAGCAGGTGGCAGACTTTTGTTTATTGGTACTGTGGAAATGCAATCAATCTACAAAGGAGACTGCTTACAAGTCACTCGTGCGACCAGTTCTAGAATATTCCTCAAGTGCATGGGGCCCGTTCCAGATAGGACTGACAGAGGGTATTGAATGTACACGGAGAAGGACAACACGAATGGTCACAGGTTTGTTTAATCCATGCGGGAGTGTCACAGAGATACTGAAGGAGCTGAACTGAAAGACTCGAAGATAGACGTAGACGTAAACTATCCTGAGAAAGTCTATTAACAAAGTTTCAAGAACCAGATTATTCTAAGGGATCATAAGGATAAGATTAGAATAATTACTGTGTGCACAGAGTCATTTGAACAATCATTCCTCCCACACTCTATATGTGAATAGAACAGGACGAAACCCTAATAACTGGTACAATGTACCCTCCGCCATGCACCTCATGATGGTTTGGAGAGTACATATGTAGATACAGAAGAATTTTTCCTTCACCATGGAATCTTTACCACTTCTGTTTCTTTGAAATTATGCTAATGTGCAGTTTACAATGAGACTATATCACATGCAATATGACACATTGCAATGAAAGTCATATGACGTGATGCTTACCAGCATGAAATCATGTTCCCATTGGGATGATAGGAAATGTGATATGATAATTCGATGTGACTCACCATATGACAAGCAATAAGACAGCACAAACACATTTCTGTTTTAGTTTTCAGTTTCAATCATGAGCTCTTTTGAAGAGGATGTTATTGTGTCTTATTATTATTTGAAGCTTAAAAAAACTGAAAAAGGAAAGGAAGTATTGGGTGCACCCATACACTGCTATGAATACCAAACATAGTTCAGCTGAGGTTTCTTTGAGCTCTCCCAACTTGAACATAAATTCCATAAATTGCAGAGAATGAATGGAGACTTTTCCACTTTTTGGATAAACTAGTATCAGTTACTCTGGACACTCACTAATTTTTGACTTGCTACTTCTCCTGCTGAGAAGCTACTCACTGCAATAAGGTGGGGGCAATGTTAAAAATGCCACTATGAAAAGTTTATTTTTACAACAAGTATGGTACTTTATTCAATGTGGTACATGTCTCAAAAATGGTTACAAAGTGACAAAACTATGTTAGTATTTCTATAACTTTTCAGTTTTGCAAAGCAGCATGTGATTCAACTTGAGGAGTATTCAGAAGACACATTGCTGGATATGAAAAAGTCAAATCAGTTACATTGATTTCACAAAGGCAGGTCTCCAGGTTGTCAAGAAAAATCCAGCACATATGTTTTAAGTGAAATACAATGAAATTACTTCATTTTAATCTAAAAAAAAAAAAGATTAAAAGGTGCAAACACGTACTGAGATAATAAAATTCTTACTCTTTCTAGAAAAAGAAGAGTGCCCTTCTTCAGATGCTTGACAGACTTCAAGCATATGTGCTAGACATTGTAATCCTTTAAGGAGGTAAAATGGCCACAAAATTTTGAAAGATCCCTCACCTTTTCTCTTACTATGGAAAAAAATTGCAAAACATTCTGTATCCTTTTATTAATTGAAATTCTTACATAGATAAGGGATACTGCCTTAAGGAAACACAGTCACTGTCTTGTAATTTGTTTTTTATTGTTACCTATTTCAGCCTTAGGTTACACAAATTGTATCATTACTGGCTTCAACTTATAACCTAATAATCATCAATTGCTTTCAATGCATCACATAGTAACTTGATAACTGAACAGGCCTAATCTATTGACTGAACAGGTACAGAGTGTGTGCACACATGTGTTCATGTGTACACAAGCTGTTTAGGCTCTACCACTGGCCACAATGGGAATACAGTAAACTGCATGCATCACATCATCCTAATACGCTCAAAGATTACATGCTAATGACAATACACACAGCTCTTTCCTAAGACTTACAGCAACAGGTTAAGGTTAAGTGGGTCAAGTCACACTTACATAATACTGAAACAAATGGTTCTTCTACAATTGGTGAATACAGTTACCACTACAGTATAACATTCCATTGTATTACCGTACTTTACTAATAATAACCTAACCTTAATACTTTCACATTTGTTACATTCTAAGAAAGCTTTTTCATTTTAAGAACATTCATTGTTTAATATGATTTTTTAATATGATAGATCATAGGGCAAGTACGTACTTCTCCAAGTATTTTAATTGCTACTGGACAAGCATTGGTTTATGAAACTGGCCAACATATAGTGCAATTTATTTGGTACTACAGATCTATTATCTAACTGATGAAGTGTATTTGCTAAAATAGGATGAGTTTATTATTACTGGACAGTCAATATTGACCTATATCCCTATTTTACACTTGACTGCTTAATAACTGAACTGTTTTCTGAAACCAGTAAAGAAATAAATAAGTCTGTATGAATGTGGCTGTGGTGGAACATTTTAACCTAGTGTTCTGAATATAACAGAGGCAGCCAAGAAACAATGGAAAAATGATGAAGCAACAAAAAAAAACAATAAAAAATAAATATTACCATCATTGATATTATTTTGATATAGCTTTGCAAAATCAAATATAAAAAGGAGAGGTAAGGTGCAATTCCTAAAAATGCTGTAATCATTATGAGTTCTATTGTCTATCGCAAGTGATTTAATATTAAAATTAATAATCATTATTACTTACTGGGCTCATCAAAAGAAATGTCTGACTCAAAATATTTGCCTGAAAAATTGTATGTGCTTTCTGAATCTGTTCAAAATCCTTAGTTGAGCTTATAGCTGTCTGAAGGATTGTATATTGACTTTCAAGTACATCCACTTGGAGATAATATTGCAGGTTATCTACTACAAACATCAGATTGTTGCGTAGCTGCCACAGAGCTGTCTTGGATTTATAATTCCTGTAATAAAAAAGAAATTATGTATTTGTACAACAATCAAAAAGCTCACTGAATCAATGTGCAAGTAAAAAAAGTGTATTACATGTTCTCGAAATCAACAAATATGCCACTTTTAAATTAAAGTAAGAGACTCACGGAAAAACTGAGTCAGTTATACTGCAAACCAAAAAACTGTAAATCTGCAGGTACAAGTAGCATCAGTGAAAGCAGATAAGGCCAAATTGTACTTCATTAATGCAAACATCATTACAAATTTTGTCTTCTCAAAACCCTTTCCTTTATGTACAGTCAGTTACAGAACATCTGGTTTCTAAAGCAAGCATTTGTGTTAGCCTTTTGTGTGGGTTTATCACAAAATAACAACTCAAGTGGATATAACTATGTCATCATTTAAGGAAACACAAAAAGAAAATCAAGAAATAAAGTTCTTGTCCCATACCTCTGAAACGGGCAGGAGACAACACAAAACCTGACATACACCACAGCATGGGACAGGAAACATGCAAGAACTCCTATGTCACCAAATAAAAAGTAGGATTATAATACGGAACAGTAATACGAGTAGTTCAAAAGCAACAGACACTTGTAGCTCCTCTTGAAAACCAAAGTAAAAAAAAAGCTGGCTAGAAGTAATGTACAACTGTGGTGTTGTATCACACTTATTGAAATATTCTGGTCGATTACAATGCGACCGGATGAATTTCTTGTTGAAACGCAATACTTCGTCCCCTTCTGCAGATGACATCTTCAAGGGGGTTGTTGCTTTTCCAGAGGTTCAAAGCACACTCTCACCTGCTACCAACTGAAGTAAAATTCCATTTCCACATACTCTCATACAGAGGTGTGACATGTTTTGAATATTTGTACAGAACTGACCACTGTCAGTTGCTGGAAGCTGCTGCTGCTGCTATCACACCATGGTGGAAGGTGAAATGTAACCACTGTTCGTGACCACTAATTCGATACTCAATGTTTCTTGATGTTTGACATTGAGATGCGCATCTCTTCACTGCAGTTTATCTCTGCCTGAAAGAAAGCTTGGACTGTTCGCAATGTCAGGATTGACTCATCAAGTTAATCAAATCAAAATGATATGGTCAAAATGGAAATGTACTTCATAACTTGCTTATTTACACCTAACAGTTGACACTGAACTCAAACAAAACTGTCTCAAAACTAATTCTGATCAGCCACTGCTACTGTTGCTTACACAGCTTTTAACAATCAAACTGTGAATACATTTATTATCTTAAACAGCATTTCAAAGTTTACAATTACAATTTGATTAGTTTTTTAAAACAGCTTACAAAATTTGGACTTAAATTGTGCTGTAATCTTTCCAGAGTAATAAACATGCCAAAATGTTACTGATATCACCACAAAATTATGTGAAATAGCTTTCTACAATAATGTTTGATTTAGAAATCTCAACTTTTTAAATAAAAGTTTACTTTTGATAGTAACACGAATACTCCACTTTTACATTTAGCTGAAAAAGAATTACACTCAGGTTACTGCATACAAATTTTGTAAGTGTAGTTTTTAACATGTGTTTACATTTCTTGCACATATTTTCATTTAGTAGTTACATTTCATCACATTTTTATTATATTTCATCATAATAACATTTCAGATATTACTAATGTACTGTACAGTGGGAGCCGTTACTGAATGGATGTAATATTATAAAAATTTAATTTTTTATATTTCAATTGATGTTTGCCAGTGCCTTCTGCCTGGCAGCTAGTTTCAGCTTGTAAGTCACGTTGCATTATACCGACATAACCACTTCGTAGCTCACATGTTGAACCATCAGCAGCTAAACTCATGTGTTGCTGACGAGGTAACGTGACCGAGCCGCGTATCCACAATTTGGCTGTTCAATAGGGAGGTTTGGAGGTGGTCATGTGGGGGTGGAGCCGGGGTGAGCCGCCAGGAGTGGACACGCCATCCGTTCTCTTCTGCTGGCACCTTGCGACCCACTTAGATGCCCTCCTCTCCTGCTCTAGGCTTGCCCTCAACCACTTTTTACTGAAATAAACCATCATGTCTATCATAAAATGTTTAACTTCATCACCTCAACAGGTACCTACTGCTTTCCCTTTCTTGCCAATCCTGTCAGAAGTGGAATCGCTCACCTTTAGGCCCATCTTATCGACCTAGTTGAAATTCAACATGCTGAACCCTATGAAGCTGCCAGTAGTACTTCGCACTTGACACGCCAGATGCAATGTGCAATAACAAGAGCACGCATTCATGGTTCAGCACACAGCCTTCCGCCATTTCGGCGTTCTCTTCTAACAGCTGCCGCAGTGAACGACAGGCTGCTTGCATGGCCAGGCACCCCGCCGCACCACACAGCCAGCCACCGCCACCGCCGTTCCCAGGCAGTCCGGTGGTATACCACGCTGCAGGTAGCCATCTTCCACACCGCTCTGATGCAGCATGGTGGAATGTTCCGGCTGCGCACTGCCATCCAGAAAACGAGGATGTTCCAGCCCCACGCCGCCATCCAGAAAATGGGCATGTTCCGGCCGACTAGCTGAAGCATGTTGCACAGCCATTGACACTGCTTACATCATCTTCGCTGTTGTTTCGTGCCGCCGTTGTCTAACGGGATGCAGCCATCAATGACCCACCACCACCGCAACTACAGCTTCTGTAATTTCATTTGCCACCACCTCCTTGCTACCAGCTACGCCGTTATCTTGTCGAGTGTAGGCCCTTTTTCTGTGCTCTAATTATAAAGTTTTCAGCGAGCACTAGGTATCCTAATATTGTAGCCAAACCTCAAACCCTTAGAACCACCTCTGGCGATGGGGACTCCCCACCTATGGAAAAACCAGACCCAGTAGCTGCCCTTCAAGTAAAAGTCGATAAGTTAATGTTGAGAAAGGTAGAATTGATGGAAGAATGCCAAAAATTGGCTCAAACCCAGTCTGCCGATGTAAGTGTGTCAGAAACGCACCCTGCTGTGCTGCAAATGACGGCTGCAAGCACCTTAAGTAGCACGGTACCCCAGCCATCCATTGTAACTTTGGCTAACAGTTTCCCTCAAGTCAATTTCATTCCAACATTTTCTTGGAAACCTAATTAACAAATAAATTCCTTTCTACAAACTGAGATGTAGGCTGCACCTGCGCTTGGCCCCAAACTATTTCTTATTAAATGTCCTCCACCTTAAATTGTCAGGTGACACCCGTACATATATCGAATCAGTTCACACTCTTAGAGACACCACCTCTTTCGCCATGTTCGAGGCTGGGTTGAAAGAGAGGTGTTCAGACAGGCGTGACACCAGCTATTACAGGAACAAGTTGTCCACCTTCCACCAGAGCAAGGAGAGGATGTAGAGACATTTGCTGGCCGAATCCGCACTGTGGCTTGCTGCACTTAGCGCTGGGTTTGGATTCTGCCCGTAACGAGATGTTAATTGAGCAGGTGTAAGCCTGCTCGATTGACGTATTTATACGTGGACTCAACCCGTATGTTTGAGGAGAGGTAAAAATAGCATCACTCACCTCGTTGCATGAAGTCACACAACTCACGATGATGCAAGAGGAAGTAGGGCATTTTATTGCCAGTTAAGTGCATCCGAAGGAACAACCGTGTCCAATTTTTAAATACGAGGAGGAATGCTAATGCTGCCGAAAGGCAGGCCATGTTGCTGAAGGCAGGCCATGTTTGCTGCACAGTGCCGCACACCTTACTGTTCTCAGTGTAGAACCATAGGGCATATGAGTAGAAACTGCCCGCAAAACCTGGGAAACGGGGCAGCTCGCACAATCAGCAGAGGGAACAAGTCACCAACAATTCACCAAGACCCCAAAATCGGCCAGGAAATGGTCGGGGGGCAAGTCATGGTGCCCGACCTCGCCACCTGTAAAATTCACGTACCCAGTCTGCCACAGTGTCGTAAATGAGGCAGCGAATATCCTCCTCAACAGCAAAGTTCTAGGAAGAAATGAAAGTGTGGTTATCGACACTGGAGCGCAAACCAGCATACTGTTCATAGGACATGGGGATAGACGAGTGTTAAAACCACCTCGTTGCCACATTAATGGTCTGAGCGACAAAATAATCATGCCCGCTGGGTACCGCCAAGTTAAATTGAAAATCGGAGACAGCCACTACACTTTTGACATGGATGTCAACTGTATTTTTCTTACTTGACACTTCTTCTTCCGTGTGTTTTTGCTTTTAGGAAGCTTTAATTGTCGAGTGCTAGTAATAGTGTTCCATAGATTTCGTGTTTGTTTTGAATACAGTCAGAGAGAGTCCCTTTAGTCAGCCACAGTGCCAGTAGTGCTAGTGTTTGTTTTGAATACAGTCCAGAAACAGGTAGTACTATTTTCATTGTTTTCTACAAGAAGTGGCTAGCAATCACAGTTTAGTCAACAATCAGCTGCCTTTACTGAATTAGCAGTCGAGTTAAAAGTTGATTAACTCTCTACAGTACATTGATTCCTTAGGATGCATAGGATGTGTGACTGCTGTGTACGGACGCAGGAGGAGCTGGCCACTGTTCGCGAACAGCTGAGCGTGTTGATGGCCGCGGTCAGCCGTCTTCAGGCTGCTGCCTCCGAGTGTAGCGGCAGTGGGGAGTCTGGTGCGTTGCATGGTACACCCCAGGTGTTACATGCATCACCCACTGTCCCTGCTGTCGAGACATCTTCGCGGGTACCGGGCGCAGTTGGACCACCCTCTCCCCAAGGGGAGTGGCGGGTTCAGCGGCATTTGCGGCGCACGAGGCGGAGGGTAAATGTGGAGGCTGGCCGTGTGGCATCGCCCGCTCTGCCTGTGAGTGGACATTTGGCTGCTCCTTCAGCAAGGTCCGAGCAGGCACACGGGAGGAGGGGTTTATTAGTTATTGGGAACTCCAACGTTAGGCGGGTGATGGAGCCCCTTAGGGAAATAACGGAAAGGTCGGGGAAGAAGGCCAGTGTTCACTCTGTCTGCTTGCCGGGGGGTCTCATCCGAGATGTGGAGGAGGCCCTGCCGGCAGCGATAGAGAGCACTGGGTGCACCCGACTGCAAATTGTTGCTCATGTCGGCACCAATGACTCCTGCTGTCTGGGTTCAGAGGTCATCCTCAGTTCATACAGGCGGTTGGCTGAGTTGGTGAAGGTGGAAAGCCTCGCTCGAGGGGTGGAATCTGAGCTAACTATTTGTAGTATCGTTCCCAGAACCTATCGCGGTCCTCTGGTTTGGAGCCGAGTGGAAGGCTTAAACCAGAGGCTCAGACGATTCTGCGGAGATCTGGGGTGCAAATTTCTCGACCTCCGCTATCGGGTGGAGAAATGTAGGGTCCCCCTGAATAGGTCAGGCGTGCACTACACGCCGGAAGCGGCTACAAGGGTAGCGGAGTACGTGTGGAGTGCACATGGGGGTTTTTAGGTTAGAGAATTCCCTCCCTAGGCCAGACAAGACGCCTCCTGACACGCGGCAAGGTAGGAGTAGGCAAAATGCAACAGGGAATAACAATATTAATGTGCTAATAGTAAACTGCAGGAGCGTCTACAGAAAGGTCCCAGAACTTCTTTCATTAATAAACGATCACAACGCCCATATAGCACTAGGGACAGAAAGTTGGCTGAAACCAAACGTAAACAGTAACGAAATCCTAAACTCAGATTGGAATGTATACCGCAGAGACAGGCTGGACAGTGAAGGGGGAGGTGTGTTTATAGCGATAAGAAGTGCAATAGTATCGAAGGAAATTGACGGAGATCCGAAATGTGAAATGATTTAGGTGAAGGTCACGGTTAAAGCAGGCTCAGACATGGTAATTGGATGCCTCTATAGGCCCCCGGCTCAGCAGCTGTTGTGGCTGAGCACCTGAAGAATAATTTGGAAAATATTTCGAGTAGATTTCCCCACCATGTTATAGTTCTGGGTGGAGATTTTAATTTGCCGGATATAGACTGGGAGACTCAAATGTTCATAACGTGTGGCAGGGACAAAGAAACCAGTGAAATTTTTTTTAAGTGCTTTATCTGAAAACTACCTTGAGCAGTTAAACAGAGAACCGACTCGTGGCGATAACATATTAGACCTTCTGGTGACAAACAGACCCGAACTATTTGAAACAGTTAACGCAGAACAGGGAATCAGTTACTGCATCGATGATTTCAACCGTAAATAGAAATATTAAAAAAGGTAGGAAGATTTTTCTGTTTAGCAAAAGTGACAAAAAGCAGATTACAGAGTACCTGATGGCTCAACACAAAAGTTTTGTCTCAAGTATAGATAGTGTTGA
This sequence comes from Schistocerca nitens, assembly GCF_023898315.1. NCBI lineage: Eukaryota > Metazoa > Arthropoda > Insecta > Orthoptera > Acrididae > Schistocerca > Schistocerca nitens. The sequence continues at coordinate 356,882,286 of NC_064618.1, read as the reverse complement.
GGGTCAGTGGACAAAGTTCGATACCATCGTACAATATGTGTTAGATGAGTATGTGCCAAGCAAGATCGTAAGAGATGGAAAAGAGCCACCATGGTACAACAACCAAGTTAGAAAACTGCTGCGGAAGCAAAGGGAACTTCACAGCAAACATAAACATAGCCAAAGCCTTGCAGACAAACAAAAATTACGCGAAGCGAAATGTAGTGTGAGGAGGGCTATGCGAGAGGCGTTCAATGAATTCGAAAGTAAAGTTCTATGTACTGACTTGGCAGAAAAGCCTAAGAAATTTTGGTCTTATGTCAAAGCAGTACGTGGATCAAAACAAAATGTCCAGACACTCTGTGACCAAAATGGTACTGAAACAGAGGATGACAGACTAAAGGCCGAAATACTAAATGTCTTTTTCCAAAGCTGTTTCACAGAGGAAGACTGCACTGTAGTTCCTTCTCTAGATTGTCGTACAGATGACAAAATGGTAGATATAGAAATAGACGACAGAGGGATAGAGAAACAATTAAAATCACTCAAAAGAGGAAAGGCCACTGGACCTGATGGGATACCAGTTCGATTTTACACCGAGTACGCGAAGGAACTTGCCCCCCTTCTTGCAGCGGTGTACCATAGGTCTCTAGAAGAGCGTAGCATTCCAAAGGATTGGAAAAGGGCACAGGTCATCCCCGTTTTCAAGAAGAGACGTCGAACAGATGTGCAGAACTATAGACCTATATCTCTAACGTCGATCAGTTGTAGAATTTTGGAACATGTATTATGTTCGAGTATAATGACTTTTCTGGAGACTAGAAATCTATTCTGTAGGAATCAGCATGGGTTTTGAAAAAGAATGTCGTGTGAAACCCAGCTCGCGCTATTCCTCCACGAGACTCAGAGGGCCATAGACACGGGTTCACAGGTAGATGCCGTGTTTCTTGACTTCCGCAAGGTGTTCAATACAGTTCCCCACAGTTGTTTAATGAACAAAGTAAGAGCATATGGACTATCAGACCAATTGTGTGATTGGATTGAAGAGTTCCTAGATAACAGAACGCAGCATGTCATTCTCAATGGAGAGAAGTCTTCCGAAGTGAGAGTGATTTCAGGTGTGCCGCAGAGGAGTGTCATAGGACCGTTGTTATTCACAATATACATAAATGACCTTGTGGATGACATCGGAAGTTCACTGAGGCTTTTTGCAGATGATGCTGTGGTGTATCGAGAGGTTGTAACAATGGAAAATTGTACTGAAATACAGGAGGATCTGCAGCGAATTGACACATGGTGCAGGGAATGGCAATTGAATCTCAATGTAGACAAGTGTAATGTGCTGCGAATACATAGAAAGATAGATCCCTTATCATTTAGCTACAAAATAGCAGGTCAACAACTGGAAGCAGTTAATTCCATAAATTATCTGGGAGTACGCATTAGGAGTGATTTAAAATGGAATGATCACGTAAAGTTGATCGTCGGTAAAGCAGATGCCAGACTGAGATTCATTGGAAGAATCCTAAGGAAATGCAATCCGAAAACAAAGGAAGTAGGTTACAGTATGCTTCTTCGCCCACTACTTGAATACTGCTCAGCGGTGTGGGATCCGTACCAGATAGGGTTGATAGAAGAGATAGAGAAGATCCAACGGAGAGCAGCGCGCTTCGTTACAGGATCATTTAGTAATCGCGAAAGCGTTATGGAGATGATAGATAAACTCCAATGGAAGACTCTGCAGGAGAGACGCTCAGTAGCTCGGTACGGGCTTTTGTTAAAGTTTCGAGAACATACCTTCACCGAGGAGTCAAGCAGTATATTGCTCCCTACGTATATCTCACGAAGAGACCATGAGGATAAAATCAGAGAGATTAGAGCCCACACAGAAGCATACCAACAATCCTTCTTTCCACGAACAATACGAGACTGGAATAGAAGGGAGAACTGATAGAGGTACTCAGGGTACCCTCCGCCACACACCGTCAGGTGGCTTGTGGAGTATGGATGTAGATGTAGATGTAATCCAAAAATGAAGCCAGGGTGTAGGTAACCACTCCTGATACTTACCCTCTCCCAATTATCGATGAAACACTGGACAGGCTAGGAAATTGCAAATACTTCACTACCCTTGATATGAGGAGTGGGTACCACGAAATACCTATTGCACCACAGGACAGGCCAAACAGCATTTGTAGTTCCCTCCAGTTTTTGAGAATGCCACTCGGGCTGCACAATGCACCAGCCATCTTCCAGTGCTTCGCTGACTTACTTTTAAGAGGACTGAAACCTACAATGTGCCTAGTTTATCTAGATGATGATACTGTCTTTTCCAGAATCATAGATGAACATGTTACCAGGTTAAGAAATGTTTTGTCTAGACTAGGACATGCCAATTTAAGCTTGAAAACAGAAAAATGTTCCTTTGCTGAGAGTCAAGTACAGTATCTAGGGCATATTATTAGTGCTGACGGAGTAAAGCCAGATCCTCACCTAATTGAAGCAGTTAGAACATGCCCTTTCCCTAAAAATGTAAAAGAATAGCAAAGCTTTATGGAACTCAGCAATTATTATAGGCGTTTTGTAAAGGACTATGCTGCAGTAGCCAAATCCCTTACCCACATGTTGAAAAAAGATGTAACCTATTAATGGACCCCCGAGTGTGAAGCTGCTGTGCAGCATGTCACAGATGTTCTGACTAGTACCCCCTTATTGATCTATCCCGATTTCGAAAAACCATTCATTCTCTCCTGTGACACGTCCAGTTTTGCAGCAGGGGCTACTGTGAATCAAATTATTGATGGTGAGGAAAGACCGATTGGTTACGCATCCTGTCAGCTGAAACAGGTGGAAATTAATTGCAATACTATGGAGAAAGAATTTCTGGCATTAATGTTTGGAGTCGATTATTTTAAATGCTATCTTTATTGGAAAAAGTTTACAGTAGTAACAGATCATGCAGCACTTCAGTGGCTATTAAGTTTACAAGACCCTAGCAGCCATCTCACCTGCTTGGCCCTGCTGTTGAGTGAGTATAGTTACCAAGTGCAACACAAAGCTGGAAAATTGCACCAGAATGCTGATGTTCTTAGTAGAAAAGTGAGAGTAGCTCAAACAGATGATGTGTTAATTGACGAATTGAAAGACTCACAAGAGAAAGAGACAAAATGTTGCCAGTATTGCTCCCATCTAAATTTTGTTACAGAAGATGGAATTCTATACTGCAAGAGCACCTGGGTAAACATATAGTAATACCCAAAGACCTACAGTCCAGAATTATTGCCCAGTGTCACAACACCATTCAAGCTTGCCATAGTGGACGAGAAGCCACAAATGCCCACATTGCGACGAAGTATTGGTGTGACAAAAGATGGCAAAAAACTGCCTACCATGTGCCCCATGTGCCTGCCTACCATGTGCCCCCACGAGTCAAAATTCCCTTACAATTTCTTCCTTAGGCATCAAAAACCTTTCCGTTTGTGGCTTTGGACAGAGTCGAGCCACTTGCTGTAAGTACACAAGGAAGTAAATATATTCTGTCCATTATTGATCACTTTTCCCGATACCTTATTTTGGTACCCATTGCTGACATGTCAGCTGAAACAGTAGCACGACCTTTTGTGGACCATCTTGTCTTTCCTTTCGGAAGCCCTGAAGCCATTATAACAGATCAAGGACACAATTTTATCTCCACCTTATTTGTCAAAGTTTGAAAATTGCTGAGAATTAGAAAATTGAGAACCACCCCTTTTCACCCCCAGGCAAATGGCCACATTGAGCTTGTCCATTGCACTGTGAAACAAATGCTTTCCTATTACATCAGCTCAGTCCACAGTGACTGGCAAAGATACATTCCATATGTGGCAAGCGCGTACAATAGCCGTTTCCACAAAGCCACTGAACATACCCCTTATGAGAGAGTGTTTGGCCACCCTATGGAATCTCCATTTGAGATCGATAAATTACCTCCGGGAATCAATCACACAGCCATTAAGGGGCTAACCTGCCGCCTTAATGCCATTTGGAAGAAAGTGCAAGGGAACAACCGCAAAGCAACCAGGAAACAGATGGTAAGAAGCAACAAAAATGCCTTCCCCCCCCCCCCCTATAAACCTGGTGATTTGGTTTTGCTAAAAAAAACTCTAGTATAAAGAAAGGAAGAGTGAAGAAACTTACCCCTCTGTATGATGGACCATATTCAACCACTCAGCTCTCTGCCCCTGTCAATGCAGAATTACAACTGCCTGACCGCAAGGTGGTCATCCATTTTGATAGACTAAAATCCTATTCAGGAACTATGCCTCTCGCACCGCCTTCTGAGGCAAGCACCGGACCTTCAGCAGGTTCTGCCCCCCTGTGAAGCGGAGGAAAAGGGAAGTTCCACCACTCCCAACTTGCCCTAGATATGATCTCAGATCTAAACACCCATATGCCCTTAGATACTATTTTCAATACCAATATATTTAATTCTAAATAAAAGTAACACATGGAGAATTTATGGATCAGTATCAGGATACTGTATGAAGTAATGAATGCATTAAGTCTCTACCGTTTCATTCCAAAGACTTTCTCCCTGAAATGGCACCATATTTCAATAAGTAATTTTCCCATTTGAACACCCAGAGTGATAATTAATAATATGCAGAAGTAACTGAGAAATTTGCTCCTAAAGAAGAAACATAACTTGTCACTTTGACACCAAAAGAAATGTTAGATAACTCAATGATTATTCTTGTACTGCGGCTGCATGGCCTACACACAACAGTGACATTCTAAATACCCCCTACCGTCCCTCACGGACACCCGTTCTTTTGCAGACTAATTCAGAAGGTAAGTACAGCCACTCGGGGGTACTGCGAAGTTGTAGACACATGCGCTCTGCCTGTCAGAATCAGGTGAACCCGTCAACAAGCAGTCGCACGTGCGGCGGCCATAATGTGAAGGGCGGAGTCACTTCAAACGCCTGGCACTGCTGTTACCTCCCCGTCCCATCCCAACCCACACGGTCCCACTAGCCCACACCTGATTACCCCCCCCCCCCTTCCCCTCTCTCCGCACGCCATCCGTGTGCCTGACTGCCACTGTTAAAGAGACCTTACACATATTAGAACGTACTATCTTCGCTATCAACCAATGTATAGCAATTTAATACAGAAAGTACCATCTTCTTATGTAATACCTATTTGAAACGTGATTTCTTCCATCCTTCAATCTCATACCCAGGTAACTTCAACAACCTGAAAACCCGCCAGTAAATTTACTTGCACACCTAAACCCTTAACACGCCCACTGACCAGACTATAACTCTGAAGGGAGTTTGGAAGCAAGCAACCTCAGAACGCGAAGCGGAAAAGCATCGCAATAATGAAACACGCCATTATGTGTTATGGGGAGTCTTCCCGTGCACCGCCATTTAGCTTGGTGGCGCTCTGCATTTCCGAGCCTTCTCTGAAGTATAGTACCACCATACCACCTTCTGTCTAGTCTGACGCGTCTTAAGAACCGACTACCTGCTCCCTTTTCAAATCCTTAAATGGTTTAACTAGTACGTGCCCACCACAGCCTATTCACTTTTGCCACCACAAAAGTAAAAAAGTTCTTTACAAATGAGCTATAGTAATTTTACCCAATAAACCCATATGAATCGATTTGCTCCAGGAAGGAGTTATAGTACTATTCGCAACAGTCACTAGTCCCACTCTAATATTATTAATTTACATGAATTGCATGTTATACACGGTTAATTCAAACGTCCCAAGGAGTCATGAAAATTTTTCACTTAGATAACGCCGGAGCTGTTGCTGTGGTGTGCTACATGTGCCGCACAGCGGCTCCGCTATCTCAGTGTTAACCTGAAAGCTACCTCTGTCGCAGCACGTCTGCTTGTGCCTCTTGCCACTTTTATAACAGTATCTGCTTCACGACGTACTGAGTTTGATAAATTGTTTCACCACTCAGTTTTGGTGGCATCCTAAAAATTCTTACTATACACACATCTCCACCAATAAGAGAACCCCCATCTCCACCAATAAGTGATCCCCAAACATACAAATTTAAGAATTAATACCGCAAATTAAATATTACATACCTATTCACTACACCCCGCACCTCGAACATAAGACTTATGAAAATCAACTATCGAATTGTCCCCTTTATAGTCCCGACAGCTTTACAGGTATTAGGAGAGAGCACATGACCAAAGAGAACCAGGCTTCGAGCCTTGGCCACAGCCGACAAGAAAAAAAAAAAAAAATTACAGGTAAATCTGTCCCGTCACAACAACATGATACACCACCAGAACACTAAAACAAGTACACACCACCAGTAAACAGTGCCTAACCTCTTCTTCCACACCCAGATATATACCAGAAGGCAATGTCCGACCCACTGTGCATTGCCAGTTGCTAGCTGATTTATAATTGATACCCAATAACTTGTATTTTTTTCTCCCCTTATGATTCTGTGTTTGTTTAAGCATTTCACAGTCATTTTGCTGTGCTGCAAAGCCCTTGCTATACCCTATATGTTATACCAAGCATGTATTTTTATAATTTATGCCATTTATTTTGTACAATATGCACTTGTATTTTATATTTATGATCCCAATATGTAAAGGCCCACCACAGCCCTTGATTCTAGATACGTTGCACTATAGCAATACTCCCATTATGTAGGATCCCCTTTCAGTCGTTATACAAGATTTTGAGAGTTAGCAATTCCAGAATCCTATTATGCGCCATGTTCATGCCCACAGCCGGACTGGTATGTTTAGAAGAAAGGAAGCACCCAAGTTACCTAAGATACTCAAAAGAGAAGAGTCAAATGCGCTCCTGAAGTTGAGAAGGAGTGCGCTACCCTCTCACTGTAGAGCGGTAAGCGAAATAGATTTTGTGATAGGATAAAACTAAAGAAGTTTCATCCAAGTAAGTGAAGAATTGTAGTTCACACCCATGTGCATTTTGCACATTTAAGAGTTCACCCAGACGAACACAAGTTTCGTTGTTGTTCACCTTACTTTTTACGAAGTAATTTAGTGATGAAGTGACGATGTTACGAGTGAGCATGGACATCACCACTGCTACCATTTGGATACAGCACTCCACCATGTGTTTAGAGAGTGAGACACACCCGTTTGTTTATTCAAACAAATACACCCATGACGTAATAAGATTGAAGCACCTGCTGAAATAAGCACTAAATTGTTGATGATTAGTACCCATTACATGATGTCATGACCCAAGCACAGTAATGCGTTATCTTGTTGGAAATTTAGTTACCAAGAGACTTCCACCCTAATGAATAAAAGTTTTTATTGTACAATGTTACAGTAGTTCGCGGCCCCCTTTTTTCGTAGCACACCAATGCTATTTCCCCGGAGCAAGGGGGGAGTAGCACGATTTAAGACAAGTAATTGCGCCCAGTCAGGGACAATGCATCTGCATCTACATCTACATCTACATCTACATCTACATTTATACTCCGCAAGCCACACAACGGTGTGTGGCAGAGGGCACTTTACGTGCCATTGTCATTATCTCCCTTTCCTGTTCCAGTCGCGTACGGTTCGCGGGCAGAACGACTGCTGGAAAGCCTCCGTGCGCGCTCGAATCTCTCTAATTTTACATTCATGATCTCCTCGGGAGGTATAAGTAAGGGGAAGCAATATATTCGATACCTCATCCAGAAACGCACCCTCTCGAAACCTGGACAGCAAGCTACACCGCGATGCAGAGCGCCTTTCTTGCAGAGTCTGCCACTTGAGTTTGCTAAACATCTCTGTAACGCTATCACGCTTACCAAATAACCCTGTGACGAAACGCGCCGCTCTTCTTTGGATCTTCTCTATCTCCTCCGTCAACCCGACCTGGTACAGATCCCACAAAGATGAGCAATACTCAAGTATAGGTTGAACAAGTGTTTTGTAAGCCACCTCCTTTGTTGATGGACTACATTTTCTAAGGACTCTCCCAATGATTCTCAACCTGGTACCCGCCTTACCAACAATTAATTTTATATGATCATTCCACTTCAAATCGTTCTGCACGCATACTCCCAGATATTTTACAGAAGTTACTGCTACCAGTGTTTGTTCCGCTATCATATAATCATACAATAAAGGATCCTTCTTTCTATGTATTCGCAATACATTACATTTGTCTACGTTAAGGGTCAGTTGCCACTCCATGCACCAAGTGCCTATCCGCTGCAGATCTTCCTGCATTTCGCTGCAATTTTCTAATGCTGCAACTTCTCTGTATACTACAGCATCATCCGCAAAAAGCCGCATGGAACTTCCGCCACTATCTACTAGGTCATTTATATATATTGTGAAAAGCAATGGTCCCGTAACACTCCCCTGTGGCATGCCAGAGGTTACTTTAACGTCTGTAGACGTCTCTCCATTGAGAACAACATGCTGTGTTCTGTATGCTAAAAACTTTTCAATCCAGCCACACAGCTGGTCTGATATTCCGTAGGCTCTTACTTTGTTTATCAGGCAACAGTGTGGAACTGTATCGAATGCCTTCCGGAAGTCAAGGAAAATGGCATCTACCTGGGAGCCTGTATCTAATATTTTCTGGGTCTCATGAACAAATAAAGCAAGTTGGGTCTCACACATCTCTGTTTCCGGAATCCATGTTGATTCCCACAAAATAGATTCTGGGTTTCCAGAAACGACATGACACGCGAGCAAAAAACATGTTCTAAAATTCTACAACAGATCGACGTCAGAGATATAGGTCTATAGTTTTGCACTTCTGCTCGACGACCCTTCTTGAAGACTGGGACTACTTGTGCTCTTTTCCAATCATTTGGAACCTTCCATTCCTCTAGAGACTTGCAGTACACGGCTGTTAGCATAGCGTAGCCAATGCCGTACCCTTGCGCTGCACTAAGCGAGCATGGTTTAATGCTGGCGGCACAAATTTAAAAACAATTTTTTGTACGTCCAATCAATCAAATGCTGAACATTGGAATGATGTCATACATCAGGCAAAGGACAACCATGAGGCCATAATACATCAGGAAGTTCGCTTCACCCACATAGAAGGTAACATATTGGCAACCACCCGCTAAGAACACGAAACTGCTAGTGAGTTAGTCCACCAATATGAAAAAATGCAACATTCAATTCAGCATGATCTCACCTTTGTCCATCAGGAACTCAATAATGAAACCACCATGCTCACGGTGATGAAGACCTTGCAGGTACTTTTATACAATGCACAGGCCACCCAAGTACATGTTACCTCTCTAGATGACGTCATTCAGAGCGGTTTAGGACATCAACTAAGTCCCCATCTACAACCACCTTAACTTTTTCTACAGATCTTAACCAATATTTCATCCCATCTAACAGCTCCTCTACAGATCATATATCCCATACAAGAGGCAACTCTCGCATTGTACTACAGTTCAGCTCATGTTCAGATGGCTCCAGATCACGATTATTTGGATACTAAAATTCACCTACCAGTCACTTGTGCTAACTGTGAATTTGAAAGCTACCGCTTCCACATTTTTCCAGTATACTGGACTGCCATACAAGTTTATGTTATGTGGAAAACTCATGAAATCCTTGTTATCAGTAAGAACTGCCGAACTCATTCTGTCCTATCCGAGCGTGCTTTGCAAAGCTGCCAACATGGGAAGTACTACACGTGTTCAACACTTACCCTTCACACCCATAAAAACGCGTACAAAGTCGCGTTGTTTCTCACTGAGCAAGCGACCCCCCTCTGCAACCATCTGGTTGTACCAATAAGTGAACCCCAGATCGTTGCTATAGGCAACTGTACTTTATACACCGTAGCCCACGCAGTAACAGCCACTATAATGTGTTACAAGTACCTTGAAGCATCACAGCCCTACAATGTTCTACTCAATAGTAGCGGTTCACTATTTAATATTTAATAGCTCTCACTGCCATATCACTACCCCCACCGAGGAAGTGGTTGCACACTTATCTTACGCTCATAATGTGCGAGTCCCCCCTTTCATGTGTGATGGTACTACCGTCGCCTGACAACTGGCCATCCCTCCCCAATCACTCACATTCCCAGCTGATCCAATCTTTAACCGATGTGGAAAACAAAGAATCAGGGCAGACCACGCTAGACCATGCCACCGCGCATATCACGGATTGGCACAACCACCAGTATCTCAGTTCTGCATGTACATTTGTAATAACTATCTTTATTGGTTTATTGCTATTGGTAGCTTTTAGAAACGAACTTTTTGCGTGACTTCGGTCGCCTCTCTCTGCTGTCCCTGAGCAACAGCCTCTTGGGGAATATCACGCCTATGCTTCTCATTGCCCCATATTGTAGTAGTCCAGTAGAAAATTGCCATGGTCTGAGTACCATGTGAGTAGAAAAGGGATAATAAACAAATAAAATACCTCCAAAACGAAAAGGCTTGGCTCTCCTTTAGGTGTAAGCAACAAAGTGTATCACCGTATGCACGTGAAGTAATGCAACAATGTTAATCCCCTTCACCCTTGTCATCTGTGCTTCACCCCTTCCAGAACTCCCAACTTACATGCTCCAGCAGAAGCTGCAGTGCGCCACAGCCCGCCACTGCCCGCCGCGGCCAGCGAGCTCCTCCGCTACCACCGCTAACAGCTGATCGCCGCACCTTGCTCTGCCACTCGCAGTGCCTCGCAACACCACCCACACCATCTGCCGTCGTCCAAATTTTGTCACGCAAGATATTAATACAAAAAATATTGCCATTCTTTCAATCCTTTTCCTAAGAAAATAGGCAAATTTAAAAAAATAAAATCAAAAATTTAGTGTCAAAAATTATGTAAGGCTATCCTTCGCAGGCGCCCCATAGTAACTGTCTATTTGCGTCCCCATGCTTCACTCCTGTTCGGAGGGGAGAAGGGCGTACAGTGGGGGCCGTTACTGAATGGATGTAATATTATAAAAATTTAATTTTTTGTATTTCAATTGATGTTCGCCAGTGCCTTCTGCCTGGCGGCTAGTTTCAGCTTGTAAGTCACGTTGTATTATACCGAACAGAACCACTTTGAAACTCACATGTTGAACAATCAGCAACTAAACTCATGTGTTGCTGATGAGATAACACTGCCAAACCACGCGTCCACAATTTGGCTGTCCAATAAGGAGGTTTGGGGGTGGTTACGTGGGGGTGGAGCCGCGGCCAGCCGCCGGGAGTGGACACACCGTCCGGTCTCTTCCGCTGGCAGCTTCCGACCCAGTTAGATACTCTCCTCTCCTGCTCTCTTGGGCAGGAGTTTCAGCGGCTTCTCTAGGCTTGCCTTCAACCACTTTTTACTGAAATAAGCCATCATGTCTATCATAAAATGTTTAAATTCATCACCTGAACAGGTGCCTACTGCTTTCCCTTCCTCGCCAATCCTGACACGTTAACAGTACTGAATTTACAGTGTTACAATGCACCCTCACGTGTTTGCAATACTTTGCATAAACATCATGAGAGAGTATCTGGTACTTCAATACAGTTCGAATTGCAGTTTTCGTTAAGGGACACCCCATTCCACTACTTTACAAAGACTGGCACACATTTTCATCAGTTTCAGAATCCAGATGCCATTTCATTCCACACCCTATTTCTTCCAGTTACAATTACTGTGGCGTTTCCTAATCTTTATAACCACTCTGTATAGCCTTTCATAATCTCCGCTTGTGGCTATCAGTACCTGAGTCTTATCAACAACAGTTGATCTGTCAGTTTTTCCCCACCAATAGTTGCCATTGTGTTTATATAGTCCGATTAAAATTATGTGATAGTTGACACTTCACACATTGTAGCTGGCTTCCTCCAATCAGAAGGCTCAGTATTACGCCCAAACTGTTCGCAATTGCCCAGCTGCCACAACAATTAGTTCACTTCCAATTCTTAGTCTGGCTTTCTTTCTTTTTGTGTTTGGGTGCAAAATCCTGTGCCTGACCCTTTTATATTTCATCTCATTTCTATACCATTAAGATGTCAAAGGGTACTTATGGACAGCATGAACCACTACTATTGATCATTACTGCCCATACCATCAGCTTGACATCTTGGCCTTATATTATCTTGTGAACAAATGTAGCATTGTTTCATTTAGTATGCTCTCTTTACATGAAACACCTCAATTATCATGCTCATCATTAAAGTGTCACTAAGTGTAAGAAAAATAAAAGTTGATCCATTCATTATGCCCCTATCCACACTGTTTCTCCATGATACACTGCGGGCCTCTGTGTAAAGGGCCAATGCCAACTGCAGAGTTTTGGCCGATTTCTGTATAACATTGCCATTTGCATGGTTCATGGCAGGTCAACTGCATTCTGACAACTGGTGGCTCAGATGTAGTGAATCTTTCATTGTGTATTTTCAGGAAACAAGGAGTCCAAAGTCATGAAATCACACTTTGAAACACTATAATGGTATTTACTACTCCATATTGTTAATGGCCAGCTTCTGTCTTCTCAAAGTCTCAGGATGCCATAGATTCCTCTAGATCACACTGTTTGTACATTGCACTATCTGCAATTGTATAAGAGTAAACATAAGCTTGGAACACTGACAAGACTTTGAATTTCAACAATTGAGAATTGTCTGAAACATACATCAGGTGACTAGTGAAGTGAAGCATCCTTTTACCTCTTTCTGTAGTAATACTAACAAGTATAATCCACAATTTTTAAACACAGTATATTCTCTAAAACTGACGCAATTGTTGCATTCTTTTCCAGTCAATTAAACTGAACCCCAAGTACCATCAATAAAAAAAAAACGGCTCTATCACTAACCTGATAGCGGTCTTAGAAGTACACACATAGTGCACACAGCTAATGGTCTAGCAGCTTTTTCAGAGCTACCAATTTAATCTGGATGGAGTATCCACAATTAAAGTTCCAGTTTCAAAATACTGTAGAAAGAGAACCATTGTTCAGAATATCATTAGATTTGAACAGCACAGTATTGGCACAAGGGGAAACTCTATGAAATAAAAAAACTTTAACGAAAATTTGACCAACAGATGGCACTGTAAGCATCAGAATGTGCACACCAACAGACACACAGTACACAGTTGTTCCTCAGTTTGTGTCCGAGCCAGCAAACATGACTGTCTCCATGAAGGATCAGGCTCTGCTGGTAAAGTTCTTTTACAAGGATGGTGACTGTGCAACTGCAGCCCTGTGAAAGTTCTGCACACACGAGGGTATGAAAAAAGGCATTAGTCCAATTTCTGCTATGGGTCTGGAGAAAATGATTACAAGATTTGAAAAAGACAAGATTTTTTTGAAGTGCAGTGTAACAGTTAGTTATATGTTTCACACATCATTTGAATGATTCTTTTATTGAAATGATGTGGAACCAGTCTATAAACACACACACACACACACACACACACACACACACACACACACACACACACACACACAATCAATTAGTTGTAACATTAATGAACGAACACATTATTATTTTTATTCCTATTTATGCAACTAAATTTATACAATTTTTTAACTGGCTGCCAGTTTGTAAGAAAAAATTCATCAATGGAATAGAAGGATTGCCCCGGAGAAATGATTTAAAATAGATTAAAACTTGAGATTATATTGTTTTGTGAGCAAAGGTAGGATTGTTTCATTTTCTATACTCTCCCCAGATGAAAACACCTTAGTTGTCATGTTCGTCATTAAAGAGTCACTAACAGTAAGAAAAACAAAAGGTGCTCCATTCATCATGGCCCCCATTCCCAATGTTTCTCCATGAAACATCACAGGCCTCTGTGCAAAGAGGTCAGCTTCAAAATGCCAACTGCAGTTTTGGCTGATTTCTGCATGACCGCCATTTGCATGGTTCACAGCGGATCTGTTGCATTCTGAAGAGTATTATGATGGACTGTGACTCAGGTGTAGTGAATCGTCCTGAACTTCCTAGAGCACATGCTATTGTTTGCATGTGAGTACAGAGTCATGAAATCCTTAATTTGAATCACTGCAATATTATTTACTACCTCATGTTGTTACTGGCTACCTTCTGTCTTCTTAAAGTCTCAGGATGCCCCAATCCTGGCAGAAAGTACGTGATGCGACATCTGTTGAATATGTGGCCACAGCACTGCAGGAGGGGTCACACGGGAGTGTGCGAACACGACTGCACAGAGAATTGCCTGAACATTGGACATGCCTGTGAACATGGTATATGAAATCCTGTGAAACATCCTGCATTGTTATCCATACAAAATCATCTATGTTTAGGAGTTACTTCCTGCTGACCTGCCAGCAAGATAAATATTCTCTCTGGAATTTCTTGCTCACGTGAAAGCAGATAATGAATGCCCATGGAACATTTCAATCTCCAAGGACATGTCAATATGCAGAACTGCAGGATACGGACAACAGAAAATCTGCATGCACATCCACCAGTACCACTCCTTTCTGCAAAAGTGACTATGTGGTGTGGGTTGTGCCAACGTTTATCACAGGCCTGTCAATTAGCATTTTGTTACGTGTACCATCACTGGTAAACACTATGAGAGTCTTTAGATCACCAACACCATTCCAACCCTTCAACATGTGGATAGATGGTACTCCTCCATACAATGCTCAGCCAGTGAAGTGGCTGCTGCAGAGGCATTTTGGAAATGCTAGAATTATCAGCCATCATTTCCCTACAGCCTGGCTGCCCACATCACCTGATCTTAATCTGTGTGACTTGCAGCTGTGGGAAATTCTGAAAAAAGTTGTGCTCAGTGCCCCAATAACAAACTTAGCTGAACTGAAGGCATGCACTGTGCAACACATTCTGAATGTGACCCCCCGAGACACTCCGATCTGTTGTGTAACATGCTGTTTCTCAATTTCAGATTGTGGCAGAAGACAGTGGACAGCATGCTGAACATGTTTTGTGTAAGTCTCATGGTAATAAGAAGCATACATCATTTTAATTTTTATGTTGTTTTTGGTGCCACGAAAATTAAAAACTGTTGTCATTTTGCTCTCTATGCAATTTTTGGCCTCTGACAATTAAAAACCACTTTTTTCCATCTGATGTAGTACGATCTTACCATAATGGATGGGGTTACCTAACTAATAGGGGCACAATGTCGTATTGTGATTCATCTGCCATTTGTAGCTGACTACATTTACATTAAGACACTTATAGTGTCATTTATAATGGTATTTCCTGCTGTGTCAACAATTTGCTGTTTACATCTGGCATCATTCGAAGCAGTGGTTCTCTTTCTACAGCATTTTGAAACTGAACTTTAATTATGGACATCCTGTATGTAATATGGTAGTATTTTATTTTAAAAATCTTACACATTTGTATTATGTAGTGATGTAGACAGACTCACACTGTGATATAACGGGAACGGTGTCTACACCACAACAAAGCCACAGTGTGTGAGTATTACTCTCTATCTAAAAAAAAAGTACAGTTGAACACAACAACTTAATATTCATTCAAAATAGTTCTGTCTGATTTTTTATATTACCCTGAATAAAGCAAATATTCAAAAGAAACATTCTTCAGGGAACGGAAGAGATAAACAGAAAACCAACAGATCCAATAAAAGGCATAAATTGCCGATACCTGAGAGATGCTTCAGAAAGAAAAACAGATATAAACTAATGTGTTGGATCATATGGATGATTATCTTGAACAATAATCAGTTTGTATTATCTAAAAATAAAGGAACGATTTATTATGAAATTACATTTTCTTCTGGGTTCCTACTCATAATAAAAATCAAAAAACTCAAGAGGTTAACCACATAATCTTCACACCAGAAACAAAAAATAGCTATGAGTAGATCATGGACTTACATATTTTTTATGCTCATATGATCATTCCAGATGTGATGAAGGTCATATTGTGTTTTCTTAACATGCAGCAGAAAGCTAAAAAGGCGATCATAGTTCCTGAGCACTTCATCAGTAAACATTAAATGCAATGGCCAATCTACTTTATATTTCAAGCTTAATAATTCCCATCCATTTCCTGTAACAACAGAAAATGATCAAATCAGATGTGACTATTTATTTATCACAAATTCCTTAGCATGTCAGTGTGAACACAGCCTTATACAAAAACATCACATATGATAAATATACATAGGAAACACAGGGTTACAATAGAAAAGTTGTGTATCTAGCAATCAGTCTTCATACATATTGCAACCAATTACATGTTGTGTCACATGAGATCTAACTTTTGCTTGTATACTGACTTTCAAGTAAATGAATGATATTTCAATATCAGAAACACATATACTTAAATTGTAGATTTTTATTCCCTTGCATTGTTGTTGTGATCTTCAGTCCAAAGATTGGTCTGATGTAGCTCTCCATACTACACTATCTGGTGCAAGCCTCTTTATCTCCAAGTAGCTACTGCAACCTACATCTATCTGAACCTCCTTACTGTATTCGTCTCTTTGTCTCCCTCTACAGTTTTTACTCCCTCCCTCCCTTTCCCTACAATACTAAATTGATGATACATTGATGTCTCAGAATGTGTCCAACCAACTGATCACTTTGTTTAGTCAGGCTGTGCCACAAATTTCTTTTTCTCTCCGATTATATCCAGCACTTCCTCATTAGTTACCCAATCTATCTGTCTAACCTTCAGCATTCTTCTGTAGCTTCATCACATTTCAAAATCTTCTATTCTAGTCTCATCTGAACCATTTATCATCCACGTTTCCACTTCCATACAAGGCAACACTCCACAAAAATAACTTCTGAAAAGACTTCCTAATACTTAAGTCTATATTAAATGTTTACAAATTTGTCTTCAGAAACACCTTTCTTCCCTTTGCTAGTCTACATTTTATATTCTCTCTACTTCGGCCGTCATCACTTATTATACTGTCCAAACAGCAAAACTCATCTACTAATTTTTGTGTCTCATTTCCTAATCTAATTCCCTCAAAATCATCTCGTATAATTCGACTATATTCCATTACCTTTATACAAATTTTGCTCTGGTTTCCCTTGCTGCCTGTTCAGTCCACAGATCGAATAATGTAGGAGATATGCTACAATCCTGTCTCATTCCCTATTCAACCACTCATTCCTTTCATGCCACTTGACTCTTACATTTGCTGTCTGCCGGTAAACTTGTAAATAATGTTTTGCTCCCTGTATTTTACCCTTGTTACCTTCAGAATTTCAAAGAATGTATTCCAGTCCACGTTGTCAAAAGCTTTCTCTAAATCTACAAATGCTATAAACATAAGTTTGCCTTTCCTTAACCTATCCTGTAAGAGAAGTTGTAGAATATGCATTGCTTTGTGTGTTCCTACATCTACCCAGAATCCAAACCGATACTTCCTGAGGTCAGCTTCTACCAGTTTTTGTATTCTTCTGCAAATAATTTGTGTCATTATTTTGTGACAATGATTTATTAAAACTGATAGTTCAGAAATATTCACAACTGATAGCACCTGCTTTCTTTACAATTGGAATTATTATATTCTTCTTGAAGTCTGAGGGAATTTTGACTTTCTCACACATCTTGCACACCACATGGAATAGTTTTTTCGCGGCTGTCTCTCCAAAAGGTTCTGAAAAAGCTGACTGCAGATCAATTCTACTGTCCCCAACATGCATTTAGTGTAATGAAATTAGGGTCTGTAGGGAGGTATACAGGCAGTTGTTTTTCTCTTGCTCTATTTGCAAAGGGAACAGGATAGGAAGTGTCTAGCAGTGCTACACTGCACTACACATCATAAGATGGCTTAAGGAATATGTATGTAGAAGGTATCAGTAGTTTTTAATCATCATCATCATCATCATCATCATCATCTACTCCAAGGGCCTTGTTTAAACTTACACCTCTCTCTCTATCAAATTCCCTTGCAGTATCATATGTCCCATCTCATCTTCATCCATGTCCTCTTCATATTCTATAGTATTACCTTCAACTTCAATTCCTTTGGATAGCCCCTCTTATATAATCCTTCCACCTATGTGTTTTCCCTTCTTTGCTTAGTACTGGTTTTCCATCAAAACTTGATATTTATATAGCTGCTTCTCTTTTCTCCACAGGTCTCTTTTACCTTCCTGAAGATGGTATCCATTTTTCCCCTAGTTATATACGCTTTCATAGACTTACATTTGTCTTGCACTTAACCGTTTTGCACTTTCCATCAACCTCAATTTTTAGACGTCTATGTTCCCTTTTGCCTGCTTCATTGGCTACAGTTTTAGATTTTCTCCTTTCATCAATTAAATTCCTTTGATATCCAAGGACTTCTACGAAGCCTTATCTTTTTACCTTTTTCAGCCTTAAATCTTCTGCTGTTTTCAATATTTCATCTCTCAAAACTACCCATTTGTCTTCTACTGTATTCCTTTCCCTGTTTCAGTCAATCATTGCTAATGCATTCTCTGAAGTTCTCAACAATCTCTGGTTATTTCAACTTATCCAGGTGACAAATGCTTAATTTACTACCTTGTTCCAGTTTCTTCTGATTTAATCTACAGTTCATAAGCACAAACTGTGGTCAGAGTCCACATCTGCCCCTCAAATGGTCTTAAAGTTTAAAATCTGTATCCAAAATCTGTGTCTTCCTATTATATAATCGGTCTGAAACCTCACAGTGTCTCCAGGCCTTTTCTGCGCACACAACCTTCTTTCACGATTCTTAAATCAAATGTTAGGGATGATTAAGTTATGCTCTGTGCAAAATTCTACCAGGTGGCTTGCTTTTTCATCCCTTTCTCCAAGTACACATCCTCCTATTATTTTTCCTTCTCTTCCTTTTCTACTATCACTTTCCTACTAACAAATTCCCGTCCCCCATCACTATTAAATTTTGGTACCCCTTAACTAGCTGAATAATTTCGTTTACATCATCACAGATTTCTTCAGTCCCTTCATCATGTTGCATTACTGTGGTGGGTGTTGGTGTCTACCTCTATATCTATATCTATATCTATACTCTGCATGGCAGAGTGTACGGCAGAGAAGTGCGTGGCAGAGAAGTGCATGGCAGAGAGTACTAGAGGTGGCAACTCATTTGAAATCTGGCTTCGATTGAGAGGGGTAGACCACCTGGAAGGTGTTCTATACACCATGGAAATAACTGTGAGATCGCGCACCATCTGTTGATTGTACTGTGTACTATTTTGTGTGCTCTCACTACTTTCAGCACAAACAATTAAATAAAGTCAATGTGAGAGTGGTGGCTGATAGGAGTGACCGCAAAGGTATTGCTCATGTATGTTCATTCTGTTGAGTCACCTCTCTGTGTGTCAATTTAGTTTGGGTGTGTAGTACAAATAGTTACCATTAAGAATTCGTGTGACTATGGAAGTAACTGTCAGAGGTCGATATTTTTCTCTGGCAGTTATCAAATTCTCTGGCAGTTAACGGGCTACCGCTACAGGTAACCTGGAAGTTGGTAACTGTTCCTGACTCTGATTAAAGGTCATATAACCTGGTGATATTTCCAGAGAGGATAGTTACAGGAGTGAACAAGACATTTTCATATTGCTATGGAAACAATTGATGGCCATCGGGGTTCCAGAGATTATACAACTAACAGGATTCTATTCTCTCCATTTCTTGTAGTTCTGGAATAGGTGTCACTCTCTTTCCAGCCTTTGATTGCATTGGAAGGTTCTTGCTTTTCTCTGTGTTGTTGCCACTAGGCTAGTAGTACTAGAAATAGTCTTATACATGGAAAGCTATGAAATATTGTAGGGTATGCCACATTTTAATATTTTTTAGGGGTTTTCAGGGTAGCCACAAGTTTCCCCAAGTGAAATTCCCTGATATTTCCCCGATTTCCAGACAAGTTTTAGCATTTTCCCATGACAAATTTAGAGATCTCACGGGTAAGTAAAGACATAAGTTGACAAAACGTGTCAGGACTTCTGTATTTCTCCCATGTGTGAGCAAAAATCGTAATACTAACAACAACATCTTTTGTAATGAACTGTTCTTAGATAGAGAAAGCGAGGAAAATGGTATATGTGTTTCATTAAGACCACTACTGATATTTTATTTCAATAAAGCGAAACACATCTGGTGATAAAAACACACATTTCCTTGGCGTAATTACACAGATTTAAAATACCTTCACTGATTTCAGAAATAAATTCACAAAAAAGTGGGCCTCTTGAAAGAAACGTACAAGGGAGGGAAGAGTTGTGTAAACTAAAACTATAGGTGACCGCCAATAAAATGTTGGTTCTACTATGTTCGTTATTGTCGGTTATTACCCATTGTGTTATGTCTATTATTACAGGTATTGTGTGATTTTTCTTTCGAGAAATATATGAGTATATTGCGTACAAACCGCCAGCGACTGGTACAATTTTTTTCTGCTTACCGTCCATACTTTCTAACATAGAAACTACTTTTGAAGTGCCAAAATGTGCTACAATAAATAAAATATCTATAAAATGCCACACTGTACAATGTTGTTACTTTTGAAGTGCCAAAATGTGCTACAATAAATAAAATATCTATAAAATGCCACACTGTACAATGTTGTTGTGGTGAGACAGTCACAATTCCTGAAATTCATCACCCATGGCCTCTGCCTGCTGAGGAGCACCCTGGTCCTGGGTCCATGGATAAACCACGAAAATCTGCCGCATTATGTCACAAAACAAAGAGACCCAAGCCTGCTACTACGCTAGCAGCAAGAAGTGGTAACAGCACCAACTACAAACTATGGGGAGTGGTAGGAAAGGGAGAAGCAGTAAGGATGAGGGAGTAGGGAAGTTGCAAATAATCTCAGCTGCACCCAAACAGAGATGATGCATGATCTCTCAGTAAACAAACCATTCCATCTACTGAGACAAAAAGTGAGATTTTTCCACTGGTTTTTTTTTCAAATTCCCCTGATATTTCCCTGATTTACCTGACATGTTTGAAATTCCCTGATTTCCAGAACTTGTGGTAACCCTGGGTTTTACACTTACAGAAATATTTGCGTCTTGTAGGTGAACTAAAAATTGAAAATAGTTGAATATCTTCTTAACAGGTATGCTTACAACAACAATCATGTCAGATACTTTGTCAACGGTATTTAAATAAAAGTATAGATTTACTTATGTTAGGGCTTACTAGTACTTGTGCATACTATGTGAATGTTTTTGAATATATGATTTTTTGTTTCCAAACAGACTCAGGTCAGTTCATTTTCTATTATATTAAGCAACATTAAAATTTTTTTTGTCAAGTGCACTCACTGCTGTGTTGAGGTTCTGTTATGTGCAAAACTTAGCCCTTCATTTTAAGTGCTCATATTCCACATCCATGAATTAGTCTGTTACATATTCTGACATTTAACTGTCATTATATTAAATTGTAAAAAGAAAAAAAATCAAAGCAGGCAGATGGCACTGAGAGATGAAGTGTTTATTATTGCCTTATATGTGTGACAGAAGGGGAAAAGAAGCAAAACATGGAGTTGACATGTAAAGTATTCCTCAGAAGAGGAACTATGTTACTGAGAAATTTCTGAAAACTTAATGCAAATTAATATTCCCAACATCAATACTACTAATTCAGACTCTCACAATTTGAATACCCAGAGAAGAATTAGATTAACAGAGTAAAAAAGGTATAATAATGACTTCTGAATCATTTAAATCTGTTACCTTTATGAGGTCAACACAACCAATCATCCGCTGGAATTCTGCATACAATAATCCCAAACTTCAGAGATACACAACAAATCGAATGCTTGGAGAAATGTAATTTAGTCATACTACCACCAAAAAACTTTAAGACCCTTAAATTTCACATTGAACTTAGATTAGTGTACTCACACTTTCTTCGAATAGACTATATCATACAAGAGTAAATGAATCTCTCATGTTACGTATATTTTTTGTTGTATTACAAGGCCATACACTTATTCTAGTAAGCGGACAGCACAATAAATTAAGCTTCGAATTTTACCTAAAGTATTCAGCTTATGTATTGGTTCATACTTAAAACAGCACTTAAACAGTGCTGTGATGAAGGTCCGTGTACTTTCTGTTGCAGCTGCTAGGATAATATTTTTAATAGCGACCAATATCCTACATATGTACAATATGAAACACCAATAACTGTTCAAACATCAACTGAAATGTACAGGACAGTTAATTAGCTAAGGT
The DNA here is from genome assembly GCF_023898315.1 of Schistocerca nitens. Lineage (NCBI taxonomy): Eukaryota > Metazoa > Arthropoda > Insecta > Orthoptera > Acrididae > Schistocerca > Schistocerca nitens. The sequence continues at coordinate 356,860,195 of NC_064618.1, read as the reverse complement.
TATCGCACAATTCATACGATATTCATGCCACTTTGCACTACTCGTAGTCATAATTATACTGATAACTAAACTGATGGATTCCACCTACTTCATTATTTAACTGTAGCCCCGTCTGGAGTATGTGGTAGTGAAAAATAACTGAGAGTTATAAATAACTGTTAAGAATAATGGTCAAAAATAACTTTAACCACAATAGTGGTTACTCCAAAATAACCGTTTGGCCCACCTCTAGAGAGTACGTCCCACTGAACCAGTTATTAGAGTTTTTTCTAGTTCCATTCACATGTGGAGCATGAGAAGAATATTTAAATACCTCTGTGCATGCTGTAATTAATCTAATCTTGTCCTCTAGGATCCTTATGTGAGTGATAAATAAGGGGTTGTAGTATATGTCTAGAGTCAACAATTACAGCTGGTTCATAAAACTTTGTATGTAGGCTTTCTTGGGGCAGTTTACATCTATCTTCAAGAGACTGCCAGTACAGTTTCTTCAGCATCTCTGTGACACTCTCCCATGGGTCAAACAAACCTGTGACCGTTCATGCTGCCATCATCTGTATATGTTCAATATCCCCTGTTAGTCCTCTTATGTATGGGTCTCACACACCTGAACAGTATGATTTGTCACACAAATGATTTGCAAGCATCTCCTTTGTACACTGATAGCATTTCTCCAGTATTCTATGAATAAAGTGAAGTTTACCACCTGCTTTATCCGCAACTGAGCCTATGTGATTGTCGCATTTGATATCCCTACTAAGTGTAACACCAAGTTTGGTTGATTCAGCTGTGATACACTAATATTATAGTCATTTTCCCACTTTGTTAAGTGCACAAATTTATATTTCTTAATATTTAAAGCAAGTTGCCAATCTTTGCACCACTTTGAAATCATCAATTTATACAGCTTCTTTCAGATCATACTTTATTATAGATAACCTCATCTGCAAAGAGTCTGAGGATGGTACTAACATTGTCCACAAGGTTCTTAGTATATAATATGAACAGCAAGGCTCCAAACACACTTCCCTGGGACACACCTGAAGTTAGTTCTATATCTGATGATGACTCTCCATCCAAGACAATCTGCTGCATACTCTCTACCAAAAAAATCCTCAATCCAGACACAAATTTCACTTGATACAACACACGACCATAGTTTTGACAATAAGCGTAGATGTGGTACTGAGTCAAATGCTTTCTGGGCATCAATAAATACTGAATCCACCCAACTGCCTTGATCAAAAGCTTTCAGTATGGAACATTAGAAAAGTATGAGTTGGGTTTCGCATAATCGACATTTTCGAATCCATACTGATTGGCATGGAGGAGGTCATTTTGCTTGAGATACCTCATTAAGTTTGACCTGAGAATATGTTCTAAGATTCTACAAGAAATCAATGTCAAGGATACCTGGCAATAGTTTTGTGGATCATTTCTACATTATTGTAAACAGGTGTGACCTGTGCTTTCTTCTGACAACTGAGCATGGTGTTTTGTTCAAGGAATCTATGATAGATTATAATGAAAAGACATGCTAACTCAGCAGCAAACCCAGCATATGATCTAATAGAGATTCCATTGTGAACTACAGCTTTCTTCAGTTTTAGTAATTTCAGCTGGTCTCAACACTACTGACACTCATTTCTATAATCTTCTCTCTGGTATGGGGATTAAATTGGGGCAGTTCTTGGTTTTACTGCACATCTATCTTGGCTGTAATAATGTGTTCACTTTACTATTCATAGTAGCTCACCCCTGTTCCTATTTTCTTATTCATTATTAGACCCACTATTCCATTATCCCTACTCAATTTTGTATTTACAGCCCAGTATCCACCTGACCAGAAGTCCTGCTCCTACTGTCATGAAACTTCACTAACTCCCACTACATCAAACTTCAACCTATCCACTTCCTTTTTTAGTTTTCTAATTTACCTGCCCCAGTAAGGGAGCTAACGTTCCATTCTCAGCCAGGAGTACGTCAGTTTTGTTTTTTCCTGATATGACATTCTCCTGAGTAGACTCCGCCCAAACATTTGAATTTTACCTCCGGAATATTTTACTCAAGATGATGCATCAATATTTAACCATACAGTAGAGCTTTATGGCCTCTGGAAAATTAATAGCTGTACTTCTCCTTGATTTCAGCCACTCACAATACCAGCCCAGCAAGACCTTGCTGGTTGAAGTTAGAAGGCCAGATCAGTCAATCATTCAGATGTTGTCCCTGCAACTACCAAAAAGGGTGCAACCCCTCTTGAGGAAGCATGTTTCCTCGCCTCTCAACAAATACAGTTCTATTGCGGTCGCACCTACAGAAGGGCTATCTCTATCATTGAGGCACACAAACCATCCCACCACGGCAACTTCCTTGGAGAAGGTTTCACTTACGAAATGATAATACCAATATCACTGATATTTTGATCATCTTTTAATTGTACATAACTGATTTCTTAAGAAGAAGCTTCTGAAACATTTTCAGGGAGAAGCATATTATTTTACATGTTACATAATATAAAATATTCACTTTTCATTGTCATCTTTGCAGGATGTTCAGATCACCTTAGTGTGGTTTTACATACATGTTTGGAACACGCCAAACATACTCAGAAATGCTCTCTCTCATTTGTACTTGGGTTTGTATGACAAGACCACCTTCTTTTCTAGGCAGTTGTAGTGCCCCCCCCCCTTTTTTTACACACACTTGCGTACTGTCACCACTCTCCCTTCTAGATAAAGCTACATTTTCTTTTTCTTGTAGATTCTGATGTTTATAAGAACTATTCATCCTTCTGGACAACACAGTCAATTAGCATGTCCGTAGCCACATTCTGCAGAAATTCACATCTTGTAACTTTATTAACAGAGCACAATTTGTATAGGGCATATGAATTCAGATCCGACACTTTACTAAGTGAAAAACAAATTGCATGGTTGTAAAACTTTACAAGTTCCAGATTTTTCTGAGAGGCTCTGTTTTCATTGATCTTTCGGTCATCATGCATTGTGGAGATTTGGCTAGAACATATGACAATAGTGTCACAATTCTTGTAGAACTGAATACACTTGAAGCTACACTTCTTTGTGTATTGTAAAAAAATTGGGCGGGGGGGGGGGGGGGGGGGGGGGAATGACACATCTTGTTTGTTCTTACATAATATTCTGACTAACATCAACGTTTTCTTCAATAGAATTCTTCCAAGAGGTACACTGGTATACCACTTCTCTGTCTGTAACTATTACAGAAATAACAAGACAAATTTAAAAATTCATTAGATGGAATGTTCTAGAGTCTGCCAAAGCAGAAACCTTTGTGGCATACTTCTTTGGCGTATTTGACACATATTGTCAGGAGGAACACTTTCCTCAAAATGGAATGGGTTGCTCATCAATTGTTGCATATTCATCAGGAGAATACAACTTCAATTACATATCTAGCAATGGTGTGATGACTTCATACAATGCAGCTAACTTGTCAGTCTTTTCCCTCTCATGCCTAGAGGTCCAGAGTATTTTTTTCCCCCCACAACAGCAAAGTAAAAACAGTAATCTTCTCTACAGCATAGTAACTGGAAATACAGCAGGTCCATCCATATCCCACACATTTGTTAAATTCACATGGAAAGCTTTTCAAGTTCCTTTATATAGCAGGAGGCCCAGACAGCCATTCATCTCCACACAGTTTTTATCTTGGACATCTTGAGGTCTGTCATACTGTCAACAAAAGTTCGTCAAATGCATGTAAATGTATTTATAAATTATAGAGCACAGCAATCAGTCTTTTTCTTTTTTTGAGGTTTTATTACGCAAATCCAGATTTCAGCTAGTGCCTAGCCATTATCAAAGCACTATTTTTTAATCTCGATGCATGTTAGTTCCCTGTTGTTTGGGAATCAGTCGCAGTTCTTTCAAAATATTCAAAGAACTGTGACCGATGCCCGAACAACAGGGAACTATCATGCATCGAGATTAAAAAATAGTGCATTGATAATGGCTAGGCACTAGCCAAAATCTGGATTTGTGTAATAAAACCTAAAAATAGACAACTGATTGCTGTGCTCTATAATTTATAAATCACGTAACAGTCGCTGAGTGCATCTACTTCCCTAATGGAAGGTAACTGATGCATATAAATGTACATGACAATGGTACCATCATCAAACCTAAAGAGAAAAAGATAGCTGTGGGAGTCTTTGCTGCTGGGGCCAGCACTAAAGAACCTGATTTGTGGGAAACAACGTTATGGCTTTTGGGTCTTCCCTTATAACTAACTGGTTTTATCTGCCATTTAGTCTGCTCATCTTTACTCATACAGTTATCTTACGTAGGAAATTAATTTCAAGATTTGTCCCTTAAAGAGGTGACCACACATGACTATCGTGCTCACTTACTTCAACATTGTCCCCTTCACCTTATGAACTTTCCCTTGTAAAAGCAATGTGATATCAAAACCAATATTTGTTGTAAGGATAAGTTTTGGTTACAAAATAAACACCCTGAAGTATATTATATTGTTTTTAATAAGAAAACTGTCAATGTCAAGTAATGTGCTACTCTACAAAAACTATGCTGTTTTCGTGTATTTGGACTCATAAAATTAACTGCATCTTATACCTTTTATTTCAACTCCTTCAGCTCTTCCCGGAAGGAAAAAATAAAATTTGTCAAGAGCTGCCTCATCGGTCATTAGAACTTTCTGTGCAGCAACTTGGAATGCTCGGTTTACATCTGAAATTAAATGCCACAGTAAAAATTCTTGAAAAATACCATTTCCATCTGTCTAAAGATTATGTTAAATGTTGTCACTGTAACACAATGAATTTGTACACATGTGTGATGCAATAAATAAGAACATAAGCTGTAATGAATTTGACTGTGAAACATTATTATAAACATACTCCCAAACAAACCAGTAAATATAAGAGAGAGATCTGAAAAGTAACCTCCATTTGGCTGTAAGTAAAAACTTGCAGGGAAAAAAGTTATTACATACATCTTAAAACTACAGCTTCTTGCTATTTTTCAAAATAGTTATCATTTAAATTCAAGCATTTGTCATAGTGTTTCACTAATTTAAAAATTCCCTCTACATAAAATTCTGCTGCCTGGGCATGCAGCCAATCTTTCATGGAATTTTGAAGTTAGCTATTTTCATCAAAGTGCTGCAAAGCAAGCCACTTCCTCATGCAAGTGAAGAGATGAAAATCATGTGGTGTTAAGTTTGAGCTGTGTGGAAGATGAACAGAAATGCCCCATTTCAATTGCTTCAGAATTTCTAGAGTTTGTTTGGGCACTGTGAAGACGCTTGTTGTCAGGCAAAAATACAACACCAGATGACTGCATACCATAGCATTAGTTTTGAATTGCTTGCTTAAGTTTCTTCTAAAGTTTCATAGTAAACATCTGAAATGATGATCACTTCACGCTCCAGAAATTCAACCAGCAAAACTCCCTCAGCATCCCAAAAAACCATAGCCATAACTCTCTTCAATGATGAAATTTGGTGGGCTTTCTTCAACTTGCATGCAGAATTGGTATGGCTGCAAGCCATCAACTATTGTTCCACTTCAACGTTTACATATTCCACACAAGTTTTGTCATCAGTCACAATTCTTTCAAAAATCTTCTCCTTCCACTTTGTAGCATCAAAGGAAGTCTAAGGTAGAATCCATTCATTTGGTTTTGTGGACCTCTGATCTATTCCAGTAGCTACCAACCAGAGAACTTGCGGTAGCTTAAGTTTTCATTGTCAACCTAATACAAAACCATTCGAGAAATTTGCAGGAATTAATTGTCCAGAAACTTCAGAAATAATGTATCTTCAATATTCACAAATCGTTTCATCAGTTTTCTTGACAATCTCTTTACTCACAACAAAAGGCCTCCCACTCTTCTCTATCATGAATGTTTGTTCCACCACTTTTAAAAAATCAGACCCATAGCAGCACAACAGCTCCACTTACATAGTTTGGACTATATACAGTACAAACTACTGATGAGTATCTCCTGCTGAAACATTTTGTGCCTAAAGAAATCTTGTTACTGCTTGCACTTCACATTTCATGGAATTCTTTTTATTACAGCACTCATGTTTTGAAGTTATAACAAGCGAATGTGTGACAGAATGAGGTTCATACTTTCACAGCTGGATGCTTACTGAATCAGAGAACATGCTCCATCCATGAATACTAGCACCACACTACAAAGACAGTTACTTTCAAAACTGCCCTCAGAAACCACAAACACAATTACGTTTAGAAATCTCTGCTTTAGTTACCATGCCAGACAAGTTACACTGTATCAAGGTTGTTAATTGTAATATCTCTTACAAAAGAATAAAACCATCAGAGCTTCTTATACAGCATTGTGTGATAAAGATTCTGTAGCGATTCTGAAATGTTTGAAGACTAGCTCTGACAGTGATATGGTGTTATATCCCAAGCACAAAAAAGATTAAGATTTATTCAATCAATTATCCATGGCAAATCTTTCAGTGACACTTAACGTTACTAAATGTGGAACATTCAAAGCTTCATTGTGATAGGGAAAGTGAAAAATTTGAGGTGAAAGGTGGACAGGCTAAAAAATTAGAAATTATTTAAATGAAATGCGACGTGTATGACAATTGCTGGTGAAGCCACTCCAAGGTGATGAAAACAGTATCAGGGGAAAGTGTGACACATGTTGAAATATGAAGAGAAAAGTGAAAAATACAGTGAGTCACTATGTGCACACAGGAGCCGATAGCAATTGTTGTTCCATAGGTTTAGATGTAACAGTCACTACTGAAGAAAATGTGCCATATAGTTGAAGAATAACTGATGAGGATGCCAGTTGAGAGTATTGGTATATTCAATAGTATGTATACAGTACATTCAGTAGTACATATACACCTGTACTCTGCAAGCCAACTTGCAGTTCCTCTCTTGTTGCTTCTGACACTGGTGTCAAATAAGTACATCTGTCACAGTTTCACACTTACAAAAATGAACCTGTGATGAAACATGCTGCTTTTCTTGGGATCATCTCTTATTTCTTCTACCAGACATATCAAACATGGATCCCAAACTGACAAGCAGTGTTCAAGTATTGGTCAAATGAGGGGAGTTTTACGTTACTTCCTTCATGGGCAGCTACACATCCAGAGGATTCTTCCAATGAATTCAAATGGCATCTATCTAATCTGAAATTAGTTTTACATGGTTATTCCACTTTAAATCGTACTACATGCATACTTCCAGATATTGAATAGATGTGAGGGCTATCAGTGATGGTCCTGAAATCATGAAATCATACAATGAGTTGTGCTGCTTTTTATGTGCAATGAGTTACCTTTTTGTGTAGAGATTAAACTGTCATTTCCTCTACTATGCATCAACCTCCTGCAAGCCTTTCTGCATTTCCCTACAATTTTCTAGCAATGAAACTTATGGCGTGATTACGCATGGATGTGGAATGAGTCAAAGCAGGTACAATATAGATATCATACAATACAATACATACTGGTATATTACACATGGAAGATGAATGATTCAAAACTGGTACAACACAATAATATAATAGAAATAATAAACAATACAATACAGAATTACAATAGTGATAAAAAAACAATAGAGGTACAATGACAAAGGAAATAATCCGAATTACTACTCAAATTATTTATCTCTGCTAAAGAATTCATCTAAAGAATAGAAACATTTTTTCCAGTAGGAACTCCTTTAGCTTTTTTTTAAATAGCGTTTTATTTTCTTTTAGACACTTTATATTACTTGGGCGTGTGTTAAAGATTTTTGTACATGTGTACTTTACCCTTTTTTGTACCACAGAGAGATTTATCCATTCACAGTGCATATCACCTTTCCGTCTTGTGTTATAATGATGGTATGTCTCTTTTGTTTCATATTCAGAGGAATTGAGAAGTATGAAAGCCATGAGTGAGAAGAGATATTGTGAGGTACTGGTTAATATACCTAACTGTTTAAAAAGATTGCGACATGAGGTTCTTGGAGGAACACTACATATAATTCGGACAACTTTTTTCTGGCTTACAAATTTTTAAGTGGTGAATTGCCACAAAAGATTATTCCATAGCACATCACTGAATGAAATTAGGCAAAATATGCAGACTTTGATACGTTGATGACTCCAATTTTGGAGATTATTCTGATGGCAAATGTTGCTGAGTTAAGCTTTTTTAGTGTTTGCTGTATGTGGAATTCGCAGTGAGCCGGTTATCTATCTGAATGCCTAGGAACTTTGTGCACTGAATGCTTTGTAACTCTTGGCTTTTGTGTGCAATGTTAAATCTCTTCTGGGCTTATGTAACTGGATTGGAACTGCATGTAATTTGTTTTACTGAGGTTTATTGCTAGAGAATTTGCTGTGAACCAGTTCGGAACATTTGCAAGTGCTTGGTTGGTATTTAACTCTACGTCAGTGGTGGTTTTGCTGGCTGTAACTATACTTGTGTCATCTGCAAACATTGTGATATTGCTATCACTGTTTGAGGACAGGGGTAGGTCATTAATATATATAATAAACAGGAGGGGGACCAAGGAGCGGCCCTTGTGGAACTCCACGGTGTACTGTTCCCCAGTCAGACTCTACATCTCCTACTTGTAGATTGTTAACACCTTATACTATTTTTTGTTGTCGGTCTTCTAGATATGATCTGAGCCAGTTACCCATTTGTTCACGGATTCCATATTGGGCTGATTTTCCTAAAAGTATTCTGTGATCAACACAGTCTAAAACCTTAGTCAGGTCACAGAATATGCAAACGGGTAATTTTTCCTTGTGTAGGCATTCTAAAACATTATTAGTAAGTGCATAAGTTGCTTCAGTTGTAGATATACCTGATCTGAAACCAAATTGTTGTTTACTAATTAGTGCAAATTTTTCAAGGTGATTCACAATCCTGACATATATTCATTTTTCAAAGGCTTTAGATTAGAAAATGCTGTTACAAGAGAGATAGGACGATAGTTGGAAACATCTGTGGGATCACCTTTTTTGGAGAGGGGCTTCACAGTAACATACTTCATTGTCAGGGAAGATACCTTGATTTAGAGAGGAATTGAGTATATGAGTTAGGACTTTAGAGAGTTGATTACAGCTGGATTTTAGCAGTTTGCTGGAAATATTGTGTACACCCAATGAATTTTTACTTTTTAGAGACACTGTGGTTTTTCTTACTTCTTCCACTGTTATGGGGGCCATACCTATCATGTCTATGGAGTTAAGGAAAAGTTCTTTCAGAGTTTTTATTGCCTTTTCTGAAGAGCCTTTGCATGCTGTTTTTTCAGCAACAGCTAAAAAGTGCTCATTAAAGATTTTAGCTACAGTATCTTGATTTTGAACTAGTTTATCTTAATCGTTAAGAGCAATATTTTGGGCCTTGTTGGGGTAATTTGCACCAGTCTCATTTCGTATCACTTCCCATATAGTATTGATTTTATTAGTGGAGTTATTAATTTTTGAGCACAGATACATACATTTTGATTTCTGAATGATTTTGTTCAATATTTTACAGTATTTTTTATAGTTATTTAAAAGGTTAGGGTCATCTGATTTTTTTGAGGCAATGTACCAACTCTCTCTCTCTCTCTCTCTCTCTCTCTCTTTTGCAAGAAATCCTAATTCCAGTGGTAATCCAAGGCTTGTTGGTCGATTTTTTAGTATGAGTTTTATATATTCTTTTTGGGAAGGTACTTTCAAATATTAGAGCCACTTCATTTCTGAAAAGGTTGTATTTGGAATTGGAATTTTCTACATTATATACTGGACCCCAGTCTACATTTTGGAGACATGATTTAAAGATCTCAATAGTTTCAGCAGTAGATTTCCTAGTAATTTTCCAGTTGGGACCACTATTAATTTCACAAATACTTGAATTGTTAACGCTGAGTCTTTGTCCATCATGGTCAGAGAGACCATTCAGGACTTGCCCGACAGCTATATCATCAATCTTGGTTATGTCAATAAATACATTATCAATTAATGATTTTGTTCATGAAGTTATTCTGGTGGGAAAATTTACAACAGAAGCAAGTTTATATGAGGACATCAAGTTCTCAAGATCTATTCTGTCTCTGGAGTTTGTTAGGAAATTTGCATTGAAGTCTCCAACAACTATGACATCTCTACTGAGTTTAAATATGTATATTAGTTACCTGAAGGTGCCCTGTATAAAGCTACTACTGCTATGTAAGAATTATTTGAAGCTAGCTCTAAGGCACACGCTTCAAACTGTTGATCTATGCAAAAATTCAGCACATTAATTACACTACATGTGATGCTGTTTCTGACATAGATCACTACTCCACCTTTTTCTATAAATTTTCTACAGTAAGATGTTGCTAAGCAGTAATTATCTATAGCAGGTTTCCAATATCTGACATAACATGGTGCTCACTAAAGCACAGAACACGGGCACAATCTATACCTTGTGGCTCCTGGATATTAATTAAGAGTTCACTAATCTTGTTGCTCAGGCTACATATGTCTTGATGGTAAATAGTCAGATTTTGATTTCCAGAACCACTTACACATTTATCCCTAAAAAAGAAATATCAGTTGACAGAGCGGATCTGGTATTTTTCACTATCCATTTATTCAAGTTGGTCTGTTTCCATGTACTGGGAGACTGAGAAGAATCAGCTTTACCTGGTGGTTTCAGCAGCCATTTGTCCAATGTCATCTGTCTATACCCATTCCTGCAGTCTTCTTGTGTTGGGGAGCACTCATTCTTCAAATGTGTGTGTTTTGAGTATACGTTGTTCCTAGCATTTTCGATGATTTCACAAATAATGGACGCTAAGTGACTTTTTCTGCACCGATTGAGGTGAAGGCCGTGAGTGGTGTAAAGATCTCTACTAAAATTTTGCACATTAACCATTTGTACATTTGCGTAACAGTTGCAAATTTCTGCTTATTGACTGTTTGTATACGCTACTGCCCTGTTAACACACGAGAATTGAGGCAAGTCATACATGTGTGGAATACCGAGGACAATGACGTTTGAGTCATTTAGGTGGTTTAGAGCAGATTTTAAGGCATTAACAGCATGCAAACCATCATTGTGTACACCGTTATTTGCACCACCACAGATTACAATAAAGTCTTCCTTCATTGTCTTTCGAGAGATATTGTTTACAGTTGAAGCAATTGGTTAAGATGAGTGCCAGGTTTAATAAAACCTGAAGCATTTACTTCACTGTTTACGCTTTTTATCTCATGTGCAAGGCCTCTAAGATGACTTATCACCCATTAAACAACATTTATTTTTCTTGCTGCATTTGTGGTGTTAGTTAAATTAACTGTCATCTTGAATGTTGAATTTACCTAGCTTCAGTTTATGAGTAACAGTTTTGGCTGGCGAGGTTCCACATTTTGAATGGTGGGCTCCATGTGGTTCCCAAGTCGTGCAGTAACCGTAAACCATAAAATTACCAAATATGCAGCAACCAGTCGCAAAATCATGTTTTATTTATTCATTCACTTTTGCAAATCGATTTCAACTGATTAACAGCCATCATCGGTGCTTTCAACCAATATGTGCCCTGAGTAGTAACACTGTCTTAAGCAGAGGTCAAATCGATTTGCAAAAGTGAATAAATAAAACATGATTTTGCGACTGGTTGCTGGATATTTGGTAATTTTATAGCTCCACATTTTGCTTAATAACAGGCTTCTCTTTCAGATGGTGCATGATTTGATCTTTTGTAGATAGGCCTACCATTTTTTGGAGCACGGCAGGAGAATTTATCTGTATGAAACAGCATCATTAGTGAAAAGCCTCGTGAAGGTTCTGTCATTATCCACTATATCATTTATATACATTGTGGAAATTACTGATCCTATAGCACTTCCTTTGCATGTGCCCAAATTTATTTTTGTGCCTGAAGAATATTCTCTTAAGAACTGAATAATGAAAATATGTCAAGGATTTTAAACAGACAGTGATACATAATGCAACTGGCTCTTTGGCTTAGCACCTAAATATAACTTAGTACAAAGTGATTCTGTTGGCTAAGATGGTGTTTCTAGAAGAATATTAACATCTTATGCCGACTTGATAGTATTACCTTTAAGTTATCTTTATAATCTATCAATGACTTGGTCCATTTTTCTTGACAGTTTGAAATATGCTGTAGTAATCCCCCTATAAAAACTGGAGACAATCAAATGACCTCTACAGATCTCTATTACATCTTCCAGTCTTTTCAACTGTTAATTAAATGAAACAACAAGTTTACTGTTACCAGTCACTGTTTATTTATAATCACGATGCATTTCAAAGCTTTAAACCTCCATCATCAGGTGGGCGTACATTTGTTAATATGACATTTGTGTGTGTGTGTGTGTGTGTGTGTGTGTGTGTGTGTGTGTGTGTGTGTGTGTGTGTGTATCGATTTTTTGAGGGAATTTGTGGCACTGCTTCCAATGGTCACAGGTTCCTTTCACAGTCATAACACAGTATACATGTTCGCATTTAAACTTTTCAAATGTATTTGAGAAAGTGGTGTATGATAGTACTGATTCAACTAACAGAGCAGAACATGTTAATTGCCTCTCAGTTTGGCTTTTGCAAAGGATTCTAGGATTTTCCACACATAGAAATACAAAACCTTACAAACGATAGGATGATAGAGCTAAAAAAAAATCCCTGTTGGTCTATTCTGCAACCATAGCAAAGCATTTGACTGTGTGGATCTTTCTTGAACAGAGTGTCTAGATCATTTAATATATGCCTTCATTTATAATAATGTTTCAGCTACTATCATTAACAGATCAAAACTTATAACCTGTAAAACAAAGTTCAGTGCCAATATCAATAAAATCTAAGTCTCACAGGAATGTCAACTTGATGCTGAGTTGGCATAGGTTTTGTTGATACTAACACTGAACATTGTTTTAAAAGAACTAAGTTTTGATCTGATGACAGTAGCCGAAACAACACTGTAAATAAATGTGTATATTAAGCAATCTAGACAGCTTTATTCACAAAATATTCACAATGATTTTGGACTGTGTCAGGAAATTTATTTCCTTTGTTAGCAAAAGTGAAGTGCTATGGTATTAATGGCATCCCTTTGCTTGGATGGAATCTTACCTCCATAACTGAAAGCAGAATTTCTCATTAATAAACTGTATCTCAGGCATGAAAATAACCTCAGAATGGGGAAACATAACATGTGGAACGCCACAGGGACTATTTGTAACCTACGTTAATGATCTCTTAATTACTTTACAGTGCAGTTAAAAAAACTTTAATATTTGCTGATGACACACACATACTAGTAAATGGTCCAAACTCAACCCTAGCAGACACAGTTCAGTTAATAGCTTAACTGGCCTACAAGTGTTTCACAGATAACATATTAACTCTTAATCATGCAAAGACTAAGACTGCGTTAATGCAATTTCAAACAAACAATCTTTTAACAACAGAAGTAGACATATATCAAATGAAGCCCAGTGTACAAAATAACTTGGGGCCCAGTTGCATAACAAGTTAAAATGGCGTCAACACTTTATTAAATTAATTAAGAAGCTCAGTTTGGCATGTTATACCCTTAGAAGCAAATGTCATTGTGTTGACTGAAAGAAATGAGTGTTGTATACTTTGCATTGTTTCACTCCCTATTTTTTAATTACCTTCTGGGCCACTGGACCTGAAGTAAAAAGTGTTTCCTCAGTAGAAGGGAGCAGTAAGATTATCGTGCAAAGTAGATAATCACACATCTTGCACAAGCTCCTTTACAGATCTTGGAGTTTTTACACTCATTTGACACTCACTTCCCAATATATTACTCCTTACTGAACTTTCTTACTAATAATAAAAATCATTGTCAACTGAATTGTGATATGCACAATCACAATGCAAAGCAAACAAATAATTTTCATTTCCAGAGTTCAGAATGGAGTAATGTACTTTGGTGGTTAGATATTCAACAAGCTCACACCCAACAAAGGCAGAAAACTCAGCATACTAGAAGCACTTGAACTCAACAAACACTTAGCTCTAATTCCCCAGTTGGTTATAAATGACCAATTGTAACTGAGCACATCACCACTCTTAAACTTTACACAATACAGTAAACCTGCTACTAGCCACAAAGTGTCCCAATAGTAAACAAATTCACACCCCAATATAATGTAATATCCCTTATGTGTTTACATTCCTAACTGTAACTCAACTCTAACAATGTAATTTTAGTATTTATTAATGCTCAATTTTTCTAACAACAAAAAGTAACCCCCAAAGAAAACATTGCTGTTGTACAACCAACAATTAGCGTCCAGTGCAACGGTTCACAACAAATACCAAAAAATTGTAATTTTGTAATAATGTGTATTCTAAATAATTCTAATTGTTATCATACATGGTACTGACAAACCATAAAATGTGATTTATTATGTTAAAGAACAATTTTACAGAACAAAAAGTGAAAAGAGTCGTTTGACAATTCCAAAGACAATACCACAACTAAAGATCTTATGTAAGTGCATTTTATCTTAGTCCAGAATCTTTGGTTCATACGAACACAAGCTCCTTGTAAACAATAGCCAATAGTTATCTGAAAATGACCTAATCAGCCGAAAACTAGTTCATACAAATAAAAATCAGTAGAACAAAAAACCGCCTAAGTGTTATTGAACCCCCCAATAAAACAGTAAAGTGAGGATCTCTGCCAGTTCAAAAGGAAATTTAAAAAATACTTGATTAGCCTCACTTTCTACAAACAATCTGAATATCTTGATTCAGAAATTTAACATCCATGTGAGTTACATCGCTACCAATTCAAAATGAAATTAAAAAATATTTATTAGCCTCACTTTCTACAAATAATCTGAATTTCTACATTCACTACTGACACTCATTTCTATAACCTTTTCTGTGGTATGGGGATTAAATTGGGGCAGTTCTTGGTTTTACTGCACGTCTATCTTGGCTATGATAATTTGTTCACTTCACTGTTCATAGTAGCTTACCTATTCCTATTTTCTTATTCATTATTAGACCTACTATTCCATAATTCCTCTTCAATTTTGTATTTACAACCCAGTATCCACCTGACCAGTTGTCCTGCTCCTCCTGTCATGAAACTTCACTAATTTCCACTATATCCAACTTCAACCTATCCACTTCCTTTTTAAGTTTTCTAATTTACCTGTCCCAGTAATGGAGTTAAAGTTCCATTCTCCACCAGGAGCATGTCAGAGTAGACTCCACCCAAAGATCTGAATGGGGGACTATTTTACCTCAGGAATATTTTACTCAAGATGATGCATCAATATTTAACCATACAGTAGAGTTTTTTCTTTCTTCCCTACCGATGGTTCTTTGCTTGCGTTTAGTACAATGTTTGTATTGCTTGCACAAGCAAAACAAGCATTGTACTAAACACAAGCAAAGAAACATCAGTAGGTAAAATAGGAAATTATGTTTTTGTGTAATTTACTGAGTGGTTCTGCACAAACCGGCAAGCTTTAAACTTGGGGAAAAAATAGCTCATCCCGTTTTGTACTGCCAAAAATACCCTCCTCCTATTAACCTTCTATACCAACAAGAACTAATAAGCTAAGTAGAAAGTCCCAAGTTCTTATGGGAGCACACTGATGAAAACCTGAAGTGGAAATACCTCATGTTAAAACTGCTAAAATGTTTAGGTTTGGACACTTTTCCCATGTCAACTTTGGGGATATAGCAATCAGTAAGTTAACACATTTTGTCTTTTCTCATTCACAGATTCTTATAGGATAGTGTTCTGGGGAATTTCTTATTTAGGCAAAAAGTATTCACTGCACAAAAGAAAATAATTACTAATTAGTACTCTGTCAGAGTCCTGCAGACATCTCTTTAAGCAGCTGGGGGTATTGATCAAAGCCTCACAGTAAATTTGTTCACTTATGGAATTCATAATCAACCATCCATCTGAGTTTGAGAACAGAGTACAACTTAAGAATGAAAAATGATCTGCATAACCCTTTAGTGAATCTAACTTTGACACTGAAAACGGGTGAAAGATGCAGCTGTAAAACTCTTTGACAGTGGAAATAAAATGTCTGACTAATAACAGAAGCATTTCCTTAATGGTGGTTCCTGTAATGTACAGGAATTCTTGTACAGAAATAGTCATTTTTACAGAAATCTTATAAATGTCCAGTATGTAGCCATATAAATATATTTCTTCATCTTTAACAATAATATTATGGAAAGGATAGATTGATATTTGCCACACAGACAAGGCTTTAAGTCACAGACAGGCACAATGAAAAGACTATTAAACATTTAAGCTTTATGCCAAAAGGCATTTTTTTTTGGAAATAGACAGCACACACACATTCACACGACAGTTAACACACACTTGCTCATTGTCTCTGGCTGCTGTGGCCTGAATGCAGATTGTAATTGTGTCTTTTATGAATGGCAATCCAGGGGTGGGGTAAAGAGGTGGCATGAGGCAAGGAGGGGAGGGGAATGTATTGTGCTCTCTGTAAGAGTGAGCAGAGATGTGGTGGGGACATGGTAGGGCTGCTAGCTGCAGAGTCAGATTAGGGGGTGGGGGAGAAGCAGAAAAGGGAAAGGAGAGGAGGAAGGGAAGTGGGGAAGGCTAGTGAATGTGTTGGTAGAATGAAGGTGTGTACATTGCTGGAGTGGGAGCAGGTATGGGGACAGGTAGGTGAAAGACAGACTAGCGAAGGTTGAGGGTGGGGGGGGGGGGGGGGGGGGTTGGGGAACAAAGGGTATGTTTTAAGAAGGGTCCAGATAGCGAAGGCTGTGAAGCAATCAATTAAGTGTGGCAGCGCGTGTTGGCAGCACGTTCAGCAACTGGGTGGTCCAGCTGCCTCTTAGCTACAGTTTGGCAGTGGCCATGCAAGCAGATAGACAGCTTGTTGGCTGTCATGCACACATAGAAACCTCTGAACATCATGTGACCACTGGTATAGATATGTTAAATGTTACAGGCTTCAAGTTAATCTCCTCCTTCCGTAGAGAAGATATGGAGAATGGAGGAGTTGCCACATTTGTGAGAAACTATTTTAATTTCAAAAATATCAATAGTAATATATTTTGCTCAGAGCAGCATTTAGAAGTTTGTGCAACAGAAGTAGTATTTCATAATAAGTCCTTTATAACAGTGTATATATACAAAGCACCTTCAAGAAACTTTAACCTCTTCATAAAAAATCTGGAAGCTATGTTGTCTCATCTCACAGTAAAAAAAAAAAAAGGGAAGTAGTGATGGCTGGTGATTTAAATATGAATTTATTGAAATCTCTGACAGTAAACAATTACTGCAATCAGTAACACTGACATTCAATTTGATTCCTACTGTAAACTTTGAAACTAGAGTAAGTAAATGCTCTGAGACTGCCAGTGATATTGTCTTTGTAGACAAACCTAAAGAAATAAGTCATATCACAGAACCAATAGTAAGTAGGCTATGCGATCATGACATGCAGCATCTTATGTTAAATGTTGAAACTTGTCATAATATAAAGTCTATTAAATCTCAGTACAGGATGGTAATAAATCAGTAAAAAACTGAGAATTTTAGGAGATTGCCCAAATACATTAACTGTATGGGTGTTTACAATACTTCTGGCTCAAATCACATCGAACAGAAGTCTAAAAATAAATCACGGATTACACAAGGAATAAAGATATCATGTGGGGGAAAAAAGAAAACTGTATCTACTATCTACGAGCAGCTCTGATTTGGCATTGTAATGCACTACAAAGAATACTGGAAACACTGAAGCAAGAAATCCAGAAATCTAAGCAGCTTTATTATGAGAAAAAGATAATTATATCAGGCAACAAAATAAAAACTATATGGGGTATAGTGAAGACAGAGACAGGTGGGGCCAGAAAGGAAGAGGAACAAACAGATCTAAAAATAAACGAGACTTTGATAACAAGCACACAAAGTGTTGCAAACCTCTTAAACAAGTGCTTTGTATCTGTTACTGAATGCTTGGCATCAGGTTCAGTAAAGAGTGCAGTGGAATATCTGAGACCAATCTCTACAAATAACTTCAGTAAAATGGAAATAACATTCACATCTCCCAAAGAAGTAACATCCATATTAAAATCCTTAAAATCAAAGTATTCTAGTGATTATTATAATATAGCAATGAGTTAATCAAAGAGTGGTCAAGTGAGTTGAGTTCTATCTGAAGTTATTTGTGTACTCAATCTCTTCTCAGTGGAAGATTTCCAGACTGGCTAAAACATGCTGAAGTTAAGCCTCTTTACAGAAGGGAGACACCACAAACTATTGACCAATTTCATTTTTGCTGGCTTTTTCAAAAATATTTGAAAAGGTTGTGTTCAAGCATCTTTTCAAGCCATCTGATTGAAAATAATATATTGTCCAAGTGACAATTTGGGTTCCTTACAGTTCTGATATAAGAGAAGGCTATTTACACATACAGTGTAAATGTTCTTTATTGATTAGGTATCAATTTAGGGGCTACTAGCATTTTCTGTGACCTGTCAAAAGCCTCTGACTGTGTGAATCACAGCATTCTCTGGAGTAAATTAGAATATTATGGTATCAATGGCAGTGCTGTGAAATGGTTCGAATCTTACCTTGTTAACAGGAAACAAAAGGGGGTCTCTGTGAAATACCTGTGGAATAAGCAATCATTCTTCATCTGATTGGAAATTAATTACACGTGGTGTTCCTCAAGGTTCCAGCTCGAGCCTGTGACTTTTTTTGTGTATATTAACGACCTCTCATCTGTCAAATTGCCAGATGCTACATTTCTTTTGTTTGCAGATGATACAAACATTGAAATAAATAGCAAGTCAAGTACAGATTTAGAAATGGCTGCTAATCAAACTTTCACTAATATTAATAAAAGGTTTAAAGCTAATTCCGTGTTATTAAACTTTGAAAAGGTCCAGAACCTGTAAGAGATGATCTTCCACCATGTGTATAACATAAGAAGACTTGCAGATCAAAGAGATTGACAGTGTTAAGTTTCTGGAATTACAACTCAATAATAAATTCAGTTGGGCAGGGCATAATACAGAACTGCTGAAGCACTTAAACATGTCTGTACTTGGAATGCAAATAATGTCAGATTAGGACATATAAATATTAAAAAAAACTTGCATATTTTGCTTACTTTCATTCTATTACGTTACATGGGATCATATTCTGGGGCAACTTGTCAGAGCAAGTGAAAGATTTTACAGCGCAAAAGCGTTTAATAAGACTCATTTGTGGTGTAAATTCAAGAGTATCATGCAGAAACCTGTTGAAGGAACTGGGTATTCTAACTACTGATTCTCAGTATATTTATTCATTAATGAAATTTGTTGTAAATAATGTGTCTGTACTTCCAAACAATCACTGAATACATAGTATCAATACTAGGTATAAGAGCAATCTATAAAAAAAACCTAAAATCACTTACATTGGTCCAAAATGGGGCCCAATATTAAGGAACACACCTTTTTTCTACAAATTTCCCACAACCATTAAAAACTTGGCTTCAGATAAAGCACAATTTAAACAGATTTTCAAAGACTTTTTGATAGGCAATTCCGTCTACTCTATGGATGAATATCTTATTAGCAACTGTTACACCAGCTTTCAATGTCCTATGTTTTTATGTCATACTTCCTGACATGTTCCACAGTCACTAGAATCATCTCATTTTTGGGCCTACGAAACAAAAACTAAATCTAATCTCGTCTAATGTAAATCAAGTATAATGGCTGTAACTTAGTTTGTAGATCACATGACTGCATTCACATGTAGCCCTCCCCTTGACATGATAGGTGGTGCCTGTGACCAGACTGGATAGGTGGTGGTGAGAGGATGTATGTCTTGCATCTAGATCTGTGAAATGTGAAGGGATAAGAGCCATAAGATAATGGGTTGGGAGTAAGGATGTTTATGAACAAGGTTGGGAGGGTAATTTTGGTCTCTGAAGGCCTCAGAGACACACTTGGCATATTTGGAGATGAACTACTTGTCACTGCAGATCTGACCAACAAGGGCAGCTAGGCTGTATGGAAGGGACTTCTTGGGATGGAATGGGTGTCAGCTTCAAGATGGAGGTATTGTTGGTGGTTGACAGGTTTGATATGGCATGGACAGGTTGTGATCTACCCATCCTTGAAGCAGAGGTCAGCATCAAAGAAGGTGGCTTGTTGGTCTGAGGAGGACCAGATTAAGTGAATTGGGGAGAAGGTGTTAAGGTTCTGCAGGAATGTGGACAGGCTGTCCTCACCATTTGTCCAGATCACAAGGATATCATCAATGAATCTGAACTAGAAGGAGGGGTTCTGGATTCAGGGTAGTTAGAAAGGATTTCTATAGATGGCCCATGAACAGGTTGGCATAGGATGGTGCCAGGAGTGTGCCCATTGCTGTACCACGGATTTGTTTGTAGACGATTTCTTGAAAAATTAATTGCAGGTGAGGACATACCTGGTCATAATGATCAGGAAGAAGGTAGCAGTTTTGGAGTCAGTCAGGCATTGGGAAAGGTAGTATTCAGTAGCAGCAAGGCCATGGGCATTGGGCATGTTAGTATAGACAGAGGTGGCATCAACAGTGACGAGCAGGATCCAGGTGGTACAGGTATGGGAACGATGGAGAGTCGATGAAGGAAATGGTTGGTATCTTTGATATAGGTGGTGGGTTACAGATAATAGGCTGAAGGTGTTGATCCACGAGAGCAGAGTTTGTCTCAGCAGGGGCGTGGTAATCGACCACAAAGGGGTGTTCTGGGTGGTTGTGTTTATGGGGGGAGAGACTCAGGGGAGAGGTTCTAGGATTGATCTAAGGATTTGAAGATGGACTGGTGATCCAGCTAGATTTCTGGAATGGTGTCAGTCTGGCAGGGTTTATACATAGTAATCCCACACCAGGAATACATCTGGATCCCAGTCTTTCCTCAAATCCTTGGGTCTATCCCAAAACCTCTCTGCCGAGTCTGTCTGTCTCCTAAGGTTCATGAATCCAAGTGCCCAGGATGTAACATTGTGGTTGATCACTGAGGCCCCCTGAGAGAACCTTTGCTCTCATGGATCAACACCTTCAGCCTATTACCCATAACCCACCCTCCTATACCAAAGACACTAACCATTTTCTCAAATGGTTCAAATGGCTCTGAGCACTATGGGACTTAACATCTATGGTCATCAGTCCCCTAGAACTTAGAACTACGTAAACCTAACTAACCTAAGGACATCACACAACACCCAGTCATCACGAGGCAGAGAAAATCCCTGACCCCGCCGAGAATCAAACCCGGGAACTCTGGCGTGGGAAACGAGAACGCTACCGCACGACCACGAGCTGCGAACAACCATTTTCTCCACCGACCCTCCACAGACCCTGTTCCTTTACCACCCAACACCCTGCTCTTCATTGTTAATGCTACCTCCCTCTACACTAACACGCCAAAAACCCATAGCCTTGCCGCCAGTGAACACTACCTTTTCCAATGCCTGACTGACAGCAAACGTAAAACCATCATCCTGCTCACCATGACCAATTAAATTCTCATTCACAGTTAATTCTCCTATGAAGGCATCATCTACAAACAAATCCGTGATACAGCAAGGGACACCCTCATGGCACCAACCTATGGCCCATGGGCTACCTAGAGAAATCCTTCCTAACTATTCTGAATCCCAAACGCCTCCTTCGGGTTCAGATTCTCCGATGACACCATCTTGATCCAGACCAAAGGTGAGTACACTATCCAACTTGCTCCAGAACCTCAAACCAACAAGCCACCTTCCTCAATGTTTATCTCCACCTACATGAGTGCCTCCATCCATTTCAAACCTACTAATCAACAATACCTCCAACTCGAAGCTGCCACCATTCCATATTAAAAATCCCCTTCCATACAACCTTGTCACTTGTGGTGGATTCAACTGCAGTGACAGGCAGCCCCTCTCCAAATATGCCAAGTGTCTCTTTGACACCTTAACAAACTGATATTACTCTCCCAACATTGTTTAGAAACAGATATCCTGAGCCTTTTCTATCCAGTCACCTACCACCTCCCATACATCCACTTTCAGCCACATAAAAGCACTCCTCTTGTGACTGAGTACCATTGAGGACTGGAGCAAGTGAAACATATTCTACATCAGTGCCCTTAAATGCAATATCATACCAACTATCCTTTCCATCCCTCCCATTGTGATATTCCACCACCCACCAAAACTACGCAGCACCCTTGTTCATATTTACTCCACCCCTACTCCCAATTCCTTGCCTCATGGCTAATATCCCTGCAATGTATCTAAATGCAAGAGCTGTTCCATACATCCTCACAGCACTAACTACTCCAGTTCTCTCACAAGTGTCTCCTACCCCATCAAAGGTTGAGCTAAATGGTCTACAAACCAATCTGCAACCATCGTGCTGCTTTCGAACTGGGCATGACAAATAACAAGCTGTTTGTTTGCATAACCAGCCACTGCCAAACTGTGACCGAGAGACAGCTAGACCACTCAGTTGCTGAACATGCTGCCCAACAGAATATGCTTCACAGCCTGTGCCATCTGGATCCTTCCAAACACAACCAGCTTTTCTACCCCCTTGGCCTCAACCTTCACTAGTCCCACCTTCTTATCACCTTCCCTCCACCCAGTCCAGCACTATAGACATCTTCATTCTGCCAACAAACACTCTTGCCTTTTTCCCTTCTCTTGCCTTTCTGTCTCCCCCCCAAGCACAGCATCTAGACTCTGCACCTAGCAATTTTATTAACTCCCCACCATGTCCTTGCACACTCACAGACTGCGCACCACCTTCCCACACCCCTATCCTGCTATCTCTACCCCTTCCCAACCAATGTCTCCTGTCTCCTCCTTACCACCACCATCCAACCCAGATTGCTGCTCACCTCAGCCACAGATCCCGTCCGCACTCAGTCCACAATAACCAAAGACAACAGCCACGAGTATGTGAGTTGTTCTTGTGTGAATGTTTGTCTGCTTTCTATTTCTGAAAAATGCCTTTTGGCTGAAAGCTTAAACGTTTAGTGGTGTTTTCAATGTGGCTGTTTGCAACTTAGCACCTCCTCTATGTGGTGAGTAGTGATGTATTCTTTTCATAATGTTGTTGTTATTCCATCCTGGACTTTCCACTGTTCTATTTTCCTATATACGAGGCATGTTTTTTAAGTAAGTACCATTTTGAAATTAAAAAAAGACATGCTAAGATATCTCAATAATTATATTTTTACATGAAAGCCTGTACCTTAATCTACTTTTCTACATAATTTCTGCCAATATTGAGGCACTTGTCGTAACAGTGTACCAGTTTTTGATTACCCTCCTCATAGAAGTCTGCCGCCTGACTTGTTAACCACTGGATCACCACTTTTTTGACTCTGTCATCTTCCTGAAGACGCTGGCCACCCAGGTGTTTCTTCAAGTGCAGGAACAGATGGTAGTCACTGGGCGCAAAATCGGGGCTGTACGGAGGATGATCTCCAGTTTTCCATCGAAAAGATGTTAGGAGATCTTTGTTCTGATTCGCCACATGCGGATGGGCATTGTCTTGCAGCAAAACAATGCCCTTGCTCAACTTCCATGGACTGTTGGTTTGATTCTGGTGTGACATAGGCCACCCATGTTTCATCGCCCATAACAATTTAGCTTAAGAAATCATCACCGTCATTGTGGTACCGCTCAAGGAAAGTCAATACACTGTCTAAACGTTTGGTTTTGTGCACACCCGTCAACATTTTTGGTACCCAATGTGCACACAATTTTCGGTACTTCAAGTGCTCGGCCACAATGACATACGAAACACTACGAGAAACGTTAGGGAAGTCATCCCGCAAGGAGGAAATCGTAAAGCATCTGTTTTCTCTCACCTTATTGTCCACTTCCTGCACCAAACTTTCATTAATGACAGGAGGATGCCCACCCCGTTGCTCATCATGCACATTTGTGCGGCCATCTTTAAATGTTCTCACCCACTTTCTTACCATTCCATCACTCATAATGATTCCTCCGTAAACTGCACAGATCTCATGATGAATATCGATCACTTTTAGGCCTTTAGCACTAAGAAATCTTATAACAGCCCGTACTTCACAGTCAGCGGGACTCACGATTATTGGAGGCCTCTTAAAACACTCAGTACACAACGTAAACAAGGAAGAATCAGATTGTAATGGTGTCAGTGCGTAGATTAAGGTACAGACTTTCGTGTAAAAATAAAATTACTGAGATATCGTAGCACATCTTTTTTTTAATTTCAAAATGGTACTTACTTAAAAAACACGCCTCGTATGTTTATACATTTATGTTTTGTGTGTGTTCTGTTGATCATAACATTTATTATGTATATGACCTATAGAACATGTAAATAACTAACTAATAATGGAAAATTTGGAATGGAATAACAATATGAAAAGAATATATTGCTACTCACCAAACAGAGGAGGCACTGAGTGTCAGACATGCACATTGAAAACATACTGCTAGATATTATTAGCAATCGGATTAAGTCCTTCATTAGATGTAGATAGAACACACACACACACACACACACGTGTAACACACACATATATGGTCACTGTCAGCTAAGCGCCACCTTTACATGATGATTAGGAATCTAAGACACTTTGTACTGGTGGCTGTTCAGATGAACATCCGGACTGAGGCAGATCAGCAAGTGTCTTCTTGGATTTTTGGCACTGTCGTGTGGTTTTGAGTAGATAATTCTCATTTTGGATACTAATAGGAGGATTTTGTTTTTATTTGAAATTATTTTTATAAATATAAAAGTTAATAATGTCAGAAAAAAATACACAGGCATGTTGTACCTCATTGATAACATAATTTAAATTCACAAATTTTAGTTAAAGTTTGGCTCTGTTGTAAAATTGTAGTTCCGTGTTAAATACACTGGACTTGTATTTGGGAGGACAACGGTTCAATTCCGTGTCCGACCATCCTGATTTAGGTTTTCCGTGATTTCCCCAAATCGCTCCAGGCAAATGCTGGGATGGTTCCTTTGAAAGGGCATGGCCAACTTCCTTCCCCATTCTTCCCTAATCCAATAAGACTTATGACCTTACTGTCTGGTCTCCTCCCCCAAACAACCCAACTTAAATTACTAAATTCATGAGGCTGAAACTTGATATTGGTGGAAAAATTAGTGACATTCCAGAAAATCAAAACCAATGTACCAAAGCTGAATTTTAAATATATTATTGAAGTAATGTAATAAAAACAGGATTGTTCAAGGAAAAACAAGGCATTGGGCAATGTACAATATAATAAACAAACTAAAAAAATAAAATAATTGTTATATGAAACTAACTAATTGAAAACGAACTTAACAATGCTATATTTAAAGCTGAAATATAAATGTGGCAGAAGCCACATGTTTTTCACCATTTGTTTTCATGGACTACTATGTTGGAGACTGACTGGACTATAAAGGGAACTTCAAAAAGTAAGTTAAACATTTTTTTGGCAGGCCAGGTATCTTTAATTTAATGCTGCATTACACTACAAATTGACAAAAATACATGACAATGTTTTTCAACATAGTCACCAACACTCTGTGCACAACAGTCTGAACATTCTACCAGTCGTTCAATTCCTTGACAACAGGAATCCGCTCCTTGCTCATAGAGCCATTTTGGAACCGCTAAGTAAACATCTTCTTCATTGGAAAACCTCTTCCTCCCCTCTAGATGTTCTTTCAGCTTGCTGAGATGATTATAATCACATGTTGCACTACAGCTGAAAATGTTGAGCCAAGCTTATATTGTGTGCGCCATCTGGGGCGTTGTAATGTTGTGCACGAAAAAAATATTTTTGCCCATTTTTTTAAGCCTCTTGCTATTTAGCAATGATGTCCAAGTTCCATAGTACATATCAGCTGTAATAGTTGTGCCCTTTGTGATAAACTCTAAGTATACAATTCCTTCACAGTCAAAGAAAACAGCAGCCATGATCTTCCCTGCCGATGATGCAGTCCTTCCTGCCAATGATACAACTGTGCATTTCTTCTGCAGAGGTGAGGAGGTGCCTCTTCATTCCATGAACACACTCTTTGTTGCTGCTGGGAAATGATTGACCCATGTCCACCACTTGTAATAATGTGGCTTAGGAAGTCATTGCCTTCCACAGAGTAGCACTCAAGGAAATCAAGTTGTGCCATTACGCCTCGTGCCTTTGTGTCCAAGTGACAATGAACCTAGCAATATTGCAAATGACCTCAGCCAATAAAATAAGCAGTGCATTTTGAGATGTGCATCTGCTGACCTATGTCTGCGATAGTTATTCTGTGATTTCTGTGAATCAATTCCACATTAACCAGTCTGGTCTATATCAATGGCCTTTTTTTTATCAGCATCATCATCTGTGCTGTCTTTATCAAATTCAGTAAATGTCTATCTTGATCGCCATTTACATTTTTATTTTTTAAATTACAAACCTTAATGTGTTTCAGCCACAGTCACCATCAGAATATCAAATAAACAGAATAAATGAGAAGTAATTTCCAAGACTTACAGTCAGTGTGCTGTTATCTGTAAGAAATAAAGGACA
This sequence comes from Schistocerca nitens, assembly GCF_023898315.1. Taxonomy (NCBI): domain Eukaryota; kingdom Metazoa; phylum Arthropoda; class Insecta; order Orthoptera; family Acrididae; genus Schistocerca; species Schistocerca nitens. The sequence continues at coordinate 356,833,621 of NC_064618.1, read as the reverse complement.
CTATTATAGATATATGTTTACATTAAATTACATGTTATACTAATTGGACAGGGTAATCCACTCGCTGCCATTATCAATTATAGCTGGACACCTTTTTGGTATGCTTTTCATGGGATTTTCTGCATATTCTCTTGGTAATGATCTCCTTATCACCCTGATTTGACATGACAGCTGCTTCAAGGTATATATTGGCTTTTCTTTAAGCTTCATCTTAACATACGACCAAACATTCTGGATTAGATTTGCATCTGGAGACATTGCAGGCCAATTCATCCATCCCATCCCATTGTCTTGAATCCATCCCATACAGAGATAGCTGCAATGTTTCAGATCATGATCCTCTTGAAGCACCCAGTTTGCCTCGTTCGAACCAAATAGCTTCCTAATGGACCTCAGAAGGTATTTTTGATAAATATATAAATATAAATAAGTGGCACTTCAGATATTTTGCACTCATTTTAAACTGCAACTGACAAAACAAAGCAGTCAACTCACACACTGCTTATCTATACACTGTGCAAAAGCACACTAATTGCAGATTTTCGAGACCACTACCAGAGATGTCGCAGCGGATGTTACATTTAAAATTATCGCATACACTTTCTTGTGGAACTGACTGTACTACTGTAGCAGTGTGGGGGCAGGCTGGACTGAGATGGTGCTTGCCTGTTGTCCATCACGTGTGCTTTAGCTGTGGGCCACAGCAGATATGGCCACATTTGCATTGTCAACACCGGAAGTAAACACAACGGCCGTGAAATGATGATGACACTGAAGTCTGCAGTTCTTTTTTTGGCTATATGTTAACACCCTTGCTATGTCTTTCAGTAATAAAGTCATTATGTTGCATTTCTCACTATTTACAAAAAGAAAGACAGGTTTCATTTTAGCTTTACACACTTCACAGCAGAGGGAAAAGTTCCGTTACACTCTGCCTTGTACAGATTTAAGAGATATGAGTATCCTAATTTTTTTTATCAAATAATTATCCATTTCATTATTTTTATGGATTTTTTTTTAAAGAAATGACTATATAATAACCCTTTGCCAAGCAGTGTACAAAGGTGTGACTGAGGTGCACACATTAGAATTACGACTGTTTGTCTATTAACCATGAATTAACTCTGAACAGAATTTGGGGTATGAAGCGCCACCCATGAGTACAACTGAAATGTACTTCTGTGACTGTGCAACGCAACAGAGGCCACTGTGACGAATCCCACAATCATCAGTAGTGATGATGAGCTGAGGAAGCGGGTCTTCCAGAGCTGCTGTCAGATGCCACAGGTCCTGCATAGTGAGGCCTCCCAGAGTGGTTGATGTGTGGGCATTGGCTGTGATCCCAGCACAGATGTGGCATGGCACATCTGATGGGTAGCAACAGCATCAGGCATTGTGGTCCAAAGTGTAGGCTCAAGGGCAGCTGGCGATCGGTCTGCAGCCCACAACAGAAATGGCCATTGTGGAGCTGAATGGCAACTTAAGTACTCTCCTGTCAGTGGAAGAGGCGCAGTGTCATACGGACAAGTGCCCGCATGGATGCATATGGGTGCCTGCAACTGCATCACTGTTTACTGTGACCTGCACACCATGTATCCCCGGATGCTGTGCCAGCTGCAGGAGGCTTGACAGTATACAGCTTATCAAATCTTTATGTTGGCAAACAGCTTGCAAGGGTCACGTCTAGCCCACAAAGCATATTCACAAGTGTGGTGGCTGAATATGCAGAGGCCCAGCCCTTCATATACTACAGACTGTTTGCTTAATACATAGACGCTAATTTAAATTTCAATGTGTCAAGTCCAAGTCAGTAATTTTTTAGATTATTTTTTTATAGAATGACTAAGATTAATTTGTAGATATCATTGTGAGTTTTAACATGGCAAGTCCAATTGAATTTAATGCCACCTAAAGGCCTGCATATGTAAAATGACAACATACAGTGTATCAAGATTTTAAATGTGGTGTGCCTTCATTTTATTCTACGGATGTGTTATTGTAATTACTTCTCACTTGTTCTCTTTACCTGTCCAGTTCTGATTATGGTTGAGGCTGAAAAGTGCTAAGATCTACATTTTTCAAACTAAGCATATAAATAATCATGACAGACAACTTTATTGATAAATATCAAGAGCTCATACAATGATTTTATGTCATTATAGACACTTGGTCAAATTGCTGACACCATTTCACAATGGCTGCACATGATACTGCGTTAGGTTCATATACCACCACAATCTCCCAGTGCTTCTGCATGCAATTTTGTCCACAAGGACTGTACTGTCCCCCATATGTAAACTTCGAAGTATGTTCCCAGCTGCCATGCCATTTCACTTGCACACTGTGAGGCCCTGTTATCCATATAACAGCAAAACTGTCTCTGAAGATAACCCAGAACACATACTCTCTTCTGACAATGTGCCAATATTGTTGTGCAGTTGTCTTAGTTTGGAATGATGTGTGTGACATTTTCCAAAGTCCCTATATATATTTTCACTTTCTGGAAAAAAAAACTACAACACTTAATGCAATGTTACTTCAAGAAAGAACCTTCACCAACACATCCTATTTTAAGCATCATGGCCTTTCTTTAACATTTAAGGATTCCATCACTAGCAAGCAGTGATTGTATTTATCAGCTCAATAATTTAAGGAACATGATCAACTTTCAGTATATTTTCATGGGGTAGTAATCTTAAATGCTGTACTTTGACATTTTATACCATAGCAAACTGGTACTATTCATGTGTTTAGAATTTCACAGATGAATAACGTCTCATGCCCACCTTCATTTCCAAGAATGTAATAGCTATGTTGTGCCAGAATTCTGTTTTTGTCAACAGTGTCACTATCAACTTAAACACAGAAATGGTCCTTTTCTTTGAAAGTTCATTGTCCTTAATAATCTTTTATTCAGTTATAAACAATTTCCTACAGCTATACATGTTCTCATACACTTTTTCACCATCATTTTCAACTGAAACCACATTATCCTGAACAATCACTGTTAGCTGTATTCCATATTATCCATTCACTTAACAACAGTTAGGAATACTGCATTGTGGTAGACAGAAAATGCACTTACCTGGTTAGTCTAGCTTTGTAACACTTCCCTCATTAGTCTATTTTGTAACGGACAACATTTAGAACAATTAATCATCCAGCTGAGAGAACACACACACACAAAGAAAATGGGTGACTAAATTATCTTATTACATTCTTTTGAAAGTGGTTGACTAAATTATCTTACTACATTCTTTTGTTGCCTATCAACTGCTTTTTCCCATCTACTCTTGTATCTCCCATTGCACTGTTTACAAAGTGCTGTCTTCATACAACAGGAACAGTTTTCTATCAGTCTTTATTTCTGCTGAACATTCTGTATTACTGTGCAACACCACTTAAAGATCACTACTGTCAATGTTTTTAAATGATGTAGTCTATTTTACCACACAAGCCTTAAACTACCAGTTAACTCCTGACATACGTTGTTGCCTACAGCTTATGGTTTACCAAAAGAAGAGGAAAAATTTGTAAAATAAATTATGTATCCTTACCTCTCTTTGAAGTTCTGGATGGGACCTTATCTAGGATACTTTCTGCTTGGTGCATGAATTCAGCAAAGAGTTCTCCTCGACCAAGCAAAAAGAAGTCCTTTATTAACTTCAGTTGTAAAAAAAGTTTCATATCTTCTACAGCCAGCTCCCAAAGATGCTACAAAAACAGTTATTGTTTTTACTGCTATTACAATAATCGGAAGATATAAGTGTTATGTTATATTTGTCAGTTTAGTGCAACATGTTCTTGTGAGAAATATCATTTTATTTAAGATCATTGTAATAGGCAAAATAAATTTTATTTGTGTGACTAAGATACAAGGAATAATATAATTAATTTGTTTAATCTCTGGTAATAGCTTTAACTTCCCTTTGTTGCAGCACAGGGTATTTAATTTTAATGAAAGACTTCATGAAACATTTTCAGATATGGCCTTTTATTTTAACTGACAATTGGTGCACTATTTATGTAAGTACAGTAGCAGTGTCTGGAACCTTCCAGAGGAGCGACCAAATCGGCGTATGTGCAGGAAGACTATTTGGACAAATCCACTCTGGGACCATATGACATTAGGTGGCACAGTGCGAGACTGTCAAAAAAAGTGCAGAAATGACAATACGTCTGCTGAGTTCTCTAGCATTTTTGAAACACTGTTGGTACAAGGAGGTACTTCCTAACTTTGGGACAGTTAAGCACTCTATTCAAAGTACTACAGTGGACATAATTTTAAAGAAGACTAGCCATGCCATAGTAATGTACAGGATATGACAGGTGAAGTATGAACTTTATCTTAATATCGAAAGCCTAGTTGAATGTCACCTATTTCTCTCAGCAGTATTGTTGTCATTCGATTGAGAATGGGTAGACATAGCAACAGTAGTGCAGCAGCATACTAGTTTGTGCAACCAGAAACTTAAGCAGTGTAGCAAGTCTGAGCACTTAAATCATAGACAAGTAGACATGGAGACATGAAGTCCAAGAGGGCCTATAGGACAGTGGTTAACCTATCCAGCCAAAAACTGGACAACAGCTCTGTTGCATGGCTGAACAAAAGCCTTCGTTTTTCTCTAGCCCCATGACATATAATGAAACCAGCCATTGCTAGCAGAATATGCAGTGCATTAGACATCTCTCACACAAAGCAGTGAAGGATGTAATGCTAACTATTAGCTGCACCTTAACAAAAGTCATCAAAATCTAATATCACCCTAGAAGAATGATGGGAGCTTATTTGTATTACTTGAGAACAAGGAAAAGAAAACAAAAATAGGTTGTAACAATCACCACCTACATTACACTGGATCTTTTGGCCAGTTTGCACCTGGGACTGTAAAGTTGTTTCACCGTGTTCTAACTACAGTGCACTTCCTGTACTGTGATCAATGTTATGAGAAAACAGAAATGGGAAAGAACAAGCACTGAACTCTGATCTTATGCCCATCTTATTCCTGTGGTACACAGACAATACTTTCTTGATATGACCTCATAGTAAAAGTGTACTGCTACATTTTGTCAATGACGTAAATAATGTCCATCCCTGCATTGAAACAAGATACCGGCCCACACTGATCAGTGCAAACAGTTTTCACCATCCTGTGAACAAGAAAGCACTTTTGAACAGATTGTGACACAGAACAATGATGATTTCTAACAACCAACACCTACAGTATGAGCTGCAGCATTTGATACTCCAAGTGGACATTAAAATAGATGCTTCCTCAAGTTGTGTAATTGGAGAAGGGAAAAAATCCCAGATTACCTGGTTGAAAAGAAAACGCTTTTTCCTGGGTGAAAACACATTTTTTCCTGGGTGAAAATACACTGCATCCCAGGTGAAGGTACGTTTTTTTCTGTGTTAAGTGAAATATACTTTTCCCTCAGAGCTGTAAAGCTTATTAAACCTTTGAACAGTAAAGGTTTTATACACCGGCATAGAACTTCTCAGCACTTTAGGAAATGAAAACCAGCATAAAACAATGTATTTTGGAAAGATTTTTGATGCATGTTAACATGTACACTGCATATTTTCATATTACGAAAGCATAAATACAAATTCCACCAAATACAGCGCGATAGCTTCCAAAGCACTGAGATCAAGATTGGGATGCTCAATGTGCTTTTGTCAATCATAGCTCATGTCACGTGATCTTGCTGCTCAATGACAGCAATTATTCAGAGCTAGGACATGTGATGTAGTCATCCAATACCAACATCACTGTTAGGCAGTGTGAACACACAAACAGGAAAAGTTAATGGTTTAAATTAAACAATGGAAAATCCAGGATGGAATAATGACAATATTATGAAAAGCTTAGATTGCACTCACTATATAGTGGAGATGTTGATTCCCAGACAGGCACAACAAAGAGACTAGATGATGCGTAAGCTTTCAGCCATGAGGCCTTCTTCTGAAACAGACAACATATACACACATTCACACAAAAAACACAGAGTGCGCGCGCACGTACGCGCACGCGCACACACACACACACACACACACACACACACACACACACACACACACACACAGCCATTGTTTCTGGTTGCCTGGGCCAGACTGGGCTCTTTTTTATTTTTTATTTATTTATTTGTTGTGGCCATCTAGGACGATTTTAAGTCTTGTTGCACTTAGCACTGAGCCTGGTTTTTTTCTGAGCACAGATTTCCCTCATTCGTTGTAAGTGGATCTGCTTGCGCTCTTCTGTCCAAAGGACACCATCTCTTCTTTTCAATTGCTTGTCTTGGGTTATTCTGTTTGTCCCTATCTTCTTTCGGAAAAGAACTCTGTCAAAAGCATCTTCGGGTTTGATATGTAGCATCTGGAGGCCTTCTTTGGTGTTTTTAAACTATGGCATTGTAGTTTTTGGTTTTGAATCAAAAAATATATTTTTGATTAACCTATTTCCATCCACTTGTTTGAGTTGACCATAAAATCATGCCCACCTTTTACCGATTGTGTCTGTATTGTTTTCTAGTTTACTGTAAACTTCCTTTTTGGACCTGTTTTGATGGATGTCATTCTTGTACTTGGATCCTAGGATTCTTCTACTGATTTTGTGTTCATTTTCCTCCAGTTCTTCGAGGAGTCTTTCATCAGCATTTAGGGATAAGGTTTCGGCTGCATACAAAGCTACTGGCTTCAAAGCTGTTTCATAGTGATGTATCTTAGTGTTCTAGGAATGGCATTTTTTGTTGTAGATTGGCGGGATGTTTGGTAACTGTTTCTAGTTTGCTTATCCGTTTCCTAAGCACTTCCCTGTCTAGTCCATTTTTCTTGATGATCTCACCCACGTACTTGAATTTGTCTACCTGGGCAATGAAACCATATTTTGTAAGGAGCTTTGGTGGGGCGTCTTTAATGTTAGTCAGGACTTCTGTTTTCTCAAATGATATTTGTTCAGCGATTTCTTTTAACAGTTTGATTTGAGCTCTAGTGGTGTCTACATCATTTGACAGAATGGCTATGTCATCAGCAAAAGCCAAGCCGTCTACCTTGATCCCCTTTGATCTGGTTCCAATTTGCAACAGGGTGTAGTTGGTTTCCATTAACCTTTTTCACCAGGTTCTGATGATCTTTTCAAGGATGCAGCTGAAAAGCATTGGAGACAGGCCATCACCTTGCCTGATGCCTGTTCTGACATCAAAGGAATCTGAGAGACGCAAGGAATTTTATTTTGGATTTTGTGTCTTTTAGGGTAGCTCTAATTAATACCTGCAGTTTAAGGTCAACCACGAACTCATTTAGTATGTTCAGCAGGACCTCCTGGTCTATGGAGTTGTATGCCTTCTTTAAGTCCACAAAGACTGACACACAGTGTTTGGACCTTAGATGATTTTATATATATGACATGACCCAGTCTGGCCCAGGCAGCCAGAGACAATGGTCTGTGTGTGTGTGTGTGTGTGTGTGTGTGTGTGTGTGTGTGTGTGTGTGTGTGTCTAGTTCAGAAGAAGGCATCATGGCTGAAAGTTTAAGCATTTAGTAGTCTCTTTGTTGTGCCTGTTTGTGACTCAACAGCTCCACTATATAGTATAGTATATTCACAAGAAAAGCCAAGCTTTCACATATAATATTGGTCACCAAAAATATTTATGCTGGCACCCCTCCCCCCTGTCCCCATCCCCCTCCCTCAGAGTGCACGTTTAGGCAGGACCCTAAGAGCACAGCTTAAACTGTAGCAGCTGAATATTTCTGACAAGCACCATTATAAATTTCACTGCTTTGCATAAAATATTTTGTGGGTTACCTGGCTGAATACATGTTCTTTCAAGCACTTTGACTTTTCCATAGAAAAGCCAGCAACATATGCAATTGGTCAAAAACTCACCTCACATTTTTATGGGCAATTATACTTTTTGCCATCATTATTGCATAATTTGTAATCTATGAAAGAACTGAAATAAATCTGAAAAACTAATCTTGAACCAGTGTCTTTTTTAGCCTGTTTATCCTCTAAGATATATCAAACACAAACGGCATACAAAATTTTAAATAATGGCATTAATGGCTGGTCTTCTGGGCTCAAAATTTTTTTAAGTGGCTCGTTCTCAAAGTGTTAAAGTTACAAATGACAGACAAATGCACCATGATTTAAGAAATTCGTCGCATATTCTCACACATAACATAATTCATGTTGCATAAAAGGATATTTACTTGGAAAGTGACACTTCTCAAACCACCATTTGCAATATTTTCCCGCGACCTGTTAGAAATGTCAACAGTTGTGAAATCACACTCATCAAAAGGTAGGTTTTGTTATGAAGTATTGCATAGACTTCATCCTAAAGCCACACATTTTGCTGCCGGCAGATGCCTGCAGCACTGTGTTTTGTTGTAAATGGCACATTCTGTTTGGTACTAATGTTTTATTTTGGCGTTTTTCTCTTGTTTATGTTTTACTGCTGCAGTATTATTATGCAGCAGAGAGCTAAAGTAACATTCTTTGTTAGACTATCAGTTCTTACAATCAAAATACAGAAATTTCACTGAAAACTAAAACAATGAAAAATTCCCATAATTCAATGAAAATGCTAGGTTCTTCTCAAATGAAAAAATTCCTGCATTTTTCCTGAATATACTGGTTGTCTCAGGGCGTATGCACCCTGTTAACCCTTGTAGGGAGGCAAGAGCAGCAGTTTCAGATGGGCACCAGTTCCTCACACCACTTGACATCACTTGATCCATGAGTCACTTCAAATCTCTCCTAGTCCCAAATGCTGCTCTCACACTTGTATATAAGCAGAATATATTTCCAGTCCCATCAATCACTAGTTTTTACTCCTGATGACAATGGCAGAGACAGCTGTTAAAGCTCTAGAATTTTTTCAAAATTATGTGGCTTAAAAGAAAAAAATTTTATTCAGCATTATATTCTCAAAACCTATTCTCTATGCGCACAATTACTGTAATTTGATACATTATACAGAAAATTTATTTTCAAATGAACCTGCAAAATCCATTTAAAATATTGGGAAACTGTCTGGCCAAGCATAAAAATGCTTCATGAAGAGTCATAACTGAGTGTCTAAACCTAATGAAACCAGTACTAACATGTAATTCACTTAAATTCATAGGTAAAAGATGTACACAGCCAACGATATACCTATGGAAATGAGCCCATACAGTCTTCTTATTTTACCAAATATTTTGACGTGGTGTCATTCTGATCGGAGGAAATGAAAGTAAGACCAGTCTGCATTATAATTTGTTCACTGTAAATAACAACTACATTAAATATGGAATACAAGGTGCTTAAAAAAACCCGACAAGTGACCTGAAGTTGAAAATTATTAAACTGATAGAAGCCCACAAATAACAGCAACAAATTCCAAAGCGCATAACAGTTTGTATCACCCACAGCTACACAAACTTGCTGCTTTAAGATAGATATTATAATCAGATAAATACTCTCCTTATAAAAAAAAAAAAAAAAAGCTCCGTCTTTAGGCCACAAGTGGCCCTTCCGGGACCGTCCGGCCGCCGTGTCATCTTCCGAGGAGGATGCGGATAAGGAGGGGCGTGTGGTCAGCACACCGCACTCCCGACCGTTAGGACGGTATTCTTTGACCGAAGCCGCTACTAATCGGTCGAGTAGCTCCTCAATTGGCATCACGAGGCTGAGTGCACCCCGAAAAATGGCAACAGCACGTGGCGGCGGGATGGTGACCCATCCAAGCGCCGGCCACGCCCGACAGCGCTTAACTTCGGTGATCTCACGGGAACCGGTGTAGCCACTGCGGCAAGGCCGTTGCCTCTCTCCTTATACAAGGTGTCAACAAAAAGTATTCCATATTTCGAGAGGTGATAGTATGGACCAAAACAAGGAAGGAAACATCCAGTAAACATGAGCACTAAACTGCATGCCTTAAGAGCTATGAGCATTTGTTCATCTTCATTACGTAAAGCACTTCTACTACATGCTCTTTGTTAATACGAACAACCTACAGAATGCAATAAACAAATGAAGATACATTCTTCTGTTGTTGTCGTCCACGGATACAGCATGCAGAAAACATCCAGTAGTGTTGTTATTGTAAACCATATTCATAGTTCCGGATAAGTGCAGCACATACATTAGTTCTAATGGAACCAGCTTGTTCTCTGATAAGTTTGTGAAATGCTATTACATTGTGATTTTATCTTTGTGCTTACCAGTATAATGGAAGCCTATTATTACACATGGGAAATGGCAGACATGACCTTATGTTATGGTTTCGCAAATGGAAGCAACCATCAACCCCATGTCCTGTATGCTGAAAAATAACCAGAACACAGGATACAAACTGCACCCTTATTCAACTATCTTTTCCCATGACTAACACACTCTTGCTCTATGTCTCCATCAACAGAGTATTGTGGCAGACCTCACAACATTCATACTCCTGTTGTGGAGGAGCAAGTATTTCAATGAATGGAAGAAGATCCTGGAACTAGTGTTAAGTGGCAGAATTTCAGCACTATTGGGCCAATCCTACGTAAACAATTGTTATACTCATATAACATAGGGTGTGTCCAAGGTCCTCAGCTATACGATAAGTCTGCTGCAAGCAGTTCTGTCAATGGCTGTTACAGAGATATGATGTAGATCCACTTTTCAGAATGGAGACTGTTCACAGATGAGACTGGTTTCATGTAAGATCAAATTCTCAATTTTCATAACAAACATGTGTGAACTGATATGCGAAAGCCACATGCAGTTTAAGAAGCAAGGCATCAGCACCAATTTTTGGTTAATGTATTGACAGTAATTATTGGCAAGAGGCTAAAAGGAACTTACATACTACCAAACAGGTTGGCTGGTCAAAGGTATCTCCAGTGTCTTCAAAAGAACGTCCCTGTCCTGCTAGAGAAAGTACCCTTTCAACAGTGGGTGGAGATAGGGTTCACGTATGATATAGTACCAACCCATTTTCTCTGAGATTGTTTCCTTGTTTGTTTACTGCACTCTGTAAGTTGTTCATGTAACAAAGAGCTCGCAGCAGAAGAGATGTGTTTCACAGTAGCAAAGATGAATGAAGGCTTATAGCTCTTAGTTTTAGAGTCTATCTTTACTGGTTTTTCTTTCTTGTTTTTGTCCAACACTCCATGGGGCCCTCCCTACTCCTAATCCTAGTGAATTAACTCTGTTTAACCACTTTAGCAGTAACATGAGTACAAAGATGCATGTTCACACTGCTTTTACATACAGAACAAAAATGTGGTAACTCATCACAAGCATTTTAATAACCTGTATATTCAGCAGATAAAAATAAATAAATAAAAGCACTAGTCAGACTGCTCTACCGGATTGTACAATATGGAAAACTGATGACTTCCACCACAACCTCTATCACAGAAACATACTTCAGAATAGACAAAGACAGTCATGCCTACTGGAAATCCCACACCTCCGTGACACCACAGCACAGATTTTGCACAAACTATCACAAAACACAAAATCTTAAGCAGTACCATATCAAACATAAGGTTTTGCAACGAGATTTGATGAACATGCAGCAGCTTTCGACATAAAGCAGAAGAAACTTATTTCAGCCCCTATGTAGGATATATGCACTATTCAAACCCCCTTGTTTCAGTGCCACATTCCACGAAGGTTCTCTGGTAGCGTTTGATTTCTTCTACTGGTGATCATATTAACAGTAAGAGACTGATTTACACACACACACACACACACACACACACACACACACACACACACACAACTTTTTTTTGACAATTTTGGCTTCTAGGTCAACACTCCATGGGGCCCTCCCTCCTCCTAATCCTAGTGAATTAACTCTGTTTAACCACTTTAGCAGTAACATGAGTACAAAGATGCATGTTCACACTGCTTTTACATACAGAACAAAAATGTGGTAACTCATCACAAGCATAAGTATCAAATTCATTCTTTGCATCTTCCAAGTGAATTACTTTTGGTACAAACACATCACGAGTAACCTAAAAGGAACAGCACTAACCTCGGTAACACAAAGCCGAATTTCCTCAATCGTATTTTCAAACTGTGAGACATTGAAGGTATCCATCGCCTGCAGTTCTTTCAACTTCAAACAAAACTCATTTTCCCTGTCACCCCAAATGGTGGCAACACTCTTGTGTTTCTTAACTGCAAAGATAATTATTAGCATACAAAATGCTAAATTATGAGACAATGTAACTATGGTACCGAAACTACAAAACATTACCTCTCTTTTCTCGAGGATCACTTCTGAACATAAGAATTGTTTGTCCAATGAACAAAATTTTGTATGCAGATGATATTGAGATATACGGAGGCACAACACTGAAGTCAATAAAATAGTCATTATATGTGGGATAATTAACCAGACTCTCATTCCTCTGTAAATAAGTAATACATTAAAGTCAGAACTGTTAGAAATCATTACAGAATTAATAAAAAAATTATAGATCTCAGTTGCTGGACAACACAATAGAAACACATTGCCAATGTTACAGTAACCACTTCTGTATTATTACCAAGAAAACAATAACTATTCTTAACATTTCATTAGTGTTATGTATAATGTAGAAAGTAAAATGTAATCTGATATATAATGTTCTTTCAATACACAAATATCTCAAGTGTTATAAAATGAAACTTCAATAAAATTTTTAAAAGTATACTGTGACAGTACTGGAAATTTCAGAGTGGTATAATGGACAAAAATTAGGAAAGGCAATGACCACCTGCATTTGACTGATGTATGGCACATGGACACCCATAACAACATAGAAATTTCACTAGCCTCTGAAAGAGTTAGCACACTGTCAGACACTATCAGCCACACTCAGACATGCACCCAAAAATGTAGTCCTCAGGATAGAGAAGTACTGGGTGGCAGGACAGGAGGTGGCAGTGGCTCTCAGCAGGATTAAATAGAGTAACAATCACAAAACTGAGAAAGTGGGAGAGGGAGAGGGGGAGAGAGAGGGAAGGAGGGAGAGAGAGAGAGAGAGAGAGAGAGAGAGAATGTACAGGAGAAAGTGAAGAAAAACTTTTAAACAGAGCATGAATGGGGTAAAAACTGACAGGACAGAAAACGGCGAGGAAAATTGACTCAGAAATTGTACCAAAGGATGGAGAATAGTAGAAAGGTAGGTTTTGGGTTGTGGGAATGGAGGACGTGCTGAAGGAACTGTTACCAGTTAGAGGTACTTTGATAGGAGTGCAGGAGTGGGCAGCAGAATTCAAATGACACTTGTGTTGAAGCAGTTGCAGTTACTGAAGTTAAAGATGGTGTGGTGTGCAACAAGTTCAGCATGCAGATTGTTGAGTTTAAATGTAACCCCAGTTTGGCAGTGGCAATTTTTGCGAAGAAGCAACTGCTTAGTTGCTGTACAGTAGTTACAGTACAATTGGTAGATACCACACACGCAAGAGCTTTCACAATGGCTCTTTCTTTGGTCAGATAGAAAATGCCCATGAACAGTTGCAAAAAGAAATTGCAGTTGTTGAACAGAACAAGTTCTGCACCTTAATCATCCACAGGGGAATTATCATTGGGGTGGCATAAGGCTACAATATTTCATGGGTTGCATAGGCGATAGAATAACAGGACTTTTAAGAGAAAGGAGGGGGGGGGGGGGGGGGAAGGGGGGGAGACAGCTTTGAGTATCATATTCCTTATTTCAGTTGGCAGTAGTAAAATCCATGTGAAGGATATGGTTGAGTTCTTCAAAGACTGGATGATAACGGGAGTACTAGTTGTTTTCTTGCTCACAATGGCAACAAGTTTGTTGTCCTCATGGTAATAAATGTCAGAAGAAACCAGTTTCTAAGATAGTCTGATAGAATTTTGTCTGTCTGGAAAGACAAATTTGGGTAACTCTTACTTTTCATTGTAAAACACATACCCATGGGTACTGAGGTTATATGCATTTGACAAAGAGATGAAAGGGAGTAATGGATTGTTTCCTGCAAAGTGGTACTCTCAATTTGCAGTAACAAATAATTTTTGTCTATCCATACTTAATTCCTATCTATAAGACATAACTGATTCTTATGTTTGTTTGTGTTTCAACTTCTGCCATTAGTGGTAACAATAACACACACACACACACACACACACACACACACACACACACACAAGATTAAAAATTGAAAAAAAAGAGGAAAGAATAATTTGCTCAATGTTTTAGGGAAAAGCGAGCAAAATTAGTTTCTGAGGTGATAACTAATAATAGAACGTAACTATTACATATATTTTTGTAACATTATCCATTTAGAAGCATAGAAAAAATGTGTGTCCAGCTAAAAACCAAGAATCTCTGAATACTTATTGAATTTGAACAGAGGTACAAACCTTTTTTAAAGAGCTATTTAACAGTTTCTTATTAAAGCAGGAACTACAGTTTTTAAAAGTGTTGTCCTTATATCCATAATAGTGGCAGAACTACAAAGATTTCAAATAGTTTCTCTCCTTGATGCAGAAAATATTTTCGAGGCTCAGTTAATTTAGATCTTCATGGACAAAAAAGGCTAAATCAATCAAACAACAAAATCATATGAAAAAGACTTGGAAACATGTGAGCTTTAAGAGCTAGTGGCTCATTCTCCTTGCAGAAGGGTCAAAGGGAGGCTTTCCTTCTCATCCTGTCCAGTAACCTTTTTCTTTCTCTTCAACCCTCCTGCCAGAAGGAGGAGCCACTGGCTCTGAAAGCTCACGTGTTTTCACATCTTTTGTGTCTTTTCTCTTGCTGCCACTTCATGAGTAGATTTTTTAATATATCTGTAATATGTGACATACCGACACAAAGGTTTCAGTTCCCAGTGAGGACTGTGATGGAGCAGTATCTTCTTTCTTTTGTTGCTTTATGAGAAATTCATCACCACATTCTAGAACACCGCACAATAACCAGCTGGATAGTTGCTTGAAGAATACTTTGTGACAGTTATGTAGGATGCTGAAAGGAAGTCCGTAAAAATAAGCTCACAAATGAGTTCTCATTGGTAAGAAAATAATGAAAGACTTTTAAACAAATTTCTGACAGTGTTCACAACCACATCAAGGAAAATTGTATGGCATGAACTTATCTATAATCAGTGACTTGTGCATATATGAGGGTGAATGAGATGTGCTGTAACAAGAGAGAGAGTAGCCAATACAACAATTTCATTATTTCTGTCTGTCATATGCATTGTGAAATGTGAACAGAACAATTAGCAATGGTTTTTTGTTTACCACACTTTTGCTCATAATTTTATTAGACAGAGAACACGTATGATCATGCACGTTTTTGTGCCAACTTTTCAAGTGAAATTACAAACAGAACAACACCCCTAAGTGGAACATACCACACCATCAGTGCTAAATGCTTTAAGAACAAATATAAAGCAAGTTGTATAGGACTAAGATAACAGACAGATAGACAGACAGAGAGAGCAAACTGGCACTGTAACCTACTCTCTGCCTTTTTCTATGCAGACTGTACCACACATTTGTCTTCATTAATGCACCACTAGTGGCACAGCATAATTTTTGAAGTACTACCAAGATGTTATAACAACACACGAAGTGTGACATCAAATTGTACGCATAGATATACAGTGAAAATAATGGACCAGAAAAAAATAGAGGACAAGATGCAGTAAATATAGAATGAGCATTAACATGGCACAGCCCAACACATTTTAGAGAGAAACTAACACATTGCTGTTTTCAACTCTAGCACCAAACTGAGTGCAATTTTGACTTCCTTCAGAAATTTTTAATTAATCCAATCAGTAAGTGCACAAAATATGCATGTAGACTGCATGGAACATGTGAGAATTTTTCACTTCAGGACTTTGTTAGGAATAGTTAGGAGGCAAACATACTAAAAGACGGAAAGGTCCTATTTTTCATTTTACATTTATATCTCAGAAATGGTGCACTTTAGAAAAAAAAATTCAGAATAAAAATGAAACACACTTGAATTTACTGTCTAATTGTCTCTATACGTATCTGTCAAATTCCCAACATTTTTAGAGATATGCATTATTGAGGAGCAATGATTTTTGAAAAATATCATTTTTACCTCAATACCAGAGAAGGAAAGTTGCTATTCATCATATAGCGGAGATGCTGAGTCGCGATAGGCACAATAAAAAGATTCACACAGTCATAGCTTTCGGCCATTAAGGCCTTTGTCAGCAGTACACACACACACACACACACACACACACACACACACAAACACACACTATATCACACTCACTCACTCGCTCACTCACTCGCGCAAACGCAACTTGCACATACGTCTGCAGTCTCAGAGAGCTGAAACTACACAGCAAACAGCAGCACCAGTGCATGATGGGAGTGGCGACTGGGTGGGGGTAAGGAGGAGGCTGGGATGGGGAGGGGGAGGGATAGTATGGTGAGAGTGGCAGACAGTGAAGTGTTGCAGTTTAGATGGAGGGCTGGAGAGAAGGTGCAGAGGGGGGAGGGAATAAGTAGCAGAAAGGAGAGAAATAAAAATAAAAATAAATTAAAAGACTGGGTCTGGGTGTGGCGGTGAAATGGCGGCTGTGTAGTGCTGGAATGGGAACAGGGAGGGGGCTGGATGGGGGAGGACAGTGACTAACAAAGGTTGAGGCCAGGAGGGTTACGGGAACGGAGGATGTATTGCAGGGAAAGTTCCCACCTGCGCAGTTCAGAAAAGCTGGTGTTGGGGGAAGGATCCACACAGCACAGGCTGTGAAGCAGTGATTGAGATGAGGGGTATCATGTTTGGCAGCGCGTTCAGCAACAGGGTGGTCCACTTATTTTTTGGCCAGTTTTGTCAGTGGCCGTTCACACGGACAGAAAGCTTGTTTGTTGTCATGCCTACAGAGAATGCAGCACAGTGGTTGCAGCTTACCTTGTAAATCACATGACTGGTTTCACAGGTGGCCCTGCCTTTGATGGGATAGATGATGATAGTGACCGGAGTGGAGTAGGTGGTGGTAGGAAGATGTATGGGACAGGTCTTGCATCTAGGTCTATTACCGGTGTATGAGCCATGAGGTAAGGGAATGGGAACAGGGGTTGTGTATGGATGGATGAGTATATTGTGTAGGTTCGGTGGACGGCGGAATACCATGGCAGAAGGAGTGGGAAGGACAGTGGGTAGGACATTTCTCATTTCAGGCCATGGCGAGAGGTAATCGAAACCCTGGCAGAGAATGTAATTCAGTTGCTCTAGTCCCGGATGGTACTGAGTTATCAAGGTGAATGCTCCTCTGTGACCGGACTGTGGGACTTTGGGAGGTGGTGGGAGACTGGAAAGACAAAGCACAGGAGATTTGTTTTTGTACAAGGATCGGAGAATAATTACGGCCAGTGAAGGCTTCAGGGACCACGGGTGGCTAGGCTGTATGCACAGGACTGCTTGGTATGGAATGGGTGGCAGCGGTCGAACGGAGGTATTGCTGGTGGTTAGTAGGTTTGATATGGATGGAAGTACTGATGCAGCCATCTCTGAGGTGGAAGTCAACATCTAGGAAGGTGGCTTGTTGGGTTGAGTAGGACCAGGTGAAGCAAATGGTGGAGAAGTTGTTGAGATTCTGGAGGAATGTGAATAAGGTGCCCTTACATTCAATCCAAATAGCAAAGATGTCTTCAATGAATCTGAACCAGGTGAGGGGGTTAGGATTCTGGGTTTTTAGGAAGGATTCCCCTAGATGGCCCATGAATAGGTTGGCATAGGATGGTGCCATGAAGAGGGGGGGGGGGGGGGGGGGGTGCCCATAGCCGTACTGCAGATTTGTTTGTAGGTAATGCCTTCAAAGGAGAAGTAATTGTGGGAGAGGATATAGTTGGTCATGGAGACTAGGAAGGAGGTTGTTGGTTTGGAATCCATAGGGCGTCTGGAAAAGTAGTGTTCGATAGCAGTAAGGACATGTGCATTAGGAATGTTAGTATACAGGGAGGTGGCATCAATAGTGACGAGCAGGGCACCGTGTGTTAAAGGGAAAGGAACTGTGGAGAGTCGGTTGAGGAAATGGTTGGTATCTTTTATATAGGAGGATAGATTCCGGGTAATAGGTTGAAGGTGTTGGTCTACGAGAGCAGAGATTCTCGCAGTGGGGGCACAGTAAGCAGCCACAATGAGGCCTCCTGGGTGGTTAGGTTAATGGACTTTAGGAAGCATGTATAAGGTGGGAGTGTGGGGAGTGGTAGGGGTAAGTAGGGAGATGGACTCTGGCGAGAAGTTCTGCAGGGTGTATACATGGACAAGGAAAAAAAATTCCCGCATTTTCCCCGGATTTCCCAGTTGAAAATACACTTTCTCCTGGGTGAAAATACCCTTTTTCGGTGTTAAGTGACAGTATACTTTTCCTCGGCGCTGTAAAACTTATCAAACCTTAGAATGTTTATGGTTTTCTACACAGACGTAGAATTTGCCAGCACTTTAGACACGTGATCTCGCCAGCTGAAGACCGCATATGACATGTGACGTAGTCAACCAAACAGCAAGATCACTCTTCAGTAGCGCGAACACACAAAAAGGAAAAGTTAATGGTTTAAATTAATATACATAGTGTTGAAAGCATTCACAAATAATATTGGTCTCTAAGATTAATAAGCTGCAAGAGAAGCTAAGCTTCCACATATAATGCTGACCTTTTTGCGCATGTTACACTTTAAGATACATCACACAAATGTGCCAGTAAAATTTTTAATAACGACGTAAATGTCTGATCTTCTGGGCTCCAAATTCTTCTAGATGGTCGTCCCCAAAGAGTTGATTTTTAAATGAGAGTCAAACACTCTGTGATTTAAGAAATTCATCGTACATAGTTCATCTTGCGTAAAAGGAAATTTACTTTGAAAGTAACACTTTTCAAACCACCATTCGCAATATTTTCCCGTGACTTGTTAGAAATTGGTTCGTTTCAGCAGTTGCCAGAGAGCGCCAGATAACAGGCGTCAATGTGCCTGCGCAGCTACAATGACATAGGAAGCCCGTAAGTGTAAAACATTAAAAGATCTTGCATTATATCATAAAAGAAACAAGACAAAAGAGGATACTTCAAGAGTGTCGGAACTCCGTGAACCATACTAAAATGCATAATTTGGCTTAAAGTGCACAATCTTATGTCCAGATTCGGATGTAAATTTTTCTTTAGTACCAGTACTGTATTATCTCATGTTTAGTTCTTTATGGCATAATGCCATATGAGCTAGAAGATGGAAAACGTGCACTTGAAATGCAGTGAACAGTTGAAACTAGCCAACAGTGTGAAATTAAACACTTCATTTCAAATAAACTGACTGCCTCAGCGCAAAAGATTAATAAAAGCCAAATCTCTTTAGCAAACCGGTGGATCTACGATATTTCCGAACCGGAGCAATTTAGATAGTGGCGCCCAGCCATACATCTGTAGCCAGAAGTGGGAGAAGGTACTACCCACACGCGACTTAACTGCGGATGCGCAAGAGCCCACCTGCAACTGCTCAAATAAATCTAATGTAAACAGCTGTCACGTCCCGCTCATCGGAGGCAATTTGTTGTTAGGAAGCACTGCATATTCTTCCTAAAGCCTTTGACACACTTTCGTTGGCAGACGCTTGTATGAGAACTGTGTTTTGTTGTTGTATACGGCGCATTTCCTTTGCAACTGAAGTTTTATTTTCGTGGTTTTTTTTTCCTCTTGTTCATGTTTTGTTGCTGCAGTATTTTTCTGCAGAAGTGGGATACAGTAATATCCTTCATTAGAATATTGGTCCTTACCAGTCAAAATCACAAAAATTTAACTGGTAACTAAAAACACAGGAATTCTAAAGAATTCCTGGGTTTTTCCCAGTTTTCTCCCGGACGAAAAAATTCCCGGGTTTTTCCCGGATGTCCCGGGTCGTATACACCCTGTTCTGGGATGGGCCTAAGGATTTGAGTAGTGCCTGGAGATCCTGCTGGGCTACTGGAATGGGATCATTGTAGCATGGTTTGTAGGTGGAAGTATCTCACAGCTGTTGGAGTCCTTCTGCCACGTAATCCTTGCAGTTCAAAACAACGGTGGTGGAGCCTTTGTCTGGAGGTAGGATTATAAGATCGGGATCAGGTTTTAGATGGTGGACTGCAGTTCTTTCTGCAGATGTAAGGTTAGTATGCATGTTGAGGGATTTGGGGAATGATGATGAGGCAAGATTCGAGGATAAGAAATTCTCGAAAGTTAACAGGGGGCAGTGGGGGTGGATCACGGTTGGTTGGAGGAGTGAACTGAGTTAGGCAAGGTTCAATATTAGTCTTTGGTTGAGTCTGATTGGTCGATTGGTGGCAAAAAAGTGTTTCCACTGTAGGGACAAGGAGAAGGAGAGAAGGTCTTTAACTAATCCTGCATGGTTGAATTTGGGAGTGGGGCAACAGGTGAGGCATTTCGAAAGGAGTGATATTTCTGTGGGACTAAGGCTTCTAGAGGAAAGGTTCATGACTGTGTTGCGGGTCTGTTTAGGTTTTGGGTTCTGAGTGGTGGTGGGAGGTAGTTTTGGAGGGTGGGGTAAGTGTAGTAGGTCTGAGACACAGGGTTTGTCAGCTATGAGGGGGTGTGGGGGAGGTTTGGAGGTTGTTGTAGAAGTGGAGGACAGTGGTACTCCGAGGCGGGAGTAGGAAGTGAGCAGGATGGAGAGCTTTTTGAGGTGACGTTGTGCATGTTGCTCAAGTTCCTGCAGGGCAATAGTTTCAATGAGTGTAATGGCTTCCAGGAATTTGGGATTACATAGCAGGAGAATTTTGCAAATGGAGAGAAGGACTGCAAGGAGGATTGGGCTTGGTTGATATGGTTTTGCAGGACTATGTTGGTGAGGGCTAAGGATTGGCAGAATCTGAACAGGTGGAGGTCATTGTGGAAGGAGTGGTGGCAACCAGAAATGGGTAATTTGATGGTAAGGCCATGAGGGGGGATTTCATGAGCCAAGCAACAACACAGGAACAGTATGTGGGTCTGGGATCTGGCTAGGGATAAGGAAACTTTTCTGTATTGACGCAGATGGAAGGAACAACGATCCATGGTGGTGCAAAAATGATAAAAATTATGTAAGAAAGTAGAATTACGCAAAAATACACCCAAATATGTATGAAAAGTACGAAAAAGGCGAAATGGATGCACAGGGGGAATAAAAGAGATGCAATCTAAGGAAGACAACGCTAGTGGAAGGAGAAAACTCACTAAAATTGGAGTATTGCCTCACGTGTTCCAATATATCTACGGAATCCAAACTGATCTTCCCCGAGGTCAGCTTCTACCAGTTTTCACATTAATCTGTAAAGAATTCACGTTATTATTTTGCAGCAGTGGCTTATTAAACTGATAGTTTGGTGATTTTCACATCTGACAGCACCTGCTTTCTGTGGGATTGGAATTATTATATTCTTCTTGAAGTCTGAGGGTATTTCACCTGTCTCATACATCTTGCTCACCAGATGGTAGAGTTTTGTCAGGAGTGGCTCTCCCAAGGCTATCAGTAGTTCTAATGGAATGTTGTCCACTCCCAGGGCCTTGTTTCGACTTAGGTCTTTCAGTGCTCTGTCAAACTCTTCACGCAGTATCATATTTCCCATTTCACCTCTCTTCTATCTCCTCTTCCATTTCCATAATATTGTCCTCAAGAACATCGCCCTTGTATAGACCCTCTATATACTCCTTCCACCTTTCTGCTTTGCCTTCTTTGCTTAGAACTGGGTTCCCATCTGAGCTCTTGATATTCATGCAAGTGGTTCTCTTTTCTCCAAAGGTCTCTTTAATTTTCCTGTAGGCAGTATCTATCTTACCCCTAGTGATACATGCTTCTAAATCACTACATTTGTCCTCTAGCCATCCTTGCTTAGCCATTTCGCACTTCCTGTCGATCTCATTTTTGAGACGTTTGTATTCCTTTTTGCCTGCTTCATTTACTGCATTTTTGTATTTTCTCCTTTCATCAATTAAATTCAATATCTCTTCCGTTACCCAAGGATTTCTATTAGCCCTCATCTTTTTAACCTACTTGATCCTCTGGTGCTTTCACTATTTCATCCCTCAAAGCTACCCATTCTTCTTCTACTGTATTTCTTTCCCCTATTCTTATCAATCGTTCCCTAATGCTCTCCCTGAAACTCTCTACAACCTCAGGTTCTTTCAATTTATCGAGATCCCATCTCCTTCAATTCCCATCTTTTTGCAGCTTCTTCAGTTTCAATCTACAGTTCATAACCAACAGATTGTGGTCCGAGTCCACATATGCCCCTGGGAATAGCTTACAATTTAAAACCTGGTTCCTAAATCTCTGTCTTACCATTATATAATCTATCTGAAACCTTCTAGTATCTCCAGGGTTCTTCCATGTAAACAACCTTCTTTTATGATTCTTGAACCAAGTGTTAGCTACGATTAAGTTATGCTCTGTGCAAAATTCTACCAGACGGCTTCCTCTTACATTCCTCAACCCCATTCCATATTCACCTACTACATTTCCTTCTCTTCCTTTGCCTACTATCGAATTCCAGTCACCCATGACTGTTAAATTTTCGTCTCCCTTCACTATCTGCATGATTTCTTTTATCTCATCATACATGTCATCAATTCCTTAATCATCTGCGGAGCTAGTTGGCATATGAACTTGTACTACTGTGGTAGGCATGGGCTTTGTATCTATCTTGGCCACAATAATGCGTTCACTACACTGTTTGTAGTAGCTTACCCGCACTCCTACTTTTTTAGTCATTATTAAACCTACTCCTGCATTACCCCTATTTGATTTTGTATTTGTAACCCTGTATTCACCTGACCAAAAGTCTTGTTCCTCCTGCCACCGAACTTCACTAATTCCCACTATATCTAACTTAAACCTATCCATTTCCTTTTGTAAATTTTCTATCCTACCTTCCTGATTAAGGGATCTGACATTCCACGTTCCGACTCATAGAACGCCAGTTTTCTTTCTCCTGATAACAACGTCCTCCTGAGTAGTCCCTGCCAGGAGATCCGAATGGGGGACTATTTTACCTCTGGAATATTTTACCCAAGAGGACGCCATCATTTAACCGTACAGTAAAGCTGCATACCCTCGGGAAAAATTACGGCTGTAGTTTCCCCTTGCTTTCAGCTGTTCGCAGTACCAGCACAGTAAGGGCGTTTTGGTTAGTGTTACAAGGCCAGATCAGTCAATCATCCAGACTGTTGCCCCTGCAACTACTGAAAAGGCTGCTGCACCTCTTCAGGAACCACATGTTTGTCTGGCCTCTCAACAGATACCCCTCCATTGTGGTTGCACCTACAGTACAGTTATTTGTATCACTAAGGCATGCAAGCCTCCCCACCAACGGCAAGGTCCATGGTTCATGGGGAGGGGGCAGTCTAGTATCATGAAAATGGAAATCTCAATTACACTTTAAGATATTTTATTCTTCTGAAGATATTTTACTTTTTCATAGATATATAAACGAGGGAGGGGCAGTATACTGAGAATCTTTAAATATTGATTTATATAAGTCTTTGTATTAGCATGTGTTGTTATTCTAACAATCTTTTTTGTAGCCTAAATGTTTTTCTGCTACATATGGAGTTCCCCATCCATAGTGAATGGATAGTGTGATGGTACATTGTGACCACTGATGCACGACTTGCATTTTGTGAGAGGACTCTTACAGCACATGTAAGTGATTCAACCTTTTATTTACATTATTCGTGGCTGTCTCCTGTTTCACGTTAATCTGGATACATATACCTAAAAATTTTGTCACATTTGCAGATGAGAGAGTTTTTCCATCAGCGTTAAAAATTGATGTTGCCGGATGGAGTTTCTGTTAAGTATAAAAACTGACTGACCCAGTTTTTTCAAAATGTATCATTAACTTATTTGTACTGAAACACTGTGTTATATCTTGTATTACACCTGTAGCTGTTTTTTGTAGGCTGTCTTTATCACATGACTTAATTAGGATATTTGTGTGATCTGCAAAAATTACTGTTGTCCTTTTAGTTAACTTTTCTGAAAGGTTATTAACATAAAGAATGAAAAGAATGGGCCCAAGGACTGACCCTTGAGGGACTCCACATCTAATTTTTTTGTGCATTACTATACAAATTAGAAATTTTGTGAATTTTTATATCTTTGTATTTTATTTGAGCAATTTGTTGATGATCGTGCAGGTAAGAGTGGATCTACCCGTTTTGTAGGCCTCGTATTTCTTAGCTACTGCAACAGGATGTCATGATCTATTACATCAGAAGCTTTACAAAGGTCAAGAAACATGTTAGAAACATGTTGCTTATTATATGCTGCAGCTAGTATTTCATCTAGGATGGTGAAAATAGCTGACTGTGCTGATCTGCCAGTTCTGAAACCATGTTGTGAATCACTTGTTGTGAATCACTTATTATCATTTCTTTACTTAAGAAGGCTGTTAGTTTCCTAAGAAACAGTTTTTCAAGAATCTTACCAAAACCTGACAACCAGTTCACTACTGAAGTGTTTGATAGCTGCAGACTCTTGCAAGTTGTCTGCTACTGCCTGTGGCCTAGAGAAAAAACTAAAATTGTGACCTGGACCATCTGCCGCATGCATGGCCTTGTATCGCTACTTGTTTGCTTATAACACTTTGCATGCAAGGCACCTTCCCCACCACTGCATAATGTGTCAAATGTTATTCACACCTTCAGCATGCGCACTGAAGACAGAATTGCAGACAACTACCATTTCACTCTATTCAGGACCCGAGCTCATTGACACAATGGCCTGCTCCACAATATCATGTATAACTTATAGTCTCAGTTCTGTGAAAAGAGCAAGATTATTATTGCGCAGTGGTCTAGGGCAGAATCAATCTTAGCCATATTCCAGCCAACCACATTTTGCAGTCGCCCCCTTACACAGGACTTTAGGTTACAATGGCTGGACCAGAATAAATATTTTTGGTTGCATGTTCATGTCCTCACTCTGTAATAAATGAGCCAATTGCAGTTATATAACATTTTTATAATTAATGGTAATCTTAGTCTAAAATTTTATTAGGGTATAGACCCATTCTTTCACATATTATCCTGATTATTATCCTCGTCTTTCCTTTACGCAGAACATTCTTGCAATTTACAGAAAATTTAAAGGCTCACTAACCAGTCAAGTTACATTAATTTCATTGACTCCAGCTAAGATACTACAATATTAGAAGTGGAACTAGCAGTTAGGAGGATGAAAACAGGGAAGGTACATAGCTGAGTTAAGCGAAATACATGTGGAGGTGATAAAGGCAGCTGGATCTACTGAACTACAATGGCTATACAGTAGATTGCTAAGATGCATATGGACTAAGAAATGTATGCCTGAAGAGTGGGGAAAAGGAATAATAATTCTAGTGTTCAAGAAGGGTGGCAGGAAAGTATGTGATGACTATTAACTGCTCACACTCATAGCACAAGTAGCAAAAATAATGGGGACGAGGCCCATAGTGAGTTTGTTTGATGTGATCATGACCAGTTAACAAAGAAGAAACACTGAATGGAATACAATTACAGATGAAGAATGGCTCAAAGTAAAATGGAGAAGTATCACAAATGTCCCAATTCAGCTTGGTGTTGGGTAAAAGGGAAACGAAGATGAGGACGATGACGATGACAATAACTTCAGCAAACTAGCCGCATTAATTACATGCAAACTGTGGAGTGTTAACATTAATCTCAAATATGAGATCTGTTCAAAAAATTCCAGAAAATTGGTACTTTTGCCCCAATGCTGTGTTGGAGCAAAATGTGGTTAGCATCCCCACACATGCCTGCTGTATTTAATGTGCAACTGCCGGAAGTTTCATTGCTGTATGTCTGTTAGTTATTGTTCTATGCCGTACTGGGTAGAACATTATGTCACACAGTTTGCGAATTTCGAGATGGCAGAGTAGAGGAACAACGCGACCATGTTAAATTTTGCATGAAACTCAAGAAAACCTTTACAGAGACACACCAAAAGATGCAGGAAGCCTATCATGATGAGTGCTTAAGCCATACTCAGTGTTATGAATGGTTCACATGGCTTAAAAATGGTCAGATAATTGTTGAAGATGATCCTCGTTGATAGTCAACATGCCTTCAACGTCTACCGATGATGCTCATGTCAGCAATGTCAAGACTGACTGTCCAAGAGATTGGAGAAGAATGTGACATTTCAGTTGGATTGTGTCATGAAATCCTGACATAGTGTCTTGGAATGCATCATGTTGTCACCAAATTCATCCCATGGCTCATGAGTCAGGACCAGAAAGGTCTTTGCCTCACAATTTGCGAAGCGCTTTTGGATTGTGCAAATGAGAATGAGATGTTTCTTAAGAGAATCATAACTGATGAGATGTGGGCCTATGCTTATGATGTTGAGACAAGGTTCACTCTTCACAATGGGTCACGAAAGGTTCTCCAAGACCAAAAAAGCTCATCATATCACATCAAACATCAAAGCCAAGCTGATAGTTTTCTTTGACTTCGAGGGATTAGTTCATCATCATGAATTTGTGCCACAGTGACAAACTGTTAATCAATGGTGCCACTGGGATGTGTTGTGATGCCTGTGAGAAAATGTGAGAAGGAAATGGCGTGAAATGTGGCGAGACAATTCTTGGCTCTTGCATCATGATAATGCACCCACACACTCATCCCTGATGGTTCATGACTACTGCACAAAAAACAAAATCAGTGAGCTGCCTCATCCTCCATACTCTCTAGACCTTGCCCCCCCTTTCTTTTCTCCCCCCCCCCCACCTCAAAGTTTAAAACCCAGTCGAAAGGACGTAAATTTGCAATGATAGGTGAGATAAAAGAAAATTAGCAGATGGCACTTCACATGATCCAGCAAGAGCCATACAAATACTGCTTCTGGAAGTAGAAACGGTTTTGGGAGAGGTTATCAATTGTGGAGGAGAGTATTTAGAAGGAGACCACGTACAACAAGTAAAAGGTAAGTGTAGAAAAATTTCGTGGACAAAGTTCCAGAATTTTTTGAACAGACCTCGTATATTTCTAAGTGGTGCCAGAATTGACAACAGTTTCTACTGATTTTACAAAACTGTCTACAGGTCACCAGTGTCAAACTGTGTATTCAGATGGCAGAAGAAAGCAGTCACATATATCTTAGGACTGGGCCATAGCGATTTCTGTAAAAACCAAGCAAAGAAAACAAACAAATTTACTCTGGGATTGAATGCAAATCTGCACAACACAAAAAACAAAAAACTGCCATAAGGTGTACTACTTTCCAGGCAATAACTGCTGAACAAGAGTCATGAACATCAAAGGTTAAAACTGTACAATAAACTACCACAAACAGTAAAAATGCTACCCTTTTATAAATTTAAGCAGATATTAGAGATCTGGATTAAAAATGAAGCATACTAGTCAGCTGAATTCCTTCAGAGTAATC
The DNA here is from genome assembly GCF_023898315.1 of Schistocerca nitens. Lineage (NCBI taxonomy): Eukaryota > Metazoa > Arthropoda > Insecta > Orthoptera > Acrididae > Schistocerca > Schistocerca nitens. The sequence continues at coordinate 356,806,225 of NC_064618.1, read as the reverse complement.
TCAATATTGACCAAAGGACTCTATTTACTTGATGAGTATATTAGTACTGATTATTAAAGTAATATGTAGATATACGTAATACTAAAGTGGAAACTAGTATAGAGTACTTGTTCACGTATGTAGGTAAACGAGTAATGAGAATTACTTGTACATGTCTGTACTTGTGTCTAGATGTATAAGGCGCAGTCAAGTGAAAACAAGACAGATGGGAACAAAAGTGACTAGGTGTGAGTGGGACTCATGCACTGAGGGTTTTGTACAAAGCTAATTATGTATACAGACAGTTCAACCATTCCAGGAATAAAGGATCTCAATGATTTTTGCCTATTATCAACATTGTTACTGGCAAGATACAGGTGCCAGGGATTCCAAGACTTTTGAAGTTGGATAACAAATGTCAAAAGAAATATTTTTTTCCCGTGATATAATTACAAATTAATGATTTTCCTTTATTGTGAAACTTTACGTCTTGCAAAATTTCATGACCCCAGGTCAACAGAAAGTATCCTGCAGGTTTTGATGCATGAGTGTGCGAGATTCAAAATTACACACATAAATGGCCATATCTTTTGATTGCATTGACTGAGAAGGGTCCCCTTTTTTACATTATCAGACCTTTTACGTGATATACATATTTCAACTTGATACATCTGCTCATTCCAGAGAAATGTTTTTGAACAGTCAGACAGACAGATGGACAACAGAGTGAACCTATAAGGACTTCTTTTCTATGAATTAAGGTACAGAAACCTAAAAGGAAAGTAAACTGTTTATTAATTCAAGAGCAATTGCCATAACTGTTGACACTCTTATACCACTGTGACACAAGATTGCCAATGTGTGTGTTTTGATTTTACGAGGGTGAGTCAAATGAAAACCTTAAATTTGTAATATCAAATAGAAATTTCACGCCGTTATCCTGTAAGTTGGTAAGTGTGCTACAAACAGAGTGCAGAATGGCCTGTAGGTGGCAGCATAGTGCAGATACACACATACCGTCGCAATATCAGTATAAAGATGGTTGCCCCACTTGCAACTTGCACCAGGGAAGAACAGCATTCTCTTATTCGGTTTTTGCGTAATGAAGGTGTGAAACCTATTGAAATTCAGCGACGAATGGAGGTTCAGTATGGTGATGCATGTTTGTAACAGCAGCAAGTCTACAAATGGAGTAAGAAGTTCGCAAATGGTGTGACTTCAGTGGAAGATGCACCTCGTCCAGGTCAGGCACAACGAGTTGTGACTCCACAGAACATTGCAGCAGTTGAAGCCATAGTGAAGGAAAACCGCTGAGTGACACTGAATGACATTGCAGCATGTTTACAAATTAGTCATGGCTCAGCACGCCACACTGTGCATGATGTGCTCCAGTTTCACAAAGTGTCTGCAAGATGGGTATCACGGCAGCTGACTCCTGAAACGAGAAAACGACATGTTGATGCTTGTGAAGAACTTCTTGCTGTCAGAAGGTGTCCTTTTGCAACATGACAATGCAAGGCCCCACACTGCCCGTACAACAGTTGCAACAATCACAGACCTGCATTTTGAGTGTCTTCCTCATCCACCATACTCACCAGATCTTGCCCCCAAGTGATTTCCATATGTTTGGACCACTCAAAGACACAATGGGAGGAAAGAAGTTTCATTCTGATGAAGAGGTACGCCACACGGTGCACAAGTGGTTGCGTGGACTACCAAAAGAATTTTTTTCCAAAGGAATTTATGCACTTTGTAAGTGCGGAGGACTTGCATTGAGCATGGGGGAGATTATGTTGAAAAGTGATACAGCTTTGTACCACTTCTGCACAATAAATAATATTTAAAAAAGCATTTAAGGTTTTCATTTGACTCACACTCGTATGAGTGCCCAACATTGAGGTTATCAGTTGACTGACACATCTGAAGGAGAAACAGATGCGGATAAAAATCACTAAAATTGTCACACACAGTGAGAATGAAACATATGAAATGACACTCCACCTCACTCACATTCACTCACACAATCACTCTATCTCACAGGCTTTAAGACAATGGAGCGAGTGTGAATGATGCCATACCCAAGTAAAACAACACAAGAGCTAAAACAATACCACAGGCAAATGTGACAGACTGTCTATTTACAAAAAAAATATGAGTGAGCCAGTCACCCTGGCAATACATAAACCGCCTCCCTGAAATCTGGGGAAACATGGTGGACAATTCAAGAACCTTCAAAACTCTAACCACATTCATCGGAAAGTCACTTAAAATAAACGGCAGGTCTATCTGCAAATCTGCCCACCATCTCTGGTGTGAAAATGGTGGTGGTGTGTTGGGGCTTATGGGCACTCAACATCGAGGTCATCAGCGCCCTGACACACATTAAAAGGAACGAATGTGGACAGACCTAATAAAACTAAAGCACACACTCAAAGAAAGCAGGAAAAGAAGGAAAATGCTACATAAGAAAGTAAAACCTAAGGAAAGGGGAAACATAGCAACAAGAATGTCACAGGAAATTGTTATTGGCTGGCCACTTACATAAAATATGGGCAAGCTTGTCACACAGTGAGCAAATTAAAATCCTCTCCCTAAAATCTTTGTAAAAACATTTGACATGGACAGAACTTTAAAACTTTAGCCACATTTGTCCGAGTGTTGCCTAAAAGAGATGGCAGGTCCGCTGGCAAGTCAGCCACGGCCCGCTGGTCAGAAAATAAAACGCAATCCAATAAAACGTGGCGCACAGTGACCTGGACGCCGCAAGCACCACACATTGGAGGGTCCTCTCGCCGGAGCAGGAAGTCATGCGTCATAGGGCTGTGGCCTATTCGAAGCCGAGTGAGGAGGACCTCGTCCCATCGATGGGGCTGAATGGAAGTACACCACACACGCGTTGTGGGCTTGACTATACGGAGCTTATTGTCAGTCACTTCCAGCCACTCACCCTCCCACCGACGCATGACCCGTGTGCTCAACAGCGAGGTGAGTGCGTGCAAGGGGATAGCACACTTGTCGATCGACACATGCCTTCTTGGCTGCGAGATCTGCCCTTTCATTCCCAGCAATGCCGACATGCCCTGGAACCCAGCAGAAAGCTACAACCTTCCCCAGTCGCTGTAGTCGGAGGAGGGCATCCTGGATGGTCTGGACAATTTTGTCTGCCGGATACAAATGTTGCAATGAGTGAAGGGCACTGAGTGAATCGGAACAGACAAGAAATTTAGGAGAGGAAGAATGTCTCATCTGTTCCAGTGCCCACAAGATCGCAGACAATTCTGCATCAAAGACAGTAAAAGTCTGAGGCAGTCGGACCTGGAGGACACGATCCGGAAAAACAACTGAGCAACCAACGGAATCCCCTTGTTTCAACCCATCCGTAAAAACAGCTACATAGTCGTGGTGCTCAGATAAAATGGCAGAAAATGCTGCATTAAAAACGGTGGCAGGAGTGCAATCTCTCTTGTACTGCAATAAATCTAAAATCACTCCGGGCCTCTTCAGTAACCAGGGAGGCAGGCGGTTAAAACACCGGATTTGGGGTTGTACAGACCCCACACCGAGGGACTCTAGTACACGTTGCACATGGATCCCAAACGGCAACATAGCCCGGAGATGGCGTGAAAAAAGGCGGTCCAGAGGTGGATGGGCAACAAGATGGTGAGCAGGCGAGCTGGGAGCTGCAAGAAACTTACAAGCCTGGCGCACCAGCAGGAGCTGCCGCCGGATGGTAAGTGGCGGTTCGCCAGCCTCAGCACGGAGGCTGGGTACGGGACTGGTCCGATAAGCACCTGTGGCAAGTCTAATCCCAGCATGGTGAACAGCATCAAGGATCTGCAAATAAGATGGCCTCGCTGACCCATATACTGTGCACCCATAGTCCAACCGTTAACGCACAAAAGCTCGGTAAAAAACTGAAGGAGACGCACCCTGTCTGTTCCCCAAGACCTGTGGCTGAGGCACTTGAGGATGTTGAGTGCCTTCAGGGTTCTGACTTTCAAGTCACGTAGGTGTGGCAGCCATGACAACCTGGAGTCAAAAATTAGGCCCAGAAACCGTACTGTGTCTTTAAAATGTAGGACAGTATCCCCCATATGCAAGGAAGACAAAGTAAAAAGGCGACGAGAACGATTAAAATGAACACAAACACACTTATCGGCAGAAAACCGAAAACCCATCTTTGCAGCCCACTCCTCTAACTGCCGCACTGTTAGCTGCAACTGACAGCTCACGGTTGCAACACTGGAGGAGGAACAGAAAACAGCAAAGTCGTCCACAAATAAGGAGCACTGTACTGGACTCCTTACTGAAGACGTTATACTGTTGATGGCTATGGCAAAGAGGGTAACGCTTAAAACACTGCCCTGGGATACACCGTTCTCTTGCTCAAAGCGATCAGACAGTGTGTTACCAACGTGGGTCCGAAAAAACCGCTGAGACAGGAAAGACCGAATGAAAATGGGGAGGCGGCCATGAAAGCCCCATTGATGCAGTTGTGCAAGAATACAGTGTCTCCAAGTAGTATCATATGCCTTACTGATATCAAAGAAGATACCGATACAGTGATGCTGACGGAGGAAAGCCTGCTGAATAGCCGCCTCTAGGAGGGTCAGGTTGTCGACCGTGGACCGAAATTTTCGGAATCCACACTGAAAGCGGCTAAGGAGCTGTCTGGTCTCTAACAGCCAGACCAGACGACGGTTAACCATCCGTTCCAGGGTCATTCCGACACAGCTTGTCAAGGCGATACTACGATAACTACTGTGACATGTGCGGTCCTTTCCTGGTTTGAGAAGAGGGATGAGGATTACCTCCCTCCACGAGGTGCGGAACACTCCTGTCTGCCGTATCAGTGCCTTCAGGGTTCTGGCTTTCAAGTCACCTAGGTGTGGCAGCCATGACAACAGATGTGCAGAACTATAGACCTATATCTCTAATGTCGATCAGTTGTAGAATTTTGGAACACATATTATGTTCGAGTATAATGACTTTTCTGGAGACTAGAAATCTACTCTGTAGGAATCAGCATGGGTTTCGAAAAAGACGATCGTGTGAAACCCAGCTCGCGCTATTCGTCCACGAGACTCAGAGGGCCATAGACACCGGTTCACAGGTAGATGCCGTGTTTCTTGACTTCCGCAAGGCATTCGATACAGTTCCCCACAGTCGTTTAATGAACAAAGTAAGAGCATATGGACTATCAGACCAATTGTGTGATTGGATTGAGGAGTTCCTAGATAACAGAACGCAGCATGTCATTCTCAATGGAGAGAAGTCTTCCGAAGTAAGAGTGATTTCAGGTGTGCCGCAGGGGAGTGTCATAGGACCGTTGCTATTCACAATATACATAAATGACTTGGTGGATGACATCGGAAGTTCACTGAGGCTTTTTGCAGATGATGCTGTGGTGTATCGAGAGGTTGTAACAATGGAAAATTGTACTGAAATGCAGGAGGATCTGCAGCGAATTGACACATGGTGCAGGGAATGGCAATTGAATCTCAATGTAGACAAGTGTAATGTGCTGCGAATACAAAAAAAGATAGATCCCTTATCATTTAGCTACAAAATAGCAGGTCAGCAACTGGAAGCAGTTAATTCCATAAATTATCTGGGGTACGCATTAGGAGTGATTTAAAATGGAATGAGCATATAAAGTTGATCGTCGGTAAAGCAGATGCCAGACTGAGATTCATTGGAAGAATCATAAGGAAATGCAATCCGAAAACAAAGGAAGTAGGTTACAGTATGCTTCTTCGCCCACTGCTTGAATACTGCTCAGCAGTGTGGGATCCGTACCAGATAGGGTTGATAGAAGAGATAGAGAAGATCCAACGGAGAACAGCGCGCTTCGTTACAGGATCATTTAGTAATCGCGAAAGCGTTACGGAGATGATAGATAAACTCCAGTGGAAGACTCTGCAGGAGAGACGCTCAGTAGCTCGGTACGGGCTTCTGTTAATGTTTCGAGAACATACCTTCACCGAAGAGTCAAGTAGTATATTGCTCCCTCCTACGTATATCTCGCGAAGAGACCATGAGGATAAAATCAGAGAGATTAGAGCCCACATAGATGCATACCGACAATCCTTCTTCCCACGAACAATACGAGACTGGAATAGAAGGGAGAACCAATAGAGGTACTCGGGGTACCCTCCGCCACACACCATCAGGTGGCTTGCGGAGTATGGGTGTAGATGTAGATGTAGATGTAGATGTAGATTAAAACATTCAAGGAGGATTTCCTTTGACTTCGCAGCATGGAGTACCGGATGCGGTCGTAACCTGGTGCAGTGTCAGAAGTCTCAGTAAGTGCCGATTCAAGTTCCCACATGGAGAAAGGGGAGTTGTAGGCCTCAGAACTGTTCGACCGAAAGTCCAAGTTCGCTCTTTCGACAGTCGCATGGTAGCGATGAAACGCTGGATCCTGGGTTGCAGTGCCAGTACTTTGTGCAAAATGCTCTGCCAGTGTCTGAGCAATGGCTCTGGGTGTCAGTTGGAAGCATTCCTGGTTCAGGACTGCAGCTATTGGTAAACGGCTGCGTTTACCGGAAATCCTCCAGATGGCTTCCCATACTTTTGTGGAATAAGTGGAATGGTTGATGGAATCCAGGGACTCCTGCCATGACCTTTTCTTGCTCTCTTTAATCACACAGCGTGCCCTGGCTCTCGCGATTCGAAAGACGGTAAGATTGACCGCTGTTGGGTGGCATTTAAATCGACGAAGAGCCGCACGCCTGTCCCGGATGGCTGAACGGCACTCTTCTGTCCACCAAGGCACAAGGCGCCACTTAAGAGGGCCAGAAGACTGTGGTATGGACAGGTCAGCAGCATGATGGATCACAAGTGTGATGTGATCCACCCATTCCTGTACGCTGTTGTGGCATTCAAAGACAGCCGACTGAGTGAACAGTGGCCAGTTAGCTCTGCCAATCATCCACGATGGCGGCCTCTGCTCCAGCAATACACCATCCAGAAGATGAATGCAGATGGGGAAGTGATCGCTGGAATGAAGGTCGCCAATGACCTCCCAGTGAACAGAGTTGGTGAGGGTTGGAGAGCAGAAAGATAGGTCAATGGCTGAGAATGACCCAGTAGCAGTAGAGAAATGAGCCGGAGTACCTGTGTTGAGGATGCACAACACTTGAGATGTTAGGAGGCTCTCCAAAATTCGACCTCGAGCGCAAAGAGAAGTGGAGCCCCCACAGGACATGATGGGCATTGAAGTCCCCAAGGAGGAGAAATGGGCGAGGGAGTTGGTCGATAAGATCTGTGAGAGCCTCTAAGTTCACTGCATCCAGAGGGGGTAAATAAAGGGAGCAAACGGTAAGCCTCCGACGTGAATGAATTTCAACTGCAACTGCTTGCAGGTCAGTATCCAGGGGAAGAGCAGAGGAGTGGTGGTCATTATTGACAAACACGGCAACTCTGCCTTTGGCCCTTTCTCCAGTCAGGTCATCTTTGCGATATGATGCCCCTTAGTACAGGAGCATCAGATGGTTTTAAATGTGTTTCCTGTAAACACAAGCATAGGGGGGCGTTGTCGTGCTAGGAGGTTCAGTGCCTCCACATGTGCCCGGAGTCCATTCATGTTCCACTGTATAATGGGAGCCAGATATCAGGGTGGGAGTACCTTCATTCTCACTTTCTGTCGGGGAGGAGAGCCCACTACAGGTCGAGGCTCCGTTTTGGGGCGAGATGATTGCCCCAGTCTGACATCAAGCTCCATCGCCTCTGAAGAGGAGTCGAGAGAGACGTCAGAGAGAATGACATCAACGACTGTATAACTTCAGTCTCCTTCAGTGGGCGAGTCTGTACGTTTGGCTTTGGTTTAGATTTTCTGGCCTGAGGTGGCATTGGAGCCAAAACCTCAGAAGCAGTAGGGGCTGTAGCAGCGCTGGGCAGTGCACAAGACTGGACCCGGGAAGGGGCAGGAAGCTCCATGATGTCAGCTACCACGGCCTGGTCAGAAGGCCGGGGGGGAGCAGCAGGCTTCACAGGAACGGCAGCAGCACACGTACATTGACAAACACAGGTGCTAGTGCTGACAGTAGCAACCTCCATTTGTGTAGCGGCATCGGTTTTCAAGACTGGCTGTTTCAGAACGGAAGAAAAGGAGGCAGCGAACGTGGGCGGCTGCATGGACGTAGATTTTCTTTGCCTCACCATACGGGATGCGTTTAGTGGTTTTAAGTTCCTGGATCTTCCGTTCCTCAAGGAAAACTGCATTCCCTACTCCACACAGGGTGATCCCCAGAGCAGTTGACACACTTGGGAGGAGAGGAGCAACCAACTCCCTCATGGGCAGTTTTACCACATTTCCCACAAGTGGCTTCCCCTTTACAGCCGAGAGTAGTGTGTCCAAAGTGTTGGAATTTAAAACACCGCATGGGGTTGGGGTAATAAGGCCGTACACTGAGACGTAGGAAACCTGCCTTCACATGCTCTGGCAATTTGGTGCTGTTAAACGTAAGGATAAATGAGTCAGATTTCATGAGAGCACCATCCACCCGTTTCATAACGTGTTGCACATCGACAATTCCTTCCTGGGACCATTCTGACTTCAGTTCATCTTGGGGAATGTCAATGAGATCTCTGCAAGTCACAACACCCTTGCTGTAGTTCAAGGTGTTGTGAAATTCAGTCTCTTTCGCAAACTCCCCAAGAAATTGTGCCTTCTGAAGGTTCTGGACTTGCTGGAAGCTAGATGTTCCAACCAGCAAGGTGCCATTTCGCAAGCGCTTTACAGACTTTAACGTGCCAGCAATACCTTCTAAGCCCTTCTGTATATAAAATGGCGAAACTTTTTCGAAACTCCCATCTTTTCTTTTAATTATGAGAAACACATTCTGCGAAGCAGCATGCGTTCTGTTACTACTAACTGTATCAGGAGGACTGGCTACACGAGCCCTCTTGTTAGATTGGGTGTGAGAACCTACCAGCGGCCCATCCTTTCCGCTGGGAGGAGGAGAAGAAAAGTTCGAGGGTTCCATCTCGGTCCCACGAGCAGCTAGGGAACTAGAAGTCCACCTAGACAGAGCCCCGCGTGCCTAGGTAAGCCTTATACAACTGAGGTGCGGCAGGTTCCCCAGAGGTTGCCCGCTAACGACTGTCCCACCTCAACAGCCATGCATCTCATCAGCGCGCAGCACACCTTGAGATTGAGGGGTTGTTTATAGAGGTTTATTCCATCCTCGCGATACAGGCGGTCAAGCCAAGATCCCCATTCCCTGAGACACACAACATTCCATCGCCGCTCCGCACGGTGGTCGCTGAAGTATGTCCAGAGCTTACGGTGACAGGGGACTGGCGGCGCTTACCAGTCCCCAGCTCAGGAACCCCGGAGTCGCCAAGCCCGTACCCAGCAAATGAATGCTGAGCCCCTGGGGGCCTGGTCTGAAAATAAAACACAGTCTAATAAAATGTGACACACAGTGATCTGTATATTACAAGCACCACACATTGGAAGTTTCTCTCACCAGAGCAAGAAGCCATGCATTATAGGGCTGTAGCCTATGCAAAGGGGAATAAAGAGGACCTCATCCCACCGACATGGCTGGAAGAAAGTACGCCATTGCCTTGTTGTGGGCTTTACAAGACACAACTTATTGTCTGTCACTTCCAGCCACTCATCTGCCCATAGACAAAAGACACTGTATCTCAACAGCGAGGCAATGGCATGCAGTGCGACGGCACACAAAACTAACTGAGAATCACGACACACCTCGAGGCTTCATGGAAACATATTTATAGTCACCTTCACAATGATGACTGTACTCAGTCATGCACCTCTTCATCCGAAGCAAATCATCTGCTGGTCCACATGTTGCCAAGGTTGTTACAACTACAGTAGAAAATTTCACTGGGAAAGGCCTCGCACATTCTTCATACAGTTATAGATCTCTCTCCCCCATGTGATTTCCATATTTTTGTAACCCTGATGAAAGACACCCTCGGTTGCCGATTTGCTTCAGAGAAAGAGGAATCATTTTGGGAGCTCCATACACAATATGTTGCCACAGTCTTCCCACTACAGAAAAAGACCTTTAAAACAGTAACGAAACTAGTAAACTGAGTTCCCTGTAAATATCTGTTTAAACAGTTTGGAACTCCTGCTGCACCACGTGAGTACCTCTACCAATCTGTTATGCACATCAAGAAGAGTAACTCATGAACAGCAGAATTCTTGATTACGGAACAGAAGCCACCTAAACTTACATTTACCAAGAGTAAACAAATACAAAACAGCATTTTCTAGAAGGGAATAAAATTTACAATAAACTGCCCAAGAAGATTAAAGTGGCAACTAAAATCCAAATATTTAAAACATAAGTTAAGGCATACCTCTTAAATAATTTATACTATAAAATCAAGGGTTATTTGGATAACACAGAGGTGGGACTGGTGAGTGATATTAACTTATAATACATAACTGTCATTCTGCTATAAATTGCAATGGTTCAGTGGCATTACTGTAAAATCATATGCCGAGGCTCTGTGATGGAATATTCTATCCTCTTTCCAGTCTCTTGAGCTCAACATCAACTAATTATGATGAAGCATTGACTCAGATTTTTCAGACTGGCCAGGGGACAACATGAAGAATTCAGCAGAATGGTGTGGTGATACATCTGAACAGTGTAGAAGTATTTTTCAATAATGTAACGTTACGGAATGTTTGAATTAGTTTTTTTATGTTGCAGTTTACAATTAAGATGAAGTCTGATATTATTTTACAAATAATTTACTAGTGAATAAACAACTGACCAAATAACTAAGCTACTCCACGGAAAAGGTCAACAGATTGGGTGATCCTGCAGTTGTCTAAAAAACTGTCCATATCTGAGTTACATCCAGTCCCAGACCAAAAATATATCTTGTTCATATGCAGTACTCACTGAAACATGATTTACTATTTTATAAAGGCTATACAAATATTTGCTGCTCTTATACACACTTAAGTGACTGCAGACAATGCATACATCTGCTACTGCCACTCCACACTGGTGTGCAAACCTTAACAAAGAAAATAACTTTTGCATGATGTGTCTCAGTGAAACTTGAACTGAACACAGAAAGAACTGCTAAAGTACAGTACAGAATGTAACTGGAAGAAATATGCAATAAGATAAATAGAAATGACGCTTTTATTTGAAGACAATAATTACACACAATCCTTGAACGTCCACTGGGAATTTCAGACACTGCAAAAGGCAGGACACAGTTTTCAGCAAGATGTGTGATCACCTTGGATGGCAATGCATGCTCTGTAATGAGCTCCTATACTAGCAACATGGTTGGTAATGAGTTCTTGTGGTAGGGCACTCCATTCCTCCACCAGAGCATTTGACAACTGTTGGATAGTCATTGATGTTTGTGGACATGTGGTAATATGTCCCCCCAATCCGTTCCCATATGCTCAATGGGATTTAAGTTGGAGAAATTGGCAGGCCAGCCAGTTTGCTAAATATCCTCTCATTCCAAGACCACCTCTACCCGCAGTGTTCGATAAAAATGAAGTCACAGCTGAATGTGCTCCTGAAAAGACACGCACGGGAAAGATGTACAGTTTCACAATAATGTTGACCAATGACTGTACCATGTTCAAAGATTTGGAGATCATATGTCCATGTAACACTGTCTCCTCACACTACAACACCTGGACCATCAAAACTATCATGTTCAACAATGCCGGATGTACTCTCATATGGCAAGAGGCTGCAATACGTAAAGCACCCAGGAACATTGTCGAACACAATCATTTAGATGGCCCAGGTGTAATAGTGTGGGGAGGCATAATATTGCATGGACACACTGACCTCCAAATCTCTGAACACAGTACACCTATCACTCAGTATTATTATGACAATGTACTCCCCTTCCCTATGTGTGTCTTCTCTGGGATGTGGCTCCACTCAGCAGTGCAGGTGGAGGAGCCTTTGGCACGAGAATATTCAGCGCATGAACTGGTCTGCCCAATCCCCCAACTTAAATCGCATCAAACATGTGTGGGATTCAGTGGGGAGACGTAGTGCTGCACACTAAACAAGAATTCCTTACGAAACTTGAGGCCAGCATGGGAGCACATTGAAAAATATGCATTGACATCCAAGATGATAACACACCCTACGAATCATGTCTTGTCTTCTGTAACATCCAGGGGACTAACATGAATTGAGGTGACTAAAATATAATTGTTGTCTTTGCATAAAAGTGACATTTCTGTTTGTCAGACTGCATATTTCTTTCAGTTACCTTCTCTACTATATTGTAGCAATTATTTCTAAGTATTATCCAAGTTTCATTGAGCTGTGCTACTAGGCAGTGACACATCAAGCAAAAGTTACTTTCATTCTTAAGTTTTGCACACCCTAGTACAATAAGTGGCATAACAATATTTATTAGCTGCTAAATTTTGTATGGGGCCATGTCTATTCCAACACCCACAATTTGAAGCATAGATGAGTATGTACCCTCTGTTGCACCAGGGATGGGGAAATACACAAATCCAAGTGCTAAGCAACATTTGTTCCAGTGACAAAGTCAATCAAGAAATCAAATACTGGATGCTGATATAACAATATTTTCCATTTTTAAAACTTATGTTACAGACAAGAAGAAGAACTTTTGTACCTCTGATGCTTCGCCAAACTGAGTTTCAGTGATACACTAACACTGTGTATCATCCTAAAAACAAAAAGATGAGAATGAATCCACTCACCATTTCATTGCAGATTTCACATCATTCACTCCAGTTAACAAGTATCTGTGCACAAAACCCAGGAGACTGCACCCATAGATGTTCTGTTCTTTTATCTGCAAAAACAACTGTTATGAGTTATTCTGCATCATTATCACAAAATGATGACATCAGTACCTTTCAACAATTTCACATCACTAATGGTTACTAAAAAATTAGTAAATAGTTCATAGAGCAGGTACAAAACAGCAAGGCCTCAGTTACAAGTTTGTTTTAGTTGTTTGTCTGTATTAACTGCTTCCTCACTGCAAATAGATTAGTGCTTTTTTTTTAAAAAAAAAAAAAAAAAGGAATAAGACTATCAATGATTCAAAGTAATAAAATGGTGCCCCATTATGATAAAGCTATTTCCACTAATACAACATAAAACAGTTTTGTTTTTGCCTGCTTCATTCATAACTACCCTGAAAAGTCCGTTCCTTCTTCTAATGTAAAATTTCAGTCAAAGTCACCTGTTGTGATGCCAAAAAGCAGAGAGCGACAGGATGACCTGCTTATGTAGTGATACCAATTGGATCCAAATCAAATGTATATGTTATGAATTAGAATGTATCACATGACTGCTCTGTGAAACATAAAATGCAAGATGGAAATTAAACACACGTATACATACAGTCTGCACTTTAAAATGTGCAAAAGGAAAATTCAGGAATGTAATTACAATAACATCATATGCTCCAACAGAGGAAGCGGAAGAACGAATAAAAGAATAGTTTTATGAAGACCTTGAAAAAACATGTAGTAAAGTACAAAACTACAACCTACTGCTTGTTATGGGAGACTTTAATGCACATGTTGGGCAAAATGAATGTGGAAAAGTATCAGGGAGATACACACTACATGAAGAAAGTGAGGACAGACACTATAACACTGTACATGAATATCTGTTGACATAAATTTAAATTATTTCCTTTTTCGTATTATGTATCTAAAACTTCTTAATCTATTGCACTAGATATTGGATTGTACTATATTTTAATGTATTAATAAATCAATGTTGTTATGTAACATCTATTTAAAATTGTGTACTAATGTATTTAGTTGGTGCACAAGTTCATAAGGTTTTTCCATAAGTTTAATAAAAACAACAGATGCAGAGACTTTAGTCATCAATAATATATTTCCCTTTACTATTTACAACAGCCTGCAAATGCTGAAGTGACTTTGCGATACTGAAACTTTAGAGATCACATAGTTTTGAGGTGAAGAACTCGTTGATCCATGTTTTGGAGTGCATTTTCATCCACAAAGGCAGTTCCTTGGAGGTTGTTCAATGGAGAGTGGAAAAGGTGAGAATCTGAGGGTGCAAGATCACGTGAATGGGGTGGGTGTAGAATGACTTCTCAGCCCAACTCCTGTTTATCATTTTTTTGTCAGTCTAGTAGAATGCAGTTGGGCATTGTCATGGAATAGCATCACTTCACACAGTTTTCCTGGTCGTAGTTCTTGGATTGCATCTGCAAGATGTCTCAGTTGTTGGCAATAAATGTCAGCAGTGATGGTTACACCGCAGGGAAGTAATTTTCAGTACATCACACCATCACTGTTTTACCAGATGCATAGCATTGTCTTCTTTGTTGGTGCACAGGTCTTTGTACAGGAAGTTGCTGCTTTGTCTGGGCCCAAATCATTTTTTTTTTCCTTTTCCTTATGTTAGCATAAAGACATCATTTCTCATCACCAGTAACTGTACAGGATAGGAATGGTTGGTGTTGTTCATCTGCCAACCAATGATGAGCAAGCACAGATACACATTAGGCCACCCACTGATTTTTGCAATTCTGGCTTAGAACATGCTGTATCCATACACCCAATTTTTGAACCTTCCCCACTGCATGCAAACATCACACAATGAAGGAATATTACAGTTCATCAAATATGTCAGTTCTTGAGAACACTGATGTGGATCATTGTGGATTAATGTGTTTAAACAATTTTCAACAAACCCCAAAGACCTTCCTGGATGTGGAGAGTCATTAATGTCATAACAATCTTCCTTAAAACAAGAAAACCATTTTCTTTCCATGCTCTGTCAAATGGCATTTATCCCCATAAATGGCACAAATGTTTCTGGCCACCTCCACTGCTGTCACACCTCTACTTGGCACTCCATTTTGTAGCATCAACAGCTCCACTCACTATCTCCAAATGGCAAAACAACAATATGTAAACTCAAATACAAACAGTGAACTACAAATAAAAAATGACAATCTATAAATAAACCAACAGCAACAGGAATATCAATATGCAAAACAAAAATGCTACAAACTTATGCACCAACCTAATACCAAGACAGCTACATCCCATGTAAAAGATATGATGAATATATGCTTAATAAATAAATAAAAAATAAAAGTGGTGAAGGAAGCAGCAGAAGAAACAACTGGCATAAGAAGAAGGGAAAGAAACAAATGATTTGATGATGAATGCAGACTAGCAACAGAATATAAAAATGCAGCAAGACAGAATGCTACAGATGGAGAGAAGAAGAAATGACAAGGTGTATAAGGAATTCAGGTATAATGTTCATAGGATATGTCTGTTATTAATGCAATTAACCCCTAGTGAGGTAATCTGCAAACCCTGATTTACAGAGGATGTGCTTCATGAGAAAACCCAGACTGTGACTGAAGGCCTACGTAATTCAATTTGGATCAGATGATCAAAAAGTACATTCTGTGGACTTAATGTGCAAAAAATAGATGTCTATGATGCAGTATTATATTTCATTGCAGGAAATACTGGCAGAATTGAAGTGCTGAAGAGAGCTGGTGTAAATCCAGGCATGTTCACTGCAAAAACATTTTCCACCATTGATCAGAGGGGAATCATCAAAGCTGACACAGCACTGTCAAGTCTACAAATACATCACTGACTCCACTTCCTGCATTGTTGGTCTTCTTGCTTCTCTTTCATCTTCTTTTGCCTGTATTTGCTTTTCCTGTTCTTGTGGCTATCATGATACCAGGTCTGAGTTGGTATTGAGCTTATCTTCAAAGTATTTTGCCCATCACTGCAATATTTTTTGTTCATTTTTGATTATCTTATCATTTCTATTTTTACATGGATTTTGCATTGGTTGAAAATTTTTTCTCATCTTTCCAATTGCATAATTGAATTTTCTTGCTTCATTCTGATCCTTTAGTTCTTTTATCTCTAGAAATTTTGCTTTCAGCTATTCTGTTTTCTTTTTCAGACATAAAATAACCATGCACCTGTTGAAGATGGGATAGTATCAGAACATACAAAATTTGGTTGTCACGCAATAATAAACATAATATGAGAAAATGAAAGCATGCCTGAGAACTGGAAAAGTGGAATAATATGTCCTATAAATAAAAAAGGAAAAAAGTTAGACTGTGAAAAATACAGAGACCTAACTTTATTGAATACACCTACAAAATGTTTTCCAGGATGCTGAATGAAAGGATAACGAAGTGAGCTGAAAAGATCCTCTGAGCATACCAAAGTGGTTTCCCGTCAAATAGGGGCATTTATTACCAACTGTTTGTTATTAGACAAATAATTGAGAAATTTTGTGACTATGACATAGATCTCCACTTCCTGTTTGTTGATTTTAAACAAGCTTTTGATAGTATTAACGGGTCAACACTGTCTAACATACTAAAAGAACTGGGCATCTATGACAAGCTAAGGAGGTTTGTTAGTTGAGTTAATAATGAAGGACATAAAGACAAACGTAAAAGTGTGCAAGGGCTTTACCTTTACAGATGGATTTAAACAGGTTGATGATCTCTCTGTAGTCCTGTTCACTTTAGCACTACAAAGTCCGATACAAAAGATTAACACGAGAGGAACAATAATGATGAAATCCAGTCACATATGTGCATATGCAAATGATATTGCAATTGTGGCAAGGATGTAAACACCCTTTAAAAAAAATTATGAAACAGTGGAATCAGAAGGAGCAAAAAGTTGACTTACAGTAAATGAAAACAAGCTCAAATAAATGGTAATGTCCAATTCTAAGGGAAGAAGAACACCACATGAGCTGAAGGCCTCTAATAAATGTTTTAAAGCTGTCAGCTGCTTCCATTATTTAGGTGTCCTCTTAACCAGCAATAATAATATAAGACAATGTATTAAAAAAGGATACAATCAGGAAACAGAGCCTGTTATGCAAACTTACAGGCATTCAAGAATTCTCTAGTTGCAAGATCAACCAAGTTAAGTGCATACTATTCCCTTGTGCAACCTAAGGCTGAAAAGGAGTGACACAGAATGGAACCTCGGCATAACCTGAACAGAAATCTATAACAAACACCAAATCAAATACTGGCAGGTGGATACCATTGGAAAAATTCAGATAAAAGCCAAAAAGCTTACTTCTCCCTGAACACCAAGAAATGTTTAACGATGTGTCATCATGTCATTCCCAATCAAAGCATGAAACGATTTATGTTTGAGCATGGCCCTTATATCAAATGCATCTAGAACGAATAAACCTTTGTCAAAGAAGCAGTTGTCAATGAGGAGAAAAGGAAATGCCAAACCTCACTATAACTGAGTTCTTTCAGTTCTTACAGACACCACCTACATACAAGGTTTCCCAGGAAGAATGGTCAGTTTTAAGGGATACAGCAGAAATGATCACTCAAAGCATAAAAGTCTGGTAAACATGGGCTCTAAAATGCATACCTTAAGAGCTCTGAGCACTTGTTCAGTAAAAAGAGATGTTTTTCACAGTAGTCAAGATAGACGACTGCTCATAGGTTTCAAGGTGTGCAGTTTAGAGTCCATGTTTACAAGACATTTTTTCGTGTTTGTGCACATACAATAACTTTTCAAAACATGGAAAGCAAAGAGCTTATAACAGAAGAGACCTGTTTCACAGTATCAAAGGTGATGAAATGCTCATAGCTCTTTAAGGGGAATATCATGGATTTGGGTTCAAACAATCAATTTTCAAAAAAATCTTAAACTACTTAGTTTAATCAATGTTGTGCATAAATTTTATCTTGATAGCAGCATTAGAAATGTCTTCAAAAAATTAAAATGGTTAACTCCACACTCCAAGTCCCCCCCACCTCTTCAGACATTTGCAAAATGGTAATAGGAACTACTAGAGAAGGAAAGTTGCTACTCAACATATAGCGGAAGTTGCACTTGCATGAGTGTGTGTGTGTGTGTGTGTGTGTGTGTGTGTGTTTGTGTGTGTGTCTACTGCTGACAAAGGCCTTAATGGCCGAAAGCTATGATTGTGTGAATCTTTTTATTGTGCCTATCGCGGCTCAGCATCTCCGCTATATCGTGAGCAGCAACTTTCCTTCTCTTGTATTGTTAATAGGAACTACTCTTCCTTCAAAGTTGTAGTAGATAATAAACCACACAATGCTCCTAAAGGAGAAGGAAGGCTACATGCTTCATGGTGGAAAACCCCTACAAGAAAAATGCAGGCTTACTCTTTCAAGAAGTATTTGGGAAAATACAAATAATTTAGAGACTATTTCATGGGATGGACAAGCAATTTATTTTCATAATCTATCCACAGGCAAAACACAAAGACATTATCTTTTCCCCAAAGATGCCTGATTTAAGAACCACACATGGAATGAAGAATATATTCATGTATGCACGCTCTACCAGAACCTGTTATGAATGCAATTAACCCCCACTGAGGTAATCTGCAAACCCTGATTTACATAGGATGTGCTTTATGAGAAAACCCAGGCTGTGACTGAAGGTCTACGTAATTTAATTTGGATCAGAGGTTCAAAAAGTACATTCTGTGGGCTTAATGCACAAAAAATAGATTTCTATGATGCAGTGTTATATTTCATTGCAGGAAATACTGGCAGAATTGAAGTGCGGAAGAGAGCTGGTGTAAATCCAGGCATGTTTACTGCAAAAACAGTTCCCACCATCAATCAGAGGGGGATCAACAAAGCTGACACAACACTGTCCAGTCTACAAATACAGCTCACAGAGATTAGAATGGAGGAGAACAGAAGCCTGGAGGATTAAGAGCATAAGTATAGAGGACTTTAAAATATGGAAAACATATTAAATGTTGAATTATTTGAACTACATCTTTAAACTGCAATTTTTCTCGAGTTTACATTTTTTGCACTATTAGAAGGCATTTAGCAAGAAGTATATCTACATCTACATCCATACTCCGCAAGCCACCTGACGGTGTGTGGCGGAGGGTACCTTAAGTACCTCTGTCGTTTCTCCCTTCTATTCCAGTCTCGTATTGTTCGTGGAAAGAAAGATTGTCGATATGCCTCTGTGTGGGCTCTAATCTCTCTGACTTTATCCTCATGGTCTCTTTGCGAGATATACGTAGGAGGGAGCAATATACTGCTTAACTTCTCGGTGAAGTTATGTTCTTGAAATTTCAACAAAAGCCCGCAGCAAGCTACTTAGCGTCTCTCTTGCAGAGTCTTCCACTGTAGTTTATCTATCATCTCTGTAATGCTTTCGCGATTACTAAATGATCCTGTAACCAAGCACACTGCTATCCGTTGGATCTTCTCTCTCTCTTCTATCAACCCTATCTGGTACGGATCCCACACTGCTGAGCAGTATTCAAGCAGTGGGCGAACAAGTGTACTATAACCTACTTCTTTTGTTTTCGGATTGCATTTTCTTAGGATTCTTCCAATGAATCTGTCTGGCATCTGCTTTACCGACGATCAACTTTATATGATCATTCCATTTTAAATCACTCCTAAAGTGTACTCCCAGATAATTTATGGAATTAACTGCTTCCAGTTGCTGACCTGATATATTGTAGCTAAATGATAAGGGATCTTTCTTCCTATGTATTCGCAGCACATTACACTTGTCTACATTGAGATTCAACTGCCATTCCCTGCACAATGCGTCAATTCATTGCAGATCCTCCCGCATTTCAGTACAATTTTCCATTGTTACAACCTCTAGATATAGTACAGCATCATCCGTAAAAAGCCTCAGTGAACTTCCAATGTTATATCAGTGTGAGTGCACACACTCATGCAACCGCACGTGCTCATACCTGTGCGCACCCCTCATGTAGTTTCTTGACAGCACAAACAAACCGCTATTAGCTGACACTGTGCACGTAGACAATAATAATGACTAATACTAACATTGGGTCACTAATACTACATACACTGAAGAGCCAGAGAAACTGGTACACCTGCTTCATATCATGCAGGGCTCCTGTGAGTATGCAGAAGTGCCACATGACCTGGCATGGACTCGACTAATGTCTAAAGTAGTGCTGGATGGAACTGACCCCATGAATCATGCAAGGCTGTTCACAAATCCATAAGAGCATGAGGGAGTGCAGATCTCTTCTGAACAGCACTTTGCAAGACATCCCAGATATGCTCAATAATTTTGATGTCTGAGGATTTTGGTGGAAAGCGGAAGTGTTCAAACTCAGAAATGTGTTCCTGGAGCCACTCTGTTGCAATTCTGAAAGTGTGGGGTGTCGCATTGTCCTGCTGGAATTTCCCAAGTCCGGCGGAATGCACAATGAACATGAATGGATGCAAATCAAGGGTCCAATATCACTTCAACTTCACATACCCCATGCCATTACAGAGCCTCCACTAGCTTGAACAGTCCCCTGCTGACCTGCAGAGTCCATGGATTCATGAGGTTGTCTCTATACCCGTACTCGTCCATCCGCTCAATACAATTTGAAATGAGACTCGTCTGACTAGGCAACATGTTTCCTGTCATCAACAGTTCAATGTTGGTGTTGGCCGAGTCAAGGCATAAAGCTTCATGCCATGCAGTCATTAAGGGTACACAAGTGGGTCTTCAGCTCCAAAAGCCCATATCAATGATGTTTTGTTGAATGGTTTGTACGCTGATGCTTGTTGATGGCCCAGGATTGAAATCTGCAGTAATTTGCGGAAGGGTTGCATTTGTGCCACATTGAATGATTGTCTTCAGTCATTGTTGGTCCCATTCTTGCAGGATCTTTTTCCGGTCACAGTGATGTCAGAGATTTGATGTTTTACCAGATTCCTGATAGTCAGTGCACACACGTGAAATGGCTGTATGGGAAAATCCCCACTTCATTGCTACTTCGGGGATGCTGTGTCCCATGGCCCGTGCACAGACTATAACACCATGTTCAATCTCACTTAAATCTTGATAACCTACCATTGTAGCAGCAGTAACTCATCTAACAACCATGCCAGACATTTGGTGTCTTATATAGGTGTTGCCCAATGCAGCGCTGTATTCTGCCTGTTTACATGTATCTGTATTTGAATGCACATGGTTATACCGGTTCCTTTGGCACTTCAGTGTAGAAGTAAGTGTACCAGTAGGCATAACAACATACTCAAAGATTTCTGGATGGAAAATATTCACACACAACAGACATAACTTTTACAAAATGAAGTCCACTTAGGCCATATGAAATCAATGTGACATGGGCATCCCAGACTTATTATGCAGAGGTTCGGTAACACTTTTAGAATTGCTAACAGGCAAAGTAGCAGAACACATTTAGCAGTAATCTGTCATGGATGTGTGACTATTAGCATTCTGACGTGATAATATTTGGCACCAACAGTAGTGCTGACTCTACTTTCATCTCTGCCCCCCCCCCCCCCCCCCCACACACACACACACACACACACTTTTTGACAACCCTAACACTTTGTGTTAGATGCATTCCAAAAAGAAAGTGATTGATCCATTTACAGGATTATTCACTAGTATAGATGATGTGGAAACTAAAGGAAAAGATGGAAGGCTAGGTTTGAGTGCACGTCAAGCCAGTGCAGATGTAGTCGAATGGCAGTCACCAAACAGTTAACACACCAAGGAAGAAAGGCTAACTTTGTGCACGCAAAATTATGGAAAAGCTTGGAGGGGGGGATGTTGTTGTATCAAGGGCACATGAAGCAGACATAATGCGTGCACAAAGTTAGCCTTTCTTCCTTGGTGTGTTAACTGTTTGGGCTATTTAACTGAAAAATTCAGCTCTGTGTCTCATTTTACTGCTTTCTGGTGGAGTAACATTTCTTTTCGTAAAAGCCTGGATCAGGATTTGGTTCTAAATTAGTTTATTATTCACTAAGTGTGAGAAATTTTACAGCAAGTTTACACAAATTCCACAATTATAATTAATTTTTTGCAATTTTACTATTCTTGAGTCAAAAAGACAATTTCTGTTTCTAACAGTATCAATAAAAATATTTTTTCAGGTGACACTCAATACAACTTAGGAAAGGTATGACACAGTGTTGTATGGTAAATTTGTATTTATTCAGGAGAGTTTCAGTCCTTGACCATCATCCAAAAAGAAAGAAAAACAATGAAGCCTTCACAAGCCATACGTCATGCAACATCAGAATAACATCCTTATTACAGTCACAATTACTGTGCACAACAGAATAACAAAGCTTCACAACAAGATGATGTGGCCCATTCAGGGGAAAAGCCATGCTGCATGATGTGTGATGTACATTTGAAGGCTTTATTGCTTTTCTTTTCTTCTGGTTGATGATCAAGGGCTGAAACTGGTCACAATAAATTTAGATTTACTATACAGTGCTGTGCCATGCATTTACTAAAAAAGAATCCAGAAACTTGAAGTAATTTTACGTACTGTATTTTATGTGTTACATGTATGACTCTTTTATGTGCTATTTCTATGAGCTTTTTACCAGCATTGTTATTGTAATATTAATAATCACATTTGGAGCAAAGTTACAAATTGCACCACTAAAATAATAATTGGTTGCAGTAGAATGTGTTATAGTGAAGACATGGTTTCATTATTATTCAAAAATGCTTATTGGCATTTTCAACTATGAAATGAAAACATAGATTGCTACTAACCGTAAAGATGACATGTCGTGTTGCAGGCAGACACAATAAAACAACACTTACACATTATATTTTGACCAAAGCCTTCTTGAGGTAAGGAAATACCCATGTATTCATTCACATACACAAGCACAACTCACACACACGGCTACCATCTGGCCGGCCGCGGTGGTCTAGCGGTTCTAGGCGCTCAGTCCGGAACTGCGCGACTGCTACGGTCGCAGGTTCGAATCCTGCCTCGGGCATGGATGTGTGTGACGTCCTTAGGTTAGTTAGGTTTAAGTAGTTCTAAGTTCTAGGGGACTGATGACCACAGATGTTAAGTCCCATAGTGCTCAGAGCCATTTGAACCATTTTTTGCTACCATCTGTGGCAGCTTGGACCAGAATGCCGAGTTTTATTGGAGTTTTCTCATTCAAGTAAGCCATTGTTCTTTACAGACTGTCCCCATTTATTGTCAATTGAAAAAAGATTGTTAAAACCCTACTGACATATTGATTTTTTTTATGAATCACATGTTAATGAAAATGCATGGTCACCTAAGAATGTCAACCATTAGAATTAGCGCAATTTATGCAGGTTTGCTGTATTACCAGAATTAACCACTCAATGCTCAAGCTCTTCTGTATTCATAAGAATAATAAACATTACATTTTTTTAAATGACAATAAACGGAATCATGTTGTATCTTTTTATTTCAAACTCTACTAAATGAAGTTTGACAACTTATGCAAAATCTAGGAATTACTTTCATAGTTACAGCAATTATTGCCGTCTCAATGAAACTGGTAATTACAGTTTTAAGCAAACATAATACATTAGTATTACAATCATATCTTCATGATTGGATGTTTTAATGGCAAATTTATAAATACAAGAGCATTGTACCCCCATTAATTTTATTTTTTAATTGCAAAATTCAATTTTCTTCTCTACTTTCCAAATTATTTTTATTTACATTATATGAAAATTATTGATAAATATAATGTCATCAAAACTCTTAAGCTGTTCTAGGGCAATTGTTTTGTTATGGGAGTCCATTTAAAGAAGTCTCAACAGTTTATAAACAAAAAAATTATGGAGAGTTACACAAATCTAAATTCTTGTTACTTATTCTGTTCATTCTTCTTCATTCTTGATCTATAATTAATTTATAATAATTTCACATAGAACAAGGTGTAATTAGATGGATGACAAACACTAACTTCACTTAACGAAGGTTTACTCAGCACTTGCACGTACAACAGCACGGAGCGAACTGCCTCTGGCCAGAACACATATAGTATATATGCAGCTACGGAACGTTCCAGTACAATGATTCTTGACATCTGTGGATACATCTAGAACATACTCGAACCGAATATAGAAATTCAAATCGTGAAGTCCAGGTGAGGTCTGAACTTACGACCCTTCATGGAACAGTTTAGTATTATAACCATCACACCTTGGTGCTACTTGACTTCTTCATCGACATTGCTCCCTCCTTAAGTGAACAGCATCTCTGTGTTACATCCTCCTAGTCCGGGAACGAGTCATCAGTCCTGCATATTCCAACTCCCAATGACCAATTCTCATCCTGGCGGTGATCTCAGAACTTATTTTGCTGTTACACTCTTCATCACCTTTCCACTTGTTGCTTGTCATTGGAGCTTCGAATTTACCCCGGGTTGCAGGATCCTTTAAGGGCTTCATTCGAAGGACATGGACCATATCTCTGATCTTTCGTCATCTTGTGTCATGGTCGAAATCTTCAACTTCATGAGTAACATCAGACAACTGTCTTACAACCTTATATGGTCTAAAGTAGCACCTGAGGAGCTTCTCAGAGAGACCAACTTTCCAAACAGGAGTGAAGATCCAGACGAGGTCACCAGGCTGGTAGACAACAGGGTGGTAGCTCACGTCATACCTTCAGTGATCGTTTTCTTGAGCCTGCAGTGAGCGGAGTTGAGCTAACTGCCGAGCTTCCTCAGCTCTGGTTAACACCTGGCCGATGTAGTCATCGTCCACGTCATCAGGATGTAATGGAAACAAAATGTCCATCATTGTAGTCGCCTCATGGCCATGCACCAGGAAAAATGGTGTAAATCCTGTGGTATCTTGTTTGGCGGTGTTGTAAGCAAACATCACAAAAGGTAGCACCTCATCCCAGTTGCTCTGTTCAACATTGACGAACATTGGTAGCATGTCGGCCAAGGTCTCATTAAGGCGTTCAGTAAGCCCGTTACTTTGTGGATGGTAGGCAGTCATCACGTGATGAGTAATGTTGCACCGATGGTTTATCTCTGTCACAAGATTCGATTGAAAAACTTTCCCTCAATCCCTAATTAACGACCTTGGGGCACCGTGTTTTAATACAATGTCGTCCACGATGAATTTGGCTACCTCAGATGTTTCAGCTGTTTTCACAGATTTTGTAATGGCACAGCATGTCAGATAATCAGTGCAAACAATAATCCATCTATTGCCACTAGCAGACGTTGGAAATCATCTGAGGAGAACAATCCCAACATGCTGGAAAGGCGTTTCGGTTGGTGGAATTGGTATCAGTCGGCCAGGTGGTTTCTGAGGAACTGCCTTTCTCCTCTGGCACTCTCAACAGTGCGACACATAGTGATGGACACTCCTAAATAAACCTGGCCAGAAAAATCTCTTGCGGATTCTATCGTATGTCTTAGTAAATCCTAAATGTCCGGCCTCAGGTGTGTCATGGAATTTCTGTAGAACATTTAAGCGCATGTGTTTAGGAATCACTAGTAGCCACCTCTTTCCAAACGGATCATAGTTTTTCTTGCAAAGTAATCCATTAACTAATCCTTTCGCATCCTCTGACCGATTTAAGGCAAGCATAATTTGAGATATCTTGGCATCGTCCTTCTGCTCAGCAGAGAGATCCTGGAGTGCAGCAAGACAGTCACTATCTTCATCAGAGTCTTGATGGTCTTGCACAGGGTTTCCTGAGAGACAAGTCAGCATCTTGGTGTTTTCTTGTACTTTTGTACACTATGGTAATGTCATACTCTTGAAGATGTAGTGCCCACCAGGCGAGTCGTCCTGTTGGATCCTTAAGACCTGTCAACCAACAAAGTGAATGACGGTCTGCAACAACTGTGAATGGCCTTCCATAGAGATACTGTCTAGACTTGCACATGGCCCAGATCACAACAAGAAATTCTCTTTCTGTAGTTGACTAGTTTCTCTCAGCTTTAGTAAGTGTCCTAGAAGCATAGGCTATAACCATCTCTTTTCCATCTGAAATTTGCACCAGAACAGCACCGATCCTAGAACCGCTGGCATCTGTATGTAGTTCTGGAGGTCCTCTCTCATCATATGGACGAAGTACAGGGACAGTCATCAGAGTTTTTCGCAGCACATCAAAAGAATCTTGTTGAGCACCACCCTACATAAATTTAGCATCAGCTTTTAACAACTCTTGGAGTGGCCCGGCTTTAATATAAAAGTCTTTGATAAAACGACGGTAATAAGAACATAATCCGAGGAAGCTTCTCGCATCTCTAATACTTTTAGGAATAGGAAATTCCGTTATAGATCTCATCATTTCTGGGTCTGGCTGCACACCTTCGTTTTACACAAGGTGTCATAGTATTTTGATTTCTTTCGCTCCAAAGAGACACTTTATTCGATTAAGTTTCATTCCACATTGTTGGAGACACTGAAGAACCACCCTGAGTCTTCTTATATGTTCATCAAATGTCTCTGAGAACACTATAATGTCAT
This sequence comes from Schistocerca nitens, assembly GCF_023898315.1. Taxonomy (NCBI): domain Eukaryota; kingdom Metazoa; phylum Arthropoda; class Insecta; order Orthoptera; family Acrididae; genus Schistocerca; species Schistocerca nitens. Next base: position 356,779,941 of record NC_064618.1, on the reverse strand, counting down.
CTAAATAACAAAGACACATCGTCCACTTCAGGTGATGTAGAAGATTATCCAGCATCCATTCAAAAGTTGCTGGTGCATTACACAAACCAAACGGCATTACCTTACGCTCATACAGGCCATCAGGGGTGATGAATGTAGTTTTCTTATGATCAGCCTCATCTACTGCGATTTGCCAGTATCCCGAGTACATGTCCATGGTTGAGAAAAACTTAGCCCCCTTCAGACAATCTAGTGTATCGTCAATTTGTGGAAGAGGGTAACGTCCTTTTTAGTTATCTTATTAAGCTTCCTGTGATCAACACAAAAGCGCCAACTGCCAACCTTCTTCCTGACAAGGACCACTGGTGATGAACATGGGCTCTGCGAAGGCTGAATGATGTCATTCTTCATCATTTTCTCTACCTCATCGCAAATTATTCGACGTCCCATTGCTTACACAAGGTATGCTCTCTGGCTTATGGGTTGATGGTCTCCAGTGCTAATCTGGTGCTTCACCGTCAATTTGTCTAATTTGCTCTTCACCTGTGGATTGAAGCAATCAGAGAACTCTTGAAGAATGGCAAGTAGCTTCTTGTGTTGTTCCTTAGAGATCTGGTGATAGCCGAGCTAGAAGTTCTTGTCTCGTAGTGGTAGTGCTAATTTCGCCCACAGACTTGGCATGGGAGGTTTCTATGATGCTCAGCTGTTCTTCAATTAATGGCTCAGCATTTGCTATGCACATGCGTCTTGGACGGATCTGCAGTTCTCGGTGACAGTTAACTATCCACAATTCACCGAATCCATTCTTAAATGAGACGACAAAGGCTGGGATGACCAAGTTATTCTCCAGTGGTATGCTTCTCTTACATTCAACTACAAGATCCATGGGTTGATGCATGGCATGACACGTGACAGTTATCCTTCTAGCACTGACTGCAGGAATGATCACTTCATCCAGTACACATAGTTTGCACACACTCGGATGCACATCTTCCTGTCCACAGTATCTCATCTCATCTAGCATAATCTTTGAGCAATCACGATCTATATAATTGGCTGAAAAGCTTTCAAAAAGTCACATCTGAGAATGACGTCATGACTACACTCTTGTAAGACGATGTATTCTAAGGGCTGTGTATGGCCACTTATACCCACACGAATGACACATCTTCCTGTAGGGTTTACATATTTCCCATTAGCCACCTTCAGCAGAGATGTTTTGTCAACAAATATGGTTTTCTGCAACTGGTGACTGTACTTCTCTGAAATGACTGAACATGATGCTCCAAAGTTTACAAGAGCTTGGGCTGGTTAGCCATCCATGAGGATATCGACATAGTTTCCTATCAGTTTTGTAGTGATTGAGGGTGGAGGATTTTTCTCTTCAGCGGCCTTACCTCCAAGGAAGGTCACACCATCTAGTTTTCTAGGTTTCGGTGACCAGGTTACAGCTGGAGCTTCTAAATGGTGATGGAGACCTTGATAGGCATGTTGGGAAGCGTCCTCTCCAGCGGCTAGCTTCCAGCGATGGTGACCTACATCGTCCTGCACCCACATCTTCTTGTTCATCTTCTTTGTTCCGGAGTTGGCATCGGCTAAGATCAGTCTGCTGTCTTCTGGCACAGGTGTCATCAAATATCTGCCGCCTTTCTCGACATTAGTGCACCACATGTCCCGGTCGCCCACAGTGGAAACATACTGGTTGGTTATCCTCGGTCCTCCAGATGTCAGTCTTTCTTGGTACCCAAACAGGTTCCTCATGTGGGCATTGTAGGAATGTAACTCCACCTGGGTCTCTACTTTTTCACCGTTTAAAAGGGAAATGGAGGACGAGAGATTGGGTTCAATGTCTCTTCCACTTCCTCCCTTATGACCTCTTGAAGCGTCTCTGTTTTTTTGCTTGCTGCGCAATCTAAGTGACTTCTGAACTTCCTCTCTCACTATCTGATGAACACTCATGAAATCAGTTGCTTCCTCCATCACAGACATCAATATGACGTTTGGCAGCCATTCAACTCAATATACTGGCACCATTTTATGAAGTCGTCTGCTGTCGAAACCTCCTTCAGGAGTAGGGCTTGATACATGTCCTCAGCAACACCCTTCATGAGATGTGCAACCTTGTCTTCCTCAGTCATTCTAGGATCCTTTATTTTACACAGCTCCAAGACATCTTGAATGTAGGATGGACACTGTGCCCTGCACACTGTGCCTTGCACTTCTGTCATTTTATGTCGCCAAAATACTTGCGCAGTTCCAGCTGGAATACTTCCCAGCTTGTGAACTTCTCCTCATTGTTCTCATACCATTGCTTGCAGTGCCCTCCAAGTCGAACAATACGTTAGCCAAACACACGGTGTCATTCCATTTTTTAAATTTGGCTATACGCTCATATACCTTCAGCCACTTGTTTGGATCTTGGCCATCGTCACCAGAGAACCCGGAAGGATGTCTCATGCAGTGGAACACAGTTGCTTATAAAAGATTACACTTTACCAGCTTACTCATGCAGAAATATTACAGGAAAAGGATGAGTTGTAACACACATTAAGACTGAACACAAGTTCGAAAACAATGAGACTGGTACATTTTATAATAATCAGCACATAGAAGTGTGTTCTTGTGAATCAGTACTGAAAAATAGTTCACTGTTAATTATAACTATGTACAGATCCCCACTGAGAAATTTTGAGATGTATATGAGGAATCTAGATCCCTTACTATGCTATCTTTCAGACAGCAGCAAGCAATTAATAGTCTGTGGTGACTTCTGTCATTTTCTTAAGGATTCTGAAAGGAAAAATTATATGAAAACCTCATTTGGATGCTACAATTTGATCTCAGTATTTAACTGTGTAACATGGGTGGATAAAGACAGTAGAGCCTAACTGATAATGTTTTCTTTGGTGAAGCTAAAAGCAAGAAAATAACTGTTTACCTAGTAACAAATGCTCTCTCTGCTCATGATGCACAGTTAGTTAGGATAAATAACATAGTGCCTTACAGTACAGATACTCTTCAGTGGAAATCAATTAGAATAAGTAATGACCCCCACTCCTTAGAGATACCAAAAGTGTTGTAACACGATCAACGAATATCAATGTCTTAAAGCATCCATATAACATTACGCTGACTATTTATCTAGTTTGTAAATTGGCTGGAAAGTTATTTATTGTGCTGCGAGAAGTTGGAGGAGGTCTGGCCCCCTACGATTCTTCCTCATATGTGTGACATTGCAAGGGCATTCTTATCAAGCGAAAGTGGACAAATGAGCATAAGAGAACTCCAAATATGGTACGAGCACTGCTTTTGGCCAATAACTGGTCAAAATAACATGTTTTTGCTTCATTCCTGGTCTGTGAATAAAAACCACACTCCTTTAGAGCAAACTATCCTGGCTGAAAAGTGTGTGACACTGCAATTCATACCACCTACAATGACAAATTCAGCTTCTGGGAGCTTGTTTCTTCTGTGCCCATAGAACACGTTATCGTGCTGTCTGCAGCTATGCCTTAAAGGATAGCCACTTTCCTGGTAAGTTCCACTACAGATTGCTTCGCATCCGACTGTATGCCATCACATTCCATCAATTCTCACCACCCCGTACGACCAATATGATTCCACATGCATTCTTAAACAGTGGATACCTAGCTGAATGTCCTGCATGGTTTGTAACTCCCAAGGAGTTTGCCTTCAATCTTGATAAAGCAAACCTTTGTGATCACTGTGGCACACCATTTTTCATTCTGTGTTCGTGGTGCAAGTTAATGGTTTATTTTGAACATTTCTTGTACTTTGACAGTGTCCATTTTGTGAAGTGTAATACATGCATCCCTTATTTTCTATTGCCCTCCTGATGAACGTGGTGAGTCATTAGTAGCTAACATTTTCCCTGTCAAAATTGGTAACACAACACTTTTAAATGAGATTGAACTTGCAACCTCACTCTCAAGGGGGGGTCCCTTGTCAGCAGTTTACAAAGTTGGAGTAGTCACCAGCCACCCAACAAAGGTGCTGCAATTTTAAATCAATGTGTCACACACTGAAGCAAGAAAGAAACTGGTATAGGCATGCATATTCAAGTACAGAGATATGTAAAAAGGCAGGATACGGCACTGCAATCGGCAACACCTACATAAGACAATAAGTGTCTGGTGTAGTTGTTAGATCAGTTACTGCTGCTACAATTGCAGGTTATCAAGATTTAAGTGAGTCTGAACATGGTGTTATAGTTGGCACACAAGTAATGGGGCACACTATCTCCAAGGCAGTGATAAAGTGGGTATTTTTCCATATGACCACTTCACGAGCTTACTGTGAATATCAGGAATCGGTAAAACATCAAATCTCCAACATCGCTGCAGCCGGAAAAAGAGCCTGCAAGACTGGAACTAATGATGAATGAAGAGAATCATTCAACGTAACAGACGTGCAACCCCTCCACAAATTGCTGGAGATTTCAATCCTGTGCCATCAACAAGTGCCAGCATGCGAACCATTCAACGAAACATCATCAGTATGGGTTTTCGGAGCCAAAGCCGACTCTTGTACCCTTGACAACAGCACGACACAAAGCTTCACGCCTTGCCTGGGGCAGTCAACACTGGCATTGGGCTGTAGATGACTGGAAACATATTGTTTGGTCAGACAAGTCTCGTTTCAAATTGTATCCAGCAGACTGACGTGTATAGGGTATGGAGACAATCTCATGAATCCATGGACCCTGCATGTCAGCAAAGGACTGTTCAAGCTGGTGGAGGCTCTGTAATGGTGTGGGACATGTGCAGTTGGATTGATATAGGACCCCTGATTCATCTAGATACAACTTTAACAGGTGATACATACGTAAGCATTCTGCCTGATCACCTCCATCCATTCACGTCCATTGTGCATTCCGACGGACTTGGGCAATTCCAGCAGGACAATGCAACACCCCACACTTTCAGAATTGCAACAGAGTGGCTCCAGCAACACACTTCTGTGTTTGAACACTTCCGCTTTCCACCAAACTCCCCATATATGAACATTATTGAGCATATCTGAGATGTCTTGCAAAGTGCTGTTCAGAAGATATCTGAACTCCCTCATGCTCTTATGGATTTATGAACAGCCTTGCGTGATTCATGGGGTCAGTTCTGTCCAGCACTACTTCAGATATTAGTCGAGTGCATGCCAGGTCATGTTGTGGCACTTCTGCATACTCACAGGGGCCCTACATGATATGAGGCAGGTGTACCAGTTTCTTTGGCTCTTCAGTGTGTATTGCAATTTTATTTATATCTTTATAGCCTCTACCATGTGACATTGGTGAATGTTTTTATTCCCTTGGTTTTATTATAGAATATCTTGCAGAACACCTACGTTAGTGTTAATGCATTGTGAATTGTGGTTTATTTGTCTCATAAAGTACATAATCTAAATCATTTAATTCAGATACAGTAGACACTTTAAATTGTGGTAAAGTTTAACCATGAACAAAGAACAACCTATGTTAACAAACAGCATAATAATAATAATAATAATAATAATAATAATAATACTATTTTGTAATAGATACATCCAGTAACATCTAACACATAATTAGCCTTTGCTCAAATTATCATTTCATCCTCTATGAATTCTTCTACTGAATACTAGCATTTCTCCCACAGAATCTGCTGTAGCCTCATTTTTAAAATTTCTGTCTTCGTATTAAAAATGTTTTTTTCCATTAACTTGTTGTATATTGTCATCCCATACACCGTGGAGACCATTCATATAATTTCAACTGCTGTGTGAGTAGCACAAAATTATTTTTAGTTCTTGTGTTATATGTATGGTTAAAATGATTCTCCTCAAATAAATTTTGTCAGCTGTGCAGGAAGATTATAATTTCATAAAAGTATATGGAAACATGGAGGGAACAGTTAGGATTTGTAGTTTTTGAAATAATGAGTGACAAGACTCTGTTTGGTGTGCAGTGCATATGCATCGGACAGTTTTCTTTTGCAGTTTGAGTATTCAAGATACACTACTTGAACTTCAACAGAAAATTATCCCTTATCTAATGATAGATTAAAAATTAACCACGGTAAGCAATTTTTCATGTACTCTCAAGTCAGTGGAATTTGCTCGTATTTGCATTGTAAATGCCAAACTGCTTAGTTTATTTGATAGGAAGTCAGAATGTGTATTCCAGTTTAAGTTATTGTCCACATTTAGTCCCACAAATTTGTCCATGTCACCTTCCTTTATAGGTTGATTGTTATATTGTATTTTCAGTTCCGCACATTTTGAATGTTTGGTTTTGAAATGTACCATATGGGTTCTTGCAGTGTTCAGTTTCAGCCCACTTAACTGGAACCTGTTTTCTAAGGTATCCAGTGTGCTTACAATGGAGCTCGGAATTTTTCTGCATCATCATCTTCAATTAAAACAGGAGCATTGTCTGCAAACAGAACTGATGGGAATTTATATTTGTGGATAAGTCATTTACGTAGAATAGGAACAAGATTGGCCTCAAAATGGAGCCTTAAGGCACACCTTGTGATACTGTACTCCATTTAGAATAATAATTCACTGCATATGAGGTGATGGTTACCCTTTGTTTCCTGTTGTGTATGCATGATGTTAGCTAATTTAGAACACTGTCCTTAATATGTAGTTGTCTAATTTGTAGATAAGCAAGTCATGGTTCATGGAGCTAAAATCTTTCGTGAGATCAGAGAAGATACCTGCAACTTTACTCCTCTGATCCAATGATTTGTCTATCTTTTCAATAAAGTTATTCACTGCATCCAGAAAGTTTTTTTCATGGTTGAAATCCAAATTGGTTACTTATAATAATATCATTTTTTTTCCAAAAAAATTTTCAATCTGGTTTGCAGCTACTTTCTCTAACACATGATCCTCAATGGGACAAAGTTCACGGTGCTGCATTTTAGTTTTTTTTTTTCCAAAATGGTGAGTTTTTAGAAGGGTAGTAACTTCCAAAACCCATTTATACATTTGAGACCCAGTTCAATACCCTACTAGAATGTCATATTATCCCAGTTGTAGACACTAAGCATATATTTGTGTATTCCTGTGTATTTCAGGGGTGGTGTGAAAATGCTTGTTACCAAATGAACAATTTCTCCCAACAGTATCTAAAACTTAAAACTATTCTCCATAACAACTGATTCTGAAATACGTTTCTTGTATTCTGTTATTCAAAATTAACCTACTCCCAACCCAACTCCCAATCCAACACCCCAACTACAATGCAAAGGAAAGAAAGAAAATGCTACTACCAGATTTCTTTACAAGCACTAGAAACTACCAGTCACCCTGATTTCTGCTTATAACATGCTAACAATAAGAAAAGGAATACATCGACGTAATAAAACAATACAGAGGCATAAAAATTACCTGAGAGATCATGTCTTTTAGAACTCTGAAAAGCCCTGAGTACTTCTCTGCCCTACTAACCACAAATGTTAAAGGCAAGTAAGGATCTTTGAGAGCCGATATTTCAAGTTCACTTAGCTCCTTCTCATACGGTTCCAGCACTTCATCCAAAGCATTGCAAAAGGCACGAAGATACATTCCACCAGATGAAGATTCCTTCTTCACTGAAAAAGAAGAACTCTTATGTTAAAATGGAATATAATTCCTTAACAAAAGGGATATAAGAGTCATTGTGTAATGCCAGACTTCAACCTTACAGTTGTAAGAAGTAACAGAAGTATCAAAAACATCTTCATAGATGATACCTGTAGCAATAAATTTACAGGTATCACCTCTATCAAACCATCAAGAGCAGTACAATTTGTAAACCAATACAAATGGTTGTACATCATGTGAATATGCTGCCACTTCCGTGCATATGGCACCTTATTCTAGGTGCTACTGTGTATATATCTGCTTGAATACTAATAATAGCTAACAGGCAACAAAAAGGGTAAAATATGTAATCTATTATACAAAAATGAATCACTCTGAGTGGACTGAAACAAAACATAATTTGTTTAAGTGTCAGATGCAAACACAGTGCTAAGTAAATAAATTTATCAACAGATTTAAACATAGCAAGGCGGAATATATCCACTTCCCCTAATCCCTCTCCAAACACAAATACAATTTTTTCTTCTTTTATCATCTAATCTACATACAACAGATAGCTGAAACTTCAAAATTCTTTTAAGAGTTAAAGTTTTCCTGATTCTTTAAACAACTTACAATCGATTGATTACAACAATGTATTTTTTTATGGAAATATTTTATTTGGAGAAGTATTCAGTACTCAAGACACAGTAAGATCTTGTGCGTCGAAATTGTGAGTGCGTTACAGGAATGATATGCCTTATTATAGAACCTTAGTTTTCCTCAGTAAAAAGAGCACTTTATCTTCTTTCAGATTTATATAGTGCAGGAAATATTACTATTCAAAACTGATGTTTTGCAAGCACCACAAAAATCAGGTATTACCAAACAATAGTGTGTTTTTGTATCAAGAAATGTAAATGATTCCTAAAAACTATTACTGTTAATGAAGTATTACAGACATACAATTTTGTTTCTGAATTACCTTGCTGGCATTACTAGAAAACACACAACATTTTTCTTGTCTAAATCTTTGCACACAACTGCACAACCAACCATAAAAGCTGTTTATGGAAATACTATCCAGTAGTTAAACAAAACAACTTAATTTCTGAATGGATATAAATATGGCTGTAATTCCTTGTTTCCCATTTTATTATTGAAAACATAGTTGAGCTGAACTTCAAATTTTGGAAATAATTTTTGAATAATTTCCTCTATGCATATAGCACAAATCTGGTAAGTTAGTCACAGGTGGCCAGCCAGCCAGCCAGCCAGTCAGTCAGTCAGTCAGCTGCAGTTAGCAAGTGTGAATGTGGAAAATCTGTGAAAGCTGAACACTTGTAAAACAGTGTTCGAGTTGGATATGACAGCAATATACTCGAATTACTGATTATTTATACACTTATATAATGATATAATACTGTTAATATAGACTGACAATGTCGGTGCAGTTCCTAATACAGCAGGTTTCCATATTTTCAACAGGCTTTTACTGGGTACTGAAATCACCATTTTTCACACACTCTATTAAATAAACTTAACAAAACAAAAATTTATTATTTTGGTATAATGGGGCTGTGGTTTTGCGTGGCTCTTTACAAAGTAATTGCACTTTGTATGATTACTTATGCCCATTTATTTTTGAATATGTATTTCATTGAGAAGATCTCTGTGACAGTACAGATGTCGACAGTATGCTTTGTGTATTGTCTTTGGAAACTAACTTGTTCCACTGACACACACAATAGGTGCTGTTGACAAAAGTAGTGCCTACTTTATTCTTCACACTCAAGATTGCATTCAGAAGTGGTCTGTTCTGTATCAGGTTTGTTTTTACGGCAGTGTTAGTTCTACGTTAACAGTGATTCACAGCAGTACAGATAGAGTTACTGATGAAGAGCGCAATGTTCTTCTGCCTCTTTATTGTGATAGAGAGAGGTGACAAATTTTGCTCAGGATCTACAATTTACCATTATTCAATCTTGCTCACCTTATTATTTCAGCAATCTCACCAATATCTTCTGACTGCACAGCATTTCTCAGAGTGCTGCAGTTACTGCTGGAAGTTCATAGTACAATCCAACAACCAGTTTTTGAAACAATAAATACAACTTGTCTCATAAACACCATGCATATTGACCTCTCATTTATAATCACCATACATAACACAGTTGGTTCAGTGTTTAGAACATCACAAATACACTGATACAGACTAAGTCCAAAAATGATCTGTCTTAGTTATCAGATTCCAATTGAATATCTAGATAATAAGATTTGCCTTGTTCCTGTGACGCCATAGGCAATGTCATGGCTGCTCTTCCTCCCTGTCTCACATCATACCTCCACGGTAGGACCCAATAACACAGAATAAACTGCCTAACCAGCACGTACCACGAACATGTTGAGATGTCTACATCAACCTGGTTTGCAGGTACATTGCATCCATTCATTACATAATGCCTGTGAATAAATTGAACATAGATCCAAACAACAGGTTACACTATTACCTAAATAAACTTTTTACAGTGGTCATCATTATTTGTCCATAAGGTAAATGCTTGTGCAACACATCACTCCACCAAAGTGACTTCTTACAGTACAAGAATTGTACTCTTACATAGTTCAATGACTGCAGTGGGAGAGCAACATGACAAGACTATGCGAGTTGCTCCTGCAGCAATGGCAATCACATCACAGTACTGTTGCATCTGTCTGAGGTTGTTGCATTACGCCATGTTTCATGTCGACAGTGAGCCACCACAGACAAACAAAAGAGGACATAGAGGCAAGTGGGATTGTGGAGGGGGAGGGGGGAGAAACAAAATCAGAGTAGGTCTCAGCAGTGATAAATTTAGTTAAAGAAACTACAGCAAATGAAGTCAAGGTGGTTGGAACTTCCACCACAAAAATCAAGACCATTAACATTACACTTAAAACATGTCTACAGCTACATCTACACCTATATATACATCTACATGACTACTATGGAATTCACATTTAAGGTCTTGGCTTGAGGATTCATAGACTCACTTTGAGACTATATCTCCACTATTTCAGTCAGGAAAAACAAACACCAAAATATGGTCCACAAAATATTTTCACATTTGGAAGAGAAAATAGGTGACTGGAATTTTGTGGAAAGATCTTGCCACAAAGAAGCCTTTATTTTAATAATTGACACCCCAACTCATGTACCATATCTGTGAAACTCTCCCCTATTTTGGGATGATACAATATCCTTCTTTGAACTTTCCCGATGTCCTCTGTCAATCCTATCTGGTTAGGATCCTATATCGTACACCAATACACCAGAAAAGGATAGACAAGCATAGTATATGCAGTCTCTTTAGCACAACTGAGTGATCTCCAAACAGGGTGGGGTAGACCATTTCCATTGCAGGGATATCCGGTGGCAGCTTGCTCTGCCATCTGATGATGGAGGTAGACCTTAATGTTCTCTACAGTGGTCGAGTTCTAGCGATGAAACTCTTTCTACATTTCAAAATGGTTCAAATGGCTCTGAGCACTATGGGACTTAACATCTGTGATCATCAGTCCCCTAGAACTTAGAACTACTTAAACCTAACTAACCTAAGGACATCACACACATCCACGCCCGAGGCAGGATTCGAAGCTGCGACCGTAGCGGCCACGTGGTTCCAGGCTGAAGCACATAGAACCGCACGGCCACACCGGCCAGCTTTCTACATTTCAACTGACAGATTACAGCTTGATGATGATGCAGTAGATGATGGGGATCATTGATCTACTTTGCCCTCTCCACATCAGCAGCACTGGCCTACCGGCTGGGGGGGGGGGGGGGGGGAGCTATTACAACAATCTAGTAGAGTCTGTCAACTGGAGTTGGCTTCATACATCCTGACAGCATACAGACAGTCTCACTGACTGCAGTGTCAGCTTGCTTGGTGTGAGCAGATCCTCACAGGTGACATGTATTATCAGCTGTCATACACAATGCAAAAGCAGACTTTTCAGGACATGAGGCCTAGCTTCCCAGTTGATAACCATGAACTTCCTCAAAATATTGTTCCCTGCACTGCTCTTCAGCCTGGTGCTATGGCAGTGTTTCCTGAAGGACAGTGTATGATGAAGATTAACACCAAGATACACAGGTGTTGGGTAATGTTAAAGTCGGGCACTGTACACCATTTGTATGATGGTATGACATCCATTCTGTCATTTGACAAGCCAGGACACGATTGAAAAGTATGGCTATCGAGAAGAGAGAGCATGTGCTATTAGTGAAACAGTTTTATATGAACAGCAGCAAATAAAGTGCTGCATTGAGCAAGTATTGTCAACTGAAAGGTCTGAGGTGAGGCCTGACATCATTAAATGGTTTAAAGATCACAATAATGACATGAGAAAGCACAGGTGATCTTAGTGTGGCACATAGAAGAGAAAGGTGTCCTTTCCCAGCGTAAGTTATTGCTGTTGCTGTAAATGAGCATGCATCATGTGCTCTGGGTAGTGCTAGTACTCATATGGTGCCATGAGAATTGGCCATTCCATGGTCGACAGTGCAGACAGTTTTGCAGTCTATTTTACACTGGTACCTATATGAGATCCAGACAGTGCAGAAACTGGAATCTAACTATGTGCAGCAAAGTTCTGAATCTGCTCTTTGATTCCTGGCACAGATCAAAACTGATGACATGTGGCCAGACAATATTCTATGGATGACTAGGGACAATTCACACTACAGGGTGCAGTGACCACATACAACTGCTGAATTCGGGATACTGTTAAACTGCATGTTGTGCACAAAGAGCCATTGCAATCACCGTATATGACTGTGTGGTGTGGTGTGGATTCACACACACATTTATTCTTGGTCCATTCTTCTTTGAACAGAACACACTCACAGGGCCTGTCAGATGTACAGTGACAACTGCACTTTATTGACATCTCCTTGTACATTATGCGATTCTTGGTCTGGAAGAGCACACCTGTGAGGAAACCACTGTTTTAATCCAAGATGCGGCAACACCTCATGTCACTTGCCCAGTGAAAGATTTGCTTAATGCAACCTTCCACAAATGTGTTGTCATCTCCTGAGGTTTTCCAGACTGTGGATATCTAAATAAAAACATTTTCCAGGAATATATTCAGTCTTTACCTGATCCACAGGCCAGTATATAGGAACACATTGTGCAGATTCCACCATAACTGCTGCGAGCAACTGTTGATCACATTGTTTTATGGATGCAGCATCTTGTCATTGTCTCCAGTGCTCATATTGATCAAATTGTGTATTTGGCTGTTTATAATAAAATCAACATTATGCCTTTTCACTTATTTTACCTTTTCTGCCCATGTCCCATTCCCAATCCATTCACTGTGCCAGATTTGCACCTGGTGGCAGAAATTGAAACTAATTGTTTCCAGCTTAAGTCAGTACTATATTAACACATTAGAATATCTACAAGTTTCACTGCCATACAATAATTACAGCTCACACTGGACATCAGTGAGCAGCTGCACTTTTATTTAAACCTCCCACTACTTTGCCATGCAACAACCAATTAGTGCCAGGCTTCTCTATTCTGTAAGTGAAATGCGCACATCCGAGTCTTGTTGGGGTTTGGCCTCATAACAAGGGCCAAGCATATCCAAAGATGAAGTCAACTTTCCTTCTCCCTCTTCAAACATTTTTGCTTGAGCAGCCAATGGTGTATCATCAGCACATATGAAATGCCTGGATATGTTGTAATGGGCTCATCATTAGTCTAAATATTAAAAATCATGGGAACGAGTGCAATGCCTCAAGGCAATAATACTTTTGTATGCATCATCTGCTCTTCTTATCCCAGACAAAGATCTGCTACCTTATATTCTTCAGGAGAGTGCCTAAGAGAGATGTTAGTTGGTAACCACTGATGAGCTCAAATTTTCTTCAGCAACTTTCTGTGGTTGATAGTGTCATAAGCAGCTGATACAGTGATAAAGGCAGTTCCACTTGTTTTATGTTGTTCAAAACCATCTTCATTGTGTTGAGTGAGGTTCAGTATCTGACTGCAGCACGATTGCCAAGGTTGAAAACCAGTAGTAACTCAAAATAGCAGACTGCAGATGAGTCGTGTATGAGAAAGATTTTTTTTAAAAAAAACTAAATTTTATTTTTCAAAGAAGTACATTTTCTACAAGTATATTAAAATGCTGATTATACCTCATTATAAACCAAGTTATCTACAAATAATTACCATAATTAACGATGTGAGAATATTGGCACTGGTAATTGGCTGGTAGAGAAATTTATTAAAGTATCCTGCAATGGCTGCTTCTACCTGTTAATACACAACTTACTCATTCCACAATCCTGAGAACTCTTCTTCACGGCAGTATTCACCAAATATGATGAATGAATTAATGATTTTTACACATGTAAAACCAACTGTACACATGAGGAAAAGTCATATGAAATGGATTTGCATTCCTACAACATCTTGGCTGAGCATCTAAGTACAATAAAAAGTCTTACCTGGACTTGGCACACACTTATAAAACCGTAGAAAATCCCTTAATGCCATGTAGTCAATTGCAATAATCATTACTCTGTTCAAAAGTGCTCGTTCTCCAGGATGGATGAAAGACATAAATTCCACAGCCTGCAAATAAAAATTTCAAAAAAGAAATCAGCATTTGGTAATGTCGTCCACAAAACCAGGAAAGCATTTCCTGTTCAATATTAATTTGGAAATCGTATTTATTAGTCAGTGTGCTGACACTAACATAACTGCTACTACATTACTAGAAGAAAACATTAAACACATTCAAACTGGAGCCATGCTCACTGCTCTAGTTCACATAAAATGTTCATTTACACAATAGCCTGTCACAACCTTAATGTAAATGCACCGTTAAAAAAAGTCTCAATGGTTGAATAAGTAAGACTCCATAGATTTTTAAAAATGAAATCCTAGAACATTGGTGTAATAGATGCAAAGCCTGCTCACCATAGTAAATGCAGCTTACATGCAGTCCCAAAAAAGGACTGGTCTATTTTACGTGTTAAATTTTTAAAAACATAATTAATTAAAAGACTTGCCCAGGTTATCTGCCAAAACAAAAAAATAATTTATTATTCAGTCAGTAATTCTTTGAGTTTGATAGCATTCACGTGGAGTCCTTCAGGGGTATAAACTAAGTAAAGGTATTAACAAAATAAAAGCAGCTGTTAGAAACTAAACATTCGCACTGTTTGTGAACAACTATTATAATATGGCTGCTAATCATTTATGCTTAGTCAGGCTAAATTTAACATACTATTTGTAGGAAAAGTGCCACTTTCACAGAAAAAAGGTGCAGATTCATCACATATTACACAGAAAAATAACGGATTAGAGCAAGACAGTGCAAATGACTGCTGGTAACAAATTGATTTATAGCATAGCCCAAAATCTACATTTGCTCCATCTAAAATGCAGTTTTCATTACACATAGCTACAACTGCAACTGAATTCAGGAAAGCCATGTTACACAACAGACAAATCACAACAAGTGGTACTACAAAAATGTGAAATGTGAGGAAGGAGATAGTGGGAATTAAGTATCTTTTACCTCATACTGATATACAAGGTGTTTCACATAAAACCGGTATGCCTCACGTACCAATTAAGCATCTCTAATCAAATTGCTTACAAAGTGGCAACACTGTCTCTGAAGTTAGCTACACAGCAACACACTCCATCAACGATTGTAAAGATATGTCTCAAGTGAAGCATCCTGGTAGGAAACTCCCCATGACCAGCCCTAGTCAGGACCTGTACAAGAAATGGAGGGCTGTGGAATCTGTTCAGAATGTGCAAAGGTATAGGCGACCCATATTTAGGATCCCTGGAACTGTAGACAACTTGCATGGACATTAGGAGATGTCCCTGCAAGTCAGTAAAGATGTTATCACAGCAGGAGGGTGTACCTCCAACATCATGTCATTGTGTACTAAAACAAATGAAATTAAAAGCCTATCATGAGAAGTGTGCTGCAAAAGTTAAAATTTGAGGATCTGGAAGAAAAGAGTTCACTATTGCATTTGGCAGTTAACACCACTTGCTAACAGTTATTTGGACCCCTTGTCTGGTATTGGCCTGCATGGAAGTTTAAGCCCACCAGAGCAAATGGACCTCAACAGACGACAGAGGGCAATATTGCTGCAGTGCTGCATTCATCCAGTGATTGTGCCACTACCTCACCACATGAATATACCAGTCAATAGTGTCCCTCACAGCTGGCATAAATACTGCTGCATCTCGACCTCACAGTCAGTACTTCATCCCATTGCATTCATTACTATCTCCAATGTACTACTGACTACTCATCCAAGAGTTTGCTTTGGTATTGGTTTTCCTATTTAGTCTCACTGTGGACAGTGGCTTGTACTTGACCTGTTGACAGTGTTGTGTCAAAAGTTCATTGCACTTCGTCATAGCATAGGCTGCTATTAACTTGCGCTTGTTGTGTCAGATTCCAATACCCAATATTATTAGGAAGGTACCACTCTGTTGGTCGACATCAGAGCCAACACCTTGCTGTATCAATAAACTCCTCATCATCCATTTACTACTTGCCGCAGAGTGCATCCTTAGTTGCACCAAACAGGAGCAGCTGTTGCACCAGCAGCAGATACAGATGGAATAGTGGTTCTTGGTGGACAAACTTTGTGTGGAGGAGGCCACTGTGCCCCAGGGACCGGCGCCCCCTGCACTCAACACCACATTCCATCCTCTGTTGTCCGCAGCTCGTGGTCGTGCGGTAGCGTTCTCGCTTCCCGCGCCCGGGTTCCCGGGTTCGATTCCCGGCGGGGTCAGGGATTTTCTCTGCCTCGTGATGACTGGGTGTTGTGTGATGTCCTTAGGTTAGTTAGGTTTAAGTAGTTCTAAGTTCTATGGGACTGATGACCATAGATGTTAAGTCCCATAGTGCTCAGAGCCATTTGAACCAAGCCATCATCTGTTGTTTTCTCCTTTTAATGATGCTACAGAGGACTGGGATACATATTTGCATTGACTGAAGCAACATTTCACAGCATTTCAAGCTGTCTTGGGTGTTGCTGGACATGTTTTTTCTCGTCCGAAAACTTGCGCCTCTGTCTGATACCTTTGGCTTTTCCTTTCAGAAGATACATGTTCTACTGACTAATTATCATTCCCAGCAATACCATGTGGTTGCCTCCAGACTAGAATTTCATCAATACCATAAACAGCTGGGACAGTTTTTACGTGTACCAATCAAGGCTGTAAGGCTTCCTTTGCCGACTCCTTGATTTGTGATGTGGTGGTTCAACTGGCACCTGACCAAGATGGTTGCATGGTGCTGCTGAAACTGGATAACATGTCATTAGATGACATCTTGCGCATCGTTGTTCGAAATTTCACAGAGGGCTAACAAATTATTCATGGCACGGCCACAAGTGGCAGCAGTTAACACGCCACCAGTTGCACCATCCCACCATCATAAACACAGGATGACCGCCATGTTGCAGTAACATTGTGATTCGTCTGTCTGATGTCTCTATGAATTCTGAGCCTCCAGTTGTCCATCAATGACATACACAGGGGCCACTCCCTTCGTGCCCACAGTGTTTTTCTTCTCACTCCTGAGCAGACTGTCCAGATCACTGTGGGTCCTGTACAAGCTGTGGCAAGTGGGGCCCCTGCTCAATGTGTCACCGTCACATGACGTGCACATACCCAGTGCTGGGACCACACCAGGACACTGTACATAGATGAGGCATCTCAGAACAATGTCATCCTTAACATGCTGTTTGGGTGGTGTAAGCACAAGCTACTCCCCTGTGGCATGTCCTCAGCCCCTACAATATTCCGGTAATTTCTGGAGCAGTTGATACAGCATATTCCAACTTGCATATGTTACTTGGATGATCTTTTCACATGATCCTCCCGCCAGGAGCATTTGGAAAACCTCTGCATCCTGTTCACAACCCTGTGGGACACAGGCCTGCATTGTCGTTTGGAGAAGAGTAGATTTTTTCACCCAGGAGTGGAATGCGTAAGGCACTGACCGCTAAAGAGGAAATCCGATGTACTAATCAAAATGTTGCCACCATCTCTTCCTTTCTTCACCCAACGAACTTACCTGAATTACAAGTGTTATTGGGCAAGCTTAACTATTATGCTAAATTCTTACCCCAGACAACCCACACTGCACAACTTCTCAATCAATTGCATAAAAAGGGGGTCCCTTATAACTGGATCCCCACCTGCAAACAGGCTTTTTCAAATAGAAAACCATACTGACATCCGCACCCTGCCTCATACCTTTTGCTCCCAATCACCCATTGACTCCAGCAGCCAATGCATCTGCCTATGGTTTCAGAGCTCTCCTGGCAAACAAGAATGGGAATGGTTCCAAACAGCCTATAGTATACGCATCCAAGACCCTGCCCCAGCACAGAGCAACTGTTCCCAGATCAAAAAGGAGGCCTTGGCAATAATGTTACCATTCAAAGGAATTTCATGTCTACCTTTTTGGGGCACAGTTCCCTCTAATTACAAATCACAAGCCATTGGTTGCATTATTTGGGCTGTGCCCAACCTTCCAGAATAAACAGCCCAACACCTCCAGCGCTGGGTGTTGTTCCTCAGTGCCTACAATTATACTGTACGGTACAAGCCAACTGCCCAGCACTCTAATGCCGATGCATTTGTCACATCTACCAACTGGTCCAGACCCTGATACTGATGAACAGAAGGTCATCTGCTTCCACATCCCTGTAGTATGGAATTGCGAAAGCAAATTCTGTATCGCATCGTCAGTGTGAGGGTGTGGATACTACAGCAAAATGGCAGCTGGGAATCAGTTACAACCTAAAGGTCCTGACGGTGGTAGTAGACTCATGGAGATACGTTGGCTGCAAGCCTGTTGTATGCAATCACAAAGAAATCTCTGTGTCGCATTGTCAGTATGAGGGTGCGGGGACTACAGTAAAGTGGCAGCTGTGTATCAGTTACAATCTACTAAGGATGTTTTCCCCTTATGGCTAAGTATGTTGCCACTGCTATGCACTGGGAACCCACCCAGTGACACGTCCTTCACTATTTAACCCTGATTGGCCCCATTATCTCCCTCATCAGTTGACAATAGAGCTCCACCCCTGGAAACAGCTTTCTCACCAACTCCCTGTTGTGGATGATGTCATCCTTTTCGATACTGAGACGGATGCACATCGAGTAGTTATTCCAGTGTAGTTACATCATTGGGTAGTGAATTTGTTCTATTTGGGTTCTTCGGCCATGTCCTGCTTGAAGATGCGGGCAAGCTGCCATGTGTACTGGCCCGGGATCAATGTCGACATCGAAAAAATGCTCCATAGTTACGCAGCATGCGTCTGGCACCACGCGGCGCCCCCTTTGTCCTTTGCCCCCTGGCCTATTTCTCATCTCCCTTGGGACCGCATCCATCACAACTTTGCAGGCTCATACTTGGGTTCTATGTGGTTGCTCTTTGTGGATTCTTATTCAAAGTAGCCCTATGTTGTTGCATGGCATCCACCACGAGTGAGGTCACCCTTATCTTATCCCAAGTTTTGGCCATCAAAGGATTGCCTCACATATTGGTCTCTGACAATGGCTCAGAATTCACGGCCTCTGCCCTCAAAGACTTCTGTGCTGCCAATGGCATCAAACACACCTGTAGTCCTCGGTTCCACGCTTCCTCCAATGGTGAAGCTTGACGTCTGGTTAAGACTTTTAAGCAGCAGATGAAGAAGGTTATTGAATACTCAAACACTATGGCAGCCCTTACTTTGTTTTTGAGCACTTATTGCACCACACTGATTAACAATCACAGCCCTTTGGAGCTCCTCCATGGTCACCCAACTCAGACCTCGCTTCACCTGCTAACACTGTCGCCAGCAGAACCTCTATCGCATCTGTCTGGACATTACATCCCTGGCACAGCACATAGCAGGAAAAAGGGGGGCTGGGGGGAGGTGGGATATACCTCACCAGTGTGGAGGCAAAGCTGAAGGCCCCAAACCAACGTCTGCACTAACTGAAGGACTCGATTCCTGTAGGGACATGCAAACACTTAAATCTGGGAGGACAAATCACCTTTTGCAAATCATGACATATGAAACCATACAAGGGTCACCTGCTAAAGCCCACGACACAAATGGTAGTAAGTTCTATTTAGTGTGAAGCGTTGAAAGGCGGCTGCAGTCCAACAAAATATGGGTCATTCTGAGGGGAATGCCACACAACTACAAAGGTGGGGGACACCTATTATGGAGTAAAAAACTCTTGGGTCAACCTGGTAAGACCGATACAAAGATGGCAGAGAATGGTAGATTCCTACAGGGAGAGGCTGGGGGAAGAATGCCACGTGGTGTAAGTCCCCTTGATTGCACAAAGTTTATTAAACAGAGGGTGGGCCTCCCAACCCTGCACAAAGTTTATTGGATGGGGATGGGAAGGGGGGCAGAGGGGGAGGGGGATTGCGCTCCCAAGCCGCAAGAGTCAATCAATGACTGGGCAAAAAAAGCATTTGAGGGGGTCAAGGAGAATGGGGTAGGTGATTGCAGTTGGTGTATGTGGTCTGTCAGGATCATGATAGCAGTGGACCCAGGCAGCAACCGCTTCCAATGAGGTATGAAGGGGGATCAATGCACTAAAATGTCCGTATGGAGCAACATACAGATGCCACTGGAAGCCCTCAAAGGGCCAACCCAGTTTCGACAGTATGGTGAGTAAGTATCAGTAAAATGAGATTCCTAGATAATGACACAGGCTGCGAAGTAAAAGGAAATAAGAGATTCCAACTCCAGAAGGTGACAGTAGTATCCATTACAATTCCATTGGATAAGCATGGAACAGGGATCCAAATGGGATGGGCCAGAACCGGGCACACTGGGTGTAGGTTTAAAGGTTGAACAGGTCTGACACTTCTGCTTCAGTCAGTACTATCCCAAGGCCCCAACTTTAGCCCTACACCCAAATGCAACCATCTTTAACTTGTAAAGACCTACACTTCTTCTCCTGGTCCCTGCAATGGAAACATTTCTTTGCCACCAATCCTTGAACTAAAGTCAATCTAATCCCAACAATGAACTCTGCCTCTTCCAATTCATACCACCATCCAACCATGATTCTCACCCCCTCATACGTAACCAACCCCTGGTCACCTTCTAAGAAATTCCTTACCCCAACAATGCCTCACCATCCTTCCCCAGGTCCCTTCCTCAGAACAACCTTTCAGCAGAAGAAAGGACTGTCATACCTAACATCAAAACAATGACCTAAGCATCCCACCCGCAAACAAAGGTTCCAAAACTGTTGTTGCGAATTACCATGACTACCTGGAGGAAGGTCTCTGCCACCAATTATCTGACTACTCTACTATAATCTCTGCCAGAGTGACCCAATCTCAGAAGCCAACATAAAAGCCAACATAACCTCCAATTCCTGCTTAAAGCCTTATGCCCTTCCCCTACGATACCTCACACACACACCTTTTACCTGCTCCCCAAAACCTAACAATTCTGTACACCCCATTGTAGCCTGTTACAGGGCCCCCACTGAAAAATTTCGGCTCTCACTGACCAACACTTCCAACCAACTGCCCATAATCTAGCTTCCCACTTCAAAGCCACCAACGCTGAGAATCTAACCTAGGCCTTCACCAACTTGCCACCATTACTTTTTCTGTTGATGTCATCTGCCTACACACCAACATCCCTTATGTACACAGTCTTACAGCTCCTGAACACTACCTTTCCAAACGTCCTTCAGACTCCAAGCTCATTACCTCTTTCCTCATACACCTTACTAACTTTAACCTAACTCCCAACCACTTGTCTGGTTCAGGTTCACTGATATCTTCATGATCTGCAATCCAGGTCAAGACATCATATCTTCATTCTTTCACAACCGCAATGCCTTCTCTCTCATCCGCTTCACCTGATCCTCATCAACCTTCCTCGATGTTGACCAGCTCCTCTCTGATGGTTTCATCCACACCTCTGTCCACATTAAACCCACCAACCACCAATAGTACTTTCATTTCGACAGCTGTTATCCCTTCCACCCTATAAACTCCCTCCCTTGGTCTAGCCACCCAGGGACAGCATATCTGCAGTGACAAGAACTCCCATACCCAATATCTACATCTGCATCTACATATATACTCTGCAAACCACCACTAGATGCATGGCAGAGGATAATAATAGCCCATCATAAAATACATAGTCGAAGACTACAGTCATCTAGAGAATGTAATAGGTGATGGTGATATTCTTTGACTTGGCCCCAGAAATCAATGACAGTATGAGCAGAACATAATATTTACTTCAGTGTCCATACTACACAGATGATGTTACACAAATTCATTCACTGTATAATAAGAATGTTACTTTTCAATGAAATCATGTAAATAAATGAAGGCAATAGCGGTCTGCATTAAAATAAAGAAAAAAGAAAATATGTCTTAACATTACTCTTTCAATCTGCAGAGAGAGAGAGAGAGAGAGTGTGTGTGTGTGTGTGTGTGTGTGTGTGTGTGTGTGTGTGTGTGTGTGGGTGGGTGGGTGGGTGGGTGGGTGGGTGGGAGCGTGCGTGCGCGTGCGTTTTGACACTTTCTGGCACGTCCAAACTGTGCTGAGGGTCTCACCAAAACCTTCACAGACAAAAAATATCTCTCACAGCAGCTACTCCTCAAACATATTTCCCACACCATTTCCTCTCATACCCTCCAATCCTCCCACCAGCCCCAAGAACCAGCCACAAAAGAGTGCCCCCTTCATCACCCAATACCAGCCTAGACTGGTACACCTGAGCCACATCCTTCATCAGGACTTTGATTACCTATCATTATGCCCTGAAATGAGCGACATTCTACCCAAGATCCTTCACACCCCTACTAAAGTGGTCGCCCACCCAACCTCCACATCTTAGTCCATCCCTACGCCACTCCCAATCCCAACACCTTGCCACAAGGATCACATCCCTATGGAAGACCCAAGTGCAAAACCCCCCCAATCTACCCACCCAGCTCTCCCTATTTCAGTCCTATCACAGGTTTATCCTACCCCACCAGAGGCCAGGCCATTTGTGGAAGCAGCCATGTCAATAACAGCTCAATTGCAATCATTGCACAGCTTTTATACTGGCATGACTGCCAACCAGCTGTCCACCAGGATGAACAGCCACCACCAAACTGCAGCCAAGATCAGACCACCCTGTTGCACAACATACAGCTGAACACAATACGCTCAACTTCAATGGGTGCTTCACCAGGGTTCCACAAGTTTCCTCAAGTGAAATTCCCTTATATTTCCCTCATTTCCAGACAAGTTTTAGCATTTTTCCCTGATAAATTTTAAGTTGTCAAGGATAAGTAAAGACATAAGCTGACAAAAAAAAGGAGGAGCTTTTGTATTTCTCCCCCATGTCAGCAAAAAATCATAAGTAACAACATCAACATATTTTTTAATGAACTGTTTTTAGACGGAGAAAGCAAACCAAATGGTATGTGTATTTCATTAAGACCACTGTTGTAATTTTATTTCAATAAAACAAACACATTTGGTAACAAAAATACGCATTTCCTTTTAGTTGCAAGACAGATTTAAAATACCTTCACTGATTTCAGAAATAGCCTCAGAAAAAAGAAGGCCTCTTGAAAGAAATGTATAAGGTGAGAAAGAGTTGTGTAAACCAACACTATACATGACCACCAATAAAATGTTAGTTCTATTATGTTCGTTATTGTCAGTTATCACCCACTGTGTTACATTTATTATTTTACAGATATAGCGTGAATTTTCTTTCGAGAAATACGTGAGTACATAGCGTACAAACTGTCAATGATGGCCACAATTTTCTTCTTCTTATCGTCCACACTTTCTAATATATATATTATTTTCGAAGTGCCAAAACGTACTAGAATAAATGAAATGTCTATAAAACACTGCACTGTACAATGTACTTGCAGTAAGACAGTCTCAACTCCTAAAAACAATTGTCCATGGTTCTGACCTGCTGAGGAGCAGAGTAGCCCTGGGTCCTTGGATAAACCACGAAAATCTGCCACATTATGCCACACACAAACAGACCTGGCCTGCAGGCAGATCGGTGAGACTTGATCTGATGGGCAGGGCCTGCACATTAGGGGGAACTAATGGGCTTCAGATCAGCACGCATGATCCGTTAGAGGCACCTTCAGAAATGGCCCGCAGTTGTGGCCCACCGTCCACTCATGGCCAGCTATTGGTTGGTTGGTTGGTTTGGGGGATTAAAGGGACCAGACTGCGATGGTCATCAGTCCCTTTTTCCAAAAATAACTAAAATCACCCAAAGAGGTGAAAAAAAACAGACAACAGGAAAGACGGCAGACGACA
Source organism: Schistocerca nitens (assembly GCF_023898315.1). NCBI lineage: Eukaryota > Metazoa > Arthropoda > Insecta > Orthoptera > Acrididae > Schistocerca > Schistocerca nitens. The sequence goes on along the minus strand of NC_064618.1, from coordinate 356,756,021 downwards.
CAGGACGAGAAATATTCCGACAAAGAACAGACAAAACAAATTAAAATCACACCGAGTGTGACGGTGGTTGGCCGACCATAGAGAAAAAAAGGGAAAAGCCAACCACCGAGAAACGCATTAAAAAAGCAGACGAAAATCGTAGGCCATAGGCCAGAATCAACACAAAAAACACACACATTTACATTAATCTATAAAATCCCCCTGCCCGAATAAAATGCAAAACTAAGTCCGCTATGGCAGAGTCGTCAGTTAAAAGCGCAGGGAGCGTATCAGGCAGCGCAAAAGTCTGCCTGAGCACAGTTAAAAGGGCGCACTCCAACAGAATATGAACCACCGTCAAGGACGCCCCAGAACGATAAAGAGGTGGATCCTCATGAGACAGTAAATAACTGTGCGTCAGTGGCCAATGCGGAGCCAACAAAGGACGACGGAGTCCCTGCGGGTGGCTCGCATGGATGACCGCCAAACAGTCGTCGTCTCCTTGATACGACGGAGTTTGTTTGGCACGGTCAGGTTGCGCCATTCAGTGTCCCAGAAATCGAAAACTTTGCGGCGTAATAGTGCCCGAAAAAAAGTCTCTGGGAGGCCAATCTCCAGAGGTAGTTTACTGGTGGCCTCTTTCGCCAGGCGGTCAACATTCTCATTGCCGGGGATCCCAACGTGGCCTGGGGTCCACACAAAGACCACAGAGTGGCCGCTACGTGCAAGAGTATGCAGGGACCCATGGATAGCCATCACCAGACGAGAACGAGGGAAACACTGGTCGAGAGCTTGTAAACTGCTCAGGGAATCACTACAGATAATGAAGGACTCACCTGAGCAGGAGCGGATATACTCTAGGGCACGAAAGATGGCGACCAGCTCAGCTGTGTAAACGCTGCAGCCATCCAGCAAGGAAAGATGTTCGGAATGGTCCCCTAGAGTTAGCGCATAACCGACACGACCAGCAACCATCGAACCGTCAGCGTATACAACGCCAGAGCCCTGATACGTGGCGAGGATGGAATAAAAGCGGCGGCGGAAGGCCTCTGGAGGGACTGAGTCCTTCGGGCCCTGTGCCAAGTCGAGCCGAAGGCAAGGGCAAGGAACACACCATGGGGGTGTCCGCAAAGTGGCCCGGAAAGGAGGTGGAACTGTGAAAACCCTAAGCCCGGAGAGAAGGTCTTTGACACGGACCGCGATCGTACAACCTGACCGGGGCCGACGTTCTGGCAGATGGACGACCGAGTGCGGGAACAGGAGACGATAGTTTGGATGCCCGGGCAAGCTAAAAACATGGGCAGCATAAGCCGCCAGTAAATGTTGGCGGCTCAATCGCAGTGGAGGGACACCTGCCTCCACAAGTATGCTGTCCACAGGGCTGGTGCGGAAGGCACCAGTGGCAAGTCGGATCCCGCTGTGTAGTATTGGGTCCAGCACCCGCAACGCAGATGGGGATGCCGAGCCATAAGCCAGGCTCCCATAATCCAGACGAAACTGGATTAATGCCTGGTAGAGCCGTAGGAGAGTAGATCGGTCGGCTCCCCACCTGGTGTGGCTCAAGCATCTCAGAGCATTTAGATGCCGCCAACACGCCTGTTTAAGCTGCCGAATATGAGGCAGCCAAGTCAGCCGGGCATCAAAAACTACACCCAAAAACCTGTGGGTCTCCACCACAGCAAGGAGGTCGTCGGAAAGATAAAGCCGCGGCTCAGGATGGACTGTTTGGCACCGGCAGAAATGCATAACGCGGGTCTTGGCAGCCGAAAACTGAAAACCATGCACTACAGCCCAAGACTGCGCCTTGCGGATAGCGCCCTGTAGCTGACGTTCAACAGCTGCAATGCCAGTAGAGCTGTAGTAAAGGCAGAAGTTGTCAGCATACAGGGAAGCAGAGACAGAATTTCCCACGGCTGCAGCGAGCCCGTTAATGGCTATTAAAAACAGGCAGACACTTAAAACAGAACCCTGCGGCACGCCGTCCTCCTGGACGTGGGAGGAACTATATAAGGCTGCGACTTGCACGCGGAAGGTACGATACGACAGAAAATTGCGGATAAAGATCGGCAGAGGGCCCCGAAGACCCCATCCATGAAGCGTAGAAAGGATGTGATGACGCCATGTTGTATTGTACGCCTTCCGCATGTCGAAAAGGACAGTGACCAGGTGCTGACGGCGGGCAAAGGCAGTACGGATGGCCGACTCCAGCGTCACCAGATTGTCGGTGGCGGAGCGGCCTTTATGGAACCCACCCTGAGACGGAGCCAGAAGGCCCCGTGACTCCAGTACCCAATTCAAGCGCCGGCTCACCATCCGTTCAAGCAACTTGCAAAGAATGTTGGTGAGGCTAATGGGATGGTAGCTGTCCACCTCCAAAGGGTTCTTGTCCGGTTTCAGAATGGGGATAACAATACTTTCCCGCCATTGCGACGGAAACTCACCCTCGACCGAAATACAGTTGTAAAGGTCGAGGAGCCGTCGCTGGCAGTCCACTGAAAGGTGTTTCAGCATCTGACAGTGGGTGCCATCTGGCCCAGGAGCGGTATCAGGGCAACCGGCTAGGGCACTGCGAAATTCCCACTCACTGAATGGAACATTGTAAGATTCTGGATGGTGGGTGCGAAATGAAAGTCTCCAATGTTCCACCCACTCTTTAATGAAGTGGAAGGCCAGGGGGTAATTCGCAGAAGCGGAACTCATATCAAAATGCTCTGCCAAGCAGTTTGCAATGACGCTGGAGTCAGTACAAACTGCTCCATTCACAGAGAGCGCAGGGACGCTGACAGGGGTCCGATAGCCGTAGACGCGTCGAATCTTGGCCCAGACCTGCGATGGAGTGACATGGACGCCAATGGTGGACACATACCGCTCCCAGCACTCCTGCTTGCTTTGGCGGATAAGGCGGCGGGCCCGCGCACACAGCCGTTTGAAGGTGATGAGGTGTTCAAATCAGGGATGTCGCTTGTGACGCTGGAGCGCCCGCCGGCGATCTTTAATCGCTTCAGCGATCTCAGGCGACCACCAAGGGACAGTCCGCCGCCGAGGGGACCCAGAAGAACGGGGAATGGCAGATTCGGCGGCAGTAACGATGCCCGTGGTGACCGACTGAACCACCGCATCAATGCCATCATTAGAGAGAGGCTCAATAGAGGCAATGGAGGAAAACAAGTCCCAGTCAGCCTTATTCATTGCCCACCTGCAAGGGCGCCCAGAAGACTGACGCCATGGAGTGACAGAAAGATCGGAAAGTGGTCACTGCCACACAGGTCGTCATGCACTCTCCATTGGACAGATGGGAAGAGGCTAGGGCTGCAGATCGAAAGGTCAATGGCGGAGTATGTGCCATGCGCCACACTGAAGTGTGTGAAGGAACCATCATTTACCAGCGAAAGATCGAGCTGTGCCAATAAATGCTCAATGGTGGCACCTCGACCTGTCGCCACTGACCCACCCCACAGAGGGTTATAGGCGTTGAAGTCGCCCAGTAATAAGAAAGGCGGCGGTAATTGGGCTATCAGCGCAGCCAGGACATGCTGCGCGACATCACCATCCGGTGGAAGGTAAAGACTGCAGACGGTAACAGCCTGTGGCATCCACACCCGAACAGCGACAGCCTCTAAAGCTGTTTGTAGAGGGATAGACTCGCTGTGAAGAGAGGTAAGGACATATATGCAGACGCCACCAGACACCCTTTCATAAGCTGCCCGGTTCTTATAATAACTCCGATAGCCACGGAGGGCGGGGGTTCGCATTGCTGGAAACCAAGTTTCCTGAAGAGCAATGCAGAAGAAAGGGTGAAGGCTGATAAGTTGGCGGAGCTCAGCTAGATGGTGGAAGAAACCGCTGCAGTTCCACTGGAGGATGGTATTGTCCATGGCGGAGAAAGGCGTGACGGGACTGGGAAGGCAGATTACGCCGCTGGGTCACCTGCTGCCTCCGATGGAGCACCCGTGCAAGTGCTATCCATTGCGTCTGAGGGACCGGCGAGATCGAGGTCCTCAGCGGACGCAAGGATTTCCACCTCATCTGCAGACGCAGAGCTTGTAGGTAGTGGTGGAGTAGGTGCCACCGCAGGTGTCTTTGTCTTACGGGTCTTCAAAGTCGTTTTCTCTCGCTGTTCCTTTGGTTGTCGTTGTCGAGAGGGCTTATTGGAGTCAGTCTCTGGGACCGAAGAGGATCGCGAAGCCCGATGACCAGCGACCTGTGGGTTCTTCAGCCACTGGTTGGTGTCTGCTGTGCCGCTGGTAGGAACCAGGGAAGAGAGTGACCCAAGGGATCCCTTCCGAGCGAGAGAAGCCGAAGAAGACTTACGCTTCTCCGGCTTAGAAGTGGGGACTGGTGTCCCCAGTGGTTTAGTGGGTGCTGCTCCCGAGGTAGATGGTGTGGGAGCAACAGCGAGAGAAGGGGCCCCCATCGTCAAGGGGGCAGGTGAGGTCCTCTGACTCTGAGAGCTGACTGTATGTCTTACAGCTGAAGGAGCTGGAGCAGGAGTGACAGTGGAGGCATAAGAGGACATCATGCGCACGGGATGTAGCCGTTCAAATTTCCACTTAGCCTCAGTGTAGGTCAGTCGGTCCAGGGTCTTATATTCCATGATTTTGCGTTCTTTCTGTAAGATACTGCAGTCCGGCGAGCAAGGTGAATGAGGCTCTCCACAGTTGACACAGATGGGAGGCGGAGCACATGGAGTATCGGGATGAGATGGGCGTCCACAATCTCGACATGTGAGGCTAGAAGTACAGCGAGATGACATGTGACCGAACTTCCAGCACTTAAAGCACCGCATTGGGAGAGGGATATAGGGTTTGACGTCACATCGGTAGACCATCACCTTGACCTTCTCTGGTAATGTATCACCTTCGAAGGCCAAGATGAAGGCACCGGTAGCTACCTGATTGTCCCTCAGACCCCGATGAACGCGCCAGACGAAATGTACACCTCGGCGCTCTAAATTGGCGCGCAGCTCGTCATCAGACTGCAAAAGTAGGTCCCGATGGAAAATAAGACCCTGGACCATATTTAAACTCTTATGTGGGGTGATGGTAACGTTAACATCCCCCAACTTGTCACAAGCAAGTAACCTGCGTGACTGGGCAGAGGATGCCGTTTTTATCAAAACTGACCCAGAGCGCATTTTGGACAAGCCCTCCACCTCCCCAAACTTGTCCTCTAAATGCTCCACAAAGAACTGAGGCTTCACGGATAGAAACGAGTCACCATCAGCTCTGGTACAGACGAGATACCTGGGCGAATACGTGTCACTGTCATTCATTGCCTTTCGTTCCTCCCATGGTGTGGCCAGGGATGGGAACGATTTGGGGTCATAAACGTTACCTTTAAAATGAGCCCTCGAACGCTTAGAGACTGCTGGTGGCTGGCCGCCAGCGAGAGATGATGTACCACGCTTCATTGCGGGTCATCCGCCCTGATGCCACCTACTCCGACCAAGGGCGCTCCCCACGGGCGCCACCCAGCCGCAGCAATAGCCACCTGGCAGGATGGCCATTGCCGGGAGGCCTGATGCCCCAGGGAGATGGGCATCTACTCCTTGGCATACGTGGGGAGTTAACGGCGCAGGCATCAGTAGAGCGATCCCTGTGTTGTCAGGGGGCTACAACCAACAGGGTACATGGCGGCCCCACCACAACGGACTGGCTACCGTGCTGGATCTTAAGTGCAAAAATGTCCCAGGTCGTCGTCACAGTTAAAAGCAGCACTACAGAGGGCAGTGTGGGAATCGCACCCAGGGACGTATCCTCGCCCAAGAGATGGAAAACAAGCGGGACACCATTGCAACGACGAAAAAGCCGGCTAAAGGTCTCAATGCACGACGGATACAGTGCACCATGTAAGGCGCCCTTCCCCAATTGGCTCGCTCTGCGGAATAATTTAGAAAGATGGAGGTGAAACCCGAGAGGGGACCATCACATAAGGCCTAAACATTTGAGACTCCTTTTAGTCGCCTCTTACAACAGGCAGGAATACCGCAGGCCTATTCTAACCCCCGAACCCGCAGGGGGACATGGCCAGCTATTCACATGTCAGAGATGCCATCTTGATGAAATGAGGCCACAGTGATCAATCCACACAACAGATGCAGCAAATACTCTGAGAATCAATACTAACGAGGGCAGGTATCAACTCACCATAAAGATGTTCACTGAGCCAGATACAGGCATGTAGAAAAGACAATGACATTCTCACAACTAAATTTTTGGTCATACCTTTTGTCAGAAAATGAGAGCACACACACACATTCACTCAATCACTCAGACAACTCATGCACACATGACCACCATCTACAGCCGCTGCATCAATAATCTCTGACAATCAGATCCAAACAAATGATTGCTCACACCTACCTGTCTGTTGTCGGCAGCTGCTAGGCTAGCGGCAAGAAGTGGTGGAAGCACTGGCTGTAAACTGATAGGAGTTGTAGGAATGAGAGAAGTAGTAAGAATGACGGTGTAGGAAGTGGCACATGTACTCAGCAGTGCATAGCCAGCAATGATGCACGACATCTCAGTAAACACACCATTTCATCTACTAAAACAAAAACAAGATTTTTCCAGTATTTTTTTTAAATTCCCCTGATATTTTCCTGGCATGTTTGAAATTCCTTGATATTCTCCTGATTTCCAGAACTTGTGGCAACCCTATTCACTACCCAAGCCATCTGGATCCTCCCCTTCGTCACCAGATTTTCTGAACTGTGGAGACGGGAGTAATCTTTACAACACATTCTCCATTTCCAAAATTACCCTAGCCTCAATCTGCAGTAACTTACTTCCCCACTACCTCAACCCAATAACTTCCACCCTCTCTGTCCTATCACCACCTTCCTATTCTATTTCACACCCCCTTTGTGTGCTTCCTCTGCCAACACAGCCGCCCATCTTTCCCCTTACCCCCTCCTTTATTTTTTGACTCCCTGTACCCCCCCCCCCCTTTTCCACAACTCCCTACCCCAAAGCCTCCCTGACAATGTGCCTGGTGGCACTGTAGTCCCTGCATGAACTGCCAGACACCAGACAGTGCTCTTCTCTCTCCCCATCCATACCCTGCTATGCCTTCTGCTCCCCCCCCCCCTCCCCCGCCCCACCACCATCCAGACTGCTGTTTCTGTTCTACGGTTCTACGTGACAGTCACTTTCTGGTCTGCAATGCCAGAAATGGCAGCAATGTGTGCATGAGGTATGCTTGCTTGTGTGAATGAATATACAGAGTGAGTCAGGAGGAAACGTACATCGTTTGATGGGTGATACTACTGGTGATTCTGAACAAAAAAAAGCTCCTACTAAACATATGCCCTTTTCTTAACCGTTTCCAGGTAAACCAATGAAAACAACTAGGAACGAGAAACATGTAGCGTCGTCCTTACTAACCCTGTCAGTACACAGTTCACTTGCGCATGTTGCAGTTGTTTACCTCAAGTCACAGTCCGACAGCGCCTGTCATAGTGCATGGTACTAGTGTTGTTATGAGAACAATGAATACAGTTCTGTGTAGTGAAAATGCCATGGATCTTCACACATGCAGAGTATGCTGACATAGTGTTTGTCTATGGTCTGTCCAATAGGAATTCCAGATCTGCTGTGAGAGAATAGCAACAACGCTATCTGAATCGCTGAGTGTAAATGTTGTCTCTGAACGTCCCATACAACAAACTCTTAATGAGGTTTAGGACATTCTTCAAGTAATGGGACACAACCCTACTGCTAGCTCTAGAAGAATTGGTACCAAACTTGATATTCCAGAAAGACAAGTGATACGCACAGTACACGAGCACGGTCTGTACCACTTTCATCGGCAGAGTGTACAACATCCGCATGGAGGAGATGCTGCCACACGGCAAGAATTCTGTCAACGGATCAGTGCCAATGATCGATTAATCCCACATATTTTGTTCATTGATGAGTCAACATCTACCCGCAACAGAATCAACACACGCGCAACCCTCATGTATGGGCAAATGAAAATGTGCACGCTGCTGTGAAAACGAATTTTCAACGACTTTTCTCAGTCAACAGGTGGTGAAGGATTATTGATGACCAACTCATTGGTCCAGTTGTTTTAGATAACCATCTTACTGGCACACGGTATCTTGAGTTTCTTCACAGTGTGTTACCAGAATATGAGGAAGATATTCCTTTGGCAACATGAGCTCGTATGTACTTTCAGCATGACAGAGCTCCTACACATTCCGTATGGTCAGTAACACGGTATCTCAACACAACATATCCTGGTCGTTGGGTCTGTCGTCTTGGAGTCATTGTTTGGCCACCGAAGTCACCTGATCTTACCCCATTGGATTACTGTTTGTGGGGTTGGATGAAGAGCGACGTCTACAAGCGCACAGTGGACACGAGAGAGGAATTTCTTGCTTGTATTTTACATGCTTGTGCCCACGTAAAGGAATGCAAAACTGAGCTCCAATCGATGGGAACACCTGTCTACAGGAGCAGCAACATGCATTGAAGTTGACGGTGGACTGTTTGAACAACTTCTGTGAGGAAACATACACAATTAAACAAATCATAACATAACATTATCTTAATTTACCATCACCTGCACATTTCTTGTTCCTAACTGTTTTCACTGGTTTACCCGGAGACAGTTAAGAAAAGGGCATATTTTTATTTCCTCCTGACTCATCCTGTATGTTTGTGTGTGTGTGTGTGTGTGTGTGTGTGTGTGTGTGTGTGTGTGTGTGTGTGTGTGTGTGTGTTTCATTTTCTGACAAAGGCCTTGGCCGAAAGGTAAAGTGTCATGTAATTATCTTTACATTGTGCCTTTCTGCAACTTACCATGTCATCATTACAGTAAGTAGCAATATAACTGAACAAATCATGGTTGAAAAACACTCACATGAATTACACTCCTGGAAATTGAAATAAGAACACCGTGAATTCATTGTCCCAGGAAGGGGAAACTTTATTGACACATTCCTGGGGTCAGATACATCACATGATCACACTGACAGAACCACAGGCACATAGACACAGGCAACAGAGCATGCACAATGTCAGCACTAGTACAGTGTATATCCACCTTTCGCAGCAATGCAGGCTGCTATTCTCCCATGGAGACGATCGTAGAGATGCTGGATGTAGTCCTGTGGAACGGCTTGCCATGCCATTTCCACCTGGCGCCTCAGTTGGACCAGCGTTCGTGCTGGATGTGCAGACCGCGTGAGACGACGCTTCATCCAGTCCCAAACATGCTCAATGGGGGACAGATCCGGAGATCTTGCTGGTCAGGGTAGTTGACTTACACCTTCTAGAGCACGTTGGGTGGCACGGGATGCATTGTCCTGTTGGAACAGCAAGTTCCCTTGCCAGTCTAGGAATGGTAGAACGATGGGTTCGATGACGGTTTGGATGTACCGTGCACTATTCAGTGTCCCCTCGACGATCACCAGTGGTGTACGGCCAGTGTAGGAGATCGCTCCCCACACCATGATGCCGGGTGTTGGCCCTGTGTGCCTCGGTCGTATGCAGTCCTGATTGTGGCGCTCACCTGCACGGCGCCAAACACGCATACGACCATCATTGGCACCAAGGCAGAAGCGACTCTCATCGCTGAAGACGACACGTCTCCATTCGTCCCTCCATTCACGCCTGTCGCGACACCACTGGAGGCGGGCTGCACGATGTTGGGGCATGAGCGGAAGACGGCCTAACGGTGTGCGGGACCGTAGCCCAGCTTCATGGAGACGGTTGCGAATGGTCCTCGCCGATACCCCAGGAGCAACAGTGTCCCTAATTTGCTGGGAAGTGGCGGTGCGGTCCCCTACGGCACTGCGTAGGATCCTACGGTCTTGGCGTGCATCCGTGCATCGCTGCGGTACGGTCCCAGGTCGACGGGCACGTGCACCTTCCGCCGACCACTGGTGACAACATCGATGTACTGTGGAGACCTCACGCCCCACGTGTTGGGCAATTCGGCGGTACGTCCACCCGGCCTCCCGCATGCCCACTATACGCCCTCGCTCAAAGTCCGTCAACTGCACATACGGTTCACGTCCACACTGTCGCGGCATGCTACCAGTGTTAAAGACTGCGATGGAGCTCCGTATGCCACGGCAAACTGGCTGACACTGACGGCGGCGGTGCACAAATGCTGCGCAGCTAGCGCCATTCGACGGCCAACACCGCGGGTCCTGGTGTGTCCGCTGTGCCGTGCGTGTGATCATTGCTTGTACAGCCCTCTCGCAGTGTCCGGAGCAAGTATGGTGGGTCTGACACACCGGTGTCAATGTGTTCTTTTTTCCATTTCCAGGAGTGTATTTACAGACAAATGGCAAACTAGGAGGAGCTAGCCTTGGAGAAAATCAATTTGGATTCTGGACAAATAAAGGAACACACAAGGCAATACTGACCCTGTGACTTCTCTTCGAAGACAGGTTAGGGAAAGGCAAACCTACGTTTATAGCGTCTGTTGACTTAGAGAAAGCTTTAGACAACATTGACTGGAATAAACTCTTTCAAATTCAGAAGGTAGAAGGGGTAAAAGACAGGGCGAGAAAGGGTATTCACAACTTGTACAGAAACCAGATAACAGGGGCATGAAAGAAAACAGTGGTTGAGAACGGAATGACATATGGTTGTAGCCTATTCCTGATGTCATTCAATATGTTGCTGTGCAATCAGAAATGGAAAGGAAAGAAAAATTTGGAGAAGGAATTAAAATTCTGGAAGAATAAATAAAAACCTTGAAGTTTGCCAATGACATTGTAAATCTGTCACAGACAGCAAAGGCCTTGGTGGAATAGCTAAATGGAATGGACAGTGTCTTGAAAGGAGGATGTAAGATGAACATCAACGAAGGATAATGGGATGTAATCAAATCAGGCAATGATGAGGGAACTAAGATTATAAAATGAGACACTAAAACTAATAGATGAATTTTGCTATTTGTGAAGCAGAGAGGTTGTAAAATATAAACTGGCAATAGTAAGAGAAGCATTTCTGAAGAAGATAAATTTTTTAGCATTGAATACACATTGAAGTGTTAGGTGATATTTTCTGAAGGTATTTGTCTGGAATATAGCCTTGTATGACAGTGAAACGTGGGTGATAAACAGTTCAGGCAAGAAGAGAATAGAAGATTTTGAAATGTTGTGCTTCAGAAGAACATTCAAGATTAGATGGATAGGGCATGTCACATCTGAAAAGTCTACTGGGAAGAAAAAAATATTGTGACAAAACTTGAGTAAAAGAAGATATTGGTTGGGAAAACACTTTCTGAGATGTCGAACAATCCCTGGATCAAGAGAAATATTAGATACAAGTAGTCAGCTTTGACCAGTGATGTGATGTTAATGGATGCTGGCAAATCATCTTTTGGTGCATATATTCACAATTTTATTGTTGGTTTGGAAAGCCAATGAAAGTGAAGAAAAATAAATAAATAAAAACTCACCCCAATGTAGAGGTTAGGTTGGAAGCTGACAGGTTGGTTGTGAGCTGGCAAAGCCATCAAATGCGAAACGAAAACAAAAAAAACCTGATAATCTTGTTCATTTTGGGTATCCTAGCCGTACATTTGTTAAAACTGGCTGTGGTGACAGACTGATCTGCAGCTTAGCCCATTTGAAAAAACAACCATGGATACCACATCTGTATCATTTACACAGTTTGTCGCATGTTTCCTATGTCATTGCTCAAAGTTGACGGACTCATATCAAATATTCCTCTTTAAATGTGATGATCAATTTATTATTGGAGGGAAGTTCACGGTACAAAAATTGCAGAGGGAGATGAAGACAAATGCAGTAAGCAGGTTAAATAGATGTAGCTTGCAGTAGCTATTTGGAGATGAAGGGGCTTGCACATAATACAGTAGCTGCATCAAACCAGTCTTTGAACGCAAGGCCGCAACAGCAACAACACCAACAACAACCAACGAATTACGGTCAGAGACCGCATCTACCCCTGTGATGTCTTATAGTTTAAAATCTAGTTTTGAAATATCTGTTTCACCATAACATAATCAAATTGTAACATTCCAGTGTCCTCAGATCTCTCCTATGTTTGCAATCTTCTTTCATGATTCTTAAACCAAGTGTTATCAATGATTAAATTATGCTCCATACAAAATTCTAGCAGGCGGCTACAACACTCATTCCTTTCCCCAAGTTGATGTGTTCCCACTATTTTTCCTGTTCTGCCTTTTCCTATTATCCGATTCTAGTCGCCTGTCACAACTACGTTTTTGTTTGGGGCCAATCCACATGAAGTGGTCCAGTGATGGTTGCCTGACCATTTTTAAATATTTTAATTTTTTTATATGTGACTGCCCTATATTTGAAAAGTTTAAAACAGTTTTTTAAAATAATTTATCTTGCACCTTACTGGATGGCAACCAATTTTATTCATAGGCACGCAACAATTTTTCGGTCTGGAAACATTAGCGAAAATTTTAATATCTCTGCACTGGGTTAAGTTAAAACATTTGCAACTGACATGACTGCTTTTAGAAAAACATCCTCTACAACATTGTCTATTACACAAAATACCCTAAATTCAAAAATAACCAGTCAAAATGACCTCCAAAGTTTGGTATCCAAATTTTCAAAAATCCGCTTTTTAGGCCCAAAAATAACAAACAAGGAGTGATTTATGAGAGTATTTTTTTCCGATAATTAAATATCATACACTACTAGCCTCATATAGAGCAATAACACAAATATGTCCTTAATTTTTTATGAATTTTTGAAATTTGAAAATTTTCATTTTTTGTAGTTTGGGGTTAGTTATCTCAGGTGGGGCTGAATATAAAAATATGATTTTTGCACTCTTTGTACACCTATACGATAGCAACATACTGTAAAAATTTCAACATTGATATCTGACTGTGAACAAAGATATGAATTTTTGAAAATGTGGAGATAATTCGCATTAATCTACAACTGATCTTATTGCTGTTGCCCATTGTTTCACTGTAATAAAATTTAATTGTGACATATATTTAGTTAACACTATCACCCAATATTCATTTAGTTTATTTATTTTTAATTATGCAATATTAAACAATAGGAGCTTTCACTTTTGTAAAATAGCCCATTTACGTTTAGGTTTATTGTCAATAAAGAAGAACATTATTGCTGGATGTGGCACTGTTGTAGTCAGTCTGTAATGAAACCTCTGTTAGAGTGGATGTACATACTTCATCGAGAGTGTAGAATGTGTTATGTGCTTTGTTCTGTGTGTAATTTGTAATTAGTTTTGAGAGTAACTGGAATGCAATAACATGGATGAACAGTGCTCTGTTGGACAGATAGCAAGTGAAGTGTGTCATAAAACAGTTTACGGTTCAGTTTCAAAAAAACTTGAAATATGTCAATGACTTTGATGAAGTTAGACAAACTTTGTTTAAATTTCGGTTCTCCTGTAATGTTGGTGTGTGAGTATCATGAGAAGAAATATATTCTGAAGTACAACCACATTTTTGGAAGAAAGAGCTGTGATCCACTTAAAGTTCATAAAAAGCCTATTACTAAAGGTTTGAGGGAAATGAAACTTGAACATTTGTCCTTGCTATGTGAGAGTGAAAGCTTCCCAAGTGAAACGTAATGTGATTCCTGGAAATTCCCTGTGCCCAAATTGTTACTCGAAAATATTTGTTGTGACTCCAGAACCAGAATCATGTAACCTTTAAATAACATTTATATTCCTAATGAGGAAGCTGTTAGCATACTGGATTTTGTTTGTTCTAAGTTATATGTATTATGTCATGCTTCGCAAATAACAAAATTAATTAGCAGAAAAAGAAAAGCAGCTACTGAAAGTAAGGTACAACAAATTTCAGACAAAATTAGAAAAGACTTGGAATCATGCTTTAATAATACAGATACCACCAGCATCATCTGACACTGAATATTTGAGCTTAATAGAGAAATTAAAAATCAAATGTGCAGTAACATCTAAAGAGGAAAAAGTTAAAATTTTAAGTTTGCTCCCTGATTCACGGTCCAGAGAAAAAATAGTTTGTGATTTCTCATCATTTGGTTAAACTAACCCAAAAAATTTGTGAAAGAGCAAGGCATTCTTCCAGGTTGGTTGGTTTGTGGGATTGAAGGGACCAGACTACTAGGGCCATCGGTCCCTTTTTCGATGAACTTGAAACACCCACAAAGAATAAGAACAGACAATGGAGATGACAAGAGACGACACAGGACAAGAAAGACAGACAGAAACCAGAAAAAAAGAATTAAAATCACACTGTATGTAACAGTGGTTTGCCGACCATAGAAACAAAAAAAGAAAAGCCAACCACCAAGAAACACACTAAAGACAACCAAGAAACGCACTAAAAACCCCAGTCTAAAATCGTAGGCCAAAGGCCAGACTCAACACAAAAAAAGGACAAACACTTAGATCAAGCGATAAAAACGTCCTGCACGAATAAAACTCTAAACTAAATCTGCCATCACAACATCATCTGATAAGTGCAGGAAGTGTATCAGCCAACGCAATCGTCTGCCTGAGCAGAGTTAAAAGCGGGCAGTCCAACAAGATGTGAACCACCATCAAAGCTGACCCGCAGCGACATAAAGGTGGGTCCTCGCAACGCAATAAATAGCTGTGTTATCTAGGTGTGGCCAATGCGCAGCCGGCAGAGGACAACAGAGTCCTTGTGAGAGACCCGCAAGGAGGAGCGCCACACACCTGTAGCCTCCTTAATGGCCCGAAGTTTGTTGGGTGAAGGAAGGGTGCGCCATTCTTCACCCCAGGTGCGAAGTACTTTCTGCCGCAAAACTGACCTGAGGTCACTCTCCGAAAGGCCAATCTCCAAGGCTGGTGCACCGACAGCCTGTTTGGTCAGCGTGTCAACAAATTCATTTCCCAGGATGCCGACATGACCTGGGATCCACACAAAGACCACAGAGTGGCCACAACGGGTAAGACTATGGAGGGACTCCTGGATAGCCATCACCAGACGAGAGCAAGGGAAACACTGGTCGATAGCTCGTAAACCACTCAGAGTGTCACTACAGATAATGAAGGACTCACCCGAGCAGGAGCAGATATACTCTAGGGCGCGAGAGATGGTGACCAGTTCGGCAGTGAAAACACTGCAACCAGCTGGCAATGAGAGTTGTTCATAATGATCCCCTAGAGTAAGAGCATAGCCTACACGGCCAGCAACCATCAAACTGTCAGTATAGACAACGTCAGAGCCTTGAAATGCAGCAAGGATTGAAAGAAAGCGGTGGCGGAGGGCCTCAGGAGGGACCGAGTCCTTCAGGCCCTGTGCCAAATCGAGCCGAAAGCATGGGCGGGGCACACACCACAGGGATATACGCAGAGGGGCCCGGAAAAGAGGTGGAAGAGGGAAAACCTCAAGTCCAGAGAAAAGAGCTCGGACGTAAACTGCAATTGTACACTCTGACCAGGGCCACTGTTCCGGAAGATGGACGACCCCCTGAGAGAACAGGAGACGATAATTGGGATGCCCGGGAAAGCTACAAATGTGTGTAGCATAAGCGGCCAGTAACTGCTGGCGCCAGAACTGCAATGGAGGGACACATGCCTCCACAAGTATGCTGTTAGCAGGGCTTGTCCAGAAAGCTCCAGTGGCGAGTCAGATCCCGCTGTGAAGGATGGGGTCCAGCAATCGCAATGCAGAAGGGGATGCCAAACCGTGAGCCAGGCTCCCATAATCTAGAAGGGACTGAAATAATGCCTGCACCCCAGCTGGTGTGACTCAAGCAACGAAGAGCATTAAGGTGCCATCAGCATGTCTGTTTAAGATGCCGAACATGAGGCAGTCAAGTCAACCGGGTATCAAAAACCAATCCCAAAAACCGATGCGTCTCCACCACAGCAAGAGGTTCGCTGTCAAGATAAAGCCTTGGCTCAGGGTGAACAGTGCGTCACCAGCAGAAATGCATAACGCAGGTCTTGGCAGCCGAAAACTGGAAGCCATGCGCTACAGCCCAAGACTGCACCTTGTCGATAGTGCCCTGCAACTGCCATTCAGCAGCTGCAATACCAGTGGAGCTAAAGTATAGGCAGAAGTTGTCAGCATACAAGGGAGCTGAGACAGACATGTCCATCACTGCAGCGAGCCCATTAATTGCAATTCACCAATCCTCTGTTGATTGTTGGGAACTAGGAAAGCCAGGTGCAAGTTGTCCGGGCAATTTCGGATATGGTCCCAGTTGGCATAAAAAAACTCCAACGCAGACATTAGTTGTAAACAATAACCTTTATTCAGAAAGTAACAGTACCTTTCCTCTTACAAAATGTCATATACACTATTTCTTACAACATATGTTACATATTTCACTTCACTCTGTACATTATCAGTTTTCTCAGGTTCATCCCCAGCAATTTGAAGACCAATAAAAAATGGATTAGTACCTTGAAACAAACGATTCTTAGCTTTACATTGAGTTTCCAGATCTGTCCATGATTTAACTTTCGATATATCTGCACTTGTTTCAGGTTTAGAATATGTTACAAACTTAAATCTATTCCTCCTACTATATTTACGCCATGGAACACCTGCAGAACGTTCGGGATTGAGATCAAATGCACCAATTTTATTAGTACACGCTTTACGAACTTTTTCAAGAGCACCTTGATCCTCAAATATCTTCTTGTTAGCCCTTTCATCCAAGGTTAGACGTTCAATCCTAACATTAATTCTATACACGTATGTTACTACTTTATTAATTATTACTGAAGCATATTTGTTAGAAAAAACCTTGAATTCATCATTCATTCATAAGCTGGCTAAAGGTCTCAATGCACGATGGACACAATGCAGCAAGTAAGGCGCCCTTCCCCAATTGGCTCGCTCTTCGGAATAATTTTGAAATATGGTGGGCAAACCCAAGTGGGGACCATCACATACGGGCCGAAACATTCAAGATTCCTTTTAGTCGCCTCTTACGACAAGCAGGAATACCTCGGGCCTATTCTTACCCCCGAACCTGCAGGGGGCATTCTTCCAGTTTTAGGAAAGACGAAAGGAGTAGGTGTAAGTGGAGAAACAATTATAAAGATCCAGCAGTTTTTTGAAGATGATGGAAACAGTAGGATGTGCCAAGGTAGCAAAGATAGTAAAAGAGTTGTTATAAATGGAGTTAAAGTAACAAAGCAGAAACGACTAGTGCTGTCAAATTTAAATGCACTTTATGTAGCTTTCAAAAGTTCTCATCCTGAATGCAAAATTGGAAGGTCAAAATTTTGTGACCTCGGCCCTAAGTGGTGTATTTTGGTTGGATCCTCAGGGACACACTCTGTATGTGTTTGTTTATATCATCAAAATGTCAAACTGATGATTGCACATGCAAAACTCAGTGTTCTTAACTGCAAAGAGTTACAGATTTAATGGGCTGTGACACTAACAATTATGACTGCATGATGAGTTTGTGTAATAAATGCCCTAGTAAGGTAACTGCTATTGAACTGTTTCACGAATATGATGAGGAAATGCCAGACAGTATTAACTTCAAACAGTGGGTCACAACTGACAGTGCAGAAATGATAACAGTGGTTAAATCTCAGGAAGAGTACTTGGAATCTTTAATTGATAACTTAAACTCAAGTCACCGCTATGTTTCTAAAATCCAAAGTAAGTTTTTGAAGGACAAAAAAGCACAACTTCATGAAACTGAATGCAGAGTGCTAGCTGATTTTGCAGAAAATTTTACATTTGTGATTCAGGACGCAATACAAGGGTACCACTGGGTCAATTACCAGGCAACAGCGCATCCATTTATTTTCTACTTCAAAAATGAGAAAAATGAAGTTCGCAGTTCTTCAATTTGCATTCTAAGCGACTATTTGGAGCACAACACTTTGGCTGTACATGTGTTTCAAAAGTATGTAATAAATTAAATCAAAGAAAATTTTCCTAAGGTTGAGAAGCTGATATACTTTTCAGATGGAAGTGGTAGTCAATATAAGAACAAAAAGAATTTTTCAAATCTGTGCAACCACACAGTAGAGTTTGGGTTGGAGGCTGAATGGCACTCTTTTGCATCTTGCCATGGTAAAGATGCATGTGATGGAGTAGGAGGTACAACAAAATGTGAAGTAAGTAAAGCCAGCCTACAAAGACCAACCATAGACTAAATTCTCATGGTACAGGACATGTATGTCTTTTGTAAGGATAATATTAAAGACATTGCCTATTTTCTGAGCAAGAAAGACGAAGTGGTTCTGCATATGAAAACAATGCTTCAAACAAGATTTGAAAACTGTATAGCAATAAAAGGAACAAGGCATTCCCACAAATTCCTTGGCATAGCAGACAACTTAGTTCGAAGCTATGTAACATCAGAAACTGAAATTTATGAGGATCATTGTGTCAGTAAAATTACATCTCTGTATTTAATGTTGAATGACATAGTAGCATGTGTGTATGATGAACAGTGATGGCTTGCAGAGGTTGAAAGAATAAGTTTGGAAAACAATAATGTTTTTGTGCATTTTTACCACCCTGCTGGCCCAAGAACATCATTCAAGAAATCTACAAGTGACAAAGTTTGGATACGAATGAAAAATGTTTTAAGGAAACATTCAGTGCTTGAACTTGCCACAGCAACTGGGAGGTCTTATTCTATATCACAGAAAGTGTCTGAAGAAATAAGTGTTCTTAACATTCACCACCAGGTTTAGGAACAGTCGCAGCTCGAAGAATGTTAATTGAAAATATTTATTTTAAGTATGTCAAAATAATATAAATGTTAATTTCAGTTATGTTTCCACTTTTTGTATATAATTCAGTATCTTACTTCAATCATAATTGATTATATCCTGCCAATATCACACATGAATAGGCAACAGACATAAGATCAGTTGTAGAGTAATGTGAATTATCTCCTCATTTTCAAAAATTCATATCTTTGTTCACAGTCAGATATCAGTGTTGAAATTTTTACAGTACGTTGCTATCATATAAGTGTACAAACTGTGCAAAAATCATGTTTTTATATTCAGTCCCACCTAAGATAACTAACCCCAAACTTTACAAAAAATGAAAATTTTCAAATTTCAAAAATTCATAAAAATTAAGAAAACATTTGTAAGTGTTCCTGCTCTATATGATGCTAGTACTGTATGATATGTAACTATAGGAAAAACACAGACTCTCATAAATCACTCCTTGTTTGTTATTTTTGGGCCTAAAAAGTGGATTTTTGAAAATTTGGATACCAAACTTTGGAGGTCATTTTGAATTGTTATTTTTGAATTTAGGGTATTTTGTGTAATAGACAATGTTGTAGAGGACACTTTTCTAAAAACAATCATGTCAATTGCAATGTTGTAACTTAACCCAGTGCAGAGATATTCATATTTTTGCTAACATTTCTAAACTGAAACAACGTCGCATACTTACAAATGAAAATGGCCGCCATTCAGTAAAGGTGAAAGGTAAAATATTTTTTAAAAACTGTTTTGAACTTCTCAATTATAGGTAATCACATGTAAAAAAAATTACAATATTTATAAATGGTCAAGCAACCAACTTAATTTTCATTGGACCACTTCATTTGAATTGATCCCCTTTAACCATCTGAATAATTTGTTTTTATCACAGCATACATTCTTTCAGTATCTTTGTTGTCTGTACAGCTAGCTGGCATACAAACTTCTAATACTGTGCTAGGTGTTGCCTTTATGTCTATCTTGGCTATGATAACGTATTCACAATGCTATTCATAACAACTTATCCACATTTCTATTTTGTTATTTATTATTAGGCCTACTCCTGCATTACCTCTATTTGATTTTGCACCAATAACACTTAACTAACCTGACCAGAAGATCTGTTCTTCCTATTGCCACACTTTACTAATTCTCACTATATATAAGTTACATCTATTCATTTCCTTTTTGACATTAGCTAATCTACTTATCCAATTAAGTTATCTAATATTCCACACTATGATTGGTAGAATACCAGTTTTGTTTCTCATGACGACGAAATTCTCCTGAGTGGTCCCCACCAAGATCCAAACTGAGAACTATTTCACCTCCGGAATATTTTACCAAAGAAGATGCTATCATCATTTAACAGAGCTTTACAACACCTTCAAAAACTGTTTCTAAGTTCCCCTTGCTTTCAGCCATTCACAGTACCAGCACAACAAGACCTTGTTAGCTAATGTTCCATTAATTATCCAGACTGTTACCACTGCACGTACTGGAAAGGCTGCCACGCCTTTTCAGGAACCACGAGTTAGTCTGTCCTCTCTACAGGCAGCCCTGCATTGTAGTTGGACCAATGATACATTCATGTCTATAGTTGAGGCATGCAAGCCATCCCTCTTTGGCAAGGTCAACATTTCATGGGAGGAGGCCAATGATAAATATCTCTAGATGTAAAATAAGCCAAACTAATTTGCTTGATTTGTCTGCCTGTGTATTGACTCAGTTCCAACTTGTTATGCAGCTACACTAAAAAGAATATTACATACTGTGTTGTATCTAGTGTATAATCATTAATGTCCATATTTAGCACCAATAACTCATTTGGAGTTCCATATTTTATGTCCATCTACTCTCATTTTACTATAATGTCTGATGAAGTTAGACATTATGAACTTCTGTTTTATGTTGAAAAGGTCAGACTCTACCCACGCAAGAAAAATGCTGAGTCTAGTGAACATCATGAGCCATTGGTATATACTGTGAAGTGTGACATCACAGTGATGTTAGACAGATGGCATCTGAATGATTTCAGTTTCTGTTCTTCAGCTGTAGATCTCTCAAATAATATGTCATATAATAGAGGGAAACATTCCACGTGGGGAAAAATATATCTAAAAACAATCTATATCCGCTGGTATCTGTATATGTGCGGATGGATATATGTGTGTGTGTGTGTGTGTGTGTGTGTGTGTTTGTTATTGTCTCTATAAATGTAGAAACACTTTTGTTTGGTAAGTTACAGAATCTTTGTTTTTAGATATATTTTTCCCACGTGGAATGTTTCCCTCTGAGGGGAAGAAGTAGTGACAGACTGATCTGTAGTGGGGCACAAGGCTTAGATTATGTTGGAAGGCGACTGGCTGGAAGTTGGATCCCATAGTTATATTTACATCTCTAATGAAAACACCAATTTCATGTTGTGATCTGACATTTCCAAATTTTTAATATGACTGACAAGATCAATAACAAGAACATCTACACCGCTCCCTCTCCACTCCTCCCAATAGTTTGTCGATGTCTTTATTTCATTTTTTTTTATTTCTATGGTGGTGGTGACATCATCCATTGATCATTTCTTGAGGCTCATTACAGAAGCATCCAATTCCACCCATCTGCTTTGATCCATGTCGTCATCAATATGGCGCAAATGGCTATATAAAATGATGACAATAATGTCACTACACACACACACACACACACACACACACACACACAAACAAAAATTAAAACAACAATGTCTCACTCCAAACATAAAATGAAACTAACAGGGATAACTCAAAAGCCAAGATCGCTTAAATACTGTTTACAGGATAACCAGTTTCAACACACTAAACGTGCCATCATCGGATCTGTGAAGATGATGGCACCTTTAGTGTGTTGAAACCGATTATCCAGTAAACAGTATTTAAGCAATCTTGGCTTTTTAGTTATTTCTACAACAGAGTGATTGCTCCACTATGCACTAAGTGTTCACTGTGAACCTAACTGGACAACCTCAGAAAATTGGGGGTTTAGGGCAGGAACAAGTTAAATATAGAACACTAAAAAAACACAGCACCATTCCACAAGAAATAACACAATAAAAATTAATTTATAGTATTGTGCTACACCAACAAAACCACAGAAATTGCACATTCCCTTGACCTACATAGCTCAGCCGCAGCTATTGATATCAGGAAACCAACATCTACAACTCTGAACAATGGAACCAAGACCCCAACTCAAAAACCCAAATACCCCATATTCACTACACCAATTAAAACACAACCGACCTACCATTAATGTACAACACACAAAATATCACAATTATTATAGAATAAAACCAAAACAAAAAGTACTTACCAAAAAAAGCCTTTGGCAATACATGCCCACATCCACCACCTCGGGGCACCATCAAATACAACAACACAAAATCTACAAACACAACTGACTCAAAAACTCCACGCCATGAAGGCAACACACACCACAACACCATTACGTCATGGGTCGAAGAAGATGGGTGGAATGGGATGCTTCTGTTGACCCTGGTGCAGTATTGCATTGGTAACTGATCTCAAAATTCTGTTAATGCCAAAACACTTCAGTTTTCCTCATAGAATTTCACAGAAGCCCAGAACAGAACGCCATGATAAATGTCACAGAATATACATGTAGGATTGTCTTTGGTGTTTAGTTCTGCAAGGATTCTGCTTTAGAGATCACACATGACTATCTGTCTATAATCCTTCACAAAAATGAAAACCAAAAGGCAGTTAACAATTTATGCTATAAAATAGAGTCAGTACTCTTTTTGTAGGCAATGTTCTTAAAAACTTTTGAAACATCTGAGGTTACATGCAATTCTGTATGTTAATTGTTATATATTTACATCTGCGAGAATGAGATACCTTCTTTATTAACTGACAAACACTCCAGTGTAGTCCATAACGTCAGGACAAAATTCTTAAAACCCTCCTAGAGACAGCGTAATAACAACAATTATTGATATTTAGTGACAATTTGTGGATTCCACAGTGACCGCAATTACTCCCTCCCCCCCCCCCCCTTCCCCAAACCAATAGTTGACAATGTGCAAATAGTGTCCACTGGAATAAATTTAGTGTACCCGTATTTCTTGATTTTTTAACATGAGCATTGTTCACACCCACTGTGGGGAAGTAAGTAGATAGTGGCAAGAGAGGTAAATGTTCAGTCATTGAAGTATAGCCTTGGAACCAAATCTCGTGCAGCTATCTGTATTTACCTGTTTCTCAGCTAATAATGTTCCAACTTGTTTTTGCATAATACTTGAACTGTTTCATTTCCTGTTTTGTGTATACCAGGTGTCTTGTTTCTTCGTTAACAGGCTGGAAGATTGTTCAACATATGTGGTAATATGGTTTTAAATTTTGGTTTCAACTTTTGCTACCAGTTAGGTGGAGGTTACTCCTGCTGGTACCAGATACTCTACAGTCTCACATTACTCTCACTTCACCTCTGCTCGCTTTTAATTTCCCCCTTACCTGTTTCTGGTGAAAACAGTATACCAAGTGCTACACGAATAATTTTTCAAAACAATTAAATTTTTCCACTGGGCTATATGCTTCCTAACACTTTGAAGTAATGTTCTTTAAATACTTTGACTCCCTCACTTGTTATTATTGAAAAATACAGTATATCCCCATTACAACCTAATGCAATTGGGCCAGAATTACTTTCTGATAACATCCAACTATGACTGCCAGGTAAACCATGTACCAGACCTGTAACATCTATGTCACAGGGTGTAAATAAACGTAAAACCAAATTGTCATTCGCACCAGAACTTCGACTTTCAATCCAAATTGTAAAACTTGCTGTGGGGAATAGTTCAAAGTGGGGCATCAACAACTGTGTGCCCCCTATCAGAGTAATCGCACGTTGAATAACACACTTTAGCAACTAAATTTTAGAAAAACTAAACTACATACGCGCAAGTAACGATTCGTAAAAGAACAAAAATTACATCCACACACCTTAGCTTCTTTACCGTATGAAAATAGACCCATGCTCAGCTGATTTGGTTTTATAAGTGTTTTAGTCTTAAGTACTTTCAATCCCTTTTATGACTCAAGTTCGTATTTGAAAGTACTTCAATGTGAACACAAGGAGAGTCATTCAACATCTTCGGTGTATCGCTACTGATCAGTCTTGTCACCTCAACCAAGATTTGGAGTCGTTTGGGGGAAGGAGATAGCGTTGAACGCCCTAGACTTCTGTAGGTGCATTCACGTATGTATATTTCACTATGTATACACATGTAACAGTGGGACGTGTCGAGAACGTTTCTATCACCGCACATCGTATGAAGTCAAACACATCTGAGCTCTTTCGGTAAATTTGCGGAAGACCTGTTCGTCAACAAAACAGTGCTGAACAGGTATCAATCAATATGCTACTTATGATAAACAAAGGAAACCGCATAGTACGGCAGGATCCTGTGTTTCGACACTTGTCAGGAACACATTTTCATGAACTAGACGGGTCTTTTCTTTTATTCTTACCTTTCCGCCTACTTCTGTAAACACCGAGCTTGGATAACCAGCAAGTGCCATTAACACCTCGTGTAACATTTTGTTACTGTTTGAAACTTCAAAAAACGTTTTAAATCGAATGCATGCATATTTGACGCCCACCCAACCCCATATCGCTAAATTCGATGTGAAATTACGACATTCAAATTTCCCTAACTCTTGCGTAGCAATAACCTCTTTGCTCATGTCAAAGTTGTTACTTTTCGCCTAAGTCATGGGCGATGATATAAATTAATGACGCCAATATACCAGTGGCAAAAGAACATGCAAAAATATTGTGCGTGTATGTGTGTGCGGATGGGCAGGGGGGGGGGGGGCACTTTGAATACGTTTTGAGAAACGACTTTAACTAGAGCGACTTTAAGTAGAGTGCTCAAAAGACGCTCGTGTGAACCCACTCCTCAAGAGTGTGGGACCGGTTTCAGATAGAAGTAACAGCGGAACATCCTCTATACAGAAATATGAACAGTTTAAAGGAGATTTTAATTTTCTTTAGTGTAAGAGAATTACCATATAAACTGTATTACAGATTTCCCGCTATGATTTTAAACATAAGTTTCAAATGGTTTAACCACACGAAACATATTATAAAACAAATAGGGCCGGTTCTACAATCTCGAGCTAAATCCAGGGGTTAACGGATTAACTTTGACAGCACGTTGCACAACCCCATTTATTCCCCGGTTAGTTATAAACAGAAGTGCGTTCATGTCCAGTTAAGTTGGCACCAATTGAAGCTCTGGGTATTTTCGCGTACGTCATTTCATATTAACTTAGACGTAGTTTGCAGAAATAAGCGTGTCAAACACAGTCTCTCATTTACGGTCTCGACACTCACTACTGTGAAAATTGTTAACGTCTGCCAGTTGGTACAACACTACCGCCTCAAGCGGCGAGAAAGTAGACGTAAGATTAAAATTTGTTTTTAATTATTTTTCTAGTTATTCAGCGAAAGAGTTATTACGTTTTTGCGTTCCAAGCATCAGCTAATTATTAACAGAAATTAATGATCAGGAAATAGATATAAAAACAGCCGAATCTCTCTGATTCAGTAAAATAAGCTTCAACTTAATGATGAAGAAATACTTTCGAATATGTGTATAACTGCAGCTTACTCCGCTGAAAACGACAAAATATAAACATACATTTCATACATGAGAAGAAAATATTTTTTTGCTCTTATTTCCTTGACACATAACTACATTGTAAGGAGCCTAATATTTCGCAAGTCTTACAATTCACTCGGCTTTCTAATACATAAAATATTTGTAAATGTAATTACTTTTGTTTCCAAAGTGAGTTAGTTGAAGATTCTTCCAGTTTATGGCTCAGGTGAAGCAACTATTGTGGTATGGAACTGGTTTCTTGTGTGTTGGGAAACAGTTTTATTGCTTTCGTTCTTTTATTACCGCAGCTATATGGTTTTTCCTTCAGCTGCTGCTGTGGTTGCCTATCTGCCACGTTAAATAAGGTATTGCAATCCATACACGTTTCCTATATTCCTCAGTCACTGATTTCACTGGAAGTGTGGTGAAGAAAACGTTTCTGACTAGATATATGACGCCTTTCTCCAAAAGTTAGGTCTTCTGCTGTTAACTAGCAATTTTTTGTTCATAAAGAACACAGCATTCTGCAGTAAACACCTGTAGGTTACAAGAAAATTGTAAATGAACTTGCAATTAACTACATAGATACTCTCATGTGTATGTATGTCATGTTTCCTAACACATGAAGCATCAAAAACAGTTGAAAATAAAGTAATGTTAAGTCATACTGATACACACTGCCACTGCGCTTGTTGATGTTGTGTAAGCTGTACATGACTCTCCCTCGCAGTGTTAACGGTATCTGAGGTTGAATCAGACATGATGTCCAGCATGCATTGTCACTGTTTTCTCGAAACCAGATACTTTATTATTGAACTCTGTGATACTAGCACAGTCTAATATATACAGTCGCAACACTCAATGTGGTGAAAGTTGTTAACATTTGACAGTTCAAGTGACACTAGCGCCCCTAGGGGCCAGAAAGCTTGACTTCCTCTGAACACAGATGCGACGTAAAAATAATGTTTGTTTTTAATTCGTTTTGTACGTAATTTACAAAATAGTTAGTGTATTTTTGCGTCACAAGTGTTAGGAGAACAGCGAGAGACATAAATGATCGTGAAATATAAGTAAACAGAGCACAAACTATTGAATGAAGTGACATAAGCTGCAACATATTCTTGAAGAAATACTTAAGCAGTAGCAAACAATCACACTTGTTCCACTGTAAGTAAGAGAATACACACTGTATATCCCACATATTAAGTATATAGATGCTCTTCCTTGTGTAAAAATGAAGCGACACATCACTTTTCATTATGTTCTGCTTTGCAGGAAGCCTGCTTCCAAAAATACAATTTCCATCTTATTCTTTGTGCTATCAGGTTATCTCAATAAAAAGTATCATTGTTTTAAAACTTTATTATATCCAATTGATACATTTAACGAAAATAAAATTAAATGAATGAGTCAGTCCTAACACTTTAACAACCCAAATGAGCCAGCTTCATCACATTTTTATTTCTTCTCTTGCTCCTACAGACTAAGTCCTGATTCCTGAATTTAATAATCTAAAAGACCCTCACTTTCACAAAAAGTCTTGTTAACAGCAGCTTGGTTTCAGCACAGCACCCAGGTGGAAAATTGGGGATATCCATCAACATGTTCACAAAGAAAGCACCACAATTACTTATGTGAGCATATTCATCAAAAGTAGAAGTCATCTTAATCTCAAAATGAGTTAAAAATTCTTTGACATCTTCTGTACAAATAAATAGGCTTCCAAAGTTGCCTTCATAACTTTAAAAATGACAATAAACTTTGTCATTTGCATCTAAGTCTTGGCTGCCATCTACAAGTACGGTCCTACATTTATAACAGCCGTGAATTGTAAGTAGTTTCTTTAATACATAACCAAACACATATCTCATGCTGTTTGCCTCTCCAAGGTCTGTTTGGACTTCCACATTTGGTAGTATGATCACTGAACTCGTGTCACTGATGTCCAACAGTGGTGAAACAAGTAATTTGGACGCTGCTTTCATACCCACTATTGTCTGACCCCAGTTGATCCCCTCACAATTGGAGGTAGTTACACTGTGTGTGTTCATTAATTTGCTTAAAGCACAATTATTAAATGCAGCACAAAACTGTCATCGTGATGGGTTGCTATAAAAACCACCTTTACGCCTTATCACTGAGAAAACGTTTTCCAGTGGATCTTGATTAATTTTGCGTGTTAATAAATATAACTTGGTTCCATCCAAAACATCATCAATAAACATGTTCAAAGCGCTTATGTTACCCAGAAATCCTTTAACACACTTAATCTTAGATGAAAAATCTTTCCCATCAACATCTACAAATTTCCATGACTCTATCCATGGCTTCAGTGTCTTTAATATTTCCAAATGTGTTGAGGCACTTTTAATGCAGTTCCTTAAGGATACCGGCCCTTTGATACTATATGCATTAAATATGTCAAAAATATAGTTTACTTTTTGACAAAAATCTGCAGTAGCAGATAATGATACGGTGCCACAAGTAACAAGTGTCTCAATGCCTGCTGCTACTGTATGACTCAACACACGAACTGCAGTGCTTACCTTTATTTTTGAAAATGCTGGCTGTTGGACAGTTCTTTTAGTGAGCTTGGGGGCCAACTTGTACTTCCTTTCACAATCACTTGAGTACAACTGACAAATGTCCTTCCATGAAGCAGTGCCACTCCATCCTTCATCTGTTGTGTGGATAATGTTATACCTGTATAAATTATTACATTTGTTTTTTATTAAGTGTAGGGTGTCATAAAAAATTAGATCTTACTCCCTTCGTGTACTAAGCATAGATTAACTGGTGTGATACCCAGTCTGTGCCTCCTCTCCACAAAATTCATGCCTTGATAGTTACACATGTTTTTACAACCAAACAAATCTCTGTGAGTTTTTTGACAATTTCAAAAAATATGCACGTCAGATGGGTGGCTCTTACTGGTCCTTTGGAGAAATAATATACTAATGGCTGTCTAAAATTTGAGAAGATGCCGTTAATCATTATAACTAATGCAGTATTGGCAACCACAGATGTACGTATGAAACCTATGTCTTCATATCCAATAAAACGATCCCTAGAGCTGTCATATATCAAATTTTCCATTAGTGACATCTCATCCATAGACAAATTAACAATTATATCAGTTTCTGGTAACTGCTGCACTTTCTGCTATAAAAGATGAAATATATTATTATTTATCCCACAGTTTAATTATATATCTTCCACATACCTTTGTAAGGTACATACTGATGGAAGGCTAAACAGTGTGATAAAAAACTGTATGCCTGAGTACTATAATACAACAAATTAAGTGCAAATAATTTAGTTTCATCTTTCCATCTCGCACCACGTTTTCCATTCAATGGTATACTGATTTGGCTTATCAATAAATCAAGAGCATCTTTTTTCAAATACCTCGAACCAATACTTTTTGAAATGATCTTCTTCTTTTGTACTTGTGTCCTGTGACGTTGTGGTTGCAGTTTTTTCTTACAATGGGCACTTTCCTTGTCACATAGTAATTTTGTATGAAGTCTAATGATTTGCACTTTTTTACATTTCACACGATTTTCCAACACGCAAATTTCACTTAATCTAAGCATTTCATCTTCAAAAGATGTCTGTGTTGCAGATTCCGTTGTTAGTGATTTTATATATGTCTCTTGTGTAGGTACACTTGTGGTAGCTGTTTCTTCTGTGTCAGGAGTCAGTTTTATTGTTTTAGCAGTAACACTTTTACGTTTGTATGGCAACTTTCTCTTCATCGTCACTAGTTGTGGCTTATTCGGCACGTCAAATGACGTACGAACTGCATTCCATACCAATCTCTCTTTTTCGCGCTCATGAACTGGTTTGATTCGAAATGTAACGCACAAAACTTCACGTTATTGTGCAAATAAAGGATATCTTTTTGCAGCAGGTCCTGTCTTCTACTATTTATTAACCATTTCTTGCTCCTAAAAATGAAAAACAAATTCAGTAATTCAATACAGTTTAGAAAAATATCGTAAATAATGAGCGCTCTAATGTGATGTTTCATACCTCCCAGGGTCCTTAGGAAACCTGAAGAACGCCAAATGTGTTGTCTTCTTCCTATTATTACTGCAACTGATTGCGCTACATACGCTGCCTTTCGTAAAAACCATGTTAAAAATGAATATAAACTATACTGTTTACATTTACTGAATACTGTATTCAGCAGCGCTGCTTCTCCACCACTTGGGACGCTGTTGTCGCGGTATATAACAAAAATCAGCGAGTATCGCGACTGTATATATTAGACTGTGGTACTAGCTTATCATGGGGAAATCTCGTTCAGCATCGCTTTCTTCATTACCACACCTGCTGGTTGTCATATCTTGTCGGCATCCTGTTGGACACGTGTAATTTCAGGTACTGCATCCTTATCTTCATGGGGCGAGGCATCTTTATTGCATCTTGTATATTGTAGAATGCAGGTTTGAGTCTGTCAGTGGATATGGTGGTAGGCACACCTTTGATATTTATCTTAAAAGTTTTCTTACTTCTAACAAGCACTTTACATGGCCCTTCATACAGCAGCTGCAACAGCTTGTGCACTTTGTCACTCCATGGAGAGGTCTTTGAATATGAATAGGTGCCATCCACCTTGCTCTCTAGGTGCTACTGGCCAGAGTTGTCGGATGTGAAATCGTAATTTGGTGACAGACTCTGACACATCAGCTGTATCATCTTTTACAGTATGTGTGAACTCCCCTGGTATGCATAGCGTTTGTCTGTACACTAATTCAGCTGCTGTAGCCTTCAGGTCGCTCTCAAATGATATACGGAGGCCAAGGAGCACAATGGATAACGTGTTAAGTGTAATGGGTTATGTGTAGCATGACACCAAAGGGCTGATTTGGCAATGAAGGTGTTATACCCTTCCATTTGCTACTGGATGACAAGCAGTAGTACAAATGCTCTTAGTGTCCAAGAAACTGGTCACTTCGGGTGAAAGACTGGCCAATGCTTTGAACAGGTACGTGTCAAACTGACGTCCATGATCTGTTCTAATGCGTACTGGTAAGCCTAATTGGGCGACCTATCCACGAAAAAACGTTTGTGCTACTATCTCGGCTGTAATGTCTTTCATAGTGAAAGCTTCAGGCCATCTTAAAAATCAGTTCACGACTGTGAGACAGTAGCTGCAGTTTTCTGATATTGGAAGAGGTTCCACAATGTCTGTATGAAGATGATCAACAGCCGTGCGGTTTTATGGGCGCCTTGTCACAGTCCATGCAGCTCCCACCCCCCTCCCCCATTGGAGGTTTGAGTCCTCCCTTGGGAATGGGTATGTGACTTCAGCAGTTTGGTCCCATAAGACCTTGCCACAAATTTCCAATTTTTCCAAAATGTTGACTTGGCGGCAGAAATTTACCTAATGGTGCCTTGACATGACGAGTTGTCTTATTTTTCTGGCATTCCATGCAATTTCTGACAAATGTTTTACAGTCTGCATTCATTCCTGGCCAGACAAAATTCTGTTCGACTAATTTCTCCATGGCTCAGGCCTGGGAAGAGCCAAGCTGTGAATTGACACAATTGCTTGTGAACGAAATTCGCGAGGTATGAACAGAAGTATTTTTGTGCCATGTCACAGTACAATACGACATTTATTTCTGGTACAGTCGTGCTTTGTAACTTTAATCCCGCTGGGTTTATCCAATAACATCCGTAGGTCATCATCATCCTGCTGGGATTGAGCTAGGAACTTGTAATCAATAGCAGTGGTTATAGCTTCAACACATGACAGAGAGTCTGCTGGCACTTTTGGCTTTCCTTGCATACAGAGCCTGTGAGTCATAAACTGGCTAATATTGCCCAAACGTCGAAGTTGTCTTGGTGATGCTTTCATATTGAAAGCATATGACAGTGGTTAGTGGTCCACGTGTATATGGTAAAGCGTTGCCTTTTAATGAGTACTGGAACTTCCTAACCATGGCATAAGCAGTGTAAAGTTTTAGATCGTAATTTGCCTAGCGTTGCTGTGACAGTGGCAGCTCGTGACTCAAGAATGTGAGCGGCTCGCAAACGATGTTGTTCTTATTGCTGAAGTACAGCGCCAATTCCTGTAGATGATGCATCTACCATGAGTGCCAGTGGGGCTTGTGATACTGGATGAGATAATCGTGTAGCCTCTGCTACCGTTGTTTTTACAGCTTGGAAAGCGGTATCCATTTCGCCTGTTCATTGCATTTTATTATTTGGCTTCAGTGCACCCTTCAGAAGTTCATTCAATGTAGCAGTTATTAGTGCATGATTGCATATAAATCGATTATAGAAATTACTGATGCCAAGAAAACGACGTAGCTCCCAAATTGCAGCAGGACGGGAACTCTTGGCTATGGCGCCCACCTTATCTTTAGGAGGTGCCGTTTTGTGTCGGTTTCAAAATGGTGAACCCAGGGTTCATCACCTGTGACAATCCAGGACAAGAAGGCCTCCCCCTCAGCTTCAAAACGTTGCAACGAATCAAGATAAATGTCTTTTCTTTGCGATTTTTGATGCACTGTTAGACACCATGGGACCCATCTTGCACACACTTTTGAACACGCAAGAGTGCAGATAATCGCATCCACACTTCCTTTGCTAAGTGACAGATGCAGTGCCAACTGCCAAGTCGTAATGCGTCTGTCCTCGCGAATGACAACTTAGCTTGCTGCATCATGTCAGGTGTGACAACCATGGATGGTCTCCACGACCGCTGCAAATCGTGGAGCTCCG
Organism: Schistocerca nitens; assembly: GCF_023898315.1. Classification (NCBI taxonomy): domain Eukaryota; kingdom Metazoa; phylum Arthropoda; class Insecta; order Orthoptera; family Acrididae; genus Schistocerca; species Schistocerca nitens. Next base: position 356,723,972 of record NC_064618.1, on the reverse strand, counting down.
CCGAACTGCCTTCTGATGACCTCACCTTCCATGCCCAGAGACTATTCGACTTCAGTCGACAGCAGATGCTCCTTAGACTTTGCACAAGCGTTTGTGAATATTCTCCACAGTTCCTTCCTTTCCAGTGAGACATTCAATGACGGCACATTGCTTGTAACGTACATCATCTCCAGACACCATTTTGTAACTGTCCTGCAGCTACGCTGTCTGTCGGAAGTGATGGAAACTTGGCGCGCCTATCCAGGAGACTTCAAATTGTAGCAATGTTTTCGGCTGAGAATTAAAAAAATGCGGTGCATTACTTTCTGGACAACCCTCGTACTTTTGTGTCACGGTCCATGACGAAATGGCAAAGTCTGCTATTGCCACGAGTGGCTGCTGCAGATATGCACTCTGCGTCATGTTTCCATTTGGATGGTGGCGTACATTTTCGTGCATCGCTGCCAAACTTCTTATGGTACCATCAGATATTTGGCGCGGCAAATTAGATTAGATTAATACTAGTTCCATGGATCATGAATAAGATATTTCGTAATGATGTGGAACGAGTCAAATTTTCCAATACATGACATAATTAAGTTATTTTAACAACATAATTAAGTTAATATAACAACTTTTTTATTTTTTATTTTTATTTTTTTATAATTTTTTTTGTCTTTTTTGTCTTTTTTTCTTAATTTATATCTAAAAATTCCTCTATGGAGTAGAAGGAGTTGTCATTCAGAAATTCTTTTAATTTCTTCTTAAACTCTTGTTGGTTATCTGTCAGACTTTTGATACTATTTGGTAAGTGACCAAAGACTATAGTGGCAGTATAATTCACCCCTTTCTGTGCCATAGTTAGATTTAATCTTGAATAGTGAAGATCATCCTTTCTCCTAGTATTGTAGTTATGCACACTGCTATTGCTTTTGAATTGGGTTTGGTTGTTAATAACAAATTTCATAAGAGAGTATATACAGGGTGAGTCACCTAACATTACCTCTGGATATATTTCGTAAACCACATCAAATACTGACGAATCGATTCCACAGACCGAACGTGAGGAGAGGGGCTAGTGTAATTGGTTAATACAAACCATAAAAAAATGCACGGAAGTATGTTTTTTAACACAAACCTACGTTTTTTTAAATGGAACCCCGTTAGTTTTGTTAGCACATCTGAACATATAAACAAACACGTAATCAGTGCCGTTTGTTGCATTGTAAAATGTTAATTACATCCAGAGATATTATAACCTAAAGTTGACGCTTGAGTACCACTCCTCCGCTGTTCGATCATGTGTATCGGAGAGCACCGAATTACGTAGGGATCCAAAGGGAACGGTGATGGACCTTAGGTACAGAAGAGACTGGAACAGCACATTACGTCTACATGCTAACACCTTTTTATTGGTCTTTTTCACTGACGCACATGTACATTACCATGAGGGGTGAGGTACACGTACACACGTGGTTTCCGTTTTCAATTACAGAGTGGAATAGAGTGTGTCCCGACATGTCAGGCCAATAGATGTTCAATGTGGTGGCCACCATTTGCTGCACACAATTGCAATCTCTGGCATAATGAATGTTGTACACGCCGTAGAACATCTGGTGTAATGTCTCCGCAGGCTGCCACAATACGTTGTTTCATATCATCCGGGGTTGTAGGCACATCACGGTACACATTCTCCTTTAACGTGCCCCACAGAAAGAAGTCCAGAGGTGTAAGATCAGGAGAACGGGCTGGCCAATTTATGCGTCCTCCACGTCCTATGAAACGCCCGTCGAACATCCTGTCAAGGGTCAGCCTAGTGTTAATTGCGGAATGTGCAGGTGCACCATCGTGCTGATACCACATACGTCGACGCGTTTCCAGTGGGACATTTTCGAGCAACGTTGGCAGATCATTCTGTAGAAACGCTATGTATGTTGCAGCTGTTTGGGCCCCTGCAATGAAGTGAGGACCAATGAGGTGGTCGCCAATGATTCCGCACCATACATTTACAGTCCACGGTCGCTGTCGCTCTACCTGTCTGAGCCAGCGAGGATTGTCCACGGACCAGTAATGCATGTTCTGTAGATTCACTGCCCCGTGGTTTGTGAAACCCACTTCATCGGGAAACAGGTAGAACTGCAACGCATTCTCTGTTAATACCCATTGACAGAATTGCACTCGATGATTAAAGTCATCACCACGTAATTGCTGATGTAGCGACACATGAAACAGGTGAAAGCGGTGACAATGCAGTATGCGCATGACACTACTTTGACTCAGTCCACCGGCTCTCGCAATGTCCCATGTACTCATGTGTGGGTTCATGGCAACAGCAGCTAACACACCAACTGCTACCGCTTCTCCTATGACGAGCCTGTTACGGACCCGTTTGCGTGCTACGACCATACCTGTTGCATACAGTTGGCGGTAGATGTTTTGCAATGTGCGGCACGTTGGATGCTCTCTGTCCGGATACTGTTCTGCATACACCCTGCAGGCTTCAGCTGCATTTCGTCGACATTCGCCATAGATGAGTATCAACTCCGCCTTTTCAGAGTTCGAATACACCATGATCACAGTTCCTACAACACTACACTATCACAGACGTCTGGTAACATGGTGTACTACAGTTGGTCTGCGTGCGGAGACGAATGCAGAATAACAATAGCAGCAAGCGCTACATGCGGACACTGCGACAGCTAGACCAAACCACAAGAGTGCACTACAGCCACACTCGTAAACACGGTCGTCATCGTAAACATGCCCCTGCAGATGCTGCTCGCCGACCGTGGCCCGTGTTTGTTACGACACGCAACTGAACGATGGAGGTTTCAAGCGTCAACTTTAAGTTACAATATCTTCGGATGTAATTAACATTTTACAATGCAACAAAAGGCACTGATTACGTATTTGTTTATATGTTCAGATGTGCTAACAAAACTAACGTGGTTCCATTTTAAAAAACGTAGGTTTGTGTTAAAAAACATACTTCCGTGCATTTTTGTATGGTTTGTATTAAACAATTACACTAGCCCCTCTCCTCACGTTCGGTCTGTGGAATCGGTTCGTCAGTATTTGATGTGGTTTACGAAATATATCCAGCGGTAACGTTAGGTGGCTCAACCTGTGTACTGAGAAGCTACTGTGAATATCCCTAGATCCTTAAATAAATGTCTGCAGGATGATCTTGGGTTGACTCCAGCTATTATTCTGATAACACGCTTTTGTACAATAAATGCTTTATTCCTCAGTGATGAATTACCCCAAAATATGATGCCATATGTAAGCAATGAGTGAAAATAGCCGTAGTAAGCTAATTTACTAAGATATTTATCACCAAAATTTGCAATGATCCTTACTGCTTAAGTAGCTGAACTCAAACGTTTCAGCAGATCATCAATGTGTTTCTTCCAATTTAATCTCTCATCAATAGACACACTTAAAAATTTTGAATATTCTACCTTAGCTATATGCTTCTGATCAAGGTCTATATTTATTAATGGCATCATACCATTTACTGTACGGAACTGTATGTACTGTGTCTCACCAAAATTCAGTGGAGTCCGTTTACAAGGAACCACTTAGTAATTTTGACATTATTGACAATTTCATCAGTTAATTCTTGTTTGTCAGGTGTGATTACTATACTTGTATCATCAGCAATTAGAACTAACCTTGCCTCTTCATGAATTTAGAATGGTAAGTCATTAATATTTATTAAGCACAACAAAGGACCCAAGACCAACCCTTGTGGAACCCCATTCTTGATAGTTCCCCAGTTTGATGAATGTTATGAGAACTGCTTATTTCAACTTTCTGCACTCTTCCAGCTAGGTACGAATTAAACCATTTGTGCACTGTCCCACTCATGCCACAATACTTGAGCTTGTCTAGCAGAATTTCATGATTTACACAATCAAAAGCCTTTGAGAGATCACAAAAAATCCCAATGGTTGGTGTTCGGTTATTCAGATCATTCAAAATTTGATTGGTGAAAGCATATATGGCATTTTCTGTTGAAAAACCTGTCTGGAAACCAAACTGACATTTTGTTAGTACTTTATTTTTACAGATATGTGAAGCTACTCTTGAATACATCACTTTCTCAAAAATTTTGGATAAAGCTGTTAGAAGGGAAATTGGACGGTAATTGCTGACATCAGATCTATCCACTTTTTTATGCAAAGGTATAACAATAGCGTATTTCAGTCTATCAGGGAAAATGCCCTGTTCCAGAGAGCTATTACACAGGTGGCTGAGAATCTTACTTATCTGTTGAGAACAAACGTTTAGTATTTTGCTGGATCGATTGCGGCTTCGCGACGATAGACGACATAGCCGACGACGAGTGTGTGTTAACATACTCGAAGACGGATACGTTTCCATTAATCTGTCTGCTGTCTGTGCTAGCGAAATCATATCACCGACGCAAACTGTTATAATTTTATGCGTATCGGAATTAGGTGTGACAACCAGATGTTTCGTAGTACATCGTCAATGACTGTATCACTCACAAGCGTTCGTAGTCGTCGTAGAAGCTGCGATCGCCGAGTTCTCCTGGTCACAGAAGTTTTTCCAAATACTTCTCCTCTGACTGAGGTAGGCATGTCACTAAAACGTTTTAAATAGACGCTTTTCGTTCTGTGTTCGGCAGTTCAGTGAGGATGTTTTGCACTTCTGCAGCTAGATCTTCATTTAGTGCTGCAGCAACATAACTTTATTTGGTTTCGTCTGACGATATCTGTGCTAACAAGAACTGGAGTTCCAGTTCAGCGAATCATAATACAGGGTTATTTGTAATTTTTTGATCCTGTAGATCATACATTGTGTGCAGACAAGCACATGATGGAATAGCACAAGTCAAAAGTGGAGATGATGCACGATTAAAATGATTATGACAGAGATATTATAATGATAAAAATGTTCATGTAATACATATGTAATGCCAAGAAACAGAAAAACATATACATGGATATCCTGTAAAAAAAATCTGAATTGTACAACATATCTAAATAAGATGACATTATTGATGGAAAGAAACATATAAGCAAATAACATGAAAATTTGAAAGTACGCTATTCATTTAAAAATTCATTACTAAACTAAACAGTAAAGGTGGTACACTTCTGTACTAAAGTGTTCAGGCTTACATACAAAGTACAGAACATGGACAGAATAAGTATAATGGAAATTCAAAGGTATACATTTAAAAAAGCAAATAACATGAAAATACAAAAGACCACATATATTTAAAAATTCATAACTAAAGTAAGACAGTAAGGTGCTCGGGCTTACATACAAAGTACAGAACAAACAACATGGAAATTCAAAAGCATATGTTAAAAATACATTACGAAGCAGGTGACTCACTTCCGTATTGCAAAGGTTAGGTTTGCATACAAATGCATAGAGCTTGGACAGAAAAAGTAACAATTTGAACAGAGTCACATTATATACAAGAAGATGAGCTTTTAAGGAGAAATTAGAGTTTTTCGCTAAGAAATGCAGTAACAGAGGAAAAACAGTGATTTAATATTTTTTTTTTTTACTTTTATTCCAATTTTCTTCAGATTACTTATAGTCATGCTCTTTGATAGGAGATGCTTGTCAAATTTTATGTCCATATTTTTAACACTGTGAGCATAAAATTTGGTGCTGTGTGCTATAATTTTTAGCTGAGATTTGTTTTTACCATGGTGTGTGTGGCAGTCTAGATTTCTGTGTAGGTTTCCTAAATGCTGAGCTACAAAACAAACCAGTTTTGTTATATAAAAGGCATAGTACTAGAAGGATTTTTAATGCTTTAAACATGACATCGTCCTTCTTCATAAATCAAGTCAATGGTGTCCAACACAGAGGGAAAATATTCAAGATCTGTTTCAGATATTGTGACTAATTTTTCATGGATGCCCGGCGGCAGCCTATCTTTCAAAAATTTTAGCACACATACATGAGAAATACGTTTGCTCCAGTATATCGTTTTATTAATATGTATGTTTTGAAATATTTTCACAATCCCTCTTGTTTACTGTTCAACAGTTGTGGGTCGAATCATTCCTGAACACTGGTAAACCAAAACCTGTCTATAAAGATTTGCTCAGATTGATATTATGTTTGAGATCATCCTGTCAGACCCACTGCTCAGAGCAAGGCATCTACTTGGACGAATCCTACCAACTAGCATATTTTCTTTTATGTGGACCAAATACGCAGCATTGCATTATGGAACGCTCTTATAAAAAACTACTGGGTAGAACTTCTTTGATTCTGTGTAAAACACCTGAAACTGCCAATGCTTTAGAATGCTTTCATTACCAATATTGATGAAAGGCAGGGTTCTGTCCACAGTGAGTGGGGTACTAACATGTGTGACAAAGGCAGTAACACATTTGGTTTGTTATCAGCCTCAGCAATTGATTATACAAGTACATGCTGAAATCTCTTTCAGCGCTGTTGTGAACCTGTGGAGGTGAAAAAATATTTTCTCTTCCATTTGCTAAGATCTACAGCGTGTTCCTGCATTAACAGTACTCGATTCGTTGAAACTAACTCTGCCAGTGTTCAGTTAAGAACGAATTCGTTGTACAGCAACTTTGATGACCATATCTGCTTTGGTAACAATTTTACTTTCCTTTTTGGACATCAATTTTTCGACTTCGTCTACATGAGTTCGGTGCTGCAGCTCAGACTTTTCTGCAAGTATGGAGTTACTGTCGAACACACCAAACTCTGAATGGTCATTCGTCTTCTGTACCTCAGTGTCAACACATTTTTGTTCCAGTTCCAGACACCTAATGTCTTCCAACAGTTATTTTCACTTCATCAGGGAGCTCGTTGCACACTGATTGTGATTCTGAAACATCTGCCTGAACTGTAGATATGGTCATAGCTAGCTCGTCATATGCAGTTTGTAAATTGTTTTCCTTTTTTTGTTTTGGTCAGCTCAACTAAACTACAAGTAGTTTTCTTTTGTACTTCGAGTAATTGTGAAAATTTCTGATCAAAATCGTTTCACATATTTGTAAATTTTTGATCAAGTTTCTGATTTAAATCTAAAAAAAAGGGTCATCTTGTTTATGTTGCCTGGCTCAGACGAAGTAGAGTTTCTTAACAGCATGATCAGTCATTCACATCGGTACCCACCACACATGTAGTCACCAGTTGTATAGATACATAAGGAAAAGCCCCGACACGGTACGATAAAAGTTATTACCAATGACAATAAACACTAGCACGGCCACTGTAAGCGTTGGCAAAGATGTATTTTGCTACGCTGGAAGGCGAATGACAAATGATGGAAACTCCATTCAGTTTTTTTAGATGGACTCTGTCTTTGTGGGGAGAAGACATATTCTTGTGAGAACTGTCTAGTAGACATTATATTACCTGAATAATAATTTTTATGAAAGCATGAAGTGTGAGAGTTCTTTTTAGTAGAAAACCACAAAAGTTTTCTTTTCTTTCTCGCATTATGCTGATGTCATATCACTGTAGCTGCCTGCATCTGAAGAGGAAGTCAGATAAAATTCAGTATTGTATTCACGGTCAAAATTGAGAAGTAATTATGGTGGAAGAAGAAGCATATAACTAAACTGCGTAAATCACAACAGCATACAAATACACGAATCGATGTAAGTTCTATAAAAATCGCACATAACAATAGTATAATTAATTTGTTTAATTATATATATATATATATATATATATATATATATATATATATATATTTGCGCAACTGGCGACCGTGACAGGACATTGAGAAAGCCATTAAACCAGCTGTATAAATTGTTCAAAATTATTTATGACATTGTATTAAATTTATTGCATGTACTAATTATTTTAAAATCTTCATGTGCAACATCATGACTGGGAGCAAAATAACCAGAACCCAAAATTTTTTATGGATAATGCAACCAATTCAAAAAGGAATCAAAAGTGAATCCAGAATTAACGGAAAATTTTGGAAATACGCTTTTTTTAACAGTGCTGCAAAGGTAGGACCCCTATGCAACTGCTTGCTTAGCTATGCTTGGCAGCATCAAATGGCCCTGAGCACTATGGTACTTAATATCTGAGGTCATCAGTCCCCTAGAACTTAGAACTACTTAAACTTAACTAACCTTAGACATCACACACATCCATGACCGAGGCAGGATTCAAACCTGCGACCGTAGCGGTCACGTGGTTCCAGACTGTAGCGCCTAGAACCGCTCGGCCCCTCCGGCCGGCTCGCGCGGTTCCAGACTAAAGCGCCTAGAACCGCTCGACCACTTTGGCTGGCATGGTAGCGTCTCCTGCGTAGTAATTAGACATCCTTTTCCTTTTCCTTAATTTCCCTTCCTAAATGTAGTGTAATGAATTTTTCAGAAATTTTATGTAATGATTAGCGAGAGAAAAGTTTGAAGTTTTTGTGTCATAACATTTCGAGCATCATAAAAGTAGCCAATTAACGCTTGATGACACGTAAATCGTATGTTCAAATTTCCAAAAATAATGTATTTCAATTTCCTGTTTTTCAAAATTTTAATTTTATTATTCAGTCGAAATGGCACAGAAATCGGTTTCCATTATTGTTGAGAATGACGATAACACAATGAGCGAAGATGGCATAAAACTGCAAGACAGAACGTCTGAAGTACCACCGCCATGTCTTCCACATTCAGAAGTATTAAGTAGTTCAGAGATGAACATAACCGAAGTAAACAGTTCTAGTGAGCTTTCACAGAGTTCTCACTTTGATGATACGTTGATGACAATAGATGAAACTACATCATGTACTCTGGAAGCAACATTCTGATTGCACAGGAAAACACGGAAAGCGAAGATAACATGATTCTTGACGACACTTTACCCCTCACACGAAATCCAAATGTTGATTTACAAAGTACAGCTGTTAACAACCAAACTACATTAGATAGCAACCAAAATAGCGCACTTACCGCAATACTTGAAAAACTCGATAGCTTGAGCACTGTAATAAGAAATACAAACACCAATAACACCAATTTGCGTGCAGACATAAATACAAAATTTGACAGTTTGTCACAAAACCTTACCATAGTCATACAAGACATAAACAACATAAAATAAGACCAGAAACAAGTTTTAAAATATTTTCAGGATACAGTCACACAACAGATCAGTGATTTGACTAAGGATTTTCATGAGGAAATGAGTGTAAAATTTAAAGACATGGAAAAACACCTAAAACAAGATGTACTTTGTGAAGTAAACAATGACATCACGGAGATAAAACAGAAATTAGACACTCTTAACGAGCAGAATGTTACAGTAGAACAGCAAATAAAAGCGATTAAAGACATATACAAAAACCTGGAAGCCACACAAACACAATTAACTTCCACAGTAAAGAACATCTCTACTGTAGTGAACAAACTGCATAAGGATTACGAAAATATACCTATAGTAATTGATGAGTTCACTTTAAAAGTAGCATCACTTGAAATCGAATCAGTCTCTGCCTAAATAGAAAGAGATAAAATTAGTGAAAATTTATCTGATTTAATTTCACAAGCTGAAGTAGGTACTTTGGACAAAACCAGGACCACAGTAGGAAAGGTAGTGAAGGAATGTAAATTAATCAATGATGTAGTTGAAAAAGTTATTCAGCAAAAGGAAAATGACATTATCGATAAAATGAACACCAATTTGCAAGCTACAGAGCACAGGATACGTAACTACTTAGGTGAAGGTGTTACAGAGACACAAGTTGTACACATAAACAAGGAGCCAGCCACAGCAAACCAAAGTAATATATTCACACAGATCATTGCAAACCCTATAAACAATGCCAGTAGTAATGACAGACTGCAGAGTGGAAGTTTACATGGCATAACACCAGAACCAGTACCTACGAGAAATGTAAATAATTATGACAGTTATGTAAACACAGCACAAAATGCAAACATCTTGTCCACTATATTTGTTGAGGAAGGTCTATTAAGACATCGTTAATTTCCAACATTTACGAGTGAAGGTAAGAATATGAATCCTGATGTATTTATTAGTGCTTTTCGACATGTGTTCCCTAGAAACTGGACAGAAGCACAAAAGATCAGGTTTGTTGTTGGGTACACGCAAGTCGATGTACTTTTGTATGCGACCGAGGTAGCTGAGCGTTGTGCCACATATTTACAATTTGAACGGGCATTTCTTGACAAATACTGGCCAGAAGCCTTACAAGAGAGACTTTGGCGAGAGGTTTTTCAGCCCCGCCCCTTTTAATAGTAAATACGCTAGCTCGCGAGGGTATTTTGAGAAGTATCTCAATAGAACACGTTAGTGGTCGAATCCTATTTCTCATGTTGATGTTTTAAAAATTTTAAAAAGTCGTTGCCATCACACATTCGTGAAAAATTTATTACTACACCTGAGCATGACACAAAACATTTTCTATCCGTTTTCGATTCAATCAGCCTAATATATGAGGAGAAAGTAAAAACAAATAGGGCGTCAGACAGCCAAACACCACAACAACATATCTTGAATGGTCAATACAAAACGCCAGACATGAATACACAGCAAGGCTGGTACGCACAACTGCAAGGATACATTAACCGTGGTAATGGACACAGGAATTGAAATGGCAAGAACAAAAGATTTAAACAAAACTTTTTATATAACAGGAATGGTTACCATCCACAAGCTAATTTGAATCCCGCCTCTCAAAACTATGCACCGCGTGTAAATAAAAACAATCAGCCACACCAATGGCTAGCGCGTGGCAACAACAATACCTTGCCATGCGCTATACCGCAGCCAGCCTTTGCGCAACACAATCACAATACGGCTACATTTCATAACAGCCATATGAACATACGATAAAGTATGTCAAGAACTGGTAATGATTCAAACTGGAAAACAGTCACACAGTACAACAGACAGAAATTGTTCCATCCACCGAAGTAGATCAGACTACACTGCAGGAAAACCCGAATTGGTTGTAGTTGAGCCCCACAGTATAGATCTTACAAGCGATGGGGGCAAATCAGATTTTCAAACATGTTTCTTACGATTCGATGAGCAAGGAGACATAAAAGACGATCTATACCAAAATGAACTAGAATCGACAAAAAATACTCTAGAAGAACAAGTTCAATCAGTAATCAGGTAAGTAGTGTCATAGTTTTATAAGTAAAAAATATTATTGTGTGCATTTTTGAATGTAATATGTATAGACTTCGGTAATTTCTTGTTTTGTAAGCAAAGACAAACATTTGAGATGAAGGAAGTGTAAAAACACAACTTTACGCAAAGCGAAATTCAAACTGGATCAGTGTACGACTCAGCTGTGTGCACTCAACAATGCATTCTTACGTCAGTACTAGGGAAGAGACACTGACCTTTCCCAAGAGCAACAGGCTAACTCATGGCACAACCAAACAGACATGCGAAGCTGCACAAATATCAAACACAATTTCAAAATAAATAATAGCAAATAACAACTATACTTATTATCAGGGAACGAATAAATATAATATTACATCAACACGCAAAGTTGTGTCAATACGAAGATATACACATTGTAATCAGAATTAAAAGAAATCATTACAATGAAACATACAGGACATGTTAGCTAACAAAAGATAAGATACCATAGGAGATGTCACAGTAGCTTTCTTTGTAGGGTAAAGGAACAAAAAGAATGAAAATGCAAGTGAATAAATATATAAACAAATAAGAATGAAATATGAAAAATATCTGTGAATGAATGTGATGACCGAGTATATGAGTGGACTATGAACTACGAAACACAATTAGTTTTTAAGTTAGTCATAAGTTTTTCTTTTACATATTGCTGCGAGTGCATCGACATGGTGCAGAAGGAGGGATTTATGATGGGTGTTATAGGTACCTAATGAAAAAACGAGCCACACCTCAAAGAAATGATATAGTTACTAGTATGTCTATGTGTATATTTTGGTCATCAAGCAAATGAAGAACAAGTATATACATCATCACAGTGTAACTACAAAACATTTACCCATACCTACTGACTACAAAGTGCACATAAACATGAAAGCATGTGACCTCCAATAATACTAATCAATTCATATCATGTCACATGTGAATATAAACGACAGTATTTCCACGTAATTGTAAAGAGACAAGTATCAGATAATGCAAAATCTTGTGCATTACAAACACAAAGCTACACATAACCAAATATAAGCAATGCTATGGTATATAGTGCCTGAGTCGTTAATATGTTTCGGTTCTATGAAAAAGGAGTTCCATGATAAGTGATTTAAGAAAGGACGAATAGCATTTCCTTAGTAATCCATAAACCAGTAGAATAGTAATTCCTTATTCCCTCTCCACCGCAGGAGGCGGCGACAAAGTGTATTTATGCCAGCTACACGTAATATACAATACTGATGTAAATGTTTTTCTCTATTACTCCCTTGGAAAATATTAAACTCTCATAATTGATGTATGCATGACTGGATAATAAAATGTGGATGCATTAAATGCATATATAATAACACAATGTAATGAAATGTAAGTAAGTTATTTGTATTTATGTGCAAAGGAATTTTTTTTTGAAGTGAACAAACAAACTATGCTAACCAGTAACAGTAACTGAAGATGGAATTTTGTAATGTTCTAGTATTTAAGAATTTTCTACGTTTGATACAAATAATGGGTGGAATGTCAGCCTTAGATGTAATCCAATATGTCTATGTGAATTTTTAAAGTATATCGACCCATATGCAAAAGATAAACTTGAAAAACTAACAAAAAAGAAAAAAACTCAAGGACTAAAACGATTCTCCCGACAAAGTGAATGACGAAATATATAGTATTATCCAAACACATGCAATAGTGCAACAAATCACTTTTGGTAATGCTATTCTATGCAACATCTGATATACTAATCAGCAAACTACAATCGTGCAAGCATCACTTTCCTTGACGTCGGGAGTTGATGTGTGGTATTCATCCCACTGCAAAGGCGGATACGACAAAGAAGATTTCTTCCCGGGCCGTATCAAAGGCGAATTATCTGCCACACGGCACTCAGTGTGAAATTGACACTAAAAGCGCGAGTGGAAGTGCGACGACCATACACAATAATACGTGGAACATTAACGGCTCTTGCACAGCCAACAAAGATATTTTGTGCACATGCACATAGACTGACAATGTTACGAAAAGAACAAGTAGCTGCTCTCGCAGCACTCTCATGTAAATAATTAATGAAATATCATGCCATATGTAAGTTATATATTTCCTGTAAGACAATGTGTAAGCAAGAAAAACTTACATCTACAACCCAATACAGAAAGAAAAATAAGCCCACAAATAAAGGTCATTGTACCCCTTTCGGCAAAATTTAAATTTAAGCTTTACGAGTGTATACAAAACACTGTCACTCCACAGTGCGGGGGAAATTGTGTAGATACATAAGGAAAAGCCCCAACATGGTACGATAAAAGTTATTACAAATGACAATAAACACTAGCACGGCCACTGTAAGTGTCGGCAAAGATGTATTTTGCTACCCCAGAAGGCGAATGACAAATGATGGAAACTCCATTCAATTTTTTTAGATGCACTCTGTCTTTAGTTCTCCTGGGGAGAAGATGTGTTCTTGTGATAACTGTGTGGTAGACATTGTGTTACCTGAATAATAAATATTATGAAAACATGAAGTGTGAGAGTTCTTTTTAGTGTAAAACAAGGAAAGTTTTCTTTTCTTCCTCGCATTATGCTAATGTCATGTCACTGTAGCTGCCTGCGTCTGAAGAGGAAGCTCGATAAAAATCAGTATTATATTCACGGTCAAAAATGAGAAGTAATTATGGCGAAAGAAGAAACATATACCAAAATTACGTAAATCTCAACAGCATAGAGAATACACAAATCAATGTAAGTTTACTCCACCACTGACTTACAATTTACGAGATTTGTGAATTAAAAGTGAAAGACAATTCATTACCTGTAAAATCTATAAAAATCAAACATGACAATAGTGTAATTAATTTTTTTAAAGTATATATATTTTTTATATATTTGCACACAGCAACCTCTCTAGTCTTCCCTGCAGTGCTGTGTACTACAGCTGCAGCAGGGTGGCGGGAGGAGGGGCTCTGTGGAAGCATCCACTGCGATACACATCGCTGATGTATGATAAATAGAATATGTGTGACTTAACTGCAGACTATAGTGCGATCTCAGCTTCCAAGCAGAACAGATGTGTAGCTTTTATAGTGTAAATATTCGCTCAAAAAAGCATTATTATTGTACAGTCCTTTGTCATACCCCATTTATGTCATATCTGCACTATACTCTCCCCACAAGTATATTTCTTATTTAGTTATGTATTATAGATTATCAGAAATATACCTGTCGAAAAGAATCGTTTTGTTATTATTGTTTTAGCGTTTATTCTTTGTAATTATTAATCAAAATTGGATTAGTTTGTGATTGTTTAGTATTCGTTTTTTATTGTTCACTTATTTGTTAATAAAATTTAATGTCTTATAGCGCTGGTGTATTGCTTATGTTATCTAATCGTACTGATGAAATTGCTATTTCAATTTCTATTGCTTCTCTATAGAATTTTCATATTTGAAATTATATTTATCACTAACATTTTATTTCTTATTTTCGGAAATAAACCTTACTCTTGAATCAAGTGTTTGGCTGCTATAACTGAAAGAGTTCCTCATTGTCCCTGGCTACCTGCAGCTATGGCTGCTCCTATTCTTGTAACTACTCTGGTTCATTCATCTACCCAAATGACTGCTGGTGTCTATTTATTAATTTATTTTAGCCTCTCACTTCATACTCTTAGTTGTGGTCGATTTTTATTATTAACTATGTGTGTTTCATTGTTTATGGCAGGTGTTAGTGTTAATTTTGAATCTGATTTTAGAAGTTACTACCCTTTCAATTTTAAAACAACTTCGTTTAGTATTAATAATTTTAGCTGTAGGCTACCCAAAGCGCTTTTTTCATTTATTTCTTCATGCAATTTTAAGGCGCCTTTATTTTCCTATGCAGGTTAAATAATTCATAATTTAACGGATTCTCAGTACATTCATTTTAAAGGGATGCTTGTTTAATTTATACAGATAACTTCTATTTGTTCTGATGTTTCTAAGTTGTTTTCATGTGGAATATAGAATCTGTCTGGTTTTTATTCAGAGAATTTAATTCTTGAGATTAATTGTTTAATATACTGTAGTGATTCAAGAATTTATGTGTAAATACTAGAACCTCTCAGCCTTCTAGCATGTCGAACAAGATATTCTGGATATGAGTGTGGGATGGTAGAATCCTACCTACTGCGCGTCATATGTTTGTGTGCAGGTGTAAAATTAGTTGCGGGAAGAAAGTCAATGCGAAGGGCAGATGGCACTGACAAGTACCTGTTGGGCAATCCATAGATGTTTTAGTGAGTGTGTAAGAAAGAACCATGGAGTTTATATGCAGCTCTGTGCTTGTTGTAACACTGACAATTGTTATTAAAACAGGAACAGTTGAAAAAATTACTCTTGTGGACTCTTGACGCAACCTTGTTAGAAGACTCATTTAATGATTCATATTAAGAAAGGTCATGGTATACAAGCCAACTTTCTTTTAACTGCAATTCAATTTGTTTCTAACGTCTGACTGTACGAGAGACTTTCAGGAAGCTACATATTCGTGTGGAAAGGGAGATTTTTATTGTCTATGGAGGTCAAATACATCGTTAGTTGACGATAAGTAAAGTTTGTATGTCTACTTATCTCATAAGTAGAAAGAGTAAAAAAATTCCTGTACCTAGCGTTATTGAACAGAGTAGAAGTCAAGAGGGTTTCCAGCAGCCAGCTATTCAGTAAAGAAGAGTGGCTGCAAGTTCCGAGTAACTACATCTACATCTATACTCCGCGAGCCACCTTACGGTGTGTGGCGGAGGGTACTTATTGTACCACTATCTGATCCCCCCTTCCCTGTTCCATTCACGAATTGTGCGTGGGAAGAACGACTGCTTGTAAGTCTCCGTATTTGCTCTAATTTCTCGGATCTTTTCGTTGTGATCATTACGCGAGATATATGTGGGCGGTAGTAATATGTTGCCCATCTCTTCCCGGAATGTGCTCTCTCGTAATTTCGATAATAAACCTCTCCGTATTGCGTAACGCCTTTCTTGAAGTGTCCGCCACTGGAGCTTGTTCAGCATCTCCGTAACGCTCTCGCGCTGACTAAATGTCCCCATGACGAATCGCGCTGCTTTTCGCTGGATCATGTCTATCTCTTCTATTAATCCAACCTGGTAAGGGTCCCATACTGATGAGCAATACTCAAGAATCGGACGAACAAGCGTTTTGTAAGCTACTTCTTTCGTCGATGAGTCACATTTTCTTAGAATTCTTCCTATGAATCTCAACCTGGCGCCTGCTTTTCCCACTATTTGTTTTATGTGATCATTCCACTTCAGATCGCTCCGGATAGTAGCTCCTAAGTATTTTACGGTCGTTACCGCTTCCAATGATTTACCACCTATGGCATAATCGTACTGGAATGGATTTCTGCCCCTATGTATGCGCATTATATTACATTTATCTACGTTTAGGGAAAGCTGCCAGCTGTCGCACCATTCATTAATCCTCTGCAGGTCTTCCTGGAGTACGTACGAGTCTTCTGATGTTGCTACTTTCTTGTAGACAACCGTGTCATCTGCAAATAGCCTCACGGAGCTACCGATGTTGTCAACTAAGTCATTTATGTATATTGTAAACAATAAAGGTCCTATCACGCTTCCTTGCGGTACTCCCGAAATTACCTCTACATCTGCAGATTTTGAACCGTTAAAAATGACATGTTGTGTTCTTTCTTCTAGGAAATCCTGAATCCAATCACAAACCTGGTCCGATATTCCGTAAGCTCGTATTTTTTCACTAAACGTAAGTGCGGAACCGTATCAAATGCCTTCCTGAAGTCCAGGAATACGGCATCAATCTGCTCGCCAGTGTCTACGGCACTGTGAATTTCTTGGACAAATAGGGCGAGCTGAGTTTCACATGATCTCTGTTTGCGGAATCCATGTTGGTTATGATGAAGGAGATTTGTATTATCTAAGAACGTCATAATACGAGAACATAAAACATGTTCCATTATTCTACGACAGATTGACGTAAGCGAAATAGGCCTATAATTATTCGCATCTGATTTATGACCCTTCTTGAAAATGGGAACGACCTGCGCTTTCTTCCAGTCGCTAGGTACTTTACGTTCTTCCAGAGATCTACGATAGAAAGGGGGCAAGTTCTTTAGCATAATCACTGTAGAATCTTACGGGTATCTCGTCTGGTCCGGATGCTTTTCCGCTACTAAGTGATAGCAGTTGTTTTTCAATTCCGATATCGTTTATTTCAATATTTTCCATTTTGGCGTCCGTGCGACGGCTGAAGTCAGGGACCGTGTTACGATTTTCCGCAGTGAAACAGTTTCGGAACACTGAATTCAGTATTTCTGCCTTTCTTCGGTCGTCCTCTGTTTCGGTGCCATCGTGGTCAACGAGTGACTGAATAGGGGATTTACATCCGCTTACCGATTTTACATATGACCAAAACTTTTTAGGGTTCTTGTTTAGATTGTTTGCCAATGTTTTATGTTCGAATTCGTTGAATGCTTCTCTCATTGCTCTCTTTACGCTCTTTTTCGCTTCGTTCAGCTTTTCCTTATCAGCTATGATTCGACTACTCTTAAACCTATGATGAAGCTTTCTTTGTTTCCGTAGTACCTTTCGTACATGATTGTTATACCACGGTGGATCTTTCCCCTCGCTTTGGACCTTAGTCGGTACGAACTTATCTAAGGCGTACTGGACGATGTTTCTGAATTTTTTCCATTTTTGTTCCACATCCTTTTCCTCAGAAATGAACGTTTGATGGTGGTCACTCAGATATTCTGCGATTTGTGCCCTATCACTCTTGTTAAGCAAATATATTTTCCTTCCTTTCTTGGCATTTCTTATTACACTTGTAGTCATTGATGCAACCACTGACTTATGATCACTGATACCCTCTTCTACATTCACGGAGTCGAAAAGTTCCGGTCTATTTGTTGCTATGAGGTCTAAAACGTTAGCTTCAAGAGTTGGTTCTCTAACTATCTGCTCGAAGTAATTCTCGGACAAGGCAGTCAGGATAATGTCACAAGAGTCTCTGTCCCTGGCTCCAGTTCTGATTGTGTGACTATCCCATTCTATACCTGGTAGATTGAAGTCTCCCCCTATTACAATAGTATGATCACGAAACTTCTTCACGACGTTCTGCAGGTTCTCTCTGAGGCGCTCAACTACTACGGTTGCTGATGCAGGTGGTCTATAGAAGCATCCGACTATCATATCTGACCCACCTTTGGTACTTAACCCAGATTACTTCACATTCGCATTCGCTAATAACTTCACTGGATATTATTGAATTCTTTACTGCTATAAATACTCCTCCACCATTGGCGTTTATCCTATCCTTGCGGTATATATTCCATTCTGTGTCTAGGATTTCGTTACTGTTCACTTCCGGTTTTAACCAACTTTCCGTTCCTAATACTATATGCGCACTATTTCCTTCAATAAGCGATACTAATTCAGGAACCTTGCCCTGGATACTCCTGCAGTTTACCAATATTACGTTAACTTTTCCTGTTTTTGGTCTCTGAGGACGGACGTTCTTTATCAACGATGCTGATGTTCTCTCTGGTAAGCCGTCAGGTATTTTATCGTTTCGCCCAAGGGGTGGTCCCTCTAACCTAAAAAACCCCCGTGTGCACGCCACACGTACTCTGCTACCCTAGTAGCTGCTTCCGGTGTGTAGTGCACGCCTGACCTGTCTAGGGGGGCCCTACAGTTCTCCACCCAATAACGGAGGTCGATGAATTTGCAACCATTATAGTCGCAGAGTCGTCTGAGCCTCTGGTTTAGACCCTCCACACGGCTCCAAACCAGAGGACCGCGATCGACTCTGGGCACTATGCTGCAGATATTAAGCTCAGCTTGCACTCCGCGTGCGATGCTGGTTGTCTTCACCAAATCAGCCAGCCGCCGGAAGGAACCAAGGATGGCCTCAGAACCCAAGCGGCAGGCGTCATTCGTTCCGACATGTGCTACTATCTGCAGCCGGTCACACCCAGTGCGTTCAATAGCTGCCGGAAGGGCCTCCTCCACATTACGGACGAGCCCCCCCGGCAAGCACACCGAGTGCACACTGGCATTCTTCCCCGACCTACCCGCTATTTTCCTGAGGGGCTCCATAATCCGCCTAACGTTGGAGCTCCCTATAACTAATAGGCCCGCCCTCTGTGACTGTCGGGACCTTGCCGGAGAATCGGCCACTGGCCCAACAGGCGAGGCATCCTGTGGTGGCTCGGAAACGATGTCATCACCACTAGGAAGCACCCCGTACCTGTTGGAAAGGGGTAAGGCAGCTGCCACGCGGCCAGATCCCACCTTCGCCTTTCGGCCAGGCACGCGCGAGCCCACCACTGTCCGCCATTCACCCTGGAGTGATGGCTGACCGGTAAGATGCTCACTGCCGGAAGACGCAGCGACATCAGGGGTTCCATGTGATTCCAAGGCCACCGAAGTAGGCATAGGTCTCACCACAGTTGCCCCAATGCCACTACGAGCCGACGCCTGCGCCTCGAGCTCGATGAGCCTAACAGACAAAGCCTCCACCTGCCCCCGAAGAGTGGCCAATTCTCCTTGCGTCCGCTCACAACAACCACAGTCCCTACACATGACTATGTTTACCCTACTCTATACGGTGACAAATTCCCAAGATAATCTTCTGATGAGCTACTCTGATAATCAGGAAACACTCACTGAAATACGAGACGCGAAAACTACGCTAGGTTTTCCCAGAAAAACTATTTAAAAGCTAAGCGCAGCAAATAAGTACAAAATAAATTTCTCTCCTAACGATCAAGAACTGTTAGTTTCTATGCAGAGCAGATAAACACAAATAGAATCCCTTCCTTAGTGGAAGGTCGTAAACAAAATGCAAAATAAACGCTTTATACAAACAGTACTCGCTGCTGCTGATGCTCTCGCTCTGGCTGTCACAAGACAACTGCTGATTCAAGTGACTAGTGGCTAACGGCCGCGAAACAAACAAAAGACGGTTTTAGGGCGCTTTCTGTTCTAAACGATCAAGAAAACACTAAGAAATCTAACACGAAAACTACGTAAAGTTTTATCAAGAACTGTTAGTTACTATGCAGAGCAGATAAACACTAATAGAATCCCTTCCTTAGTGGAAGGTCGTAAACAAAATGCAAAATAAACGCTTTATACAAACAGTACTCGCTGCTGCTGGTGCTCTCGCTCTGGCTGTCACCTCGCAAAGAAGTGGAAGGTAGTTTGGGGGAATAAGCCGCTATAGCCCAGACCCACACTCACACTTTAAGTCATCAAAATGTTAGCATACAAATTGTTTAATCTTTTATTGTTTTCTCTGCTGGTTTAATAGAAACTTTTTCTTTTCATTTCATTTGATATTCAATACCTGATGATAATATTTTTCTAGCCTATGTTTTAATGATACACACTAATACGTTCCTCTTGGTATAATTAGTTTATTATTTTTAGTGTCTCTGGAGGTAAAGTGTTATTTGCATTAACTTTTTTAACTTCAATTAATATAACAGGTTAATGGTACATTTACTAAACTTACAGATCGAAACTAACCAGTTCTAGAATGAGATTTTCACTCTGCAGCGGAGTGTGCGCTGATATGAAACTTCCTGGCAGATTAAAACTGTGTGCTCACAGCTTTACTTCCGCCAGTATCTCGTCTCCTACCTTCCAAACTTTACAGAAGCTCTTCTGCGAACCTTGCAGAACTAGCACTCCTGAAAGAAAGGATATAGCGGAGACATGGCTTAGCCACAGCCTGGGGGATGTTTCCAGAATGAGATTTTCACTCTGCAGCGGAGTGTGCGCTGATATGAAACTTCCTGGCAGATTAAAACTGTGTGCCTGACCGAGACTCGAACTCGGGACCTTTGCCTTGGCTGCGAAAGGCAAAGGTCCCGAGTTCGAGTCTCGGTCGGGCACACAGTTTTAATCCGCCAGGAAGTTTCATAACCAGTTCTTATTCAATGCAATGTAGACTGATTAATATCAATACTTTTCTAATGGAACTCAGATGTTGTATTTAAATGCAATCCTCTATTCTTCTCACTGAAGATACCCTTAATCTCATTCCCTCTTCCTGCAAGATGAATGAAAGATTTAGGTTTCTGTCAAGTAATAATGTAGTAAAAGCACCTGCTAGACCTGGAAGCAATCAAGGCAGAAGGAGTTTAATAGCCACCTTTCATACAAGCAATGGTGTTTGGTCTATGTTAACACTTTCTACTTTTATGTTAATTACTGCCATGAACGCATATTAATTACTGTTGTAATAAAATTTTCTGCACCTAAAATTGATGATCCGCCGCCTAGTGGAAAGAAAATATAGATAAATCTACTGAAATCATTCCACTCCATTACTACCACAGTGGCACTGGTACAGCAATCATAATAGATTTTTAGAACAAAATAAAACAGTCTTGTTTGCACAAGATACGTGTATGTAATCAAATAAACCTATCTTGTTCAACCAAGACTGTGCTTTATGTTCTAAAAATTTACTAAAGTCCCTCCACGAGTAATAGCACCTGCCAGTTGAAGAGAAACTGCTCATCCTATGTCAGCATTATTGTCTGCTATAGGGTATGTTAAATGTGGCTGTCAATTACCCCATTCATTTTCTCACAGTATATTTTAATTATTTATGTCTTGCAGTATTTATTTTTTATCTCTTTGAGATTCTGCAATAACAGCATTTGTTGGTGGACTGAAAGCCATGTGGGTTTCTTGTTCAACGGAGGTCAGCCACTCACATCTCAGTGCAGCACTTTGTAGTGTTACTTCAAAGCTAGATGGAGATCCATTTCCAAGGCCACATGTTGTTCTCATGGGTTTATCTTTGTTTTATGGAGTGTTGCTGAACAGTCTTTACCAAGAACAAGATGTTTGGTAAGATTAATCCAGTGTATGTTCAGCGCTTAAGTACATTTTTAATACAAAGTTAGTTGAGATTGTCTATCAGTATTGTTCCACATGCTAGTGTTCAGTTGCATGCTTACAGGCACTGAAACAGGTCTAAATATGTTGCGATCTTATAATAACTTGAAAACTGATTACTGCACCATTTATAACTTCATCTGTATTTGTGCTATTTTAAATTATTCAGTGTTAACTCCACAGACATTGCATGACTACTTTTCTACTGATGGTATTGGATTGCATGTCTGACAAAATTTTCCAGCTTTTCTATTGAGAGTGTGGCTTAGATTACTGCTATGAGATCGTAAACTGTGGCGAATGCTCTTAGAAGCTAACATATAAGTTTTTGAAATCAAGTATTGTGAACTTATTTACCAGAAACGCATTCTCCTCCACATGAAAATTGCTTGAATGTGCTACACTGCTGAGGCACCAGCCTACCTTATAGTGAAATTTGTGGATACTCTGTGCAGTCACTTTCATGAATCGACATTCAGCTAAAAAGGGCTGCTGATTAATATTATTAACAAATACATCATTCTCTTTTCATGCCAGTTAACAGTAATGCTAGTCAGTTTTCAGGGACTGACTAAGATTAGATTACATACGATTCTGCATCACTGGACACTGGTATGAAACATGTTGTAGGAATGTACCACAAAATTTGTATAATAAATTGTCTGACAGGAATTTAAGCTTCTATCAGACATTCTTTAAGTTGTTTTGTGCTGTACTGATTTAGGTACACTCAGTCAGGGAGACTGCCCCACTGCACAGCTGGATGCTGTAAACAGGAAGCTTACACACATTCACATTAACCTGTTGCTTTCGACAAATTATTCATTCATGTATCACATACTATTTAGAGATATGCTGTCCCCTTTTCTCTTTCTTTTGCGTTGTGTTTATAAAGGTGTGTGCTGTATTATTACTTAATACAAGTTTTCCAATCTGGATAGCTTCATAAAGTTATTGTTGGGGCATTATATTTTCATTCTGCATATCAGTAAAATTATAAGGGCATATTTATCACTACCTATAAGAGTAATCAATGCTTCTTTACATATTTAGATGTACACCTTTTATATGTAAGAAGTGTTAATGATGGAGGTAAAAATCAAAAACTTATATTATTTATTCGTGGAAATGCCATATCTAGTGCTCTGCTTATTAATTATATAGATCAGTTTCCAAATCAGCCAATCATAGTAGGTAATACTATAAAGGAAATTATTATAAATGTATAGGCTGAAATAATTACATCATAAACTCAGTCATCTCCAATTACATAGAAATTTTCTCCTAGCTCAATATGTGGGGGTATTGAAATTGTTTTTTCCTAATATTCCAGGCCTTGTTCCAAATAAAAAGTCTATTACACCAGTGTCCCAAACTGTTCAAGACAATCGTTTTTGTGGTAAGTATGCTTAAAGTAATAGGTGGTGGACAGGAAATCTATTTATGAGACATTTTCTCTCTTACCAAGATTAAGTCTTGTATTGAAATTAAGTCCTTAATGAAGGACATTACAAATAATGGTGAGATTAATCCAGAAGTTGGAATTATAACTGTTATTGCGAAAATAAAGTGACTTTTATGATTTAATTTTAACTCCCCATGAGTTATTTGTATAGGGTATAATTAGACAACCTACTGAATCATGTTGCAAAATATGGGATTTGGCATCACAAATTAATTTTTATCATCACAGAGATTGGCCTACAGTAGATTAATTACATAAGACGTTGCATTAGACCAAACTTTTTGAATTCAACAAATCAGTGTTGTTATTGGTTCTATAGGAGAATTATTATGGCATGCTAATGGTAAGTCCTACAAAGGTTAAGTTAGAATCCTGATACGGAGAATATTGTGAGTACAAATCTTGTCTGTTGTTAGAACATAAACTGTCAAGTAATTTTAATTGCACTACAGTTCCAAAAATAGTAACAGTGAAATAAAGGTTAGTAATGTAATAGATGACAAAATTTTGGTAGGTACAACCATTTGCCATCTATTTAATGTTAAAAAATTAATTCATTTTGAAGCTCCTATGTGTTCTGGAAATAAAAAGTAAAATGGAGCAGCTACAATTTTTGTTAATAATCTGGATCTGATTTTATTGATTTAAATTTCCTATCCTACTGGATATTGTAATTAAATAAGTGTAATTGAAAGTCATAATATTATTGATGCTGTTGCTTGAAAAATATGTTGGTTAATTTATGATTCATTTATTATAATGTTTCTATTATTTGAAAAAACTGTGATAAATGAGAAGTTGATCTCCATCCATTCTCAAAATCTTAATCCGTAGTTTAATGAAATGGAGAGGAACATTCCTATCATTAATGTTGATATGAAGAAACGTTTTGTGTAGTAGTTGGCCATTAAAAAGGAGAGAATTTATGTCTGTATAAAATGGATATAAACTCAATAGTTAAACTGCCTTATCTTTTTATAGTTTTTCATTAAGGTATATGATACACATTAATTTTTGATACTTATGGAGATAATCTCATTGTCTATTATGTAAATTTGATTGAGGTGATTTTATTTGTTTCATTTACTATACCAAGGAAATCATTTAATCAGAAACTCCATTATTTTTTATTATTTAATTTCTTAATTACATGTTTTGTTTGTAGTTTTCTCTTACAGTGGTCCAACATTTTTTTGGTAGTAAAGCACTGCAAAAATCAGAGGCAGCCATTTGGCACAGTATGCTGACATTCCACATGCGACAAAATAGCTGCTTACAGATTCTGAGATGGGCCAGGCTCAGCATCGCATTCCTGGCACTACGACAGAAAGGCGTTGCCTTGGCAGACCAAGCCAAGCAATTACCACACTTTCAGACCACAAAATTGTTGTCCTGTATGAGGCCCAAAGTGGTACAACACCATAATAAATGAGCTACTGACTTGTGTATAAACTGGCAGATTTCAGTTAGTGGAAGAGCAATCCAGCAGTGCCATTTGGGATGGGGGCATGGACCAGCTATCAATTTGGGCCTTTGCTATCATGAAGTTATCTCCTGGTACTGATCTCTCTCTTGGGATTTAGTACCATACTACTGGGGGGGGGGGGGGGCTCTTTCTGGCCCACTGCAGACTCCTGCCAAGAGAACAGTGGTTCAACTTCAGGGTGATGCCCCCTCCTACATATATTTGCTGGTGCATGTGTTGTGGTGCCTCACACTACTGTTCATTGCGATGGAACTTCTTGTGGAGAGGCTGATTTCCCCTGCAACTATTCTGGCCATCTGCAGCATCACTGATGACACTATTTTGCCATGTGTTCTGCTATACTGGGTGATATGTTGCGAAGCTGGCCTTTGATATCAGCAATCCAGGGCTCATGTCACAGCCATAGGCCATGTTTCCACTGTCAACACACTGCAAGAAGCGACTGACCATATGCTGAGAGGGGACTGGCCACTCCACCACAGTGACCATTTGTAGCTACATGATTTATAATAACGAACTTCTCATCTTATTACTGTTTCACAGAACCCTCCAGTGGTCAGTATCCTCACCTCACCTCCCAACCGCCTTCCATCCCAGCACAAGTAGTACAACACCCCAGGCCTACTTCAGTTGGAGTCAAAGTGCTGGTTTCATCTCCAGTGGAAGTCAAATGATCTGATCTGCACACAGTACTACTCTGCAAATGCAACAAGCAGTGCCATCACAGTGAGGTGAGCAAGAAGAATAATGTGGAAGAAATAGTGGTGTGGACGACAAGCACATTGTAATTTGAGAGTTAGCTTGTTCAGGACAGAAGAACCAGCTGTTGTATCGCGGTTTACCGGTAACTGTAAGGAAGGTTACTTACAGCTTATTGGATACCACAGTGTAACATTGCTAGGGCATAGCACCATGTGTCGAATCTGCGTCAGTAATATGTGTGATATGCCACCATTATGGGCACATAGTCAGGCAGTGTACGGAGTCTAAGTGGTTGATGATCAGGAATAATTTAGGAGTAGGTTCTAAATCGCAGTGTGTGAATGGTTTTCTAAGTGGGGGGTATATATTTCAATGGGAATAGTGGTTAAAGGCTTCATAATGACAGAGTCAGAGCCCCAGGGCATACCCAAATCAGAGGCAGTATGAGTGTTACTAGGTAAAATAGCGCATCTAACGGAAGATAAGTCGGATTTATAGCGACAAACTGCAGCTAAGGGTGAACAGTTAGCATCTGTCCAACTGTGATTCTTTAAATTTTTCTAATAAAAAGTATTCCATTAATTTTCAGGATTGCAGTGATATGCTCGATTCAGCAATTTTCTAGTGAATGGGTTCATTGGAGATTGCTGGTTCATATTGCTAACTTCATACCAAAATTGGCATGGAGATGCATGCACATAGGCTACAGCTACATGAGTGACCTCTGTCGACTTTTGTTCAAATGGTTCAAATGGCTCTGAGCACTATGGGACTTAACATCTATGGTCATCAGTCCCCTAGAACTTAGAACTACTTAAACCTAACTAACATAAGGACAGCACCCAACACCCAGTCATCACGAGGCAGAGAAAATCCCTGACCCCGCCGGGAATCGAACCCGGGAACCCGGGCGTGGGAAGAGAGAACGCTACCGCACAACAACGAGCTGCAGACTCGACTTTTGTGCCCCCTTCAAATATTGCTCTATCTATTGGGCGTAGGCGCACGGTATGCACGCTGTCTGTAAGAAAGTGGGCTCGCAGGGTCTAAATTCAGATGTTAGATTAATAAAAGTAACTGTTGTTGGAGGTGTCATTAGTCATAAAATGATTTCTTTCTGAAAATATTAAAGATATCACAAGGTCAAGTACCTTATGCAGTTGAAAACCTGCGAACCTGCGATCATGATTACTAAGATCTTCCATCAAACTTATTTCTACCGATTCTTTAATGACTGAATTCCAGAAGGATCTAATCAAGGCCAAGATTTCTGAGCAAAATATCCATGGTATGTCCTGTAGAGATGCAATGCTCGACTATGGCTGACTTACTGGGCTGTGAAAGGCGAGTGTGGCGATTATGTTCAACACACCTGTGAATGGTGCATTGAATATGATCAACACACTTGAACAATGTGCTTGTTATCTGACCAATGTCGGCTTTGCCACACTGGCAAGGTATTCTATAGATGCCATCTATCTGCACTCCCAGATCGTCCTTTGCTGAACCAAGAAGAGCACTTTCCGAAATATGGTGTGAACACCCTGGATTTGAACCACTCCTTCTCATCTTGATCTTGTGGCTGTTCACGTTTCTTCTTCGTTAAAACTGTGTAGTTCTGATGTGGAGACTATCCATTATCTTTGAGCAAGATTGCAGATGTTCCAGCTCCTTTGCAAGGCCCCTCCATTAGATACAATATATGCCTGGCGTACCAACATTCCAAGGACGCCCATAGTTCGAGATGGGTGTTGATAGCTAAATGTCTGAAAAATAGAGGTCTGTTTGTGTGTACGTACAATAATCAGAATGCCCCAGTGATCCATCCACTTTATGACTCACCAAAACATCCAGAAACGGCAGACGACTGCCCTTCTCCACTTCCATCGTAAATTTTATGTTCTCATGGACTGAATTCAGGTGTTGCAGAAAGCGTGACAGTTCTTCTTCACCATGGGGCTGTGTTACAAAAGTAATATCTACATATCACCAGAAGACCTTTGGTTTAAATTCTGACGAATCAAGTGTCCTTTCCTTAAAGTTTCCCCTCGGGTAACAAACTTGGATGTTCTTTTGCCGTTTCTGAATGTTTTGGTCAGTCGGAAATGGATATACCATTGGGGCATTCCGTTTACTGTAACCCCCACATACAGAACTGTATTTGCAGGTGTCTAGCTGCCGCCACCCATCACAAACTATGGGCATCCTTCAAATGTTGGTTCACCATGCACATCTTGTATCTGATGGAGACAGCCTTGAAAAGGAGCTGGAACACCTACAGTCTCTGTTCGAAGATAATGGGTACCACCTACATCAGCTTTAACAAAGAAGGAACGTGAATACCAATAAGGTCAAGAGAAGAATGAGCGGTTGAAGTCTAGAGTGTTCTACCCATATGCTGGCAATATTTCGTCGAAATTAGGCAGAATCTAAAGAAAACTTCATGTCAATGTACTCCTCCACCCACGTACAAAGACTTGTGCCCTTCTTGGTTCAGCAAAGAACCATCTGGGATTGTGGAGACCTGGACTCTACAGAATACCTTGCCAGTGTGGCAAAGCCTTCATTGGTCAGACAACACGCACAATGCGTGAAAGGTGCATTGTACCTGATTGCCACACTCGCCTTTCACAGCTGAGGAAGTCGGCCCTAGCCAGCCATTGTATGTCCACAGGACATTCCATGGATTATCCCGCAAGGAAATCTTGGCCTCGACGACACCCCATCTAGGATTCGTTTGCTAAGGAATCACTCGAAATACCTTTGGCAGAAGATCTTATTAATAATTATGGTGGCTTTCAACTGGATAAGGCGTGGGACCTGGTCATTTCTTTAATATTTTCAGAAAGAAAACATTTTATGACTATTTTGTTAATTTGACGTATGAATTTTAACTGTGAAAGCCCGCTTTCCAATAGAGAGCGTGTGTGCAGTATCGCCATTAAGCATGCACCTGCGTATCATACATGGAGTTGACAATCGACAGAGGCCACTCATGCAGCTGTTGCTTTTGCGAATGTGTCTGCAAACCAATTTTTGGTGTAAATTTAGTGCCGGCCGGTGTAGCTTAGTGGTTCTAGGCGCTTCAGTCTGGGACCGCGCGACCGCTACGGTTGCAGGTTCGAATCCTGCCTCGGGCATGGATGTGTGTGATGTCCTTAGGTTAGTTAGGTTTAAGTAGTTCTAAGTTCTAGGGGACTGATGACCTCGGATGTTAAGTCCCATAGTGCTCAAAGCCATTTGTACCATTTTGTAAATTTAATGAGGTAAAGTAAAGGTCCTTCCCCCATGAACCATGGACCTTGCCGTTGGTGGGGAGGCTTGCGTGCCTCAGCGATACAGATGGCCGTACCGTAGGTGCAACCACAACGGAGGGGTATCTGTTGAGAGGCCAGACAAACATGTGGTTCCTGAAGAGGGGCAGCAGCCTTTTCAGTAGTTGCAGGGGCAACAGTCTGGATGATTGACTGATCTGGCTTTGTAACATTAACCAAAATGGCCTTGCTGTGCTGGTACTGCGAACGGCTGAAAGCAAGGGGAAACTACAGCCGAAATTTTTCCCGAGGACATGCAGCTTTTCTGTATGATTAAATGATGATGGCGTCCTCTTGGGTAAAATATTCCAGAGGTAACATAGTCCCCCATTCGGATCTCCAGGCGGGGACTACTCAAGAGGACGTCGTTATCAGGAGAAAGAAAACTGGCATTCTACGGATCGGAGCGTGGAATGTCAGATCCCTTAATCAGGCAGGTAGGTTAGAAAATTTAAAAAGGGAAATGGATAGGTTAAAGTTAGATATAGTGAGAATTAGTGAAGTTCGGTGGCAGGAGGAACAAGACTTTTGGTCAGGTGATTACAGGGTTATAAATACAAAATCAAATAGGGGTAATGCAGGAGTAGGTTTAATAATGAATAAAAAGAATAGGAGTGCGGGTTAGCTACTACAAACAGCATAGTGAACGCATTATTGTGGCCAAGATAGACACAAAGCCCATGCCTACTACAGTAGTACAAGTTTATATGCCAACTAGCTCTGCAGATGATGAAGAAATTGATGAAATGTATGACGAGATAAAAGAAATTATTCAGGTAGTGAAGGGAGACGAAAATTTAATAGTCATGGGTGACTGGAATTCGTCAGTAGGAAAAGGGAGAGAAGGAAACGTAGTAGGTGAATATGGATTGGGGGGAAGAAATGAAAGAGGAAGCCGCCTTGTAGAATTTTGCACAGAGCATAACTTAATCATAGCTAACACTTGGTTCAAGAATCATAAAAGAAGGTTGTATACCTATAAGAATCCTGGAGATACTAATAGGTATCAGATAGATTATATAATGGTAAGAGAGAGATTTAGGAACCAGGTTTTAAATTGTAAGACATTTCCAGGGGCAGATGTGGATTCTGACCACAATCTACTGGTTATGAACTGCAGATTGAAACTGAAGAAACTGCAAAAAGGTGGGAATTTAAGGAGATGGGACCTGGATAAACTGAAAGAACCAGAGGTTGTAGAGAGTTTCAGGGAGAGCATAAGGGAACAATTGACAGGAATGGGGGAAAGAAATACAGTAGAAGAAGAATGGGTAGCTCTGAGGGATGAAGTAGTGAAGGCATCAGAGGATCAAGTAGGTAAAAAGACGAGGGCTAATAGAAATCCTTGGGTAACAGAAGAAATATTGAATTTAATTGATGAAAGGAGAAAATATAAAAATGCAGTAAATGAAGCAGGCAAAAGGGAATACAAACGTCTCAAAAATGAGATCGACAGAAAGTGCAAAATGGCTAAGCAGGGATGGCTAGAGGACAAATGTAAGGATGTAGGGGCTTGTCTCACTAGGGGTAAGATAGATACTGCCTACAGGAAAATTAAAGAGACCTTTGGAGAGAAGAGAACCACTTGTATGAATATCAAGAGCTCAGATGGCAACCCAGTTCTAAGCAAAGAAGGGAAGGCAGAAAGGTGGAAGGAGTATATAGAGGGTTTATACAAGGGCGATGTACTTGAGGACAATATTATGGAAATGGAAGAGGATGTAGATGAAATGGGAGATAAGATACTGCGTGAAGAGTTTGACAGAGCACTGAAAGACCTGAGTCGAACAAGGCCCCGGGAGTAGACAACATTCCATTAGAACTACTGATGGCCTTGGGAGAGCCATTCCTGACAATACTCTACCATCTGGTGAGCAAGATGTATGAGACAGGCGAAATACCCACAGACTTCAAGAAGAATATAATAATTCCAATACCAAAGAAAGCAGGTGTTGACAGATGTGAAAATTACCGAACTATCAGTTTAATAAGTCACAGCTGCAAAATACTAACGCGAATTCTTTACAGACGAATGGAAAAACTGGTAAAAGCGGACCTCGGGGAAGATCAGTTTGGATTCCGTAGAAATGTTGGAACACGTGAGGCAATACTAACCTTACGACTTATCTTAGAAGAAAGATTAAGAAAAGGCAAACCTACGTTTCTAGCATTTGTAGACTTAGAGTAAGCTTTTGACAACGTTAACTGGAATACTCTCTTTCAAATTCTAAAAGTGGCAGGGGTAAAATACAGGGAGTGAAAGGCTATTTACAATTTGTACAGAAACCAGATGGCAGTCATAAGAGTCGAGGGGCATGAAATGGAAGCAGTGGTTGGGAAAGGAGTGAGACAGGGTTGTAGCCTCTCCCCGATGTTATTCAATCTGTATATTGAGCAAGCAGTAAAGGAAACAAATGAAAAATTAGGAGTAGGTATTAATATTCATGGAGAAGAAGTAAAAACTTTGAGGTTCGCCGATGACATTGTAATTCTGTCAGAGACAGCAAAGGACTTGGAAGAGCAGTTGAACGGAATGGATGGTGTCTTGAAGGGAGGATATAAGATGAACATCAACAAAAGCAAAACGAGGATAATGGAATGTAGTCAAATTAAATCGGGTGATGCTGAGGGGATTAGATTAGGAAATGAGACACTTAAAGTAGTAAAGGAGTTTTGCTATTTAGGGAGTAAAATAACTGATGATGGTCGAAGTAGAGAGGATATAAAATGTAGACTGGCAATGGCAAGGAAATCGTTTCTGAAGAAGAGAAATTTGTTAACATCGAGTATAGATTTAAGTGTCAGGAAGTCGTTTCTAAAAATATTTGTATGGAGTGTAGCCATGTATGGAAGTGAAACATGGACGATAACCAGTTTGGACAAGAAGAGAATAGAAGCTTTCGAAATGTGGTGCTACAGAAGAATGCTGAAGATAAGGTGGGTAGATCACGTAACTAATGAGGAGGTATTGAATAGGATTGGGGAGAAGAGAAGTTTGTGGCACAACTTGACTAGAAGAAGGGATCGGTTGGTAGGACATGTTTTGAGGCATCAAGGGATCACAAATTTAGCATTGGAGGGCAGCGTGGAGGGTAAAAATCGTAGAGGGAGACCAAGAGATCAATACACTAAGCAGATTCAGAAGGATGTAAGTTGCAGTAGGTACTGGGAGATGAAGAAGCTTGCACAGGATAGAGTAGCATGGAGAGCTGCATCAAACCAGTCTCAGGACTGAAGACCACAACAACAACAACAACAAGTAAAGGTCATCGGCTGTAATCCTGAAACTTCCAGCTGTCTGAATCTGGCCTCTGCCACTTTGATCATCCATTTTTCTGGTAGGACAACTGATGATGTTTCCTGTTGGAGGATCTTAAGATGTTGGCAGAGGTGGATAGTTGGTCAGATAGCCAGTTGCTGCAGGTGAAAATACTGCCATTGGCAGGTGAGGCAGAAACGTTTGTTAGATATATGGAGGTGTAATAATGGAAAAACGTTTGAGCCATTGAGGTAGGGTCCCTTGAAATGCCAGGAAGCGAAAGAATGCAAGATACTTTCAAGAACAGTTCAGCACGTTTATGAATAAAAAGAGGGAAAGATAGACGAGTTTGCTAACAAAATACCTAATGTTAATATACAGACATATAAGTTTGAAAAGAATGTCGAAATGGACAAGATACTACTACAGGAAACCGAACATAGACTGCTGGATGCATTAGTGAGGGGCCCGTCACTGACAAGTCGAGGAAAAAGTGGGCAGGTACCTTAGAAGATCTGTATTATCCTGTTAGATTAGCAATAGAATTGAAGGAAACTGGTATAGAAACTGGTGTACAAGATACACACAGGGTGTTCTCCAATAATGTGAAATGCTATAAGTGTGGTCAAACAGGACACATTCAGAGGCAGTTGTCAGCAGCTTCAGTGGTATGAAAGATGGTTACCAGCAGCAAAATAATGGGAACAGCAGTAGGTGTCAACAAGGAGGTAACAGGCAAGTGTTAACCACCAAAGGGAACCCCAAGTCCACTCAGCAGCATTCCCGGTAAATTCTGATGCAGCAAATATGAATGGTGATGCTGAATGTGCTATAATAGTGAGTGTGAAGGGCATCAAACTTAAGGTTTCGTTGGACTCAGAGACATACTTGTCGACAGCGAGTAGAGACCTTGTGGACCAAAAACGATTGAACCCAGCATATTATGGTTTGTGAGGTAGGAGATAGTGATATGAGATCATCAGTTGGTTAAATTAAGTTTTGTAATCGATATGGCAAAGTTTGAAGTGGGGCCTCAGGTAGGTGACAGCTTTTGTATGATCCTAGGGATGGACTTTTTGAATGAGCGTCATAACAAAATTGACCTTCAGTGACACATAGTGGAACTCAGTGGCAGAAGATTAGTCCTAGGGAAAACTGTCATCAATGGAATAGTGTTGTAAGGATTGTGTACCTTAATGCTTTCATGGTTAAAATTTATTTTACATACATTTGAAAAGTAAAAGTTTGAAAACGTCTTCCTATGTGATAAATAATACTCTTTCTCTACAAACAAAAAAATTTAAGCTGACTAGTTTTGAAAATCGCTGAAGTCATATGCATGTGTCCCAGATCTAATTAGATCCATATTTTCTTGAGAACCTAGCATTTTCAAAGCTAAATTTTTAATTTTAGAATTATTTTATGACGATGAACAAAGTGTAGGAAAACTGTACCAAAACACATGTATTGTCTTGACAATGAAAACACGAAATATCACACGCAAGTTTTAATCATAACACTTGAAGATGGCCTTGAAATACTACACACTAATGTTTTCTACATCCTATGAAGTTTTCTGGAACATGTACATCCCACCACATACAAATTATTTATGAACCAGCAGAATTACTGAGGTGTTTAGAAATGTTTCAAAACAATGTTGATGATGAATAAGAGAACACAAAAGGCCACCTCAGACATTCTTGGAATATAGAAGATGATGTTTCGATCTGATATTCGTGAAACGAACGCAATTTCTTATCTATAAATACACGCCATCCCATTTAATCCCTCAAAGCCTTTTTTATATCCACCCCATGGCCCATATTATTTTTCTCCAAATTACAAAGGCATCTCGCTATGTGCTAACACCAGACAGATATTAGGTATAGATATCCTAACGCTCATAACTTCATATTACTTTAGTGGGAAAAAAGTGTTCCATCAACCATGAAAGGATTAAGGGAGAATCCATCTAATCCATAATGTATGCAATAGAACTATTGAAAGACTGGAGGTGTGTTAAAGCACAGCCGAGACACTGAAAAACCCCTTAACATTAAGTCTAGTTATAATATTACCAGAACTATCAGATAGAGTTTGTATTATCATGTAACAAATCCAATCAGATGTTGGAGTGTATGTTGAGCTGAGAGATCAATGGCGAGGAATGTCCAATAGCTTATGCTTCATGTCAACTGAACAAAGCAAAAAAAACCTATTCTACTATGGAAAAAGAGATGCTCAATCTGACATTGGCATTACATATTTTCGGTGTTATTTATATATGAAAAATTTTAAGGTAGATACAGATCCTGCAGCCCTAAAATGTTTACTAGGTCTCAAGAATCCAATCAGTAGGTTAACAAGGGGGACACTGTGTCTCACAAGGAGAGGCCATGACGTCTGGATCACAGATTTCATTCAAACTTTGTACATTTTAAATAGTCCATTAAGACGTTATGTGAAAGTAATAAGGCATACTTCATAAGTGATTTCGAGAAAAATCGTACTTTTTGTAGTCCCTAGGGCAACTTAATTTGCAAATAGTGGGATTTTGAAAAAATCGCAAGAGAAGTTTTACTTGTCAGTGATGTGCCAGTGCACTGTGACCCTGAGCATCAGCTGGTCGCAGTCATGGGATTAGCACTCAAGCTCCGTAATCGGTGGATCCCTGAACTGAGTCACACTTACCTTTCTTTTAAATTTACATTTTTGCAACACTAGTCTTATTATTTCCCACATATTACATTTGAAAGGTAATACATGTGTATTTACATGAACTTTTATTGAATTTCCAATGTCATTTGACTGTTTACTAACTTTTATTACTATAGTAGAAGTAGTAATAGTATATTCATCCAGCAACAATGTACATTGTATGGATTTCGTCAAAGAACATAGTATAACAGAAATAAGATAAGGGTGTAAAGTTTGCTACTTAATACAATGGTTCAGTGTACCCATCACAATATTTTTGGGCAACACAGTTTTGATTACTGTAATAATATAAAAGTATGAGAAGGATATTTTACATGAAATATATTACAAGTAAATAATTCATTTAACACTTTTTTGGGACCTTCCACATGGAATACAGTACAAGTAAATAATTGATTTAAGACTTTTGTTCAGAAAAATTAACATTTAGGCTGTGGCACACATTTGATTTATGGTACTATTAACACGTAGTAAATGAATGTAGTTACTTGCTACAATGTTACTCCAGATATTCATTTATACTATAATAGCAGCTGGTCATTAAGAATTTAAATATTGCTTCCTTGAATGTAGACAATGTTTTTATTTCTTTTACCTGAGTTGGAAGTTCGTTGTACAAAATATTACCCAGGACGTTGGCTTGTTTTTGTGTTTGAGCCTTGTTTACTATTTTTATGTGGATATAATTGCACATTCTTGTATTGTAGCAATGAAGATCTGAATTGATTTTATTATTATCAATGTGCATTTTTATATTAACAACACTTTTTTATATAGGGTATGGTAAGTGTAGAATGTTTAGGTGTTGAAATAAATGTTTGGAAGGTGTTAGCCTTGTCTGTTTGAAATTATTGTAGCAGCTCGTTTTTGTAAGGTAACGATTGTTTTCATGTTTGCCTTAATACGACCCCTAAAGGTTAGGCCATACATGATACCAGAATGGATGTAAGCAAACTAGACATTACTGCTACACTCTCTACTACACACAGTACTAACTATGCATAATTCAAAGCAAGCAGAGCTTAACTTGTTAGTGAGGTATCGAATGTGGGCTTTCCGGTCGAAATTTTCATCAATTTGCACCCCTTAGAATTTTGAGGCAGCTACCCTTTCAATTTATTTATTTTGAATTTTGAGGTACACATCATGATGAGACTTTGTTTTCCTGTAATGTATGTAATTAGTTTTCGAAATATTTAAGGTTACCCTGTTCAGTTGTACGTATTCCAAAATTCTGGTTGCACATGTTGGCAGTACCCTATTTATGCCTGTTACAACAATATTTATGTCATCAGCAAACAAAGTTATTTGAATACCACTGATTGGGATCTTGATATCATTAATATATATAAGAAAAAAGAGAGGTCCTATAACGCTGCCCTGAGGTACTCCGTTTGGTACAGTCTGCATGTCCAATCTATACACAATGCTTTGGTTTTTATAGTCTGTTGAGGTAATTTCTACTACCTGTTTTCTATTGTGGAGACATGACTGATACCATTTTAATACAACTCCTCACATACCTATAACTTCTAGTTTATCTAGCAAGATATCATGATCAACGGTATCAAATATCTTCAGTAAGTCCAAGTTTATTCCTACTGATCTGTTATTTCTGTCAAGTCCCATTACAATGTTTTCGATGAATTGGGTAATTGCTGTTTCTGTACTAATGCCTTTGCGAAAACCATGTTGATTTGCAGACATGAGATAGAATTTTTCGAACTAATTTGTAATTATATTTTTCATGACAGTCTCATGACAGATAACCAACCTATTGGTCTATAGTTTCCCGTGTCATATATATTTCCCTTTTTATACAATGGTTTCATTTTTGAAATTTTTGCTCTTTGTTGGGAACGTTCCTTCTGATAATGATATGTTTATGATACGTGAGAGTGGTTCTGCTATGACACTAGTGCATTTAATTATGACTGAACCTGGTACCTCATCAATTCCAGAGGACATTTTGTTCTTCATTGTTTTTATTATCTTAAGAACTTCTAATTTATTTGTGAGACGTAGCAATATTGAATTTCCACTTTGCTCACTTTGAACTGTGGTACTTCTATTACTAGAAAAATTTTTACTCAGATTGACTAGAATGTTTATGAAATAGTCATTTATGTAATTTGTTAGAGTACCAGTTCTGAGTAACACACCACGATCATCTTTTAATACAATGTCATCTTACTTTTTAACATTTTTGTTTGTTCCCTTTTTTACTATATTCCATATTGCTTTTGACTTGTTTTCTGTCCCTATGATTACTTTTTCATATTGCATTGTCTCGGCTGTTTTAATTACTTTCTTATAAATTTTCTTATGTCTTTGTTTTGTAAAATGTGTAGAATGTTTCATCAGCTGATGATTTTGAGTATTCATCTACCCAGGTTTCTTTTGCTAACGACTGAATAAAAATATTTTCTGGGTAGAAGTGCCTTTTATTTTCCCACTTATATTTAACCACCTGAGGTACACAAGAATTTATGCATGTTACTAGTCTGTTATTGTCTGAAAGACCTAAGTTTTCGTTTTTGCCTCAGTAACATCATTTTTGATAATTGTAAAAAATATTATCTAATAGGGACGAAGATAACTCTGTTATTCCAATGGGATCCGTTAAAGACGTGTATATTTCTATTGTTTATTGTCAAATCACAATTTATTAAAGATATTTATATTTTATTAATAGGATTAAGTAGGAATAATTAATATTTGTCATGTTGGAAATAATTGTGGTAGCAGGGAATGTCTACACCGACGTATTGTTGATATAACTTTAAAAAGGGCGGGAGAAACCGCATACGGATACATTTTAAGAAAAGAGCAGGAAAGACTGCTCATTGATACATTTTGTAATGGTAGCAGGGATTTTCTGCACCAGAAAGCATTGTTGGCAAGAGAAACGGCACTTAAGCGTTCGTAGGAGGTCAAAAGTAAGTGAGAAGTGAGGCGAGCCGGTAACAGGTCTGAAGCGAGAGGTTGAGAGGAGCGGTGTGCCTGCCAGCCACCAGCTATGATTTACAAGAGATTATAAACGGATGTACAGAGACATCAGCTAACTATTATCATAAGAGGAACTAATATTATTGAATTATTTTCTTTGCGAAACTCAAGACTACTGAAGGTATGTTTGCGCAATGCTAGTTGTAAGATTATTGTAAAAAGTGAGTCCCATTTGAATGTTTGTAAAATCATTTCATTACCAGCAGTAAATATTTGAAGAAACGTTTTCAGAATATAATTAATTTTTGCCAGCAATGTTTCATTACTGATTATAATCCATCCCAAAAACCATCAACGTAAAACTTTGCAAAAATTTTATTGTTGTCAAGAAGAAGTGTAACTATGAATTACGTAACTTCAGTCAAATTAATTAAAGAATAACGTCAGCTTTGGTAATAAATACAGCCACTTATTATGGCAGCCCACCAGCAGTTAATAGAGTATAGTAAACCAGACTAAGTATATTCATGTCGCAGTTCGATGTAGCAGTCAGATGGCGATCCAGTAACAGTAAAAAAGGTAAGGAACAATTTTGGGTTATTGCAGAAAATCACTT
Organism: Schistocerca nitens; assembly: GCF_023898315.1. Taxonomy (NCBI): domain Eukaryota; kingdom Metazoa; phylum Arthropoda; class Insecta; order Orthoptera; family Acrididae; genus Schistocerca; species Schistocerca nitens. Next base: position 356,685,397 of record NC_064618.1, on the reverse strand, counting down.
TTAATAAGCAGCAATTAAATTTGTATGCGAAGATAGAGAAAGAGAATAAATTTCAAAGGGAAGATTTCATTTGTTATTATTAAGCAAGAGAAAGAAATACTAAGAAAAGGTTACATAGTTTGTTGTAAAAGGGAAGGTTATCAATAACACAAGAGGTATAGAGGAGACGGGAAGGTTTCACTTGGCGACATCCAATCGGTAAGACTCTTTATTGAATCTACCGTGAAAATGAATATACTGACTCTGACAATTGTATGAATAAGCTAGTGTTAGGTAGCGCAACGCTTATACTAAACTGTATACCTTTAATTCACAGCCCATCGGCAATTCTGTTTGCTCTATTGATTCTGCATTGAAAAGTGTTTGTTCAGTGTTAAATCCGCTTTGAACAGTGATATATTTTGTTGGGTGTGTTAATTACAGAAAATGTCCCGCAGAATAATTACTCGTTCTCAAAGCGATAAAAGTGTAGAAAATAGTGACGAGGAATTCTTTTCAGGAATAGACAGAACTAATATGTGTGAAGAACGCGGTAGTGAAACATTAGGTGAACAGACATTCGAGAGCAGTAATAATATGGAATCTTTTGACGAACAATCAACTTCAGAAATGCCAACTGAAAATGAGACATTAGTGCAAAATAATTTGTTTGTAAATACAACAGACGCTCCACAGCCACAAATTACGTGTAGCAGACATAATAGTTTCAGTAACGAAACCACTATAATGCAGTCAAACAGGGTGACTCCATTACATGCCAAAACAGATTCAAACGGTACACAGATACACAATCTGCGTAGCAGATATCACAGTTTTATTGACAAAAATTCCGAAATCACGGAAGAGATGACACGATTACAATGGTGTTCAAATGAACACAGATGTACACCCTTTAACAACGAATACAAATACACACAGAAGTCAATCCGAAACGGATCCAATAATGGCATTTTTGCTACAAATGAGACAAGACATGAATCAAAACTTTAACAGAAGGGCACAAGAATCAGCAGACCTAAAAAACGAAAGCAAAGTAGTCGCTGAAAAATCAAAGAAAGAATTACACGCCAAGATTCAAGAAATAACAGATAAACAAGAAACATTCGCGGTTAGCATACGAGAAACAATGACAGAGAACTTTTGTAAACAAAACGCTCACATTGATGAACGTTTTAACAATCACACAGAAAACTGTTTGATACGTCACCGCAAACTGGTGCGATCGCAGGATAAAGAACGAAAAGAACTATTACAAACAATTAATAAAAAGCGACAGCCAGCCGGAGTGGCCGCGCGGTTCTAGACGCTACAGTCTGGAACCGAGCGACCGCTACAGTCGCAGGTTCGAATCCTGCCTTGGGCATGGATGTGTGTGATGTCCTTAGGTTAGTTAGGTTTAATTAGTTCTAAGTTCTAGGCGACTGATGACCTCAGAAGTTAAGTCGCATAGTGCTCAGAGACATTTTTGAACCAAACAGCGACAAGACGACAAAAAGAAAGTGTTTGCTCAGGGAAGAACTTACGTGGACAATTACATACACTCTATTTCAGAAGAAATCGAAACGGCTAAGGAGACAAATATTCAAATACAAGAGAGGCTCACGGAAATCCAATCACACACAATTGAGGCGAAAATTTCTACAGACACTGAAATCCAGAATATTAGGGATAAATTAACAGAAGAAGTTCTGACACTAACTGACAGAATGGAACACATAGAAATCAATCAAAACTCAGAAAATTTGAAAGCAGATTTTAAGAAAGTAACCAAAAGTAATCGTAAATTGCGAAACAAATTGACAGAAAACATCAACGAACTCACTACAAGAACAGACCTATTAGATACTACTAATGACAGTAAATCAGATGACACTACACCAGCCTCAGTTCAACAGATTTCTAATAGTAAAGATACGCAAATTACAAATGTGCAACAATCGCAGACCTAGAATCACGTAATAATTGGTTACATCTGAAAATCAATTCTTTTCATCAAAGGATAGCTGACACACAAGAAACAACTGCAAACAATCAATTCCAACAGAACACACAGCATTACGACAAGCCTCAGATGCACAATATATATAATGTCAGTAGACTTCAGAGAGTAAGAGATCTTAACCAGGTAGAAAGACACACAAATTCATATTCACAACATTACGAAAATAATTACACACAAAGACATGACGGCTTCGACCACAAGCATTTCCTTTCAGTGAGAAAGTTTAAAACATTTAGAAACGACAGGACGCAAGTACATCCACTGGACTGGATCCAACAATTCAATGCGGCACTCCCACCATCATGGCCAGTACAACATAAGCTAGAATTTATTATTAGTTTTCTTGAAGGGGAACCAGCGAGAAGAATGCGACCAATTGCTAGACAGTGTTTTTCAGTAGAAGCATTCCAGGAAGCATTTCTAGCAGCATATTGGTCAGATACCACACAGAGTAGCATTAAAGATCTGCTAATTAGTCTACCAAATTTCGAGAATTCTACTTTCCCAACAATCACACAATTTTTCAAGTATATGGTTGAACAAAACCAATACCTCAATGAGCCATACAGTCAATCTGCATTAATACAGTTGTGTATTTCAAAACTCCCCAGAGCATTGAAAGTATCATTATTAACAGTCCAGCAAAAGGACAGCATGTACACATTTAGAGACATCCTGCAATTGCTAGAGGTACACCAGGCAGATTATGCGTTTGTTAATAAGAACTTTTCACGACATAATGCAAACCAGAAAAACTACAATAATTTTGAGCAAACACGATTTGGCAATAACAAACACAATAAACGCTTTCGCAGCGAAAATGAAAACTTTAGTCGAGAATACACACAGGGATTCAATGAACAGCAGTATAATAACAATGTACATTACAATTCAAGACAACAACAAAGCCATCCAAACAACATGACACATATACAACAGGAAATGTCGAACCAGTCAAACTTTCACATGACTCATCGCCAAGAAAAGGCGACAGGTGCAAACAATTACATAGGTCAGCCACAAAATACACAAAACGAACAAAGACAGCATTTTCAGAGAAACACGCGTGCCTCGTCACATAACCACAGTTATGACGACAGAAGGAGAGAAAACGAACACCGACCACAAAGGACATTCTACAATGATAATTTTCATAGAAATTCAAACAGTGCACAACAACCAAGTTATCGTATGAATGTACCAGACACAAGATTTCATCCGCCACCTACCGCTAATAATCGAAACGATAGAACAGTGCAGCTCATAAAAAACACACAACTCTCCCCAACAGATAATGAAATGTCAGAACATTTATGACTAGAGATAGCCTGTGATGAATCTCTAAATGACGACACTATGGATAAGGACAGAGAAAAGATAACGGTAGAGAATGCCATTACATTCAACGACGTGCGAGACAGATTGTTACAAGAAAAACCAATCATGCAAAAAACTATATGCCACCTAATAATCCAGGTAAATTTAAAGTCACAAAATATTTTAGCAATAATTGATTCAGGCTCACCAAAGTTAATGGAGCATTTCCAGGAAAAATCATTGAAGTCAAAAGACAGACACAGTTAACGTTTGTTTTTGCAGGGCAAACTTTCCACAGCAATTGTTGGACAGTTCCACATTTAACAACTGATATAATATTAAGAATGAATTTTCTCGTACAGTACGACGCAAAGATTGACTTTAAATCGTCATACCTAACATTAGAGAAGGAAGACTGTGAGGTGGTAGCGAGATATCAAAACACAGTATCCTCAGAAGAACAAAATATGCACAGGATCGAGATTATTGCAGATTCTAAAGATAAGAATTGTTATCTAACACTATACATGAGTACACATAATAACGACATGGCAGAGGAACAGGAGTATAATGTATTAGAGACAATTACACGCAAGGTTGGAGACAGTATAGCAAAAGACGACACATAGCGCACAGAATTAGAAAATATTCTTGTGCAACATGAAACAGTTTTTAACAATGTTCCAGGAATGTTGACAGGATTTATGTACGAATTTCAAGTGAAACCTTCCTGTCTCCTCTATACCTCTTGTGTTATTGATAACCTTCCGTTTTACAACAAACTATGTAACCTTTTCTTAGGATTTCTTTCTCTTGCTTAATAATAACAAATGAAATCTTCCCTTTGAAATTTATTCTCTTTCTCTATCTTCGCACACAAATTTAATTGCTGCTTATTAAAAGTGATTTTCTGCAATAACCCAAAACTTTTCCTTACCTTTTTTACTGTTACTGGATCGCCATCTGACTGCTACATCGAACCGCGACATGAATATACTTAATCTGGTTTACTATACTCTATTAACTGCTGGTGGGCTGCCATAATAAGTGGCTGTATTTATTACCAAAGCTGATGTTATTCTTTAATAGCAAAGCTGACGTTATTCTTTAATTAATTTGACTGAAGTTACGTAATTCATAGTTACACTTCTTCTTGACAACAATAAAATTTTTGCAAAGTTTTACGTTGATGGTTTTTGGGATGGATTATAATCAGTAATGAAACATTGCTGGCAAAAATTAATTATATTCTGAAAAGGTTTCTTCAAATATTTACTGCTGGTAATGAAATGATTTTACAAACATTCAAATGGGACTCACTTTTTACAATAATCCTACAACTAGCATTGCGCAAACATACCTTCAGTAGTCTTGAGTTTCGCAAAGAAAATAATTCAATAATATTAGTTCCTCTTATGATAATAGTTAGCTGATGTCTCTGTACATCCGTTTATAATCTCTTGTAAATCATAGCTGGTGGCTGCGCTTACTACTGACCTCCTACGAACGCTAAAGTGCCGTTTCTCCTGCGAACAATGCTTTCTGGTGCTGACTATCCCTGCTACCCTTACAAAATGCATCAATGCGTGGTCTTTCCCGCTCTTTTCTTAAAATGTATCCGTACGCGGTTTCTCCCGCCCTTTTTAAAGTTATATCAACAATACTCCTGTGCAGACATTCCCTACTACGACAATTATTTCCAACATGACAAATATTAATTACTCCTACTTAATCCTATTAATAAAATATAAACATCATTCATAAATTGTGATTTGACAATAAACAATAGAAATATACACGTCTTACACTGTGAAGAGTGGTTTCATGTGAAAGCAGTATAGGATACTCAAAAGCTGTCTTTTTTCTTAATTTTCAATTAACAGGTTGATGTTAAAACCCCCACATAGTAATACGTTCACCTCATTGTTATATAAAATGTTTAACACTACTTCTAAATTTTTAAGAAATATGTTTGTCACCTAGAGGTCACCTGTATATTGATATGACAATTTGTTTTTTACACTTCTCCTCAGATTTTACCTCTATGGCACATGATTAAAAATGTTTCTCGATATTTAGATGGTATGTTTCAGATCTAACTTTATACTGTAGCCCATTCTCCACCATTTTTACAAACACTGCAGGAATACTGAGATGATAATTCAAAATTGCTTATATTTATAAGACTTAATTCACTGACCCTGCCCCAATGTTCTGATAGACAAATACAAGAGATATCTACAAAGTTGTTTATGGCGACTTCTAATTCTAACACTTTATTCTTGACACACTGAATGATTTGACCCATTATCTTGAATGTTTTACAATTATTTGTTATTTTATCAATACCTGGTGAAGTGCTGCTTTGTTGCTGATTTTTGACACTTACCTGCAATTTTTCAGGCTGATTTGTTACAATCTTAGTTTGGTGCCATAAAAAATCATCTTTAAGTGAAACAGCTGTACCTAGCCTTTGGCTCCTCCTCAGGCAGTGTTGATCAGTTGCTACTGTTGTTGGAAGTTAAGTGGCTGCTGCTGCTGGTGCTGTCGGTGAGGTGGTTTCACGTATAGCGACAGTATTTGCTTTTTTTACTGACCCTTTTTCCTGGAAGTGGGGCTGCTGCCGTAACTGTTGTTGGTTTTTCCTCAGCTACTGATGGTTCTTCTGCTTTTGATGTAGGTTTAGTTGTTATTGTTGTTTCTTGTGTTGTTGTTGTTGTCATTGTTTTTGATGATTTTTTTATTGGTGGCAGAGGGGGGGGTAGTACTGCTGCTGCTGTCATTGAGATTGTACTTGCTACACCTGGTTTGGTGATTTTCCTTACACTGCTGTTTGTGTTGCAGATATTTGCAGGTGCCTCTTGATTTTTTCCAGTAATTTCTGGGTCACAATTCCCTACACTGTTCACATCAGTGAATTTGATTATGAAGTTGTACATAGGTCAGGAAAGAAACATGGGATTGTAGAAGGCTTGAGCAGAAGAGAGGCGGGAATACAAACACAACGACCGGGCTTTGATGTATAGCAAGCGATGCAAAACTCTGATGCTGAATGCAAGCTATGTAGGACACAGCCATAGTTCACTATGTGTAATGGTCTGTTGTGTAAGGTAACGAGGTTCGGGCCCCGTTTGGTGGTGCTGGCTGAATTCAGAGAGGAAATGCTAAAGGAAGCTCAAAGTACATGCAGATTGTAGGGCAATCAGTCGGAGGGTAGCAGAGAGGTGTAGGTGGAGAGGTGGAAAGAAAAATGTAGATCAATATGTGAGGAATTGTGTGCAGTGCACATAGAGAGCAGGTATGAGTCATAGGGTAATGTTATTGCAGAGAAGGGGAGGGATGTGTACAGTCCTTTTAACTGGACGCCTGCAGCGAACCATTTGGTGTTGACAATTACTGGCCATTTTTCTAGACAGCTGGAAATGGGTGCAGTTCCCAACCAGCAAGCACCAACAGTGGCACCAGCCATCGTCAACAGTTGGATAATGAAGTTTGGTCCACGAGAGTCATAATTATGTACCAGGAGACAAATTTATTGTTCAGCTTAATGTAACAGTTATGTACTTTGTTATAGATTCGGAAATTACGAACAAGTACACTACACTCACAGACAAATGGTAGAACAAAGAGGTTAGATTGAGCTATTGAAAAGATGTTGAAACAAGATGTGAACTCACACCATATGACTGGAACATGTATTTTCATTTGTAGTGAGAGCAAACAACACGAAATTTCACACCAGTACAGGACTATCCCCATACTATCCCCATATCAGGTAATATATGGAGTGAAAATACTATCGCCATTTGATATGATTAAAAAAAAAGGATGTCAGTGACAGACGGGGAGTCAAAGCGTAATTTTGCAAGAACATTGGGAGAATGGCAGAGGCGAGTGCAGGAGACAAACACAAAGGTTTGTAGCACTGGAACACAAGGGAAGGTCAGCACACTTTAGGGCAGGGCAATGTCTAACGTTGTTTTACCTATATAATGCAAAGCGTAAATGAAAAGTTTGTGAGTAGATACCAAGGACTGTATCAGGTGACAAAGATTTCTATCCAGTCGAAATTAGTCTCCATTTCGCTCCACAAAGTCGTATCTCTAAGATCACAGATTGTAACTTGGCAAAAATAGAGTAAATGTCTTGTACCCACAAGTACTGCTTGTAGTTCTAGATGCAGCAGAGTACCCCTTCTCATTGGTGAATGTCTTACCTTGCTAAATAGTAGATGAACATTGAAAATTATCTCAGGTTTGCGATTGGAGGCAAATGGCAACACACTACATACATTTGGAAGCATCACAGAACATACGGATTGAATTAATTGTTGTAGATGAGTAGTGAAACAGTCAAGCTTGTGAACTTCGTGGAATTCTAGAATTCTGCTAGGTTGTGGAACATTGAAAGATGTTCAGTTGTTGTTAGACTTTGAAATATACCCGACAATCATCAAACTTATAGTTATTCAAGGTCGTGAGTTCTCTGAAATATTTTATGCGATGTGCGAATATAGTGGGAAATTGAACAACTCATGTGTTGATCAGAACCCATTTGACCTAGATGCGAATCGTATCGTGTGATTGCGTTGAGTAACTGACAAATGTAGTAACTGATAAATGTAGTAACAGATAAATGATGTGGATAGATAATGCTAACTTACGCTATTGGACAGTGGAGACTACATGACACTTCGTCCTATGCATATACATGTTACAACAAAATTGAATCAGAGGGCCTTACATAAGAACAAACTGAAAAGTAATGTTGTTGTTGTTGTGGTCTTCAGTCCTGAGACTGGTTTGATGCAGCGCTCCATGCTAATCTATACTGTGCAAGCTCCTTCATCTCCCAGTACCTACTGCAACCTACATCCTTCTGAATCTGCTTAGTGTATTCATCTCTTGGTCTCCCTCTACGATTTTTACCCTCCACGCTGCCCTCCAATGCTAAATTTGTGATCCCTTGATGCCTCAGGACATGTCCTACCAACCGATCCCTTCTTCTAGTCAAGTTGTGCCACAAACTTCCCTTCTCCCCAATCCTATTCAATACCTCCTCATTAGTTATGTGATCTATCTATCTAATCTTCAGCATTCTTCTGTAGCACCACATTTCAAAAGCTTCCATTCTCTTCTTGTCCAAACTACTTATCGTCCATGTTTCACTCCCTTACATGGCTACACTCCATAGAAATAGTTTCAGAAATAGTTTCGATGTTAACAAATTTCTCTTCTTCAGAAACGCTTTCCTTCCCATTGCCAGTCTATATTTTATATCCTCTCTACTTCGACTATCATCAGTTATTTTGCTCCCCAAATAGCAAAACTCCTTTACTACATTAAGTGTCTCAATTCCTAATCTAATTCCCTCAGCATCACCCGACTTAATTTGACTACATTCCATTATCCTCGTTTTACTTTTGTTGATGTTCATCTTATATCCTCCTTTAAAGACACTGTCCATTCCGTTCAACTGCTCTTCCAAGTCCTTTGCCGCCTCTTACAGAATTACAATGTTATCGGTGAACCTCCAAGTTTTTATTTCTTCTCCCTGGATTTTAATACCTACGCCGAATTTTTCTTTTGTTTCCTTTACTGCTTGCTCAATATACATATTGAATAACATCGGGGAGAGGCTACAACACTGTCTCTCTCCCTTCCCAACCACTGCTTCCCTTTCATGTCCCTCGACTCTTATAACTGCCATCTGGTTTCTGTACAAATTGTAAATAGCCTTTCGCTCCCTGTATTTTACCCCTGCCACCTTTAGAATTTGAAAGAGAGTATTCCAGTAAATATTGTCAAAAGCTTTCTCTAAGTCTACAAATGCTAGAAACGTAGGTTTGCCTTTCCTTAATCCTTCTTCTAAGGTAAGTCGTAAGGTCAGTATTGCCTCACGTGTTCCAACATTTCTACGGAATCCAAACTGATCTTCCCCGAGGCTGGCTTCTACTAGTTTTTCCATTCGTCTGTAAAGAATTCGTGTTAGTATTTTGCAGCTGTGGCTTATTAAACTGATTGTCCGGTAATTTTCACATCTGTCAACACCTGCTTTCTTTGGGATTGGAATTATTATATTCTTCTTGAAGTCTGAAGGTATTTCACCTGTTTCATACATCTTGCTCACCAGATGGTAGAGTTTTGTCAGGACTGGCTCTCCCAAGGCCGTCAGTAGTTCCAATGGAATGTTGTCTAATCCGGGGGCCTTGTTTCGACTCAGGTCTTTCAGTGCTCTGTCAAACTCTTCACGCAGTATCGTATCTCCCATTTCATCTACATCCTCTTCCATTTCCATAATATTGTCCTCAAGTTCATCGCCCTTGTATAGACCCTCTATATAATCCTTCCACCTTTCTGCTTTCCCCTCTTTGCTTAGAACTGGGTTTCCATCTCAGCTCTTGATATTCATATAAGTGGCTCTCTTTTCTCCAAAGGTCTCTTTAATTTTCCTCTAGGCTGTATCTATCTTACCCCTAGTGAGATAAGCCTCTAAATCCTTACATTTGTCCTCTAGCCATGCCTGCTTAGCCATTTTGCACTTTCTGTCGATCTCATTTTTGAGATGTTTGTATTCCTTTTTGCCTGCTTCATTTACTGCATTTTTATATTTTCTCCTTTCATCAATTAAATTCAGTATTTCTTCTGTTACCCAAGGATTTCTACTAGCCCTCGTGTTTTTACCTACTTGATCCTCTGATGCCTTCACTACTTCATCCCTCAGAGCTACCCATTCGTCTTCTACTGTATTTCTTTCCCCAATTCCTGTCAATTGTTCCCTTATGCTATCCCTGAAACTCTGTACAACCTCTGGTTTAGTCAGTTTATCCAGGTCCCATTTCCTTAAGTTCCCACCTTTTTGCAATTTCTTCAGTTTTAATCTACAGTTCATAACCAATAGATTGTGGTCCGAGTCCACTTCTGTCCCTGGAAATGTCCTACAATTTAAAACCTGGTTCCTGAATCTCTGTCTTACCATTATATAATCTATCTGATACCTTTTAGTATATCTAGGATTCTTCCATGTATACAACCTTCTTTTATGATTCTTGAACCAAGTGTTAGCTATGATTAAGTTATGCTCTGTGCAAAATTCTACCAGCCGGCTTCCTCTTTCATTCCTCAACCCCATTCCACATTCACCTACTACATTTTCTTCTCTTCTTTTGCCTACTGTCGAATTCCAGTCACCCATGACTATTAAATTCACTACCTGAATAATTTCTTTTATCTCATCATACATTACTTCAATTTCTTCGTCATCTGCAGAGCTAGTTGGCATATAAACTTGTACTACTGTAGTAGGCATGGGCTTCGTGTCTATCTTGGCCACTATAATACGCTCACTGTGCCGTTTGTAGTAGCTTACTCACACTCCTATTTATTTATTCATTATTAAACCTACTCCTGCATTACCCTTATTTGATTTTGTATTTATAACCCTGTATTCACCTGACCAGAAGTCTTGTTCCTCCTGCCACCAAACTTCACTAATTCCCACTATATCTAACTTTAACCTATCCATTTCCCTTTTTAAATTTTCTAACCTACCTGCCCGATTAAGGGATCTGACATTCCATGCTCCGATCCGTAGAATGCCAGTTTTCTTTCTCCTGATAATGACGTCATCCTGAGGAGTCTTTGCCTGGAGATCCGAATGGGGGACTATGTTACCTCTGAAATATTTTACCCAAGAGGACGCCATCATCATTTAACCATGCAGTAAAGCTGCATGCCCTCGGGAAAAATTACGGCTGTAGTTTCCCCTTGCTTTCAGCCGTTCGCAGTATCACAACAGCAAGGCCGTTTTGGTTAGTGTTACAAGGCCAGATCAGTCAATCATGCAGACTGTTACCCCTGCAACTACTGAAAAGGCTGCTGCCCCTCTTCAGGAACCACACGTTTGTCTGGCCTTTCAATAGATATCCCTCCGTTGTGGTTGCACCTACGGTACGGCTATCTGTATCGTTGAGGCATGCAAGCCTCCCCACCAATGGCAAGGTCCATGGTTCATTGGGGGAGGTGAAAAGTAATACATCCGAATTTTTTATCCTGTCCTCAATACTGGTTGAAGTATGAATGTCACACGTTTTATTCAGTCGACATGTTCTCTTCTCTGACGCAACATGCAACACCTGCTGCTAAAGGGCTCTGAATTACAGCATATGCCATGACAGTGTGGCACATAACTACGTTGGTGCTTGAAATACAGCATGCTGTAATCGAGTTTATAACTGCAGAGAACATGCTTCCCATTGAAATTCATAGAAGAATGATCACTGTGTACAGTGATAATTATATCAACATCAATAATATGAAATGTTGTGTTATTTATGCTGATAATGAAGAAAACTTTGGTGCGAACAGCAACATGTGTGACAGAGCATATAGTGGATGGCTACACATGGCAACCATTGAGACGTATTGGAATTACTCAAGAAATAAATATACCTAAGAGATCAGAGCAAAAGTTAGAAGAAGCAGAAAATGATGTGGCAGGAAAGAAGACACCATATAAGAAGAGAGAACTACTTGCAAAAAGAAGAATAGCAACTCATGCTCAAGGAAAGAGAATGTCAACAGGTCGAATACAGAAGTCGACCTGAAGAAAGAAACCACAACCAACGGACCAGGATTTTTTATGGGATCAGCAGTGGTTTCAGAGAAGAAGGCAGTTGAAAAAGTGAGTCATCAAGTGGATGAACAGGTATGTGACTATCATAACACAGATGATCACAGTGCATCAAAATTAAAGACATTAACTGAAACTACAACTTCAAGTACAGAGTCAAACTGCTCTCAGAGGAATACAGAGACAAACTATTTAGTTTTCTACAAGTTAACATCCATTGTATTAGAAATAAGATTTTAGAATTAGAACATTTTAACAATGAGCATGTAGATGTTATATGTGTGTCTGAGCACTGGTTAACCCAAGAACAAGTAAATGTATCTGTTCCCCAAGGGTATGTTGTGGGAGACATGATATGTAGAAAACAGAGAAAGAATGGTGGTGCTGAAATTTTGTCAAAGAAGGAATAAAGTTTTCCAGAGTTGACACATCTATGTACTCCTCAGAACTAGATGGGGAGTTTAGTTGTGTAAAACTAATGAATGAAAATGTAGTGGTAGTTAGTCTATATAGGTTGCCAGATGGTAAATTTGTTTATTGAAAATTGTGAATTAATAGGTGAAAGATATTGAAGAGTAAAACAAGAATTGCTGTATGTTGTGATTTCAACATAGAAGGCCAGTTGCTAGGACATTTTTGAATATGCTAAGATCATTAGACCTCTATTGTACAAATAACCGTGCCACACGTAAGAATGCCTGTATAGACAATATTGTTGTGAATTTCCATAGGGAAGATTTTACAGTCAGACTTGCAGGAATTGGACTTGCAGACCATGAGCCACCACTGCTTAAACTCTGTAAGAGGCAGCCAGTTAAAATGGAAGAACCTAAAGCAGTAATGGTGCAAGGACAAAAGGAAGGATACATAAGTATGTTTGTTGATAGATTAGGAAGTCCAGATTGGGACTTTATATATAATTATCAATCAGGAAAAAGGGAAGCTGAAATTGCCTTTGATAACTTCTCTAAAAAGTACACAGATTTATGGTATTCTTGTTCAACAGTAAAAAAAAAAAAATAGAGATCCAAGTGAAATTAAAAAGAAAAGTCTGAACTGGTTTACAGAAAAGCTAGCAGAAATTAGAGGAAACAAGAATATGCTGTACCAGATGCATAAGCAAGACGCTAACCAAGGAGCATAACAAAGCGTGAACATTCATAGGTCATATCTGAAATGCAAAGAATACTACAAAGCTATATTTGTTCTGGCAAAACAGCAAACAGTGGAAAACTGTATAGAAAGGGCTCCCAATTAATGCAAGGCAGTATGGCAGATAATAAAACAAGATAATACACCAAAACGTACAGAAACAGCTCTGCCTGAACCTGAGAAATTAAATCATTACTTTTTAAACTCTGTTAAAGAAATAAGTAACAGTATTACAGCAACAAATTCATCTGCAATGGACCTTGTTGGAACACGACTGCCTTTTAACCTGGTATTTCAATGGGGGGGCTGTCACACCTGGTGATGTTATAAAAGCTGTATCCAGATTTTCAGGTTCTAAAAGTATGGACTGTTATTGGTTATCAAATACGTAATTAAAAAGACAATACACTCAATCGCTAAATCATTAGGTTTTATTTTTGTTAAATGTGTAGAATTTCGAGTTTTTCCAGATACACTTAAGATATTAAAAGTTGTCGCAGTTTTTAAAAAATGGAACAAACATCTTCCCCAAAGCTACAAACCAGTCTCCATTGTTCCAATATTCTCAAAGATATTTGAGGTACTGATACACATGCAAATAAGCAGCTTCTTTGAAAAACACAATATCCTATGTAGCAATCAGTTTGGTTTGCGTAAAGGGAAAAACACAACAAGGGCCATCTTGGAAATCATTGACCAAACCTTAACAGATTTTGAAAACAATAACATGTTATCACTGCTATTATGTGACCTAAGCAAAGTTTTCTATTGCATTCCTGTTGACGTACTACTGAGGAAACTAGAGTTTTATGGGGTGAGAGGAAGCACTTTAGCAGTAATAAATTCTTATTTAAGTAACCGAAAACAATTCGTTTCAGTCAGAAATGTAAATTCTTGCGTAATGGAAATCAGCACAAGTGTACCACAAGGATCTATCCTTGGACCCTTCTTCTTCATTGTAGTTATTAATGATTTACCTAAAAACATCGCCCACCCTGTAGTGTGTTATGGTGACCATACAACACTACTTACCACACATAATAACATTTCAGATCTGAATAAACTAACAAAAGAAACACTTGTTAAGGCCCTGGACTGGTTGCAGCCAATAAGCTCCTGTGCAGTCGTGATAAAGCCCAACAACTTTTAATGGGAACATCAAATGAAGTAGGCAGTAAGTCGGTAAAACTCTTAGGTATTCACATTGACTCTAAACTCTATTTAGAGGAACATGTCAATCGCATATGTGAAAAAATATCTCAGGTGGCATATCTTATCTTGAAACTAAAGGAGGTAGTGAGCTTAGAGTATCTTAGGGTGACATACTTTGGGCTATTCCAGTAACATATTTCATATGGTCTGATTAAATGGAGGCACTCACCTCATATCAAGAACATCTTGAAATTACGAAAAAATGTCTTATGCATAATATGCAAAAGAGGTCACAGGGAGCACTGTCGTCCTCTTTTTCCAGACTCAGAATACTCACAATTATAAATTTATACATCTATGTGTCTGTACTCTGTATTAAAAATAATCTTTCAGACTTTATTGCCAGAGGGGAAATACATGAACACAACACCAGGGCTGAGGGTAATTTAGACATACTGTGCCACAGATTAGCAAAAACAGGAAATTCCCACAAAGTTAACCCACTCAAAATGTTCAATAAACTGCCAATTCATGCTCAGTCTATGGATATAATATTTTTTAAATTAAGTGGTACAGCTGGCTGTCAGATCATCCATTCTATGACATTAAAGAATTCTTTGAGGCGCCAGAGGAGGATATTAGCATTTAAAAGTTGCCCGTAGTTAAACATATTATTGTGTGCTGTGGTTAATCGTGTGTAATTTAAAGTGTATACAATAAACAATACAATAGTATATTACATTAGTTTATAGTATACTTATTGCATTAACTTTTCGAAGTTATCCTGGTGTAATTTGGTACACTTCCATGCTTGAAAAGTATTCTATAATGTACTAACATTTGTTTACTTTATTATTCTGTATTTACTGGTACATCCTGTATGACGAAGCCAATATCATAGTAAAATGGTCTATGGTGAATAAAATTCTTGATTCTTGATTGGCTTGACGAACTAATCAGAGAAAATCGTTGATAACACAGACAAAGCTCTTAGGTTAAGTGTGGCATATCATAACGCAATGTAAGACTGTCATTGCAGAACTGCAGTACAGGAAACAGTGTTCACAGTGGATGCCCTGCATGCTCACTCCTGGATTGAAACAGGGGAGACCGAACATTTGTCAATAATTTCACTGTGACAGGTGACAAAAACTGGGATCACGATTTTGACCCCAAAAACAAGAGTGCATCAATGCGACAAAGAATAAATGCCCCAAAAAAGATCAAGACTATGCCATCAACAGGAAAATTCATACTCACAGCATTCTGAAATGTTCAAGGTGTGGTGACTTTCGAATTCATGCCTAAAGGCACAACTACAGACCCTGAAAGATGTTGTGAGACCGTCAGAAAACTGAAAATAAAATTAGAAGAGTTCATACGTGGAGCAACCTCCCCATCAGCATAGCAATGCCGAGCCACACACAAGCGATGCAACATCTGCGACAATGCGATGCCTTTGGTTCACTGTCATTGGTCTTCTTCCATAAAGTTTCGACTTGGCCTGATCTGATTTCCACCTGTTTCCAAAATTTAAAGGACATCTAAAAGACTTCATTTTGATAGAGCTGAAGCAGCATAAACAGAGGTGAGATTGTAGCTGTCAACAAATTTGTTCATCACCAGGGTGACTAATTGAGAAATAAACATGTAGACATGAAGAATAAATATGTAGATTGTTAATAAAGTCTGTTATATTTAAGAAGCTTAAAGAAACTTCTCATAGAAAGCTTGGAGGCATTACTTTACAGCGTATACTTATACATCATCATGTTACTGGAAAATGTAACAAGTTAACTCATGTTACAGAAAAAATGTAGCAAATAGTTCAGTGCCACAGCAGAATTGTAACAATAGAGCAAAATTGTAATTAATTGCCCATGCTGCAGTGAAGTTGTAATTAATTGCCATGTTGCAATGAAAGTGTAACAAATTGCCCATGTTACATCAACATCTATTCTCTCCAAACCGTCGTGAAGTGCATGGCAGAGGGTACATGCCATTGTACCAGTTATTAGGGTTCTTCCTGTTCCATTCACGTATGGAGTGTGAGAAAAATGATTGTTTGAATGCCTCTGTACATGCAGTAATTATTCTAATTATATCCTCATGATCTATGTGTGAGTGATATGTAGGGGGTTGTAGTACATCCCTAGAGCAATGATTTAAAGCCAGTTCTTGAAAATTTGTTAATAGACTTCCTCGGGATAGTTTACATCTGTCTTAAAAAGTCTGGCGTTTCAGTTACTTCAGTATCTCTATGACACTCTACCATGGATTCAACACACCTGTGACAATTTGTGCTGCCCTTTTCTGTAGACGTATAAGTGTAACAAACTGACAATGATACAATGAAATTGGAAGAAATTGCTCATATTACAGTGAAATCGTAACAAATTGCATCCATATTACAGCAAAATAGTAACGAATTACCAATTTTCGGCCGAAATCAGTGACATTTGTGTCGAGTCAGTGAATTTGGAGACGAAATGAGTGAATTTCACATCAAACTCTGTATGCATAATACTTATGTTATTGGTTTTCATTTAGTTTGCCACTTTAGCAAATGAAAAATCATTAAATGTAGTGATCCCATCAGTTTTAAACATTGAAATTCAAATGTTTTAAATCAGAGAATTTGGTACAGAATCAGTGAATTTTGTGTCGAAATGAGTGAATTTTACATCGCATTCAAATGTTTTATATCAGAGAATTTGGTACAGAATCAGTGAATTTTGTGTCGAAATGAGTGAATTTTACATCGCAATCCTTTGTACAATACTTACCTTGGAATCTGTGTTTTCGATTTCCGTATAGTTTACAGTAGATTCACCACTTAATAAACAAATGATTGTCAAGTGTAGTTATTCCATTACTTTTAATCACTGAAATTTAAAAAAGGCAGGAAGTTCAAAATCTAACTGAACTTGCACAAGTCCAGTTGTGCGAAGTGTAGAAGCGGAGATGATTCATCTGGCCTCTGGAGTGTAATTCTGATTACATGTTAGGTGCAGACTTGTCCATGACAACTATCAATGCATCTGTTACCATTACGGTGATATTAATAAGTCATAATATCCGACCTAACAGTACTCGTATGATGGCAAATATGAGACAGTCATTGCAAATCTACTTGATGTTGTGGGAGGTATCGAACTGTGGATCAGTAGATACCTGCAGTAATACATGTTATGTTAT
Organism: Schistocerca nitens; assembly: GCF_023898315.1. Taxonomy (NCBI): domain Eukaryota; kingdom Metazoa; phylum Arthropoda; class Insecta; order Orthoptera; family Acrididae; genus Schistocerca; species Schistocerca nitens. Next base: position 356,667,945 of record NC_064618.1, on the reverse strand, counting down.
TTAGTATATCTCTTTATTCCTACAACAGCATCATCTACTACACAATGCCACTTCACTGTTTGTCGGAGACATTCCTCTCTGCACCATCAGAGAGGTTCCCATTGTGGTTGAGGTAAATATCTCCACAAAACCTCTGCTGGGAACGCAGAGTAGTCAGCAAACCACTTACAAATTTTCTAACCAAAACTTTACTTTCTGCCCACGAGCAATACACAAGAAAGGTCTGCTACAGTCCCCAACAGGTATGCCATTGCAAGGATAGGAATCGCCTAGATGCATATCTACATCTACATCTTCATGGATACTCTGAAAATCACATTTAAGTGCCTGGCAGAGGGTTCATCGAACCACCTTCACAATTCTCCGTATTACAATCTCGCATAGCGCGCGAAAACAATGGATACCTATATCTTTCTGTACGAGCTCTGATTTCCCTTATTTTATCTTGGTGATCGTTCCTCCCTATGTAGGTTGGTGTCAACAAAATATTTTTGCATTCAGAGGAGAAAGTTGGTGATTGGAATTTCGTGAGAAGATTCTGTCGCAACGAAAAACGCCTGTCCTTTAATGATGTCCAGCCCAACTCCTGTATCATTTCTGTGACACTTTCTCCCATAACGTAGTGCCTTTCTTTGAACTTTTTCGATGTACTCTGTCAGTCATATCTGGTAAGGATTCTACACCGCACAGCAGTATTCTAAAAGAGGATGGACAAGCGTAGCGTAGGCAGTCTCCTTAGTAGGTCTGTTACATTTTCTAGGTGTCCTGCCAATAAAAGTCAGTCTTTGGTTAGCCTTCCCCGCAACATTTTCTGTGTGTTCCTTCCAGTTGAAGTTGTTTGTAATTGTAATATCTAGGTATTTAGTTGAATTTACGGCTTTTGGATTAGACTGATTTATCATGTAACCGAAGGTTAACGAGTTCCTTTTAGCACTCATGTGGATGACCTCAGACTTTTCATTATTCAGGGTCAACTGCCACTTTTCGCACCAGTTAGATATCTTTTCTAAATCGTTTTGCAGTTTGTTTTGATCTTCTGATGACTTTATTAGTCGATAAATGACAGTGTCATCTGCAAACAACCGAAGACGGCTGCTCAGATTGTCTCCATAATCGTTTATATAGATAAGGAACAACAAAGGGCCTATAACACTACCTTGGGGAACGCCAGAAATCACTTCTGTTTTACTCGATGACTTTCCGTCAGTTACTACGAACTATGACAGGAATTTACAAAGCCAGTCACATAACTGAGACGATATTCCATTTCACTACAGCCGCTTGTGTGGTACAGTGTCAAAATCCTTCCGGAAATCCAGAAATACGGAGTCGATCTGAAATCCCTTGTCAATAGCATGCAACACTTCATGTGAATAAAGAACTAGTTGTGTTTCACAGGAACGATGTTTTCTAAACCCTTGTTGACTGTGCGTCAATAGACAGTTTTCTTCGAGGTAATTCATAATGTTTGAACACAATATATGTTCCAAAAGCCTGATGAATATCGACGTTAACGATATGGGCCTGTAATTTAGTGGATTACTCCTACTACCTCTCTTGGATATTGGTGTGACCTGTGCAACTTTCCAGTCTTTGGGTACGGATCTTTCGTCGAGTGAACGGTTGTATATGATTGTTAAGCATGGAGCTAATGCATCAGCATACTCCGAAAGGAACCTAATTGGTGTACAGTCTGTACCAGAAGACTTGCTTTTATTATATGATTCAAGTCGTTTCACTACTCCGAGGATATTTACTTCTATGTTTCTCATGTTGGCAGCTGCTCTCGATTCGAATTTTGGAATATTTTTTCGTCTTCTTTTGTGAAGGTATTTTGGAAGGCTGTGTTAAGTAACTCTGCTTTGGTAGCACTGTCTTCGGTAGTATCTCCATTGCTATCGTGCAGAAAAGGCATTGATTGTTTCTTGCCGCTAATATACTTCACATGTGACCAGAATCTCTTTGGATTTTCTGCCAGGTTTCGAGACAAAGTTTCGTTGTGGAAACTGTTATAGGTATCTCGGAATGAAGTACGCGCTAAATTTCGAGCTTCTGTAAAAGATCGCCAATCTCGGGGATTTTGCGTCTGTTTAAATTTGGCATTTTTGTTTCGTTGTTTCTGCAACAGTGTTCTAAACCGTTTTGTGTACCAAGGAGGATGACCTCCGTCGTTTGTTAATTTATTTGGTATAAATCTGTCAATTGCTGCCGATACTATTTCTTTGAATCTAAGCCACATCTGGTCTACACTTATTTTATTAATTTGAAATGAGTAGTGATTGTCTCTCAGGAAGGAGTCAAGTGAATTTTTATCTGCTTTTTTGAATAGGTATATTTTTCGAGGATTTGGGGATTACAGTGTTCAATCTCGCTACGACAACTCTGTGTTCACTAATCCCTGAATCGGTTTTGATGCTCGTTATTAACTCAGGATTATTTGTTGTTACTACTCGCGTGGGCTCATGAACTAACTGCTCGAAATGATTTTCAGAGAATGTGTTTAGCACAATTTCGGATGATATTTTATGTGTACCTCCGGAATTAAACATGTATTTTCGCCAACATATCTAGGGTAAATTAAAGTCACCACCAACTATTATCGTATGAGTCGGGTACCTGTTTGAAATCAGACTCAAGTTTTCTTTGAACCTTTCAGCAACTGTATCATCTGAATTGGGAGGTCGGTAAAAGGATCCAATTATTATTTTATTCCGGTTGCCAACAATGACCTCTGCCCATGCTAACTCACAGGAAGTATCTACTTCAATTTCACAACAAGTTAAATTACTTCTGACAGCAACAAACACGCCACCGCCAACCGTGTTTCTCCTATCCTTTCGGAACACCGTTAGGTTCTTCGGAAACATTTCGGCTGAGCTTATATCCGGCTTTAGCCAGCTTTCAGTGCCTACAACGATTTGAGCATCAGTGCTTTCTATTAGCGCTTGGAGCTTTGGTACTTTCCCAACACAGCTACGACAATTTACAACTGTTACACCAATGGTTCCTCTATCTACGTTTTCCCTGTGTTCAGCCTGCACCCTTTGTGACTGAAGCCCTTCTTGTATTTTCCCGAAATCCTCTAACCTAAAAAACCGCTCAGTCCACTCCACACAGCCCCTGCTACCCGTGTAGCAGCTTCGTGCGTATAGTGGATACCTGACCTGTTCAGCGAAACCCAAAACCCAACCACCCTTTGGCGCAAGTCGAGGAATCTGCAGTCTACACAGTCGCAGAACCGTCTGAGCTTCTGATTCAGACCCTCCAATCGGCTCTGCACCAGAGGTCTGCAATCGGTCCTGTCAACTATGTTGCAAATGGTCAGCTCTACTTTCATCTTGCAAGCAAGACTGGCAGCCTTTACCACTTCTGTTAGCCGCTCAAAACCAGAGAGAATCTGTTCTGATCCAAACTGACACACATCATTGGTACCGATGTGAGCCACCACCTGCAGCTGGCTGCACCCTGTGCTCTTCATGGCATTCGGGAGGACCCTTTCCACATCTGGAATGACTCCACCCGGTATGCACAGAGTGCACATTGGATTTCCTACCCTTCTTGTCAGCGAAGTCCCTAAGGGGCCCCATAACACGCCTAACGTTGGAGCTCCCAACTACCAATAATCCCATCCTTTATGATTGCCCGGATCTTGCAGGCTGAGTGGTTTCCTCTGAAACAGGACAGGCGACACATCTGGCTCAGTGACAGTGTCAGCCACAGACACAGCACCTGGAACGTGTTTGTCAGACAAGCCGGGGAAGTCTTACTTGTGGCGCCAGGGAAGTCTTTCGCCACCTCCCACTCGACCACAGGTGAGGAGTCAGCGTCAGTGCGAGCAGTAACTGGGTTGGCCACCGGTGAGAGGACCGATCAGAGGACTCGGACGTGCTGGACGTCCGTTGGATCCCCACGGCCGGCCCACAACAGTGGAGTCCATTCACTGCAGCCTCGAGCTGTATAACCGAAGGCTTCACAGCCTGAAGCTGAGAGCAAAGTGTCACCAACTCAGCTCGCATCCGCACACAACAATCGCAGTCCCTATCCATACTAAAGGCCGTGGAAAACTAAACTATGCAGATAAATGGACTGTCGGCGCGTGCTGAGCAACTCTACTGTAGACCCTGAAGAAAACGCACAAACTGTGTCTAGTAATACGCAGACATTCAGAAACCTATCTACCAAAGCGCTCCGGTGAAACTAAATAATTTGCCCCTGATTAGGAACTTGTAATATGTCGGAAAATCGGTTTACTTTCCGACGCAAACGAAAACGCGAAAACTGTGGCTATTAGATATTAAATTTACACTCAGAAACATAAGAAACTGAACTATTAAAGCACACAGATGATATAATAAAATTCGCTCCTGGTTAGGAACTCGTAAATGACAAATGTGGTTACTTTCCTGTTGCTGCGTGTGTCTCGGTCGGCTACTGCTGACTGCATGACAAGACTTGTCCTGCCATCTATTGGTAAACCCAAACAACAGATGTGTGAAGCTGGAGACGAATTTAAAACGGCAGTTGATTTTATGTCGCATTTTGAATGTTCTGTAACATAAGTTGTTGTGAAACACAATTTAATATCTCACAATTTACGGCTCATTATTGAAGTTGGTATAAACGAACATTAATTTCAAATATATACGATGAGATTGTTTCATACTCGTTGTCAAATATTATACCCAAGACGATATATTTTACGGGCAATGACGTGTATGGCGAAGCTTCTATGGTGCGTGCGGCAACTACTTGTAAATTTTTGTGGGCTTCGATCGTGTTAAGATCGAAGCCGGTATTCTTGAACTGATTAATGGCAAAAGTTGTATTGTGGCAGTTCCATATTCACATTGTGTTATAGTACTGTGGTGGATGGTGATGACAAGGCATGTCGATGTGCACATGACCAGGCCCCAGGCCACAATCTAGGGTGAGGCTGGGGAGTACCTGCCCTGGACGGCAATTTCAGGGAGCACCAAATTCATATTCTTGAAGGAAAAAAAAAACTCGTTTCACATAGCGCCTAGCATCTAGCGCATGTCGGTCTATCGATTTTCAAATGATAAATGATTTTGAAACGCATCCTTGTTGATTTTTGAACATTATAAAGCTCCCTCACCGCTTCAAGAAATAAAAAACTTGCCCGCAGCCAAAAGGTGATGGGGCTAGATGAGCTGAGCGGAATAAATCAGAATGGTTGAATACTAGTTGCTGTTAGCTTATGTGGTTGACTGGGTGTGCGAATGATAAGCGTTATTATAATTGCATGCGGAATACATAGATTTAGACTTCCGGAGTGGAAATAAAAGAATAGCAGGTAAGAAAGATTACATATTATCTTCTCGGTGAATCCAGGAAAATGACATTTTGACAGAAAATTTTTGTCAGATCACTACACTACTAAGGGCCAGTTGTACAGTCCTCGGTCAGCATCGGCATAAGTTTTATTCTCCAAACAGCGCTGAAAATGCGTTGTACGAACACGTAATAACGCCTAACAGGAGAGTAAATGCTGGATGAAAAGTGATTGTGGCAGGGTTAGTGAAGTTAACCGGAGAATCAGTTTTGACAATGGCAGGAATAATTACAGAATTGGTGACGACGAAATTTTTTTGTAGAACGCGGAAGGAAGAGAAACGACGACATCACACAAATTATATGGAGGAATTTGGCGATTCCAAATTTATATAAAAATTTCGCGCTACTACCACTTTTCGATCTCTACTTGAGGAACTGTAGCTTGTGAATGAAATGTGAAACTAATTCCTAAGATAAAACTTTTTAGTTGTAGTAGGCCTAATAGGCATTCGATATTGGTACTTCGTGAATTATATTATTTCGTGTTATTTGTGTAAATGAGGTAGATAAAAATGACCATTTTGTGCCCAAACAGTATCGCTTATTTGGCGTGTGTTACAATTGCTGCAGTATTAGAAAGGCCCACTTCGTTTTATCTAGCACACAGTGACAAAGTGGACGCCACCAAATCGAGAAACCACCCCAGCCTTGGGTACTATTCGTATTAACAGCTTTTTCAGTATTAAGGCGGGTCCACACTGAGAGCGCCGCGCTGCTGCACCCCGCGCACAGCTGTAACAGAGAGGAGTGCGCCGTCTGCGCCCCGCCGAGCCGCTCCGAGGCGCGCACTGTGTTCCAGTTGGAGCGCGCGCATGGTCTGAAGATGGAGCGAGCGCAGCCACGTCTAAACTGAGCGCGCGCAAACGCGCCACTTCCTTTGATGTACCGACAACAGCCGGAAAACTGCGCGGCGCGGCACGACACGGCGCAGCACGGTTCGCCGTCCACACTGAGCGCGCAGAGCCGCGCAAGGCCGTTTTGCGCAGCACTGCGCGTCGCGGCGCGCTCAGTGTGGACCCGCCTTTAGACAGCGACATTTCGATTTTTCATGCAGCAAAACGTTTGACTGGCTTTGATGAAGTAATAGATTCTTTCGCAAAAAGGAAAGCACGCCGTGTGAAGCAGTAGCAAGATTAGAAGGGGGGGGGGGGGGGGGAAATGGTGAGACATAAGGATTCAATAAGTGTGTACTGTCTTGCTTGTCTCTTGTCTTTACTGGTTTTATGTTTCCTATATTTAATTTTATGTCACACTAAAGAGAAGGTTATTAGCTAATAGGCAAAAAAGAGTCAAAATTTTCAGAAGAGTTCTTTTCCTGAAGAGTTCTTAGTCTCCTGGTTTCAAATAATCCCACTCAGTAGGCTAGGATGACAAATTGGCCAACTGGGAGCAGGAGAGGCACCACAGGACATTTTAATTCCCACTGCCCTGGATATAAGTTTGATGGGTTCCATTACAAAATATACAAGTTTGAATTCCACCTAGTGAAATACAGTAACATGCAATAGAAGAGTGCCGTTTAAAGAGGCATGGCACTGCACTTTGGCACACTCAAGCAAATAACATGTCTTACCAAGGGCTTGGTGGGCACAGTGCATGCAAAGGAGACTGCTTTGTCATCCATAGTATGATGCAAGGAATCTGTAGCAGAATAGGGATGAGATGACTCATGCCAGTCATTCTTGTCTTCTGTCAGAACGTGCCTGCAATTGGATGTGGCTGTCATGTAGTATCCACACTGGCTTCAGGTAGGTGATGTGAATGGTCATTGGTGTATCACATAGTAGAATGTCAAAGGTCTGTGGCCCTTAGCTGATGACACTGTGCGGAATCCCGCAACATGACATAATCATACTGCGCCAGATCCTTCTGTAGAAAGACCTTTGGTGTTGAATGTGGTGTTGGCAGTGGGATGCAAACTGTGTGAATATGTTGGGGTACCCAATGAATCAGTGATGGGAGGTCTGGCTGAATGGGATCTGTAGAAGGTTGCGTGAAGTCTGTTGGCAGGATGAGAGGTGCACCATATAGTACCTCTGACAGTGACAGCTGCAAGACTTGGGACCGGGACTCACTGCAGTGCACCAGAGCTGCCTTCATGGTCCTATGCCACCTCTCCATGAGCCCATTACTTTGTGTGAGATAGGTGGTGGTGACCGTGTGTGTGTGTGTGTGTGTGTGTGTGTGTGTGTGTATGTGCGCAACATTCACGTGAGGTGGCACACAGCATTAAAGAGGCCACACTCAAACTGATGACCTGAATCAGTGGTAATGAGCTCTTGGGTCCTGAACCATGCAACTCAAAGGTTGACAAATGTGCAGACAGTAGATTCAGCCATAATGTAGGATAGATAAGCTGCTTCAACCCACTGTACGGCTCTGTTGATCACACAAAGGAGGTAGTGATAGTCATCTGGTTCGGGTAGGGGGCTGGCAGTGTCAAGATGTACATGCTTAAAGTGCACTTTTGGGATCTGATAGCATCCAAGGTGAGGCTGAGCATGGTGACCAATCTTGCTCCTCTGGCAGGGAATGCATGCCTAGTCCCATCAATGGCAATCACATTTCATATTTGGCCACATGAATCTATCTCTGACGAAGTGTACTGTCATGGAGTGATTCAAGTTATGTAGCAGGTAGAACATCTCCTTATGCATTTGCAGAGGCATCAATGGATGCAGTTTGTCTTTTGACATATCAGGTAACAATGGTTCATTAGATGAAGGGAGTAAAAGATGTTTGATGGCAAGCTCAGTGTCTGGTTGTTAAGCAGCTCTCCGATGCTCAGATCTTTCCGTTGCCACGTGTGTGATGTCGTGTTGTATAGATATAGCACTGGCCCATGAAAGATAATCTGCAATAATATTATCTGAACCATCTACTAGTGGCTTGTGATCTACTTACATGATAACTTGTTGGCCCTCAATGTCTTTGCAGACAGCAGAATAGACTGCTGGATGCTCCTGTCGAATGCAGACCATTTGGCTTCTGTGGGTGACAGTTTCTTGGAGAAAAAAATGGAGCAGCTGAGGTTCACCAGTGAGTGCCTGTTGTAGAACTGCCCCAATAGCAGAATTGCTCGTGTTGATCATGAGGGTCAATTGGCATTGGCATTGGCGTGTGCCAAGGTGCAGCATGTGCTAAGCATCGTTTGGCATGTCAAAATGAATCCGCCATCTCCGAAGCCCACTGAATTTTTTTCTTGCCATGTTTGTCAATGTCCACCAGGACCTTCGTGAGAGGCATCTGCAGTCAAGCTATACAAGGCAGGGGGCGAAGATAGAAATTTATAATCCCTAAAAAATGATGTAGGTCCTATGTTTCAGGGAGAAAAAGATTGCTCACCACAGAGGTATGCGCTGCCGTTGGCTGCATACCAGAAGCATTGAGCTTATGACCTAGGAATGGGACCTCCAGTTGATTTAATTGCTATTTGGATTCATTATTAACCACACCACCATCTTAGAGCACAGCTAGAACTAGTCCTAGATACCCAAGTGTTCATCGTGGTTTTTGGAGAAAATGAGAATGTCATCCAGCTATGTATAACTGAAGGGAAAATGGAAAAGAAGCGTTCGCTCTTGAGACCTTGAGGTATGTAGAGATATTTAAGAAGTTCAAACAGCATAGTGATTGTTGTTTTCTCTGTATCATATGGATGCTTCAGGATTTGTAAGTATGCTCGAATGTAGTCAATAGTACTAAACAATGTTGCACCACCAAGAGCACACATGAAGTCCTACATTTTATGTATCGGATAATTATCGTGCGCAGGTCTGGAGTTTGCTACCCTGTAGTCACCATTGAACCTGACTGAACTATCTTTTTTGGGCACAGGTTTAATGCAGGATGCCCTAGGGCTGTCAGACGGGTGTACAATCCGTGCTTGCAACAGTTTGTTACTAGCCAACATAGCTGTCTGTAAGACTGTGAGGCACAGGCACTGAGCTTTGTGGTGAACTGGTGGATTGTCAATGGTCACTGTACCCTGCATTGTCACATCCTGAACCGCTTATGCATGCACACAGACGTGGGAGGTGGCAGGATCAGTGACACAGTTTACTAACACTGCAGGTGGCACTGTATTGGCTTTGGGAAGATTTTTAATGTGTGGCACTGTCAACAGTGAGAGTGTGGTGCGTGTGAGCCAAGGCTGGGTGGGATGATGATGATGATGATGATGATGTTTGGTTTGTGGGGTGCTCAACTGCATGGTTATCAGCGCCTGTACAAATTCCCAACCTTTGCTCAGTCCAATCTTGCCACTTTCATGAATGATGATGAAATGATGAGGACAACACAAACACCCAGTCATCTCGAGGCAGGTGAAAATCCCTGACCCCACCGAGAATCGAACCTGGGACCCCGTGCTTGGGAAGCGAGAACGTGACCGCGAGACCACGAGCTGCGAACTGGGTGGGAGGGTGTGGGGTGGAAGCCGATGCATCGCCCACTGTCTCCTGTTGTTGACACTCCACCATGTGGAGGAGGATCAGTTGCAGTTCTGTAGTTTCATCATTGATGCGGCACTTAAGGTCTTCCTTTTCAGGGAAGAGCCACTGGGATTGAATACAACAGTCAAGGTAGTGTTTATGCGTACTCAGTATATCATCAACCAGTGCACCACACTCGTGAAATATATCGAAGTATGTGTCATTGACACATTGCTGTTTGAGTGGACGATGGGCAGATGTGAGTGGTGTAAGTATGCTGAGGTGACGAGACCCTGACTACTAGCACTAGTGAAATGATGAATGAAATCATGTGAACGATGCCTCCTGAGTACCGGTGAAAAGTCCATTCTGAGGACTGGCTTGGTGATGTCCATGGCATAGAAGGTCCAAGGACACTGGAAAGTTAGTAAAAGGTGCACATTGGGGTTGGTGTTGCTAGTAACACCGATGGTTTCAGAGTCTTTTTGCTGAAAGGTGTCATAAGGCCATTGGTGGTGTATATGTCAACCTGCTGAGTCATGGCAGGGAGCTGATGTGCAATCTTGTGTCTATAAAGAAGTAATGATGCATTGAAAGATTGGGCACATAGAGTTGCCCCTGCTTGGGCATCATTGTGGCAACACATGCCTGTGCAGTGTTTGAAAGCCATAGGTGCCTTGTCTCTTCTACATGGGCGGGTGCAACTATATTGGACCACTGGTGGTATTTTGGTAACCACAGCTTTAGTGGCACTTATGGGTGGTGGTGCTGAATCGGCTGTGAAACCAACAAGTCATAGGTCAGGGATGGGCGTGATACGTAGTGTGTTGTTACCATGTGGGGTGGGCTGTGTGGCCGAGTTGTGGTGGGTTGTCAGCCGTCGTTGAGGTGTGGCATCCTCTTCATGAACAGTTGTGACGATTCGGACGGACTCGAGTGTATGTCCAGTGCCACTGGTAGAAACATCCTTGCAATTATTAATCCTGCAGCAGTGGCAGATCACCAAAGACATACGATATGCCAGCCTGAGTCGAGGGGGGGGGGGGGTGACTCAGGGGTGATCATCACAAGTTGTAGGTCTGTTAGTAACTTCACCAACCAAAGGGTCTACAGACATGTCTGGCATAAGAGACACATCAATGGTCGCACAGAGTCGGTGCCAAAGTTGCAAAGTTGAGTCTGCCTAGAGTTGATGCTTGTACGTGGCCTTCTGAAGTTGCTGCTTTGGACTGCATGAAATTCTCTATAGTAGGGTGGCTTTCAATTCACAATACTTGTTCTTATGTGGCAGGGTCAGGACAATGTCACTAAAGAGTTTAACACGTGCTGCTACGTGGCAGAATCAGTGAACACACCTGTCAGCATCATCAGACATTCTGAAAATTTCAGAAATCCATTCCATTGTCGGGAACCATAAAGCTGGCCCAGTGGTGTTGCATGGTGGCAGTTTTAAGTGTGTGCCTGTCCACTGCGATGAGAAAGGCAGGTGAACGGTCAGTTGGTTGATGTGTTATGCAACATGCCTGCTGGTCTGCATAGCACAAAATTGGTTGTGCTTGAATGGCTTGCAGTTGCCTCAGTCCAATGCAGGGACTGGAGGATGCGAACACGGAATCATGTACATAGTTTGTGGCCACTGTTGAACAGAGGTGGAGCCAGACTTAGTATTATCCTCAAAGTCTAATAATAGGTTCAGAGAGAGCAAGCAGTCATTGTTGAGACATGACAAGGCCAGTGTTAGCAAAAGGAATGATGGATTGTTGAGCAGTGGACTTAGTTTTAATCACATAATTAGTACACAGGGAACACTGCACTTCCTGCACTGCAATTCTTGAGCTGTTGTCCACAGAAATCCATGGGGTTGCCGATTACTGTGGGATGGTCACATTGCTGCAACACAATAGTCCAGACTGGATTTTTGTGAACACCAAACAGATGCATGTTTTGTGGTAGACGTGATGTTACTAATGTAGAAGGTTCTGAACGACAGGTCAGTAGGATACCAATAATACATGGTACATTATATGGTGTAACACTCTACCATGTCTGTACGATAGCATAATCCACTACACAATGCCACTTAACTGTTTGTTGAAAACCTTCCTCTCTGCTTTGTCACAGATGTTCCAACAGTGGTTGAGGTTGATAGATCCACAAGGTGTATAGTGCTACTGCATCATGTGCTATGGCAGCGTACAGTATTCATGGGGGAAACCTCATCTGCTAAATGTGTAGGAAGAATGATTAAGTTAGGACTTTGTAAAAAAAGAAAGAAATTACTATACAGTAATCAGCTTTGAGCTTTGTTATTTATTTTGCTTACTTGGGATAGGTAACCAGAAACTCTTAGCCCTCACTGTGCCTGTAGAGAGAAAATACCCTCATCAGAATCATAAAGTTGTGTGGGAGTTGTAGATATGCCAGTAAGATGAAAGATTCATAAGTAAAAAGTAGATTTTCTCTATTAAAGCTCTGAAACTGTAGGTAATTGATTCAGATAGATGCCATAGTGTACCATTCATCTCACAGGCTGCACTGTAATGACCACACATTTTCTGGCTCTTCTAGTAATGATGTACTAAGTCAACAATAACTGAAAAATGTGTGAACTGCCAAGTTTTTCTAACGTGGCATCAACAACTGAATGTTAATGAACTGTTAAGTCTCATTCTCTCTTAAATTGCAGCAGCTGAACTTTTATTAAGTTTCATGTTATGTAAAATGCATTAAGTGCTTTTGACATAGTGACAATTGGGCTGTAATGTATCTCTCTACCTAAGTATTGTCCCATGCTTTTAGACATATATCAAGAACTGTTCAACTAGATACTGTATGGACAACTGTTAATTTTAAACTCAAGCTACAGTTCTTCTACATGCACCTGCCCATGGACAATTGTTTTAGTTACTTCTTGAGACATGACCTGATTGCCTCTTTTCTAGATTTCTGAACACATAAATCATTCTAGTTGCCATTTTTACTTTAGTAATAGTAACTACATATTTTATTAAACACAATTGTGCTTTTTTTGTCAAATGAAAAACAGTTTTGAGAGACAGACAGTATTTTATTATATTATTAACTTTTTCCAGTTAGGTAAACATAGTAGGATGCAGTCATAAGTGCAAATATGCATGTCATCCTGCAACAGTGTCTATCAGTGATGCCGATGCCTCATAAATGCAGAGCACAGAAGCACAGCATGCATCGAAATCCATGGCAAATACTCCTTATGAAGTGTTATGATGATTAAATTGTTTAAGGGCATACTAGACATTTCCATATCCATGCAATTAAGGTGCTTGTCAACTGCAAGACGTTGTGGCTGTGCGGATGCTGACTCACTTTGGCCTTTGACCTCTGGGTTGACTGCATGCATGGACAAAAGCTTGCCTACATGTGCCAAGGACAATGACTTCATCAAGATGGCAGATGACAGTGAGTAAAAAAAGAAAAAAACCACTTCGAAAACATTTTTTTGAAAAAATAAAAATGTGCTTAGTACCCCAGGTCCCCTTCTGCAGCTAATGTCAGCATCATATTAAAATAAGTCAGCCCAATCAGAATGTAGTTTCAATAAATAAATAAATAAATAGATTAAAATTTAGTTTGATCAGTTGTGCTTTGTACCCCCACTTCGTCTGCTTGTCTCGCCAGTCAGTCACAGCATAGTATTAAAATGGCACATAAATATATCATCAGTTTTAAAGCTATGCAGAAAAGAAATTATGTAATTTTGCACATGTTAATGTCAAAGATATTTGCCTCTGAATTAGGTGCAGATACACACACACACATGCATGCTTGCATGTAGGCGCACATCTTCATAACCAGTACTACTACTGCATGCTGGATGGATTTGCTGGCATGTTCCTAAATGTAGATTCCTGAAAGTAAGGGCAGTGTGCCTGGTATTCTTGTTTATTTTTACTGTTCTTTGTTGGTTCCCAACAAATATTGTATAGCAATGTAGTAACAATGTCAGTGTGTGAAAGACAAACTACACAATGCCACTTAACTGTTTGTTGAAAACCTTCCTCTCTGCTTTGTCAGAGATGTTCCAACAGTGGTTGAGATTGATAGGTCCACAAGGTGTATAGTGCTACTGCATCATGTGCTATGGCAGCGTACAGTATTCATGGGGGAAACCTCATCTGCTAAATGTGTAGGAAGAATGATTAAGTGTTGCCAAGGCGGTTTGAATCACACGCCACAGGCTACCCAGCCAATCACAAGCCGCGCGGCAGCGAGCGCAGCGGCTAAGTCCGCTTCAAGGTCACCCGCCTAGCGAGCAACCAAGACTCGCACGGCCACCAACTTATAAGTGAATATTGTTTTTAATTAAAAAAAAAAAAAAAATCTCACGGGATAGATAAGGATGGTTCTCGGGTAGGACAAACTTTATTGTCTGTAATATAACATACAGTCACCATTTATCTTTATTTTACAATTTCCATTACCAACTTTAGCCCATATAAACAGATACTCATCGGCATTTAGTTTCTTCTTCCTTCTAGTACTCAACACAAATGGCATACTGGGAACAAGTGTACCATATGGAACTTTTGCTAAGAGTCCTGTTGTCTCTGCTATACTCCATGTCTTCCATGTAAGAATATTTGCATCTGGGAAAGCTTCAAGGCCACCATAATCACAATGATTGCCCCATACTACAGCAAGTGTGAACCATGTACTACCTCCAAACATGGCTTGTACATCACATGTAAAGTTCAAACAGAGTCCAATTAATTGTTGTTTATTGAACTGTCCAGAAAGATCAATGTCTATTGCCTTCAAAGCACGATACACAGGAACACTGCGCCGCCAGCGATGACGGTAACCATGTCGTCGAGGCATTGCTGTGGCATGTTAATACAGGTAAACGTGCTGAATTCTGACATAACTGATACATTAGAAAGCAATGAGGACACTAATGACATCATCAAATGCTCTCTATGTAAGAAACATATATCACCTTCAAGGAGGAGGAGAGATGCTGAAAAGTGAGGAATTTCTGGCAAAAAGTGAGGAGTAAGTACCATAGAAAAAAGCATGTAACACAGGCCAAAGTAGAGCACCATGCACCAATGAAAAAGCTGGAAAGAAATTTTTGGCAAAAATTCAGAACTATGTGTTATAACACCATACAATGTGTCAGTACACAACCTGAGGAAAATACTGTACTACCTACAGAAGTAAAAGGAGATTGCCAATGCAGGATATGAATCTGGAAAGAAAACAGTGTGAGACTGACAGCCAGTTCCGACAGGAAACAAACACCTACTACAGAGACACAAACAATAAAACACAGATCTGAGACAGATTTAAGAAAGCATAGGGAACACGATGCAACTCACTATGCTGGAAGAACCGATGAGGCTTACTACAGTGTTGAGACATCTAGTAAGGAAAAGGTATCCAGAAGGGGAGTATTTTCTTGCTTCAGTAACTGATTTCATAGCTAGAACTTGAGAGATGTCATATTGGATTTTGGTGTTTTTAGTTGAAGCTTGTCTTTGGTATGTTTTGTATTGTAACGTATTTTCTGTGAATGTATACTGTTTCAAAACATCAGTACATTGAGCATGTCTTGAAAATGCACTAGTACTGGATTATTTTCCTGTAATAAAATGACAAAAAAGTAATATTGATACTTAAATAATTTCTACATTTGATTGTTTTCGTATTATAGCTTGCTTACTATGAGCCATTTCAAGGCCACAAGTCACTGAATATTTATCACATCATTCTTGATATGATTTTTTATAATTAAATATCATGGTTAAATCCTTCAGGAGATCTAAGACAGACGAAAGCTGTCTCAAGTTGCACATGTTCACCACGGTGTATGGTTAGAAGTGTGGAGACTATCTTCCCTCTAATATATTCATTCCATGACTTTCGTTTACAAACTGTAAACATTATAATCTTGTTTTACGTCTGTGGAAAGATTGCCTGTATTGCCTGAATGTAGTTATTAAGAATGAAGCAGTCTGTTGCAGAGGTATGTATAAGTGTGTACTGTATGTCTGACTAAAAATTCTGTGACTTCGCTCTATGTATGACTGGAAACAGATCTCACATATTGTTTTATAAATCATTGATTTTATGCATGAACCATGGACCACTGGTGGAGAGGCTTGTGTGCCTCAGCGATACAGATAGCCATACTATAAGTGCAACCAAAACATAGAGGTATCTGTTGAAAGGCCATATAAACAAGTAGTTCCTGAAGGTAGCAGCCTTTTCAGTAATTGTAGAAGCAGCATTATGGATAATTGACTGATTTGGCCTTATAACATCAATCAAAACAGCCTCGATGTGCTGGTACAATGGCTGAAAGCAAGGGGAAACCACAATATAATTTTTCCTGAGAGCATGCAGCTCTACAGTATGGTTAAATGATTATGGCATCTTGTTGGGTAAAATATTCTGGAGGTATATCATTGGGTGGGGACTGCTCAGGAGGATGTTGTCATCAGGAGAAACAAAACTGACATTCTACAGATCCCTTAATTGGGCAGGTAGGTTAGAAAATGTAAAAAGGGAAATGGATAGGTTAAAGTTAGATATAGTGGAATTAGTGAAGTTCGGTGGCAGGAGGACTGGGACTTTTGGTCAGGTGAAAATAGGGTTATAAATACAAAATCAAAAAGGTATAATGCAGGTGTAGGTTTAATAATGAATAAGGAAATAGGAATGTGGATAAGCTATTGTGAACAGCATAGTGAACACATTAGTGTAGCCAAGATAAACATGAAGCCCACACACACCACAGTAGTGCAAGTTTACATGCCAACTAGCTCCGCAGATGATAAAGAGAGTGAAGAAATGTATGACGAGATAAAACAAATTATTCTGATAGTCAAGGGAGACAAAAATTTAATAGTGGTGGGGGATTGGAATTCAACAGTAGGAAAAGGAAGAGAAGGAAAAATAGTAGATGAATATGGGCTGGGGGAAAGGAATGAAAGCAGAATCCATCTGGTAGAATTTTGCACAGACTATAATTTAATTATTGCTAGCACTTGTTTCAAGATTCATGACAGAAAGTTGTGTGTGTGGAAGGGACCTGGCTACACTCAGAGGTTTCGGATTGGTTATATAATGGTGAGAAAGAGATTTCAGAGCCTGATTTTAAATTGCAAGACATTTCCAGGGGAAGATGTGGACTCTGACCACAATTTATCGGTTATGAACTGTACATTAAATCGCAAAAATGTTGGAAATTAAGGAGATAGAACGTGGATAAAATGAAATAAGAGGTTGTTGAGAGTTTCAGGGGAAACTTTAGGGAACAATTGACAAGAACAGGGGAAAGAAATACAGTAGAGGAAGAATGGGTAGCTGTGAGCAATGAAATAGTGAAGGCAGCAGACGATCAAATAGTAAAAAGACAAAGCCTATTGGAAACCCTTGGAAGCACACGAGATACTGAATTTAATTTATGAAAGGAGAAAATATGAAAATGCAGTAAGTGAAACTGGCAAAAGGGAATATAAATGTGTAAAAGATGACATTTACCTACAGGAAAATTAAAAAGTCCTTTGGAGAAAATATCAACTGCTCAGATGGGAAACCAGTCCCAAGCGAAGAAGGAAAGCTGAAAGATAGGAGTACGTAGATGGTCTATACAGGGTAGATGTCCTTGAGGGCAGTATCATAGAAATGTTAGAGCACTAGAAGATGTATTGAATTGTATTATTTTTCTTTCTTTTCTTTTCTTATACATAAGCTAAGTGTAAACTGAATAAGATATAAACCAAAGATGCCGCCAAAAGTAAGTAACATTTTGTATTGTGGCAAGGATAATGTTTTGATACACCATTAAATATCTCTATGAAACGAAGAAAGAAATACAACAATGAAAACAATCAATTATTCATAAAATTATTTAATTGGATAGATAAAAAATCTACTCACCAAGCGGCAGCAGGACACACACATAAGACTGTTGTGATTGGCAAGCTTTTGGAGCCAGTGGCTCCTTCTTCAGGCAGAAAGGTTGAAGGGGAAGGAAGAAGGGTGAAAAAAAAGGACTGAAGAGGTCTAGGAAAAGGGGTAGATTTTGGGAAAGTCACCCAGAACCACGGGTCAGGGGAGACTTAGCGTATGGGATGAGAAGGAAAGACTGATTGTACGGGGCCTGCATCAGTCGAGATTTCAAAACCAAGTTCCCACCTGCGGAGTTCTGAGAAACTGGAGTCTGGAGGAAGAATCCAGATGGCACGTTGGTGAAACAGGTGCTGAGGTCACGAATGTCATGTTGTAGAGCGTGCTCTGCAACAGGATATTGCGAGTTGCCAGTATATACCCTCTGCCTATGCCCATTGATCCTAACTGATAACTTGGTTGTAGTGATTCCCATGTAGAAGGGTGAACAGTGTTTACATAATAGTTAGTATATGACGTATCGTTTTGCAGGTGGCTCTCCCTTTGATAGTATATGTTTTCCAAGTTACAGGGCTATTATAGGTGGTGGTAGGAGGGTGCTTAGGGCAAGTCTTGAAGTGGGGATGGTCACAGGGGTAGGAGCCATAGGTTGGGGAGATGGGTGCAGATGGAGCATAGGGTCTGACAATAATATTATGGAGATTGGGAGGGCGACGGAAAGCTATTCTAGGTGTGGTGGGCAAAATTTCAGATAAATGGATCTCATTTCAGAGCATGATTTTAGGAAGTCATGGCCATGTCAAACTAGCTGATTAACACATTACAGACCAGGATAAAGCTGAATCACCTGTGCTGTGCTCCAAACCTGTTTTGTGGAGGGATCAGCAGTAACAGGGTTGGATGTGATTTTTAACTAGGCTGGTGGTGTAGTTACATGCAGTGAAAGCTGAAGTGATAATGGTGGTTTATTGCTGTAAAGAGTCTGCAACTGAACAAATATGTTTGCCTCGTATGCCAAGGCTGTATGGGAGGGAACGTTTGACATGGGAAGGATGGCAACTGTCAAAATGTAAGTACTGTTGTTTGTTGGTAGATTTAATGTGGACAGAAGTGTATAGCTGGCCTTTGGTGAGGATGACATCAACGTCAAGGAAAGTGGCATGGGATTCAGAAAAGGACCATGTGAAATTTAATTGGGAGAAGGTATTCAAACATTGCAGGAATTTTAGAAGGGCCACCTCACCATGAGTCCAAATGATAAAGATGTCATCAATGTATCCAAACCAAACCAGTGGCTGAAGACTTATGGATCCCAGGAAAGTCCCTTCCAAGCGACCCATGAAAAGATAGGCATAGGAAGGAGCCATCCTGGTATGCATGGCCGTACCTCTGATCTGTTTGTATGTCTCCCTCCCTAAGGTGAAGTTGTTGGTGGTATGTATAAAGTTGATTAGGGTGAATAAGAAGGATGTCATTGGTTTGGAACCACATGGGCACTGACTGAGGAAATGTTCAGTAGCAGACGGACCATGTATGTCGGGATGCTGGTATAGTGAGAGGTGGCATCAATGGTGATACGCAAGGTGTGTGGTTGGAGTGGGACGGGCATGGATTTCAGATGATCTAGGAAATGTTTGGTATCTTTGATGTAGAAGGAGGGGAGGTTTGTACTACGGGTTTCAGGTGTTGATGAACTAAGGCAGATATACTTTCAGTGGGTGCTTTGAAGCCAGCAACTATAGAACGACCAGGATGATTGTGTTTCTGGATCTTAGGAACAAAGTAAAAGGTGGGGGTGCATGTTTTGGGTGGGGTGAGAAGTTCTATGGATTGAGGTGTTAGCCCTTGTGAGGGACCTGAGGTTTTAAGGAGGGACTGCAGGTCAGTTTGAATCACAGGCATGGGATCTTGATGGCAGATTAAATATGTAGAGGTGTCAGACAGCTGGCGATAATGATGGAGCTTTTTAGGAAATGTAGAGCATGGAGTTCAGCAGAGGACAGGTTAGGGTCATGTTGTAGGGACCTGAGGAAGGGTTGTGAGGCAATGTAGGATGTGAAGAATTCTTGGAAGGCTTGTAAGGGATGATTTTAAACTGGTGGTGGTGGATCAAGATGGGATCATGGTCTGAACTGTTCAAGGCAGGGTTCAATGTCAGGTTTGCTGTTTGAAAGGTTTTGGGATTGGGTTGCAAAGTGACATTTCCAATTGATATTATGTGTGAAGGAAAGGAGGTCCTTCACCAAAGCAGCATGATAAAATGCAGGTTTACGGCTGAAAGTGAGGCCCTTAGATAATACAGATAATTCAGGAGGGGAGAGCAAGTGGTATCAGAGTGATGCAGCGCATGCGCATTGGGGAGCAAGCTAGTCAACAAACCACAAGCAGGTGAGCGCCAGACAGCCACCCAAAACAAAACAACCTGATGAGCTACAGCCAGCACTAGCATTTGTAAAGCCTATCAAACAAACAAAGACAGAGAAAATTAAGAGAGAGTCTATACTAAAACTACAACTATCTACACAACACGCACACACACACACACACACACACACACACACACACACACACACACACACACACAAGCTAAGGGATTGAATACACAGGAAAGGGACGTTAAACTACAAGATATATACTTAAGATGTGTGACTATATACATTATATCTATATATTTACAATATTTACAAATTTATGTACTGAAGCCGGCTGCTGTGGCCGAGTGGTTCTAGGCACTTCAGTTCGGAACCGTGCTGCTGCTGCGGTTGCAAGTTCGAATCCTGCCTTGGGTATGGATGTGTGTGAAGTCCTTAGGTTAGTCAGGTTTTAGTAGTTTTAAGTCTAGAGGACTGATGTCCTCAGATTTTAAGTCCCATACTGCTCAGAGCCATTTGAACCATATGTATTGAAAGTTCACACACTATTCGTACTTAATATACGAGAACAGTCATGCTGAAGTTAAACAAGTGAGTTCAGTATTAGTGGCAAACTGAATAAGAGGTCGCACCACACATCTAATACATTTTATCTTTCAGATTTATAAGGTAAATAGAGACACATATGTGACATGAAATAAGTTTTGTGCTAACACGACTGCACAATGAAGTGAACGAATACGTAGTTGAATATATGAAGAAAGTATTAGTAGCCATTGAGCCACTATACATGTATCTATGAAGATTTAGTTGTAAGTTAGTATTAAGTTTTTTCTTCCAGGGAACGATACATCAACACATCCTAAAGTGAAGAAAGAGAAATGCTTGTAGAGTGTTAGGTACTATATAAACATAAGAAAGGATCGCAACACAAGTCAATATAATTGTAAGTTTATGATACGTATGAATGTAATAGTGTGAAAGTATGTGAAGAAGAGAACAGTTGCAATATGTCACATATAATGATGCTGAACTAAGGTTTAATGCTACCAAATAATCAAGGGGTTGAAACATAACTACTGTGAATGTCAGCTACCCATGAGAGTGTCAAACACCTGAATTACATAGAAATTTTTATGCACATTTGTTACTTACATAAACATTGTTTTATGCTCATTATACATAACATATAGTATTGATGATATAACTCTGTAAACCTCAGCACATGAAATAGTTATCCTATACAGAACTCTTCCATCTCATAAGCAAGATGTATGAAACGGGCGAAATAACCTCAGATTTAAAAAAGAATATAATAATTCCAATTTCAGAGAGAGCAAGTGCTGACAGGTGTGAATATTATCGAACTATTAGTTTGATAAGTCACAGTTGCAAAACACTAACACAAATTCTTTATAGATGAATGGAAAAACTGGTAGAAGACAATCTCATAAAAGATCAGTTTGTATTCCAGAGAAATATAGCAACAGATGAGGCAGTACTGATGCTACAACTTCTAATAAGAGGTTAAGGAAAGGAAAACCATCATTTATAGCATTTTTAGGCTTAAAGTAAGCTTTTGACAATGTTGACTGGAATACTTTCTTTGGAATTATGATGGTAGCAGGGGTACAGTATGGGAGCAAAAGAATATTTACAGCTCGTACTGAAATAAGATGGCAGTTATAAGAGTTGTGGGAAAGGAAAGCAGTGGTTGAGAAGGGAGTGAGACACGGTTGTAGCCTATCCCTGATGTTATTCAGTCTGTACATCAAGCAACCAGTCAAAAAAAAAAAAAAAAAGTTGCAGTAGGAATTAAATATGCCGACTAGCTCCGCAGATGATGAAGACATTGAAGATATGTATGATGAGATAAAAGAAATTATTCAGATAATGCAGGGAGATGAAGAAGAGAATAGAAGCTTTCAAAATGTGGTGCTACAGAAGAATGCTGATGATTAGATGTGTAGATTACATAACTAATGAGGAGGTACTGAATAGAATTGGGGAGAAGAGGAATTTGTGGCACAACTTGGCCAGAAGAAGGGACTGGTTGGTAGGACATGTTCTGAGGCATCAAGGGATCACCACTTTAGTATTGTAGGGCAGTGTGAAGGGTAAAAATCGTAGAGGGAGACCAAGAGATGAATACACTGAGCAGATTCAAAAGGATGGAGGGTGCAATAGTTACTTGGAGATGAAGAACTTGCACAGGATAGAGTAGCATGGAGAGCTGCATCAAACCAGTCTCTTGACTGAAGACCACAACAACAACAACAACAACAACAACAGGAATTAAAGTCCATGGAGAAGCGATAAAGACTAGAGGTTTGCCGTGTAATATTGTGCGCTGCCTGCGATGTAATAACATACTATTTTCTTTTTCTATTGGAATATTAAGGTTTATAGATATAATTTAACTACCGAGTTAGTGAACTACGCTGCAAGACAGCGAATATGTACGCCCAGAATAATGAGAGCGGCGTATAATTATCATCTGTATTTTGCTCTATATAAGAATGCGCGCTTGTCTTTTCTTTCTCTTCTTTAATTGTGTGCCTTTCCTACAGCATCTTATGCTATCAGTCTCCTGTTTTCTTTCATTTTGTTCGAATGAACTAAACTTGTATTCCTGCTGAGAATTTATTTAATCATTCTATTATTACCGCCAATTGTGAGTACTAATATGACCTTATTATGAATGCTTTATTCTTTTGCTCCAGAGTTGAGTGAAGATTATTGTAATTTCCAAGTATTTCGCTGAAATATGTCACAATTATTTGTTATGTTCAAAACTGTTATATTTCTGTACAAATTATTTACTTCATTAAATAATAATTGTTTAATTTAAAATTTCTTCTTTCATTTTGTAACAGCAGTCCCAAATTTCCAATTTATAAATGTTATAGATATTTCTTTAATACATTTTTTCCTTACGGTGCCAACGTGATACTCACGAGATTAAATCAAATTATTCTGAATTTCTCATGAGGCGAGAAGACAGTTAGAAATTTCCCTGAGATTACAAAAAAAAAAAAAATTAACTGTTTTTCAGCACGCTGCTTGCCTACTGATCTTCACTTCAAGCAAAAAAATGTAGAAAGAGTAAAATAAATTAAGGAGTGAAGTGATAATATTGTGCATTCAATAGTATTGTGTGCATTTACTGATAAAAATAATTTTTATTATAAAATCAAAAAAAGTGGCGTGTATGTGAAATATCTGATTCATGTACTTTTAATTAAGGATAAGAAGTGATACCCCTAATTATTCCATGTACTAATTGTTGTGTGTGAATGTTTAAGTATTAAAGATAACTAGTCTCATGCATATATTTAAATAACAGGAGAACAGAAAGTTTAATTGGGACACCGTATTTACTCGAATCTAAGCCACACTCTAATCTAAGCCGCACCTGAAAAATGAGACTCGAAATCAAGGAAAAAAAAATTTCCCAAATCTAAGCCGCACCTGAAATTTGAGACTCGAAATTCAAGAGGAGAGAAAAGTTTTAGACCACCCCTCCAAATAGAAACTAAGTTGGTCCATTGTAACATGAGACACAATTGAGGTCCCATGGATGAAGATACAGCTACAGTAGTTTGGTTCGAGTCGTAAGCTTAACAGTTAGCTTTACCAAGTAGCCATTGCTATGTGTCAGGCGCTCCGTCCGTATTTATACCGGTACCCTTCCTTTTTCGAGAGCTTCGTCTGGTTTGAATCAATTGCTTATTTTGCTTTGAACTGATAAGTGCCGTTCTCTTTGTTATAGGTGTTTACGTCACTCTAAGCTGAAAATGCATTATTGTACTGTGTTATGCATTGTTTGTCACATTCTGAGAATGAGTGTTTACGACCTGTCGCCGCTCGCGGCAAGGCTTGCTTTTGTGCGCGCTACCACCGCTTACAATAATAAAAAAGAGAGGAATTGTCTCATAACCGAAACAACGGCAAGAGACTGCTATTTGTTGTTACTTACACTGCTGCTTTCTTTGATAATGATCAACAAGAACCAAATAATAGACTGCGTATGATAGAATTTGTTCCGAACGAGAGCTTAGCGAAAATTTTTCTCCGTTTGGAAATCTTTGCAGACACTTTAGTACATTACATTCTGCACAGAAATTAGAGTCATCTTAGATTCGTGCTTCATTTCTGACTGTATCACTATTCAGCATAAGAATAATATGAATATAAACATGACATTATATGTATATTCTTCCGCGTTTGCTGTTGTCTCACTCTAGTTTCGGAGTTTATTAGACAGAGAGGATTTAAATGAGATAGCAGCAAACACGAAAGAATACATGGCATAATGTTTACATTCGTCTACCTTTTCTTTTAATTTATTTACTGACGCATAGGTTTTGGCGCCAGTATTTATCTTTGTGCCTGCAAAGCATGCCTGTGCTACATATATTAGACAGCAGAAGTTAGTTGTGGCGGCACCTACCAACATTTTTCAGAACTTCTGCTTACTTTGCACTCGATTCTAAGCCACACGAGGTTTTTTGGATTACAAAAACCGGAAAAAAAGTGTGGTTTAGATTCGAGTTAATACGGTACATTAAGTTTGAAGAAATTTTGCTTAACAGTCATTCAATTACTGAGATATTGCCAATATATGAATATACTGTAAGCTTAGGTTAGATCCATCGTAATTTACGCTAGCCGAAGCATAAAATTCCACAATTCCATAATAATATTCATCAATATTTATAAAATATACCATAGTCAAACAGATTCAGTATAGCTGATGACACTAATTATCTCAGAGACAGAAAAGGACTTGGAACAGCAGTTGAATGGAATGGACAGGGTATTGAAAGGAGCATATAAGTTGAACATCAACCAAAGCAAAACAAGGATAATGGAATGTAGTCAAATTAATTCAGGTGATGCTGAGCAAATTAGATTAGAAAACAAGATATTTAAGGCAGTAGACGTGTTTTGCTATTTGAGCAGCAAATTAACAGATGATGGCCGAAGTAGAGAGGATATAAAATGTAGACTAGCAATGGTGTGAAAAGCATTTCTGAAGAAGAGAAATTCGTTAACATCAAGGATAGATTTAAATATCAGGAAGTCTTTTCTGAAAGTGTATCTATGGAAATGAAACATGGATGATAAACAGTTTAGGTAAGAAGAGAATAGAAGTTTTTGATATGTAGTTCTACAGAAGAACGCTGAAGATTATTATTATTATTATTAATCTCAAATCAGAAACATACATAAAACACAGTTTATACAATTACTGACAAATCAGCACAGTTTACATAATCTTTGACCACAATTTGGCCATGTCCAGTGCATTTGTCGTTACCTGGTGAAGGTCATCCTCTGTGCAGGTTGCTGGATACAGTTGACACTGAACCATATGTTGAACAATCTGTTCTTCCCCACAGTCACATTTGGTTTTGTTTTCTTCGATGTATCCCCATTTTGCCAGGTTAGGCTGTGATCTGCCCACTCCTGACCTCACCCTACTCAAGGAGGACTTCCAGATTGGCCAATGCTTGTCAGGTGGTAGATTCTGAAAATCTTTTCTAAACAGGAGGGTGGGATGCCTTAGTCCTCTGTTGTTGCAACCTGACCTTTTCATCAGTGCTTTCTAGTTTCTCCGATCTTTTGAGGAAATTTTTGCTTTACTTTAGTCGTTGTAGGTAGGGTGGTTAATCATGCATGTGGTGTGCTTTTTCCTACTCAAGTTTCGTCCTTTTGCTGTTTGGTGCAATTTCTCTTTGAACAAGAGGTGGCACAATTCCTGCAAGGTGGTAGAGCCATTTGACTGGAGCTGACTTCAAGCAGTCTGTTACAACTCCGCGTGTGTCGTTTAGGGCAATATCCAACTGTTTGGCATGTGTTGACTTATACCAAGCAGGACAGTCATACTTTGCAGTGGAGTAGCGTAATACCATTGCAGAAGTTCACATGGTTTCAGCTTGGAAGCCCCACTGTGATCCATCCAGTTTTCTCAGTATGTTGTTCCTAGTCGAGACTTTTGATTTGAAATTCATGCAGTGTTTCTTGAACGTTAGAGATCTGTCGAGTGTTGCTCCTAGGTATTTTGGAGTGTCACAGTGTTCTAATTTAACCCCTGACCATACTATCTTTAACGTGTGTGTGTTTTCCCAATTTCACAGCTGGAAAGGACATGCTTGTGTCTTCGATGGAGTTAGTTTAAGCTAGTTCATTCTGTAGTATTTTGACAGATCTTCAAGACCAAACTTTAGTGTGATTTCTATTGAATTGAAGTTTGTGTTTTGTGTTGCCAGAGCAAGATCATCAGCATACAAGAAACTCCTGCAGTTGGGAACTATGGGTTGGTTGTTAGCATATATATTGACAGAAATGGAGCCAACACACCTCCCTGGGGAAGGCAATCTTTCTGTGGCCTCCATTGGCTGCACTGTT
Source organism: Schistocerca nitens (assembly GCF_023898315.1). Taxonomy (NCBI): domain Eukaryota; kingdom Metazoa; phylum Arthropoda; class Insecta; order Orthoptera; family Acrididae; genus Schistocerca; species Schistocerca nitens. Next base: position 356,641,478 of record NC_064618.1, on the reverse strand, counting down.
GTTGGAGGTCAACAAAGAATCTTTGGTTCTGTGAAAGATTGGCAATGAGCCTACTGATGCTGAAATCCTTGGTTAGGTTGTAGATCTAGTTTAATAGTGACTGGTGGTTGATGATGTGATAGGCTGTTGTCAAGTCCACGAATACCACTCCTGTCACCTTATGGGCTTAGAGCCATTTTCTATGAACTGTGTAAGACTGAGTAATTGCCTCTGCAGTTTTTGCCAGGGCAGAATCCAGCTTTCTGATGGTATGCAATTTTCATAAAATTTGGCAGGTTCACTGCACATGACAAGTAAATGTAAAATGGCAAACTTCAGAACTGTAGCACAAGCATGACAAAAGCTCTGAAAATGTATGGAGAACTCAACAAATGTTGCAGACTAAAATGGCTGTTTCAACTGTTCTAATACTGATAGATTTATGAAACAAGTAATTGTGAAAAGGGGGGACAAGCTTTCAGATGATATGCAACATGACATTTTCAAATAATATAACAACTGTTCTAATAGAGACAAAACTGTGAAAGAGGTGTTATGCGGATACTATATCATGGCAGTTTTAGGTTGGAAGTGCTTTGGACTGCCATATTTACTCGAATCTAAGCCGAACCTGAAGAATGATACTCAAAATCAAGGAAAAAAAAATTTCCCGAATCTAAGCCGCACCTGAAATTTGAGACTCGAAATTAAATGGGAGAGAAAATATTTAGACTGCACCTCCAAATCGAAACAAAGTTGGTCCATTGTAACATGAAACACAATTTACGTCGAATGGATGACAGTAGTTTGGTTTGAGTCGTAATCTTAACATTTAAGCTTTACCAAGTAGCCATTGCTACGTGTCAGGCGCTCCATCCATATTTATACAGGTACCCTTCCTTTTTCAGATGCTTCGTCTGATTTGAATCGATTGTTTATTTTGCTTTGAACTGATAAGTGCCATTCTCTTTGTTATAGGTGTTTGCGTCACTCTAAGCTGAAAATGTATAATTGTACTGTGTCATGCATTGTTTGTCGCATTCTGATAATGAGTGTTTACGACCTGTCGCTGCTCGCGGCATGGCTTGCTTTTGTGCACGCTACTGCCGCTTGCAATAAAAAAAAGAGAGGAATCGTCTCATTAGCGAAATAATGGCAAGATACTGCTATTTGTTGTTACTTACACTGCTACTTTCTTTGATAATCATCTACAACAACCAAATAATAGACTGCGTATGATAGATGATGTTCTGAACGAGAGTTTAGCGAAAATTTTTCTCCGTTTGAAAATCTTTGCAGACGCCACTTTAGTACATTACATTCTGCACAGAAATTAGAGTCATCTTAGATTTAAAAATCTAGTCAGTTGCTGTGCTTCATTTCTGGCTGTATCACTATTCAGCATACGAATAATACAAATATGACATTATATGTATATTCTTCCACGTTTGCTGTTGTCTCAGTCTAGTTTCGTAGTTTATTAGGCAGACAGGATTTAAATGAGATAGCAAACACAAAAGAATACATGGCATAATGTTTACATTCTTCTACCTTTTCTTTTAATTTATTTATTGACGGAGAGGTTTTGGCACCAGTATTTATCTTTGTGCCTGGAAAGCATGCCTGTGTAGTGGTGCATATATTCAACGGAAGAAGTTAGTTGTGGCGGCACCTACCAACATCTTTAAGAACTTCCGCTTACTTTGCACTCGATTCTAAGCCACAGGCGGTTTTTTGGATTACAAAAACCGCAAAAAATGTGCGGCTTAGATTCGAGTAAATACGGTATGGTTGCGTAAGATACTGGTAGAGGTCGGGCCTTAATACCACTGCCAACTGCCGCAAACGGTTGTGTTGTTGCCACTACCAAATCCTTTGTGGGCTACAATTTGCTTTGTTGTGGATTGCTTATTTTGAAATGAATGAAGAGACTACTGGTGCAAAAGGGATTCAAATTCAACATTCACTACAATAAAAGGAATCAGAGATCCTCATGCGGTTATGTCAGTTCTGCTTTCTTGGAAGCACAAAATGTAGAGATAGGTAGGCAGCCCTTCAAGAGGGAGGGAGGGCTTATTCCCCCACATTGCTCCTCCCTCCTTACACAGTCTAAGTTCTCATTTGTTCACAGTCATGGCCGACTGCCATGATATACTGTACGCATAATAGTTCTGAAAAAGGGGAGGGAACATGCTTTCAAATGATATGCAACATGGCCATAGCCAAACAATTCACACATCTAAAATCAGTGACCTTGATTTTTGTCACTGAATATATAAAAACATGTCACCTTCAAAATATCTGAAAAAATATATGTGCTTCAAGTTACACTGCGCAACAGACTAAAAAATCAAGTTGGGCTGACATTTGGATTAGGAGATATAAATTAATATGTACAGCTATATGATACAAAAAAGCAATACATGTTGTACACAAGCTGCAACAAAATGGTATAAAGTACTAAAAAACATGTTAACTATCAGTTTAGTCAAATGGAGGTTTTCTAATAATAAAATAGTGGAAGCTTTTCTCTCAATGGTTCTGTACATTTTTCTGGGTCGCTGAATCTGAATATGAATTTTGCTGCCTTGTAGCACCTTGGGGTCACAGTAAAAAATTTAAAAAACTTCAAAATTATCACACTTTTTTCAGTTTTGCTCTAATATCTTGAACACTGTGTGTTCTTCGAAGACAGCCACTCAATGCATATTTAAAGTAGGCAAAATTTCTGACAAAATGCTCTTGTCAGTTTTGGTTTTCTGACAAGCACTACCAGCAATGGAGCAAGCTCTAAAACAGCGATTTTTGGCCTTTTTACAAAAAAGTCAAACACATGTACTCCCATCCCCTAAAACATTAAAAACATAGACGTTAACTATAAAAAACCCAATACTGGATGAAAGTACATTAAATTTTCAAAAGAAACATCTGTAATGTTCATTTTTCTCATAAGGGGGGAGGGAGTGAAGCAAAAATTACCACAAATGTCTTCTGCACACTTCTGCAATATGACCCTGCCCATTTGGCTGTCTCCCATCAGTGCTATACTTTCGGTGTCTTGTAGTTCCTCAAGAATTTCAGGGTAAATTCTAGAGACACTCGTATTTCACCATCTCGAACACATGATATTTTAAGGATGAGTGTATGAGAGTGGAAATGTGTCTACTGCGCCACGGTTTACGTGTGTGCAGGACGGGCGTTTGTTACGAGAAGACTAAAGTTGTGGCGGTCTATCGGTGCTGACAAATGGTGGCTTTGCACACCTTGGAAGCTGTATGTCCAGTACAAGGAGTAATCAAGGGCTACTCTTTGGCAGTGAAATAGTAGTGACTGTTGGGAACAAACGAAATATGTTTTATCTAGGGACTTATATACTCTGCTGTTTGACTTGCTAGGAGCAAGAACAGTTTTGACAAGGGTTCTTACAACCAAAAGAGACTGTAATAATATATGTTAAGAACTAATGTTTTCCAGATGTGGTGGATTTATGAGACTTGAAAGCTCATGTGAAACTTGTGTAGTTGTTTTATTGTGGAGAAGAAAATATAGCGAAGTTGATGTGAAAGTATTCTGAGAGTAACAAATTATTTCCAAAGTAGAGAAGTAGTTCAGTATCATTTCCCTGTTGTAGTTGTGGTCTTCAGTCCTGAGACTGGTTTAATGCAGCTCTCTATGCTACTCTATCCTGTGCAAGCTTCTTCATCTCCCAGTACTAGCTGCAACAGACATCCTTCTGAATCTGCTTAGTGTATACATCTCTTGGTCTCCCTCTACAATTTTTACCCTCCACGCTGCCCTCCAATGCTAAATTTGTGATCCCTTGATGCCTCAGAACATGTCCTACCAACCGGTCTCTTCTTCATGTCAAGTTGTGCCACAAACTATTCAATACCTCCTCATTAGTTATGTGAGCTACCCATCTAATCTTCAGCATTCTTCTGTAGCACCACATTTCGAAAGCTTCTATTCTCTTCTTGTCCAAACTGGTTATCGTCCATGTTTCACTTCCATACATGGCTACACTCCATACAAATACTTTCAGAAACGACTTCCTGACACTTAAATCTATACTCAATGTTAACAAATTTCTCTTCTTCAGAAACGCTTTCCTTACCATTGCCAGTCTACATTTTATATCCTCTCTATTTCGACCATCATCAGTTATTTTTCTCCCTAAATAGCAAAACTCCTTTACTACTTTAAGTGTCTCATTTCCTAATCTAATTCCCTCAGCATCACCCATCTTAATTCGACTACATTCCATTATCCTCGTTTTGCTTTTGTTGACGTTCATCTTATATCATCCTTTCAAGACACTATCCATTCCGTTCAAATGCTCTTCCAAGTCCTTTGCTGTCTCTGACAGAATTACAATGTCATTGGCGAACCTCAAAGTTTTTATTTCTTCTCCATGGGTTTTAATACCTACTCCAAATTTTTCTTTTGTTTCCTTTACTGCTTGCCAAATATATAGATTGAATAACATCAGAGAGAGGCTACAACCCTGTCTCACTCCCTTCCCAACCACTGCTTTCCTTTTATGCCCCTCGACTCTTATAACCGCCATCTGGTTTCTGTACAAATTGTAAATAGCCATTCGCTCCTTGTGTTTTAACCCTGCCACCTTTAGAATTTGAAAGAGAGTATTCCAGTCAACATTGTCAAAAGCTTTCTCTAAGTCTACAAATGCTAGAAACGTAGGTTTGCCTTTCCTTAATCTTTCTTCCAAGATAAGTCGTAAGGTCAGTATTGCCCCACGTGTTCCAACATTTCTGTTGTTGTTGTTGTTGTTGTTGTTGTTGTTGTTGTGGTCTTCAGTCCTGAGACTGGTTTGATGCAGCTCTCCATGCTACCCTATCCTGTGCAAGCTTCTTCATCTACCAGTACCTACTGCAACCTACATCCTTCTGAATCTGCTTAGTGTATTGATCTCTTGGTCTCCCTCTACGATTTTTACCCTCCACGCTGCCCTCCAATGCTAAATTTGTGATCCCTTGATGCCTCAAAACATGTCCTACCAACCGATCCCTTCTTCTAGTCAAGTTGTGCCACAAACTTCTCTTCTCCCCAATCCTGTTCTATACCTCCTCATTAGTTACGTGATCTACCCACCTTATCTTCAGCATTCTTCTGTAGCACCACATTTTGAAAGCTTCTATTCTCTTCTTGTCCAAACTGGTTATTGTCCATGTTTCACTTCCATACATGGCTACACTCCATACAAATACTTTCAGAAACGACTTCCTGACACTTAAATCTATACTCAATGTTAACAAATTTCTCTTCTTCAGAAACGATTTCCTTGCCATTGCCAGTCTACATTTTATATCCTCTCTACTTCGACCATCATCAGTTATTTTACTCCCTAAATAGCAAAACTCCTTTACTACTTTAAGTGTCTCATTTCCTAATCTAATCCCCTCAGCATCACCCGATTTAATTTGACTACATTCCATTATCCTCGTTTTGCTTTTGTTGATGTTCATCTTATATCCTTCTTTCAAGACACTGTCCATTCCGTTCAACTGCTCTTCCAAGTCCTTTGCTTTCTCTGACAGAATTACAATGTCATCGGCGAACCTCAAAGTTTTTACTTCTTCTCCATGAATTTTAATACCTACTCCGAATTTTTCTTTTGTTTCCTTTACTGCTTGCTCAATATACAGATTGAATAACATCGGGGAGAGGCTACAACCCTGTCTTACTCCCTTCCCAACAACTGCTTCCCTTTCATGTCCCTTGACTCTTATAACTGCCATCTGGTTTCTGTACAAATTGCAATAGCCTTTCACTCCCTGTATTTTACCCCTGCCACCTTCAGAATTTGAAAGAGAGTATTCCAGTTAACGTTGTCAAAAGCTTTCTCTAAGTCTACAAACGCTAGAAACGTAGGTTTGCCTTTCCTTAATCTTTCTTGCAAGATAAGTCGTAAGGTCAGTATTGCTTCACGTGTTCCAACATTTCTACGGAATCCAAACTGATCTTCCCCGAGGTCGGCTTCTATCAGTTTTTCCATTCGTCTGTAAAGAATTCATGTTAGTATTTTGCAGCTGTGACTTATTAAACTGATAGTTCGGTAATTTTCACATCTGTCAACACCTGCTTTCTTTGGGATTGGAATTATTATATTTTTCTTGAAGTCTGAGGGTATTTCATCTTCATCTACATCCTCTTCCATTTCCATAATACTGTCCTCAAGTACATCGCCCTTGTATAAACCCTCTATATACTCCTTCCACCTTTCTGCCTTCCCTTCTTTGCTTAGAACTGGGTTGCCATCTGAGCTCTTGATATTCATACAAGTGGTTCTCTTCTCTCCAAAGGTCTCTTTAATTTTCCTGTAGGCAGTATCTATCTTACCCCTAGTGAGACAAGCCTCTACATCCTTACATTTGTCCTCTAGCCATCCCTGCTTAGCCATTTTGCACTTTCTGTCGATCTCATTTTTGAGACGTTTATATTCCCTTTTGCATGTTTCATTTACTGCATTTTTATATTTTCTCCTTTCATCAATTAAATTCAATATTTCTTCTGTTACCCAAGGATTTCTATTAGCCCTCGTCTTTTTACCTACTTGATCCTCTGCTGCCTTCACTACTTCATCCCTCAGAGCTACCCATTCTTCTTCTACTGTATTTCTTTCCCCCATTCCTGTCAATTGTTCCCTTATGCTCTCCCTGAAACTCTCTATAACCTCTGGTTCTTTCAGTTTATCCAGGTCCCATCTCCTTAAATTCCCACCTTTTTGCAGTTTCTTCAGTTTCAATCTGCAGTTCATAACCAGTAGATTGTGGTCAGAATCCACATCTGCCCCTGGAAATGTCTTACAATTTAAAACCTGGTTCCTAAATCTCTCTCTTACCATTATATAATCTATCTGATACCTATTAGTATCTCCAGGATTCTTATAGGTATACAACCTTCTTTTATGATTCTTGAACCAAGTGTTAGCTATGATTAAGTTATGCTCTGTGCAAAATTCTACAAGGCGGCTTCCTCTTTCATTTCTTCCCCCCAATCCATATTCACCTACTATGTTTCCTTCTCTCCCTTTTCCTACTGACGAATTCCAGTCACCCATGACTATTAAATTTTCGTCTCCCTTCACTACCTGAATAATTTCTATTATCTCGTCATACATTTTATCAATTTCTTCATCATCTGCAGAGCTAGTTGGCATATAAACTTGTACTACTGTAGTAGGCATGGGCTTTGTGTCTATCTTGGCCACAATAATGCGTTCACTATGCTGTTTGTAGTAGCTAACCCGCACTCCTATTCTTTTTATTTATTATTAAACCTACTCCTGCATTACCCCTATTTGATTTTGTATTTATAACCCTGTAATCACCTGACCAAAAGTCTTGTTCCTCCTGCCACCGAACTTCACTAATTCCCACTATATCTAACTTCAACCTATCCATTTCCCTTTTTAAATTTTCTAACCTACCTGCCCGATTAAGGGATCTGACATTCCACGCTCCGATCCGTAGAATGCCAGTTTTCTTTCTCCTGATAACGACGTCCTCTTGAGTAGTCCCCGCCCGGAGATTCGAATGGGGGACTATTTTACCTCCGGAATATTTTACCCAAGAGGACGCCATCATCATTTAATCATACAGTAAAGCTGCATGTCCTCGGGAAAAATTACGGCTGTAGTTTCCCCTTGCTTTCAGCCGTTCGCAGTACCAGCACAGCAAGGCCGTTTTGGTTAATGTTACAAGGCCAGATCAGTCAATCATCCAGACTGTTGCCCCTGCAACTACTGAAAAGGCTGCTGCCCCTCTTCAGGAACCACATGTTTGTCTGGCCTCTCAACAGATACCCCTCCGTTGTGGTTGCACCTACGGTACGGCCATCTGTATCGCTGAGGCACGCAAGCCTCCCCACCAACGGCAAGGTCCATGGTTCATTTCTACGGAATCCAAACTAATCTTCCCCGAGGTCGGCTTCTACCAGTTTTTCCATTCGTCTGTAAAGAATTTGCATTAGTATTTTGCAGCTGTGACTTATTAAACTGATAGTTCGGTAATTTTCACATCTGTCAACACCTGCTTTCTTTGCGATTGGAATTATTATATTCTTCTTGAAGTCTGAGGGTATTTTGCCTATCTCGTACATCTTGCTCACCAGATGGTAGAGTTTTGTCAGGACTGGCTCATCCCAAGTCCGCCAGTAGTTCTAATGGAATGTTGTCTACTCCCGGGGCCTTGTCTCGACTCAGGTCTTTCAGTGCTGTGTCAAACTCTTCACACAGCATCGTATCTCCCATTTCATCTTCATCTACATCCTCTTCCATTTCCATAATATTGTCCTCAAGTACATGGCCCTTGTATAGACCCTCTATATACTCCTTCCACCTTTCTGCTTTCCCTTCTTAGCTTAGAACTGGGTTTCCATCTGTGTTCTCGTTTCTCCGAAGGTCTCTTTAATTTTCCTGTAGGCACTATCTGTCTGACCCCTAGTGAGATAAGCCTCTACATCGTTACATTTGTCCTCTAGCCATGCCTGCTTAGCCATTTTGCACTTTCTGTCGATCTCATTTTTGAGACGTTTGTATTCCCTTTTGCATGCTTCATTTACTGCATTTTTATATTTTCTCCTTTCATCAATTAAATTCAATATTTATTCTGTTAGCCAAGGATTTCTGCTAGCCCTTGTCTTTTTACCTACTTGATCCTCTGCTGCCTTCACTACTTCATCCCTCAGAGCTACCCATTCTTCTTCTACTGTATTTCTTTCCCCCATTCCTGTCAATTGTTCCCTTATGCTCTCCCTGAAACGCTGTACAACCTCTGGTTTAGTCAGTTTATCGAGGTCCCATCTCCTTAAATTCCCACCTTTTTGCAGTTTCTTCAGTTTTAATCTACAGTTCATAACCAATAGATTGTGGTCAGAGTCCACATCTGCCCCTGGAAATGTCTCACAATTTAAAACCTGGGTCCTAATTCTCTGTCTTACCATTACATAATCTATCTGAAACCTGTCAGTATCTCCAGGGTTCTTCCATATATACAACCTTCTTTAGTGATTTTTGAACCAGGTGTTAGCTATGATTAAGTTATGCTCTGTGCAAAATTCTACCAGATGGCTTCCTCTTTCATTTCTTCCCCCCCAATCCATAACCACCTACTATGTTTCCTTCTCTTCCTTTTCCTACTACCGAATTCCAGTCACCTATGACTATTAAATTTTCGTCTCCCTTCACTACCTGAATAATTTCTTTTATCTCATCATACATTGCATTGATTTCTTCATCATATGCAGAGCTAGTTGGCATATAAACTTGTACAACTGTAGTAGGCATGGGCTTGGTGTCTATCTTGGCCACAATAATGCATTTGCTCTGCTGTTTGTAGTAGCTTACCCGCACTCCTATTTGTTTTATTGATTATTAAACCTACTCCTGCATTACCCCTATTTGATTTTGTATTTATAACCCTGTATTCACCTGACCAAACATCTTGTTCATCCTGCCACCGAACTTCACTAATTCCCACTATATCTAACTTTAACCTATACATTTCTCTTTTTAAATTTTCTAACCTACCTGCCCGATTAAGGGATCTGGCATTCCACACGCTGATCTGTAGAACGCCAGTTTTCTTTCTCCTGATAATGACATCCTCCTGAGTATTCCCCACCCGGAGATCCGAATGGGGGACTATTTTACCTTCGCAATATTTTACTCTTCGCCCATGAACCATGGACCTTGCCGTTGGTCGGGAGGCTTGAGTGCCTCAGCGATACAGATGGCCATACCGTAGGTGCAACCACAACGGAGGGGTATCTGTTGAGAGGCCAGACAAACATGTGGTTCCTGAAGAGGGGCAGCAGCCTTTTCAGTAGTTGCAGGGGCAACAGTCTGGATGATTGACTGATATGGCCTTGTAACATTAACCAAAACGGCCTTGCTGTGCTGGTACTGCGAACGGCTGAAAGCAAGAGGAAACTACAGCCGTAATTTTTCCCGAGGACATGCATCTTTACTGTATGATTAAATGATGATGGCGTCCTCTTGGGCAAAATATTCCGGAGGTAAAATAGTCCCCCATTCGGATCTCCGGGCGGGGACTACTCAAGAGGACGTCGTTATCAGGAGAAAGAAAACTGGCATTCTACGGATCGGAGCGTGGAATGTCAGATCCCTTAATCGGGCAGGTAGGTTAGAAAATTTAAAAAGGGAAATGGATAGGTTAAAGTTAGATATAGTGGGAATTAGTGAAGTTCGGTGGCAGGAGGAACAAGACTTTTGGTCAGGTGATTACAGGGTTATAAATACAAAATCAAATAGGGGTAATGCAGGAGTAGGTTTAATAATGAATAAAAAAATAGGAGTGCGGGTTAGCTACTACAAACAGCATAGTGAACGCATTATTGTGGCCAAGATAGACACAAAGCCCATGCCTACTACAGTAGTACAAGTTTATATGCCAACTAGCTCTGCAGATGATGAAGAAATTGATGAAATGTATGAAGAGATAAAAGAAATTATTCAGGTAGTGAAGGGAGACGAAAATTTAATAGTCATGGGTGACTGGAATTCGTCAGTAGGAAAAGGGAGAGAAGGAAACATAGTAGGTGAATATGGATTGGGGGGAAGAAATGAAAGAGGAAGCCGCCTTGTAGAATTTTGCACAGAGCATAACTTAATCATAGCTAACACTTGGTTCAAGAATCATAAAAGAAGGTTGTATACCTGGAAGAATCCTGGAGATACTAATAGGTATCAGATAGATTATATAATGGTAAGACAGAGATTTAGGAATCAGGTTTTAAATTGTAAGACATTTCCAGGGGCAGATGTGGATTCTGACCACAATCTATTGGTAATGAACTGCAGATTGAAACTGAAGAAACTGCAAAAAGGTGGGAATTTAAGGAGATGGGACCTGGATAAACTGAAAGAACGAGAGGTTGTAGAGAGTTTCAGGGAGAGCATAAGGGAACAATTGACAGGAATGGGGGAAAGAAATACAGTAGAAGAAGAATGGGTAGCTCTGAGGGATGAAGTAGTGAAGGCAGCAGAGGATCAAGTTGGTAAAAAGACGAGGGCTAATAGAAATCCTTGGGTAACAGAAGAAATACTGAATTTAATTGATGAAAGGAGAAAATATAAAAATGCAGTAAATGAAGCAGGCAAAAGGGAATACAAACGTCTCAAAAATGAGATCGACAGAAAGTGCAAAATGGCTAAGCAGGGATGGCTAGAGGACAAATGTAAGGATGTAGAGGCTTGTCTCACTAGGGGTAAGATAGATACTGCCTACAGGAAAATTAAAGAGACCTTTGGAGAGAAGAGAACCACTTGTATGAATATCAAGAGCTCAGATGGCAACCCAGTTCTAAGCAAAGAAGGGAAGGCAGAAAGGTGGAAGGAGTATATAGAGGGTTTATACAAGGGCGATGTACTTGAGGACAGTAGTATGGAAATGGAAGAGGATGTAGATGAAGATGAAATGGGAGATAAGATACTGCGTGAAGAGTTTGACAGAGCACTGAAAGACCTGAGTCGAAACAAGGCCCCGGGAGTAGACAACATTCCATTAGAACTACTGATGGCCTTGGGAGAGCCAGTCATGACAAAACTCTACCATCTGGTGAGCAAGATGTATGAGACAGGCGAAATACCCACAGACTTCAAGAAGAATATAATAATTCCAATACCAAAGAAAGCAGGTGTTGACAGATGTGAAAATTACCGAACTATCAGTTTAATAAGTCACAGCTGCAAAATACTAACGCGAATTCTTTACAGACGAATGGAAAAACTGGTAGAAGCGGACCTCGGGGAAGATCAGTTTGGATTCCGTAGAAATGTTGGAACACGTGAGGCAATACTAACCTTACGACTTATCTTAGAAGAAATATTAAGAAAAGGCAAACCTACGTTTCTAGCATTCGTAGACTTAGAGAAAGCTTTTGACAACGTTAACTGGAATACTCTCTTTCAAATTCTGAAGGTGGCAGGGGTAAAATACAGGGAGCGAAAGGCTATTTACAATTTGTACAGAAACCAGATGGCAGTTATAAGAGTCAAGGGACATGAAAGGGAAGCAGTGGTTGGGAAAGGAGTGAGACAGGGTTGTAGCCTATCCCCGATGTTATTCAATCTGTATATTGAGCAAGCAGTAAAGGAAACAAAAGAAAAATTCGGAGTAGGTATTAAAATTCATGGAGAAGAAGTAAAAACTTTGAGGTTCGCCGATGACATTGTAATTCTGTCAGAGACAGCAAAGGACTTGGAAGAGCAGTTGAACGGAATGGATAGTGTCTTGAAAGGAGGATATAAGATGAACATCAACAAAAGCAAAACGAGGATAATGGAATGTAGTCAAATTAAATCGGGTGATGCTGAGGGGATTAGATTAGGAAATGAGACACTTAAAGTAGTAAAGGAGTTTTGCTATTTAGGGAGTAAAATAACTGATGATGGTCGAAGTAGAGAGGATATAAAATGTAGACTGGCAATGGCAAGGAAATCGTTTCTGAAGAAGAGAAATTTGTTAACATTGAGTATAGATTTAAGTGTCAGGAAGTCGTTTCTGAAAGTATTTGTATGGAGTGTAGCCAAGTATGGAAGTGAAACATGGACGATAACCAGTTTGGACAAGAAGAGAATAGAAGCTTTTGAAATGTGGTGCTACAGAAGAATGCTGAAGATAAGGTGGGTAGATCACATAACTAATGAGGAGGTATTGAATAGGATTGGGGAGAAGAGAAGTTTGTGGCACAACTTGACTAGAAGAAGGGATCGGTTGGTAGGACATGTTTTGAGGCATCAAGGGATCACAAATTTAGCATTGGAGGGCAGCGTGGAGGGTAAAAATCATAGAGGGAGACCAAGAGATCAATACACTAAGCAGATTCAGAAGGATGTAGGTTGCAGTAGGTACTGGGAGATGAAGAAGCTTGCACAGGATAGAGTAGCATGGAGAGCTGCATCAAACCAGTCTCAGGACTGAAGACCACAACAACAACAACAATATTTTACCCAAGAGGATGCCATCATCATTTAACCATACAGTAAAGCTGCATGCCCTCAGGAAAAATTACGATTGTAGTTTCCCTAACTAGCATGAAATCTTCAGAGAAGGAGCAGTGTGAAGATCGATGCAGCCATCTGTCCTGAGAAGAAGATCAGCTGCACACGATACGTACATCACCCGCGAGAGACATGTGAGTCTTGCACCCCAGTACCACACATTCTCTGGTCGTCAGGAAAACGTTAGAATGTGGTGACCCAAATGACAGGACTCCACGAAAGCGGGAATTTTACGACAGAAATCGAGATAAGAAGGTATTGAGTTGCCACAGCAACTGAGAATAACAAGACAAGGCAACTGTTATGCGGAATTGGATTCTGCCTAAAAGGAAAAAAAGGTGAAAAAGTTAATAAGCACCAAACAAAGGAAGACGCTGAGAATAGTTTGTCTAAGAAGATTTGGTGTGGGGAAGTAAAGCGGTCCTCACACATACATCGATCCAGCCGATGCAGTAAACGACACCGATGCAGTAACCCGCCACCATTGCTGACTGCAACGGCTGCTGCTCGCCATTGCTGACTTCGCATCCGCTCACCGACTCCGATGTAACCAACTTTCGACGCTGCTGGCGCCTGTGCTATTCACTGGTGCCAATTCTACACCTGCTCATGCCTAAAACTTTATGCCGGGTGAGTGAAAAACAGCAATTTTTAGTAAAGTTCAGGGGACGATTGCATGATAAACCATTATTATAGTTATTGTATTCAGTGGTGAATTTTCTGTAGATGATCACTAGGTCCAAGATCCAGAAAATTATGGATCAAGAACAGCAACAAACTTCTGAGCCAGCCATGGCAATGACAGTAACAAAGGAAACGCCAAACCGGATTGAGGTAGCAAATTTAATTAAAGCACTAAGCCTTAAATTAGATAACCAGAGACAAGAACAGAGAGTAGATTCAGCTTCTTTAAGACAAGAACTAAATGATCAAAATGCTTTGTTAAGACAGGAACTGAGTGTTTTGTTAAGAAAGGAATTGAATGAAACTTAAAGTGCTAAAAGTCTTAAGTTAGATTCAGTAAATACGCAATTGAACATCAAATTAGATGCTCAGAGTGAGGTTTTAAGCAGGCAAAGTGAAATTTTAAAGAGTCAAGCAACAAATACAAGTTTGCTAAAGACTGAATTTGACACTCTGAATAATAAAGTCGAGGATCTGAAATTAGATTTAAAGAGTGAACTCACCAGTTCTTTGAATACTCGTGTTAATTAACTATTACTGAATTTAACCAGTGACAGGATGCGCAATTTCAAGATTTAACTAAAAAGTTAGAATTTGACATTGAAGATAAATGTAATAATGTAGAAACTGAACTTTTTGAAAAATCAGGATCATTTCAGAGCGTATGCAACGTTACCTTCGATGTTGTAAATCAGAGGTTGCACACCCTGAAGGATAGTATTGAGAAACAAGATAAGATGATCCCTATTGTCCAAGTGCAAACTGCAGGCATTAATATGCGAGTTGACAACATGGAAAGAAATTTTAAAGAGAAACTAGCCTCTTCAGACATAGTAAATATAAGTAATCTGGAGGAATAGGTAGCGGAGATGAAAGACAGAAAAGTTCCCGCGAGGGTAACCTCCAACTTGTCTACAACTCTCTTATGAACTCAATGACACTAAGAAAAATGTCTATGAGTTGTGGACAAAATTCAAACTTGTTCAGGACAGATTAGAACATAGAATAACTTTAGTTAATGTCGTGCTTCCTAGTAAAATGGTAGTTGTTTTGTTGTGGGGAGACTTTCACACAAAATTTAATGAGAATTATTGGTCCCTAACTAATCGAGTGAGGTTAATGTCAGATCCATGGGATCTGGGCGGAGTCACATCTGTTCCCCAGGAACATTAACATTCTGTGTTAATAGGTGGAGTGACGACGATCGATTCCTGAGTTGTTTTCGGTGTTACTTCCACATTAATTTGCCTACACTGAATTCCCTTCAAATCTTCAGCTATTCTGTAATTTATTAGTAACCTCTTAAACTATCCTATCATGTTAGTATTTAAGTGACTGAATATGACTACAACATAGTGACTAATTTAAGATAAACAGTGATCTCTAAACATAAAATGGAACAAACAGAATAATAATTTAGTGGAAAATTAGTATAATGGTACTAGGTAAGCAGAATGATATCGAGGTGATCATGGACCGAAAAAAGTATTTTATGTGGGTATAAAAGATAATATGAAGTGACGAACTAGATGACTAGTTTATATTATAGTGTATAATTTTCTACCCTCACAGACAAGTGTGACTGATTCTTCACCATTTGACATGCCATAGGGGTTGCTAAGATTCTTTCTTCAGGGACTTCGAAGGTGAAGGTGAGAATGTCCGTTCTGCAGGAGACGTTTAAAGTCATACCTCCTCTGGCTTCTCACTCAAGTACCGGTGAAGTAGGGATCCTGGGGTACGGGGGTGGGAAGGGTTTCCTGTCTTTGGGGCTATCTGCTTTCACTTCTTCAATCTTAGCAACAGTTTCTATTTTTTCCTTTGTTACTTCTCATCTGACTACTGGTGTATCTTTCCCTCTTTCCATATGCATATACTTCTATCGCTGAAGTCCTAATCATTCTCCATGGTTCCTATAACCTTCAACTTATTTCAAATAAATAGGCCCAAGAATCAGGCTGCACGAACACTCATCGACACACATCCAAAATTACACATAGACACAAACATGAAAATTATGAGCTAGAAACTTAAAGCGATGTCAGAACCGCCAAGGGTTGTAGGGGAATAAAGACATATGTACATCTGGGTAGATGCACATATTATATGGTTGGTATATGATGGTTCTGCATAGTCCCTTTTTTTTTTCTTTTGTCACTTCTTATATATTTACACTTAGGTATAAGAAAAGAGACAGTTCTATATCGGACAAGGAAGTGTGAGAAATGAAGAACTAATCAGCATAAGCCAGGGAGGAACTAATGATGATAATTATTTAGGAATATCAGTTGAATATTTGTTCTGATGATTTGTAGGACAGTAGGACAAGTCTAGAATAAAGAAAGGTATGGTATAGTGAATTATATATAAATATGAGGTCTACTGAAAGCATAGAAGCTGAAAAGTAGTGGAGGACTCTAGGGGATTGAATAAGGTACCAAGAAGCAAGAGAGAAGTGTGAAGTAGAATTGAATTTTGCCAGGTAATATTTAGCGACAGTATACATAAAGATGTATACTAGGGCAGTGAGCTATGAAGCGTACTCAGGAAGGAGGAGGAGGGTGCACCCAACATTTATTGGATGAAAAGGGCAGATAGGCAGATCCAAGAGAGGCTGACCTATACTGTGTGGGCAGGGGCATCAAGAAGGGGATTGACCTGTACCATAGTAGATTAGGAAGTTTAAAGGGGTGTACCTACCAAAATGGAAGGGGGAAGAGCATTCATAATATCAACACTTATGTAAGGTATAGATACTGTGCGTAAAAGGAAAAGGGCAGTATAGTGACAAAAGTCACACATGTAGATATATTCTGGTTAGTTTGAATTCTCTATTCCACTAGCATTGTCATGTTTTATATTTATAAGTGTCGGAAAGAACCTTTTCACTTGCCCAGAGTTCCTCCAGACTACGAGAAACGGTAGTTAATATGTACTAAAGAAAAAAACAGTACAGAGGAGTAGAGTAAAGAACAACATAATTAAGTGTCTATGACACCTGGAGTCTGTGATCAAAGAGCTATGTATTAAGTACATGATTGCTAGGAAAAAAATGTTAGAAATGTAAATTAGCGTTACGTGAATATGATCATTATGTACATAATGAGTATGTATAAAATATTGCGTGTTCGAGCTAAGGCGAGGGATATGTAGTGCCTTGAGAATTTCGGGGTAAATTCTAGAGACTCTTGTATTTCACTGTCTCGAACACACGATACTTTAAGGATGAGTGTGTGAGAGTGGAAATGTGTCTACCACACCACGGTTTATGTGTGTGCAGGACGGACATGTGTTACGAGAAGACTAAAGTTGTGGTGGTCTATTGGCGCTGACAAGTGGTGGCCACGCACGCCTTGGAAGCAGTATGTCCAGTACAAGGAGTAATCAAGGGCTCCTCTTTGGCAGTGAAATAGTAGTGACTGTTGGGAACAAACACAATATGTTTTATCTAGAGACTTACATACTCTGTTGTTTGACTTGCTAGGAGCAAGAACAGTTTTGACAAGGGTTCTTAAAACCAAAAAGAGACTGTAATGATATACATTAAGTACTAATGTTTTCCAGACCTGGTGTATTTTTTTGAGACTTGAAAGCGCATGTGAAACTTGTGTAGTTGTTTTATTGTGGAGAAGAAAATACAGCAAAGTTGATGTGAAAGTATTCTGAGAGTAAGAAATTATTTCAAAAGTAGAGAAGTAGTTCTGTATCATTTCCCTAACCAGCACAAAATCTTCAGAGAAGAAGCATTGTGAAGATTGATGCAGCCATCTGTGCTGAGAAACTGCACGCAATACGTAAATCACCCGCGAGAGACATGTGAGTCTTGCACCCTGGTACCACACAGTCTCTGTTCGTCAGGAAAATGTATTACACTTAAAAGAGGTTGAACTGATGAGACAGCATGTTTGATAAAAGCAATAACAAATCATGTTTACATGACAGAAGGATGAATACGAGATCTGTGTGTAGTAAAGCACATGTGTCATGAAATGAATGACGGTCAAGCCCATGACTGGGTCATCCGTCGGTTGTCCAACTGAAAAAGAAACATTTTTAGCAACAGACTATGAATACAAAAGTCAGATAAGTTGTATAGTGAATTATTGGTGTATGATGAAATGCTTGTACTCATGTCATGTGTGAACATTTTACTCATCTCCATTTGGCTGCTGGTTGCCAAGTGTAAAGCCCTCTCCTACCAAACATAAAAAGTATTAGATTGCCAGCTAGCTCTTTTAACAACAATGAGAGTACACCTGTTTACGTGTCAGTGCTTGTAGTTATGAGGAGTGGAATACATTTAATTAAAGAATCTGAATTCTGGTACTTATCTGTTTGGTGCGCCAATGTGTGAAAATGGCATAATTCTTACCCTGCATTCCATGACAGTGTTCTGTCACAGTTAGTTTAACACATTTTTCCGCACCACCTTCCCGAGCTGTGTTCCCTCAAGGTGCAGGTGCTTCTGTTGACTACAGGCATACAAGGCCTAACGCCAGATGTGTGGTTTGTCCTCCCTGTATCAGCACTTGGAATAATATGTGCAGTGTAGTGTAATTAGTGCAGTGAAGTGCAGTGCAGTGCATGCCAAGAATACCAGGCCATTTATTACTATTCCATCCTGGCCATTTTGACACTCCTGTTGCCACCAAACATGCCTCTGAAGTGGGTTTTCCCATGTCACCAGATCACACCAAACATAGGCTGTAAGCCATTCATCATCCTCCCTGTTCGGAGACTGCACCCTGGGCGGGGGCCTCCTTGATTACGAGGTATTATCTCATTGGATTTTACTGTAGTTGTTAGCTTTTAGGAATAGTATCTCAGAACCAGCCCACACAGCTCTTTCAGTATGGCCTGTTGTTTATTGTCATCTTCCATAATTAGTGCCCCACTTAGATATGTATGCCTCTTAGGAGTATAGAAGGGAATCTAAATCATTCCTTCACAGGTTACCCCCTTAAAACAAGAGTGCTGAGTCGCATTACTGATACATGCTGGTTTTTCTTTCTTGTTATTCAGATTAGCACACCCCACGTGGTCGCGAAATCAGTTCCTATTATATCAGCTGGATGCATCCCACTCGCACTTGCCTTCTCCTCCCTTCCTGCACCCCTCCATGCAAACCATCCCCCCACACACATCACCACTCCCCTCCTACACCCCTCCACACACACCCTCCCTTCATGCACCCCACTGCTCCCTAGCCACACCCTCCCTGCACCCCTCCATGTATGCAATCCCTCCCACATGCACCACCGTGCCCCTCCGCTTCCCTGGCACAGCTGACAGCCATGCGTTCCGACAAGCCACAGTGTTACCGTGCAGCGTACTGAATGCTCCTTCCCACAACAACACATGGCGAAGAGTGTATTGTGTGATCCATATTGTGAGAGACCCGCCTACCTGCTTCTCCGAAATATTTCCAGTACCACCTCACATACCATGAAATGCTGCCCGCACCGTTAAATCATAATGTCGCTGCCACATGTTCCCCTTACGGCAGTCACGCCGACAGGCTCCCTCTAGCCCAACGGGTTCTCTGGCCAGCAGCCCCCCCCCCCCCCCCCAATTACCTCTCCATCCACAGCATCACTTTGGAGATGCTGGAACTCACACCCTTATGGCAGCTACACTAAACTAAAAGAACACATCAGCTGCAGTTTTGCACCTTTGGAGCACAATGGGCATGTAATTTGTTATCTTTCAAGCAGTGCAAAGACATGTGCCTGTCCCTGTTGCTGGATCACATCTGAGCGCTCGCTGAACTGTAAATCTTTCCCAAAGGCCTGCACCTAAACTACTAGCTTATGCACCTTCCCAACCTCATAGAGGCTGATCAAGCCTCGCACACGCATTTATTGTTAGGTGACAGAATGGTCTAGGCTGATGAACTGTTTGAAACCCTGAAGTCCTTGCCTGCCATGGCTGCAGTGTGGAACACTGGCCACCACCCCGCGGATCTGGCTGGTTATTCACCCACCCCACCCAAAGCCACTGCATGTGCGGTGTCACTTGCACCATGTGCTGCTAAAAACCCACTGCCAGGATGCAGGCCCCAGACCTCTACAAGATTCTGAAATGCCTGAGCTCCGATATGGCAGCACTTACTGCCAACGTCACCCGCCTACACCTCATGCACCCACTGACAGGCACTGACTACCCTCATACACGAGATGATGGCCCAGGCGAAAATAGCTACCCCTGCCGGCGCAGTTCTAACTGCCCTGCTGACAATCACAGCCACCATGAACTAGGCACACCTTGCTGTTACCACCAGATATTTGGTGAGAATGCGACCAACTGCAGATCTCTGTGCTTCTGGTCCCCAAACCC
The DNA here is from genome assembly GCF_023898315.1 of Schistocerca nitens. Taxonomy (NCBI): domain Eukaryota; kingdom Metazoa; phylum Arthropoda; class Insecta; order Orthoptera; family Acrididae; genus Schistocerca; species Schistocerca nitens. Next base: position 356,621,434 of record NC_064618.1, on the reverse strand, counting down.
CAGCAGCTACTGCCAGTAGGCACATAGGCAGATCCAGCTGCTGTACCACTTCAGAGCACCTATTCATGTGGGATTTGAATGACGCTAGTCCCCTTGCCCACTACCTCATTGACACCAGCTCCGACTTACCCATATTACCCCGCAAACTACTCCTAAATCCTATCCCTCCCATCCTCATTACCACCAACAACAACTCAGCCATCCCTATTTATGGGGTGCTTATCCGATCTCTCATTCTAGGCTTCCAGCGTGAACTTCTGTGGACCTCCATAGTTGCAGATCTTACTGACCACATTCTGGGTGCCGACTTCTTCAGTCAGTACAGTATACTGGCCGGTGTAGCGAAGTTCCGTTTAGTTGACTGCACTGCTGGTAGGACCATCCATTGTAGCTTTCACTCTGCCAAATGATTTGCCATAAAACGGCTGGCAGTTTCAGGCCCATATGCTCAGCTTTGTGCACAAATCCCCTTCCTCGTCCAGCCACCCAGCGCTCTGGAATGTTCAGCACAACATTGCAACATTTTGCATTACATTGCCATTTCCCCTGGCCAACTGGTTTTGTATTGTGCCGGCTCCCTCTTCCCTTGCAAGTGCAAAATCCAACAAAGTTAGTTTGAAGAGCTGCTGACCACTGGCGTGCTTTGCCCTTCCATAGGCCCATGGGCTTCAGCTCTTCACCTCGTCCCAAAGAAGAACGGTTCCTGGCAGTTTCAGGCCCATATGTTTAGCTCCTTGCAGAAATCCCCCTTCCTCATCAAGCCACCCAGCACCTCACAGAAAGTTAAGCGTGACACTGTGCATTACATTGCCACTACTCCTGGCCCCCCCCTCCCCTCCCGGTTTTCTGCTGTGCCCACCCGCTCCCCCCCTCACAAGCACAAAATCGCACAAAAGGAATCTGAAGAGCTGCTTGCTGCCAGTGTACTTTGCCCTTCCAAAAGCCCGCACCATCCCTGACCACTGGTCCCATTCCTCTGCACCTACAAAAAAACCATCTTAGGTGTTACTATCTTCAGGAAGATAGATTGCACTAAAGCCTACACATAAGTCCCAGTCACCCTGGAGAACATTGAGAAAACAGCCATATTCACACCTTTCGGCCTGCTCAAGAGTGCATTCATGACGTTCGGCCCCTGCAGTGCCACACAAACATGGCAGCAATTTTCGGACAATATCCTTCAGGGTGCACTAGTGTCTTTCACCTACACTCCTGGAAATGGAAAAAAGAACACATTGACACCGGTGTGTCAGACCCACCATACTTGCTCCGGACACTGCGAGAGGGCTGTACAAGCAATGATCACACGCACGGCACAGCGGACACACCAGGAACCGCGGTGTTGGCCTTCGAATGGCGCTAGCTGCGCAGCATTTGTGCACCGCTGCCGTCAGTGTCAGTCAGTTTGCCGTGGCATACGGAGCTCCATCGCAGTCTTTAACACTGGTAGCATGCCGCGACAGCGTGGACGTGAACCGTATGTGCAGTTGACGGACTTTGAGCGAGGGCGTATAGTGGGCATGCGGGAGGCCGGGTGGACGTACCGCCGAATTGCTCAACACGTGGGGCGTGAGGTCTCCACAGTACATTGATGTTGTCGCCAGTGGTTGGCGGAAGGTGCACGTGCCCGTCGACCTGGGACCGGACCGCAGCGACGCACGGATGCACGCCAAGACCGTAGGATCCTACGCAGTGCCGTAGGGGACCGCACCACCACTTCCCAGCAAATTAGGGACACTGTTGCTCCTGGGGTATCGGCGAGGACCATTCGCAACCATCTCCATGAAGCTGGGCTACGGTCCCGCACACCGTTAGGCCGTCTTCCGCTCACGCCCCAACATCGTGCAGCCCGCCTCCAGTGGTGTCGCGACAGGCGTGAATGGAGGGACGAATGGAGACGTGTCGTCTTCAGCGATGAGAGTCGCTTCTGCCTTGGTGCCAATGATGGTCATATGCGTGTTTGGCGCCGTGCAGGTGAGCGCCACAATCAGGACTGCATACGACCGAGGCACACAGGGCCAACACCCGGCATCATGGTGTGGGGAGCGATCTCCTACACTGGCCGTACACCACTGGTGATCGTCGAGGGGACACTGAATAGTGCACGGTACATCCAAACCGTCATCGAACCCATCATTCTACCATTCCTAGACCGGCAAGGGAACTTGCTGTTCCAACAGGACAATGCACGTCCGCATGTATCCCGTGCCACCCAACGTGCTCTAGAAGGTGTAAGTCAACTACCCTGGCCAGCAAGATCTCCGGATCTGTCCCCCATTGAGCATGTTTGGGACTGGATGAAGCGTCGTCTCACGCGGTCTGCACGTCCAGCATGAACGCTGGCCCAACTGAGGCGCCAGGTGGAAATGGCATGGCAAGCCGTTCCACAGGACTACATCCAGCATCTCTACGATCGTCTCCATGGGAGAATAGCAGCCTGCATTGCTGCGAAAGGTGGATATACACCGTACTAGTGCCGACATTTTGCATGCTCTGTTGCCTGTGTCTATGTGCCTGTGGTTCTGTCAGTGTGATCATGTGATGTATCTGACCCCAGGAATGTGTCAATAAAGTTTCCCCTTCCTGGGACAATGAATTCACGGTGTTCTTATTTCATAACACCGTGAATTCATTGTCCCAGGAAGGGGAAACTTTATTGACACATTCCTGGGGTCAGATACATCACATGATCACACTGACAGAACCACAGGCACATAGGCACAGGCAACAGAGCATGCACAATGTCGGCACTAGTACAGTGTATATCCACCTTTCGCAGCAATGCAGGCTGCTATTCTCCCATGGAGACGATCGTAGAGATGCTGGATGTAGTCCTGTGGAACGGCTTGCCATGCCATTTCCACCTGGCGCCTCAGTTGGACCAGCGTTCGTGCTGGACGTGCAGACCGCGTGAGACGACGCTTCATCCAGTCCCAAACATGCTCAGTGGGGGACAGATCCGGAGATCTTGCTGGCCAAGGTAGTTGACTTACACCTTCTAGAGCACGTTGGGTGGCACGGGATACATGCGGACGTGCATTGTCCTGTTGGAACAGCAAGTTCCCTTGCCGGTCTAGGAATGGTAGAACGATGGGTTCGATGACGGTTTGGATGTACCGTGCACTATTCAGTGTCCCCTCGACGATCACCAGTGGTGTACGGCCAGTGTAGGAGATCGCTCCCCACACCATGATGCCGGGTGTTGGCCCTGTGTGCCTCGGTCGTATGCAGTCCTGATTGTGGCGCTCACCTGCACGGCGCCAAACACGCATACGACCATCATTGGCACCAAGGCAGAAGCGACTCTCATCGCTGAAGACGACACGTCTCCATTCGTCCCTCCATTCACGCCTGTCGCGACACCACTGGAGGCGGGCTGCACGATGTTGGGGCGTGAGCGGAAGACGGCCTAACGGTGTGCGGGACCGTAGCCCAGCTTCATGGAGACGGTTGCGAATGGTCCTCGCCGATACCCCAGGAGCAACAGTGTCCCTAATTTGCTGGGAAGTGGCGGTGCGGTCCCCTACGGCACTGCGTAGGATCCTACGGTCTTGGCGTGCATCCGTGCGTCGCTGCGGTCCGGTCCCAGGTCGACGGGCACGTGCACCTTCTGCCGACCACTGGCGACAACATCGATGTACTGTGGAGACCTCACGCCCCACGTGTTGAGCAATTCGGCGGTACGTCCACCCGGCCTCCCGCATGCCCACTATACGCCCTCGCTCAAAGTCCGTCAACTGCACATACGGTTCACGTCCACGCTGTCGCGGCATGCTACCAGTGTTAAAGACTGCGATGGAGCTCCGTATGCCACGGCAAACTGGCTGACACTGACGGCGGCGGTGCACAAATGCTGCGCAGCTAGCGCCATTCGACGGCCAACACCGCGGTTCCTGGTGTGTCCGCTGTGCCGTGCGTGTGATCATTGCTTGTACAGCCCTCTCGCAGTGTCCGGAGCAAGTATGGTGGGTCTGACACACCGGTGTCAATGTGTTCTTTTTTCCATTTCCAGGAGTGTAGATGATTAACTCATCTACGCCAGAGATCATGCTGAACATCACTAACACCTACATGAAATTTTTTCCCACCTATGGAAAGGTCGAGTGCTTCTCAACATGGCAAAATGTGTTTTTGGGTTGAGTGAGATCGAATTACTCGGACACGTAGTCTCTGCCACTGGCCCCTATCCTCTCCTCAAGATAGTATAGGCAGTAGTGGACTTTTCATGCCCTAGGACCCTACTACCTACAAAGGCTTCCAGTGTTTTGTTCGTCAACTTTTTCCATCACCACCTTAAGGGTACCACTGCCACCCAAGAGGATGTCACTACAGCATTCCATGGCGTAAAAACAAAGGCACTTGGACCCAGGCCATGATGAGAGCTTTGAAAAAACAAAATGGCACCTCACCAGTATGGCCCTTTGCCCCCCCCCCCCCCCTCCACTCCCCCCCGAATGCCACCCTCACAATAGTGGCAGATGTGAGCCAGATAGCTATCAGGGCCATCGTACTACAATAAGAGGACATCGTTTGGCCATTTCGTGCCTTCTTTTTGTCCAAGCTCTCTGATACACCGTTGGGGCGCATATGAGCACAAGATGCTCGCAGTCCACGAAGCCGTCCGCTGTTTTCCATCTTCAGTCGAGGAATATGTCTTTATGATCTTCACAGACCACTGCCCCCTCACCTGATTTTTGCAGGAAAGTCATAGACCACATCTCACCTTGACAGTTTAAGCTACAGGAGCATATTGCACAATTCACTACTGACATCTGGCACGTTGCTGGCACTGATAACATTGTGGCAGTTTGCCTTAGTCACTCCTGTGCCCTCATCCAACTCTTTAGACTACAGTGCCCTGGCCACTGCTCAAGAGGGTGACCCAGACCTAGTTTGTACCCTGCAGAATGTGGCCTTTGGTCTCAACCTCCAGCTAAGATCTATACCAGGTTCTGACCATAAGATCTGGTGTGACATCCTTGTGGATCCTCCACAACTTGATGGTTCCAATGATTGCTCCCACCGCTTTCTCCCTCCTGCATTTGACCCCATTCAGTGCTTCACACACCCAGGCATCCACACTTCTGCTACACTCATGAAACAATGGTTCATATGGACCGGCATCCAATATGACTCAAGCTACTGGGCCCGATTCTCTGTTTTGTGCCAGTGCACCAAGGTCAGATGGCACATTCTCTCCCCTGCGACCCCGTCAACCCCCGCCCTCTCTCAACACTGGTTCACTCACATTCACCTCAACATTGTTGGTACAGTACCCTCCTCCAATGGATATCAATGTCTGCTGACAGTTACTGACAGATTTACTCACTGGTCAGAGGACAACCCTATCCCCAACATTTCAGCAGAAACTGTGGCTGTAGGTTTTGTTTGGAGCTCAGTGTCCCACTTCAGTTGTCAACACGACAGTTCCCCTTGGCCCTCTTTGGATTTTTGACAGCCACCTGAGGCTCCAATTTCCACCATACCACCAGCTACCACCCTGCAGCTAACGTCATGGTGGAGCGGTTTCACCATACACTTAAAGCTGCCCTCATGTGTTATTCTTCTGATGGTCTGCTGCCCTAGCCCTGGTACTTCTAGGCCTGCAGACTGCACACAAAACTGCTCGGGAACTTCTGCTTCCAAGCTGATATAGGGACAGCTGCTAAGTATTCTGGTGATTTTTTGGAAGCTACCCCACTCCCTCCTGATGTACCATCCCAAGTTTCATGCAGAAGCTCCAGGGCTTCATGGCCCAGCTGACCAAGACCTCCACAATGTCATGTCGTACCTTCATCAACTGTGAATTCACAGCATGCAGACGTCATACTTTGGGTAGATGCATAGCAGCTACCACTCCACACTAAGTATTCCAGCCTGCAATTTGAGTTGCAATGTGGGGACAAGATGATTTCCATTCATCTGGATGGGCTTGCAGCAACCATCTCTATAGACTGGTGCAATCCGGCCTAGGTCCTATCGTCCTTCGTCCTATCTACGTCCTATAGCGCGCCCCCCCCCCCCCCCCCCAGCCAATAAGCACAGCACCGCTGACGTGAAGTTGCCACTGCGTACCACCAGCCCAAGTTGCAGCGCCATCAACACCGTAACTGATACAATGCAGGGCAGCACCCTCCTCTCCGCTGTTCCCAATGTGCCACCAGCCGACGGCACCCCCAACACTGTGTCTGACACACCACCAGCCGACGCCGAACATTTCTGGTCTGCCACTAGCTGGCTACATGACCAACACCACCTCGCCCTCTCCCCACCTGCCTGGAACCCTGATGTCACAACCGCATACCCTTTTCGCAGCCTCCAGTCAACGCAGACAGTGCCCTGACACCGTAGGCACCCATCACTCCCAGTAGAGTATCATCACTGCAGCCACTAGCACCTGGTCCATTAAAGCAGCAACGCTACGTCACATTCTCCCAACACCATGCACAGGAGTTGCCCATTACCCTCCCTTCACCGGAAACCACAATATGAGCATAGTAGCGATAACTCATGCATGCTCCCCAGCAAGCATCCTCAATGAGCTTCAAACACTCCTCTGCATGGTTGGCACCAGTGTTTTCCTTTCGAGATGGGGGAACTGTGTGGTGACTCCTTCCATTGCCTCAATCTGTAGCACCAAATGACTGGCTGTGCGGATTGGAAACCAGCCTCCCAACACCCTAGCTGGTCACTTCTGCTGGAGGGAGCGCTTAGACGGCCATGCTTCCCAGATGCCACGCACTCTGAACCATTGGTCGAGTAGCCTCTTGTTCCACTCTGAGGATGCAATACCTCCCACCCATGCTCTCAGCAGCTCACATGTGCAATGCCACATGGTTCGCGGCATTGTCTGCCACATTTTGCCAGGGTATGTGTGAACAGCATAATTCTTACCCCACGTTCAGTGTAAGTGTTCTGTCGTAGTTCGTTTAACACGTGGAGCACTACTGCATTTTTCTGCACTGCCTTCCCAAGCTGCGTCCCTTCGAGGTGCTTCTATTGATTACAGGCATACGAAGCCAGACACCTGGCTCATCCTCCCGGTATCAGCACTTGGAATACTACATGCAGTGTACTGTAACTAGTGCAGTGAAGTGCAGTGCACACAAGGAGTACCAGGCAGGTTTATTACTCTTCCATCCCAGCTGGTTTGCCCCTTTGCTGTCAAGTGCGCCTCTGAAGCAGGTGTTACTGTGCTGCCAGATGACACTGAACAAAGGCTGTTAGTCATTTGTGGTCTGCTCTGCCCAGAGACTCCATCCCAAGTGAGGGCCCTCCTTGATTAAGAGGTATTAACTCACTGAATTTTACCATAATTGTTAGCTTTTAGGAATAGTACCTCAGTGCCAGCCTACGCGGCTCTTCCAGCCTGCCCCATTGTTTATCATCATCTTCCTTAATTAGCGCACCAGTTAGATATGTATGCCTCTAAGGAATATGAAAGGGAACCTAAATTGTTCGTTCAAGGGTTTGATTATTTACGAGCTTTCTGTAAAATCCAAAAAAGGATTTTATAATAGTTATTTTTTATTCTTGGGTATAGGGAACTTAGCAATGGTTCAATTTTGTTTCCATCTGGTGCAATTCCTTTTTCTGAACTAATGTACCCTAGAGACTCCAACTTACTCACCCCAAATCTGCACTTTTGTAACTTTAATTATTACTTTCCCCTTACACACTTCATTTATTTTACCAACTGCATCTGTGAACTAGCTTATATCACTGATGTCTCTCTCCGATCAACTGACAAAGCACTTCCCCTTTCTTTGTTCACAAAAACTGATGTTTTCTGATATACGGGAATACCACATTTACAAGTCAGTTCAACAACTTTGCTTTAATAGCTTTGATTCTTGGAATTATGCAATTGTGTGGTTAGTTGTCCTTAGTTTTTATAGTAAAGCAGATAACTGAAAACATAAGAAGTGGCATTTTTATGCCTTTAAGTAGCCTAGTCAAATCTGGATATTAATCAATCTTTCAATCAGTGTGTAATCAATGTAATTTAGAAATATAACTGCAGTTGTGCAAAAATGACTTTTTAGTTTGTATGCACCTATAAATAAAGTTATAACCCATTCTTCTTTCCTCTGAACATAAATGCAAAAATTGTAGAGAAGTTATTTTACAGAGAGATGGCATTTTTCTACTACATGATAAAATTGATTTCATTACAGTGTGTAGTATATCTCCTAGCGCTGACAAAGTCATTACTGTTTGTTTGTATACCTGATTTGGTCTAAATTTGGAAATGTAGTCATAATGTGAAGAAAATGTTGTGGTATCGTTCTCTTTCTTAATGGTAAAAGAATGTGTTCTAAGTGCTTATTTCATTATACCAAGCAATGTTTCTTGGGCACTAAAAGGTCCAGGTGTAGGTTCTTGGGCAATCAAAGGTCCAGGCAAAGGGTCAGTGACTGTGGAAGGTCCAGGAGGTGTTGCGTATTGTTGCTATTCTTCAACTGAAAAAAAATCATAATTGAATGACTAATGTCACAAGAGGGAACAACTGATTAGTAAATATGCATAATGCACAATATTGCATGAATTAACACTTTCTGTCACCTCAGCAATTTCAGATAGTGGTACTGCAAGGAGTTCATCCAGGTCATCTTCATCTTCCATATCAAAATTGTCACTGATGTTGGAGCAAAACCCTTAACATTGCTGGTACAGTTTCATGCAGAACAGTCCTGTTTGCCTACACCCACACTGACCTTGATAATCTGTCATGCATCTGAATTGGGAGTTTCAATGTGGTAATGGGAGTCAGCCCCGTTCTTTTCAGCTTCCGTCTCCTCAGCTCTGGGTACAAGTAGTTTCTGATCCGTTGCTATATCTGACAGAAATATCTGAAGGTGTGTCACTGACCTGCAGCTTCAGTGGGAAGTATGAAAGCTGTGTTCACTGATGCCTAGTAGGCTGATGTCATTGTATTGCTTACGACTCAGCTTTTTGAGTGCTGGGGTTGGATAGTTACCACCACAAAGAGCAGTCAGAAATTTCTCACCAATGGCTATTACCACCTTCAGATGAGCTGAAGGATCAGTCCATTTAGTAATGTAAGATTTGAGATCTAGGTTTTTGGAGAGGATTCTTGAGACAGTTAACCTTGGTTCAATAATGTGGATGGTAGCTACACTACTTATTGATAATTCAGTAGATAAACTTGAGGTAACAGCAAATAAGGTTTTAAATTAAACGGTGAACTGGTTCAACATTAATGGTCTTATTTTAAAATACTGTAAAACAAACTACATTCAGTTCCACAAAACATCCAAAGACAAGGAAATATTTGTAAAGATAGGTGAGCAGACAATAACCAGGGTAGATTCCTCAAAATACCTAGGCTTGCATATTGATAGCAAACTGAACTGGTCAAACCACATCGTGGATCTGTGCAAAAGACTAAGTTCAGCAACATATGCATTGCGCATTGTTTCTTCTTATAGAAATATGGAAACCATTAAGTCAGCGTATTATGGTTACTTTCATGCAATTATGGCATTTGGAATTATATTTTGGGGAAATCAGCCACTGGCTAAAAAAGTACTGTGTGTACAAAAAAAGAGCCATAAGGATCATGTGTGGAGTCCATCCTAGAGCCACATGCAGGAATCTTTTTAAGAAGCTTGAAATACTTACATCCACTGCGCAATATATATTCTCATTGATGTGCTTCATAAGGAAAGAAAAATCAATCTTTAAGTTGAATAGTGCATATCACAGTCACAATACTAGAAGGAAACATGATATGCACTATGAACAGCCAAATCTAAGTATGGTGCAGAAAGGAGTCCATTTCAGTGGCTGTAAGATTTTTAATGCCCTCTCTTCAAAAATTAAGTGTTTGGTAGATGATGATCTCTTGTTTAAAAAAACCTTAAGGCAGTTCCTATTGCAAGGATCATTTTATACATTAGAAGAGTTCCTGAACTACAGTGTTTAACATTTTTTGTATAGTAAATTGCAAATGTATGCCCAAATTTGTATTTTTAATACCGAATATTTTTATTGTAAACATATATTTTGCAATATTTATTTCTCTGTAACACTTATTATTTTGTAATCTTTATCTATCCCTAAAATGTATTTTTGTAGTGGGACCTAAATCATTGCATTTTGTCGTCAGCATAGTGATTAATCAATCCTTGTTTTTCACATTCAATAGAATATTTTCTAGTGAAACTATTGGTGTCATAGTGCTACTAAATTGCATCCTATGAACCGCATTTTGATTGACCTCCTCAAGTGCTCCACAGACTTGGTGATCTTCTGTCCACGCGTGTACCCGCCGGCACAATTATAGCTCAAACCCCCATCAATCACATATACTGTACTACTCAGATCTATGGCAGTGGGGATGGAAGTTGACAAAAAATGAGTTTTGTCCCACTACCAAGCTTAAACCTCTGGCTCCCGAGAGACTTCTTCAACTTATAACTTGCAAATGCAAGACATATTGCTAGATGGTGTTGGTGTAGGCGAGCTGGACTGTTCTGCTCAAAACTTGTAGTGCCTCGAGAATTTCAGGGTAAATTCTTGATACACTTTGTCTTCCACCATTTCGAACCCTAGATATCTTAAGTATGAGTGTGGGAGAGTGGAGATGTGTCTAATGCACCACAGGTTTTTGTGTGTGCAGGATGGACGTGTATTGGGAGAATACTGCAATTGTGGCGGTTGATCGGTGCAGACAAGTGTTTGCCACTTGTGCCATAGAAGCTGTATGTGATGTACAAGGAGCAAGCACGCGTTATTCTTTGATGCTGTAATGATTGTAATTGTTATGAACAAATGAAATATGATTTGACTAGAGACTTTTAATTTGGGTGGTAGACTTGCTGGAAGCAATAACTGTCTTTGAATTTCTGGTGGTTATTAAGACCACCACATTGTAAATATACTTAATTGTATCTGGTGGTTAAAGACAATTGATTTGCAAGAATTTGTATACTTATGTGAGACTTGTGGAAATGGAAATATACCAGAACTGAACTGAAAGTATTATGAGAGTACCTAGTTATTTCAAGAGCAGAGAGACAGAGACAGAGAGTTTTTCTTTTAATCCCTCTAACCAGCATTATTTCTTTGGAGAAGAAGTTGTGGAGATCAACGCAGCCGTGTATCCAGAGAAGAGGATCAACTGAACGTTTCAAGTAAGTCAATTGTAATAAGAGAAAAGGAGAGTGTGCAGTCCAGTTTTGCCAAACCGTTAGAACGTGGCGACCGATGTGATCAGGAGGTGAAGAAAGAGGAATTTTAAAACTAAATCAAGATAAGAAGATATTGTGAGTTGCCATAGCAACCAATAGTAACAAGATGGAGAAATTGTTTCGCAGAGTTGGATTGTGCATAAATGGCAAAAAGGGTGAAAGTTGATGAATAACAGACAAAGGAAGAAGAAAGGAAAATCTCAACTGTTTAGACTAAGAAGAGCTACGACGAGATCTATTCGATGACAAGGATTCAATATGGAGAGTAAGCAGCCTAGCCTCATACACATTGTGGGGCTGTGGACGCAGTAACCAGCAACTGACACCAACGGTGCCAACTGCTGCTCACCGGTGCTGACTACTGCCAGAGCCCATGCTGTTCACTATCACCGATTCCACACCTGCTCACTGATGGAGCCTAAGACTCTGCACCAGGTGAGTGAAAGACAATGATTATTTGAATGTAAAGTTAAGGACACTTCTCAATAATAGACTGTTAGTATAGTTATTATACTCACAGGTTAATTTTTTTTAATGATCACTAGATTGAAAAATAGAAAGAATATGGATCAAGAACAGCAACTAGCAGAACCAGCCACAGCTATTAAAGTGACTAGGGAAATGCCAGACTGGTCTGAAATAGTGAATTTAATTAAAGCCCAGCGGGCAGATTCAGCGGCTGTAAACGCCCAAATTACTACTTCAAGTAAAAATCTAGAAGCTCAGAGTTTACAATTAAATTCAAGATTAGATGCACAAAGTAAAGAATTTACTGCTCAAAATACTTCTTTAAGAAAGGAACTAAATACAACCCTAAATGCTAAAAGTCTTAAATTAGATTCAGTGAATACACAATTAAATAATAAATTGGATGTTCATAATGAGATTTTAGGATTGTTAAGTGCTAGAGTAGATTAACGAAGTAAAGAATTTAGTCAGTTATGTGAAGGCATGGGAAATTTGAAGACTGAATTTGACGCTTTAACTACTAAAGTAGAGAATTTTAAAATAGATTTGAGAGAGGAGTTATCTAGTTCTTTAAGTAGTCATGCAAACCAACTGTTCACCGACCATAGTCAGACAGAGTAACCAATCTCAGGATCTGGCAAAGAAACTAGAATTTGATATTGAAGTTAAATGTAATAGTGTAGAGTCTGAATTGAGCGAAAAACTAGGATCATTTCAAAGTGTATGTAATGTTACATTTGATGCAGTAAAACAAATATTACACACTTTAAAGGAAAGTGTTGAAAAGCAGGACAAATTAATTCCTATAGTCCAACCGCAAATTTCAGGTGTTAACACGGAAGTTGATGTGGAAAGAAATCTTAAAGAGAAACTGTCCACTTCAGATATAATAAATATCAGTAATCTGGAGGAACAGGTAGAAGAGATGATAGACAGAAAAGTTTCTGCGAGAGTAACCTCTGACAAAGTTCTCCAATCTTATCTTCCGAACTTAGTAATACCAAGAAGAATGTAGATGAACTGTGGAAGGAATTCGAACTTATGCAGGACAAAGTAGCTAATAGAGCGACTTCTCCCAATGTAGTAGTAGTGATGACAGATTCACAATGGGGAGCAAATTCGGGGTTATTTAGACAGTTCCCAAAGTCTAAGCCAGATTGGGAAGTACATCCAACCCATTTTCTGAAACGGTTTAACCAAGCCTTGCCAAAAACTGGGAAGATTAAAAAAAGATCAAATTTTTGGTAGGGTACCTTTTAGGAGAAGCTTCAGAGTGGGGCACAGTGAACATCGAACTTTTCATCTTGGGCACTCTTCCAGAAGAAGTTTAAGGAGAAGTATTGGTCAGCTAGTGCTCAGGAAAAATTGATATCTGGTTTGTGGTACCCTAAGTATCATAAGAGTATGTGGGGTATGATGAGAAAGTATTTCAACTGGCATTTAACATGTGCAAAGTACTTAGATAAGCCCATGGAGGAAGAAGGGCTAGTTCGAATTCTAATAAGACGTTTATCCATTTACACCACAAAAGATATACTGTGTAGTGGGTGGAAAACTGTAGAAGAACTGTTGTCTTTTGTAGATGCACTTGATGCCTTAAAGACCGCAACGAAAATGTACATCAAAGTGAAAATCAGAATTACAGAAGAGGCAGTAATAGTAATAGTAATTTTAAGAAACATGAGACCAACTTAGCTACAATAATAAGGTATAAAGTGGTAACGTAATACCCCGATTCAGTAACCAACCAGTGATTACCAATAATGAGAAAATGTAGTACGATCTGGATCCAGGGCCGGGTCATAGAAATACATTAGGAAGCCTAGTCCATAATAAGTATGTTATGGTTTACTCTCTTTCAAATTCTGAATGTGGCAGGGGTCAAATACAGGAAGTGACAGGCTATTTACAATTTGTACAGAAACCAAATGGCATTTATAAGAGTCGAGGGGCATGAAAGGGAAGCAGTGGTTGGGAAGAGAGTCAGACAGGGTAGTAGCCTATCCCTGATGTTATTCCATCTATATATTGAGCAAGCAGTGAAAGAAACAAAAGAAAAATTCAGAGTAGGTATTAAAATCCATGGAGGAGAAATAAAAACTTTGAGGTTTGCCGATAACATTGTAATTCTGTCAGAGACAGCAAAGGACTTGGAAGAGCAGTTGAACGGAATGGACAGTGTCTTGAAAGGAGGATATAAGATGAACATCAACAAAATCAAAACGAGGATAATGGAATGTAGTCGAATTAAGTCAGCTGATGCTGAAGGAATTAGATTAGGAAATGAGACACTTAAAATAGTAAAGGAGTTTTGCTATTTGGGGAGCAAAATAACTGATGATGGTCGAAGTAGAGAGGATATAAAATGTAGGCTGGCAATGGCAAGGAAAGCGTTTCTGAGGAAGAGAAATTTGTTAACATCGAGTATAGATTTAAGTGTCAGGAAGTCGTTTCTGTATGTATGGAGTGTAGCCACGTATGGAAGTGAAACATGGACAATAAATAGTTTGGACAAGAAGAGAATAGAAGCTTTCGAAATGTGGTGCTACAGAAGAATGCTGAACATTAGATGGGTAGATCACATAGCTAATGAGGAAGTATTGAATAGGATTGGGGAGAAGAGAAGTTTGTGGCACAACTTGACCAGAAGAAGGGATCGGTTGGTAGGACATGTTCTGAGGCATCAAGGGATCACCAATTTAGTATTGGAGGGCAGCGTGGAGGGTAAAAATCGTAGAGGGAGACCAAGAGATGAATACACTAAGCAGATTCAGAAGGCTGTAGGTTGCAGTAGGTACTGGGAGATGAAGAAGCTTGCACAGGATAGAGTAGCATGGAGGGCTGCATCAAACCAGTCTCAAGACTGAATACCACAACAAAAATTTTACGCATAAAATACCAACCAAAGAATGGTTGTTACTGGAAGAACTGAGCTTAAGTGCTTTCTTTAGCACATTACAAACTAAACATCACTTACTGCTATTACCAGTAACATGGGTGTACATACTCGGTATTACTGGAATGAAGAGCAAAGTCATAAAACACAAAACCCAGGTGAACTGCAATGTTGGGAATATCCCATTTCATCAGACGCTGTCAGTAATAGAAAATATCAATAGGGATGTGTTGTTTGGCCTAGACTGACTGTCAGAATTTAACGTCATATTGAATTTTGAGGATCATCTTCTTTATTTGGTAAATACAAATACACTCCTGGAAATTGAAATAAGAACACCGTGAATTCATTGTCCCAGGAAGGGGAAACTTTATTGACACATTCCTGGGGAGAGAATTGCCTGACGTTGAGTAAAACCCTGAAAAGATTTAGAGAAAAAGGTATTACAGTAAAATAGTCCAAATGGCACTGTGCGAGGCAGGAGGTTAATTTTTTGGAGCATATGGTAGGAGTGCAGGGAATTAAACCTGATCCAGAATGCATAAAAAGTATTAAGAAGTGTCCACCACCTAAAAACTTAAGATAAATGAAGGGATTCCTTGGATACTATAGACGATATATACGAAGTCAAGAGCTGAACAACCCGACTTTTATGTTTATCAAGGAAGGGAATACTGTGGGTTTGGGACCAAGAGGCCAGTGATGCATTTGAAAATGTAAAAAGAGCACTGGTAGAATCACCTATATTACACCATCCAGTTATGGGCGAGCCATTTAAAATATCAACAGATGCATCTGACTATGGTATAGCAGCAGAACTTTTCCAAGGAGAGGGGTGTGTGGAAAGTACAAATCACATATCTATAGCTTTTGCTAACCAGAATCTTAACAAACATGAATTAAACTACACAGCCACAGAAAAGGAACTATTAGCAGTAGTTTGGAGTTTCCAAAAATTCCAAACACTAGTACGGGGGTTAGAGATCTATGTATATGTGGATCATCAAGCTCTATCTTTTTAATGAGTAGTCGGTTATTACATAATAGATTAAT
Organism: Schistocerca nitens; assembly: GCF_023898315.1. Taxonomy (NCBI): domain Eukaryota; kingdom Metazoa; phylum Arthropoda; class Insecta; order Orthoptera; family Acrididae; genus Schistocerca; species Schistocerca nitens. The sequence continues at coordinate 356,605,801 of NC_064618.1, read as the reverse complement.
GCTGTGGATGTTCTTCCTACAGGAATATGACATTAAAATACAGCATGTAAAAGGTTCTAAAAATATTGTACATGACGCTTTGTCTAGACTACCTGTAGGCATGAAGGAGTTAAAACTTACGGAAGGACCCAGCGTAATTTTTGTGGTTAATTTTATGACAGTAAAATATCTGAACAACAGGGTACAAGAAATGGCTCAAAGAATAACCGATAACATCCATCATGATTCCTACTTTACAGAAATATATGCTATGAGGGGCGTTTGAAAAGTCCGTGCAAAGTCCGAGAGATGGCATCAGCGGAGCGTAGTGAGGTGATGTTTAGTTGGTAGCATCTTTGGAAAGAATGCACACCAAGTCTCAGCCATATTGGTCTATTTCTTTGTGTTTGACATTCGTGTGAATCAAGGAAATCGAGTGATTGTCAAAAAATGGATGAAAAAGAATTTCCTGTGGCGATTAAACATTACTTTATGAAAGGCAAAACACTTCAGGAGACTAAAGAGAAGCTTGAAAAACATTACAGTGACTTTGCACCTTCGATTAGAACAGTTTATAAGTGGTTTCAAAATTTTCAGAGTGGCCATATGGGCACAAGTGATGCTGAACGTTCTGGACGCTCTCTGGAGGTTACGACTCCAGAAATCATTGATAAAATCCATGATATGGTGATGGATGACAGAAGAGATAAGGTGCGTGAGATTGCTAGTGCTGTGGGCATCTCAAATGAATGGGTAGATAATATTTTGCATAAACATTTGGACATGAGAAAGCTACCTGCGAGTTGGGTTCCGCGATTGCTCATGCTTGACCAAAAATGGAATCATGTGAAGTGTTGCAAGGATGGTTTGCAGCTGTTCAGGAAGAATCCACAGGACTTTAAGTGTCGTTTCATCACTGTGGATGAAACATGCATACATTATACTCCTGAGACCAAACAACAATCTAAACAATGGGTTTCCAAGGGAGAATCTGCACCAAAAAGGGGGAAGACCATTCCTTTGGCTGGGAAGGTTATGGCGAGTGTCTTGTGGGATTAGCAGGGGATAATCCTCATCGACTATCTGGAAAAGGGTAAAACTATTACAGGGTGCATATTATTCATCATTACTGGACTGTTTGAAAAACGAGCTGCAAGAAAAATGCTGGCGATTGGACTGCAAAAAAGTCCTTTCCCATCATGACAATACATCAGCACACACCTCAGCAGTTGTGGTCGCAAAATTAATGGAAATAGGATTCCAACTCGTTTCACGTCCCCCCTATTCTCCAGACTTTGCTCCCTCAGACTACTATTTGTTCCCCAATTTGAAGAAATGGCTGGCAGGACAAAGATTTTATTCAAACGAGGAGGTGATTGCAGCAACTTATAGCTAATTTGCAGACTTGGACAATTCCTATTATTCGAAGGTATGAACAGATTAGAACAGCAATGGATGAAGTATATTAGTCTAAAAGGAGACTATGTCGAAAAATAAAAAAAGTTTACCCCATACACGTAAGTAGTATTTATTTTTGCACGGACTTTTCAAATGCCCCTCGTATGTGTAACAAGAATTCCTTACCTCTTAATCAAGTAGGGAGGTGGAAAATTATAAGGCATAATTAATTTTGGAGAGACAGTATAATATCTCGACAGTGGCGTTTATGGATCCCAAAGTAGATGGGTGACGAAATCGTGTGGTATGTCCATACTGGATGTGAACACTTCGGAACAAAAAAGTTATAGCTCACATGAACAAGTTCTATTATTTTAAGAAATTAGGACATAAGGTAGCATCTTTAATTAGAACTTGTGAAACCTGTCAGAAAGTAAAAGAGAGTAACATTAATGTTAAATACAAAATCTATCCAATCACTCCTAAGGCATTACATGGATATTTCTTCAGACCAATTTCGAAAGGGAAGGGAGGAGTATCGTACATTTTTGTCCTCATAGAGTGTTGGTTGAAGTATGTTGAATGATATCCTATTAAGAAATCAAATACTCCAACTGTGATTCACTGTCTGCAACAATATTTTATCGAGATCGGCAAAACAAAACGATTTCTCACAAACAATGGGCCACAGTTTGTCTGTAATGAATTTAAAGACGTTTGCCAAGTACTAATATCCAACTATAATCCATCTTCCAATCCGTGTGAAACGGTTATGAAAGAGATTGGAAAATTATGCTGCACCTATTGCCATGAAAAACATACATCATGGACAATGAAAGTTAAAGACTTTGAGCTTATTTTAAATGAATTACCGCAATTATCAACTGGAGTAACACCTTTGGAAGTAATAGGCCAACCCTTTGTGGGAGAACCTCTTATTAAATGTTTTACCTGGCCGGAGCAGCCTATTGTTGATGACAAACTTAATCAAACAAAAGTTTCTAAGAACTTGGTTGAAAGGGTACGGCAACAAGTAAGTAGACATAATGAGAAAGCTAACGAACCTCAATACAAGGTCAATGATTGGTTCTAGTAAAACAGCATCTTCAGAGCTTTGCCCTGAAGAAGGAGACGCATAAATTTTTCCAAAAGTATGAAGGACCTTACCAGGTACAAGTGGTGATACATCCTAATGCCTTATAAGTAGATCCTATAACAGGATCAGAAAAAGGAAAATACAATGTTAAAGACATTAAGTTGTGTGTCTCCCAGTGGTGTTAATGTTCTGTGTTAACAGGCAGAGTGATGACCATCGGATCTCTTTTTGTTTTCAGTGTTTCTTCTGTGCTATTTTTTTCTGCACCGAATTCCCTTCAAATCTTAAACTATTCTGTAATCTATTCTTGAATTCTTACACTAGTATGTAGAAAACTGGATATGACGGTAAAGTAGAAAACTTAAAGAGAATCACAGACGAACAGACATGAAATGCAACGAATAAAATATTATTTGGGTGAAAGGTATAATATGTTGATACTATTTAAACCAAGTGATGTCTAGATGCCACAAACTGGACAGAGTATTTTATGTGTGTATAAAATATAGTGTAAAGTGATTAACTAAACAACTATTTGATTGTAGTGTATAATTTTCTATTTTTATAGAACATTTTATACCTTTTATGAGATGTTATGTAAAGGGGAGGGTTTGTACTAGTTTTGGAAGGGGTGGGTAGTGTAAATACAAACATGGCTAACATAGAACGCACACCACACCTTCCAAATGACCCTCTCAAACAAGTATGACTGATTCTTCACCATCTGCTGTACCATAGGGGTTGTTAAGATTTTCTTCGGGAACTTCAAAGATGAAGGTGAGAAAGTCTGTTCTGTACGAGACGTTTAACACTATACCTCCTCTGGCTTCTCACTCAAGTACTGGCGAAGTAAGGATCCTGGGGTAGGGTTTCCTGTCTTTAGAACTATCTTCTTTCTCTTCTTCGATCTTAGCAACAATTTCTACTTTTTCCTTTCTCACTTCTCATCTGAGTACCAGTCTATCTTTCCCTCTTCACGTATTCATATAATTCTATCGCTGAAGTCCTTCTTATTTCCTGTAGTTTCCAATAACCTTCGACTTATTTCATATAAGTAGGTCGAAGAATCAGAATACACAGACACACTTATGCATTCATACAATGAAACACGAAGACGCAAACAATGAAAGTACAAATAAAAATGATGTAAAAACCGTCAAGTACTGTAGGGGGAAAGAATGTGCACATAGAGAAATATGCACACATGGCTGTTTATTGTGACGGTTCTAAATCACCTGGTTACTTGAGAAAACTATCAAATAGATATTTATTAACACGTATATACAGGAAATATATGTATAAGAACAATGACGATTCTATATCGCATATGTACATAAGGATATAAAAACTATAAAATTTCACATCAGGGATACATAAGAAGGAAGTGTGAGTAAATACACAAGAAGGAAGTGTGAGTTGTTAAGGAGAGCGTAAGTCAAGGAGGAACTAATGAGCATAAGCCAAGGAGGAACTAATGAGCATAAGCCAGGGAGGAACTAATTGTGATAATTACTCAGGAATGTCAGTTGAACATTTGTTATGACGATTTGTAGGATAGTGGGACAAGTATAGCATAAGTAAAGGTATGATATATTGAATAATATATATGTGGTGTATATTGGAAGCATAGGAGTGGAAGTGTAATGGAGGACTCTAGGGGATTAAATGAAGTATTAAGAAGTGAGTGTGAAACAGATTTAGTTTCCAGACAGTATTTAATTATAGTGTACATAAAGATGTATACTAGGGAACTGAACCATGAGGCTTACTCGGGAAGGATAAGGAGAGTGCACCCAGCATGTATAGGACATAAAAGGGCAGGTAGGCAGACCCAAGGAAGGCTGACCAATACTGTGCGGACAGGGGCACCAAGAAGGTGTTTAACATGTACCATAGGAAAATAGGAATAGAGAGGGGTGTACCTACCGAAATGGAAGGAAGGAGTGCACTCATAGGGTCAATCCATATGTAAGGAATATGTAGTGTTCCTAGAGGGGAAAGGACAGTATCATGACAAAAGTAACAAAATTTTGTGGAAATTATTCTGGTAAGTTGGGATTCTATATACCACTAGCTTTATTGTTTTATGAGTATCGAAAATAATGCTTTCATTTTCCCAGAGTTCCTCCAGACTACAGTAGATAATGAAACTAATACGTACTAAAGAAAAAACAGTATAGAGAAGTAGAGTAAAGAATGACATAATTAAGTGTCTATGACACCTGGAGTTTGTGATTGGAAATCAAGAATGTTGTCTGCACGGTTCCTAGATATAAAAGTACTAACTCCAATAGTGGGTGAAATGCTCAGATAGTTATAATCAAAATGAAGAGCTGGATATTAAGTACACGGCTACTAGAAGAAATATAATATGTACTGATTAAGATGTGAATTAGCATTATGGGAGATATTAATGTACATAATGAATATGTATAAAATATCGTGTGTTCGAGCTAAGGGGAGGGATATGTAGTGCCTAAAGGATTTCGGGGAAAATTCTAGAGACACTCAGTCTTCCACCATCTTCAACACTAGATATTTTAAGTATGAGTGTGGGAGAGTGGAGATGTGTCTAAGGCACTGTAATGGTACTTTGACTACCGCGCCTCCGCCAATACAAAGATATAATTTACGATCGCGCACACAGAAGAGCGCTGCGCCAGCGACCGATTTTTATAAATAATTTTGTTCGTCTTTTTACTTTTTGCGTAGGTTTTTGTTTTTAACAACTAATTGATGACACTCTCTCTCTTGTCTTCATACGAAAGACGTGTATTTTTTGGCGATGTGTTGAATGTGCTTTTGGATGGAAATTAAAATTATATTACAAAGCGAGGTTGTTTCAATAGTGATTCGAGGTGGTTATCGCCAAATTTGTAAATTGATCATGACAGTGACAACTTGAAGAAGTTTTCAACAGACGGAGAAAAGTGAAAGACGGGTCGTCCTACAAGAGAAATTAGGAGGACAGCCATGAAGACTACATTGTAATTAATACTGCGTATCTAACAAGATTATAAGGTAAATTTCAATTAGTTTCTGATGCTATTTCCGTACAGTCGCTTTTTGTAGTGTTTCCGACCTGGTCTGCCATGCATGGTCAAATTACAGCACGATCTCAATCAATAATACAAAGTCCGCCTTATCTGTAACTGAAACCACCAAAATTCCAAACCCAATCAGATTTTCTATTTTATATTTTTCACGGCAGAACCCCGAGGATAAGAAAACACTACAGCGCCACCGGTTTTTGCGTGTGCAGGATGGACGTGTATTGGGAGACCACTGAAATCGTGGCGGTCGATTGGTGCAAATGAGTGTTTGCCGCTCAGGCCATAGAAGCTGTATGTGAGCAAGGAGCAAGCATGAAGAGACATTTAATTCGGGTGTTAGACTTGCTGGTGGTTATTAAACTCACCACATTGTAAATATACTTAATTGTATCTGATGGTTAAAGATACAATTGACTTGCAAGAATTTGTATACTTATGTGAGACTTGTGGAAATGGAAATATACCAGAACTGAACTGAGAGTACCCAGTTATTCAAGAGCACAGAGAGAGAGAGAGAGAGAGAGAGAGTTTTTTTTTAATTCTTCTAACCAGCATTATTTCTTTGGAGAAGAAGTTGTGGAGATAGACACTGCCGCATATCCAGAGAAGAGGATTGGCTGAACATTTCAAGTAAGTCAATTGTAAATTGTAATAAGAGGAAAGGAGAGTGCGCAATCCAGTTTTGCACAGTTGTCAAACCATTAGAAACTGTGCTAGCAATGTTAAGAGTTATGCTCCAACATCAACAACAATTTTAATCTTATGCATCTTCACTACCACATTTTTCCCTCTCATGACATTAATCAGTCAATTACATTTTTTTTCTGTTGTATAATAGCAACAACACACTGTACAGCCTGGACCTTCCACAGTCCCTGATCCTTTGCCCGGGCCTTCCATTGCTCAAGACTGTTTACCTGGAACTTCTAGCTCCAAAGAAACATTGCCTAGAGAACCAACAGCCAAATGGGGACAAGTTAAAAGTGTGCACATGGCATCAGTATAGGTATTTCTTCATCATTGATAGTTCACTATACAACCTGTCTGTCTTTTGTACCCATATTTTATCACTAAATGCCTTATTTCTTTTCCAGATGGAAAATCTACTCGAAGTGATGACCCAATTGTGGGCTCCATATTCATTCATTTCGTGATGCTTGTACTTTACTACATACAGATTTCAAATTCATCTTTCTAAGTTGCAGATATAAGTTGTTAATGTTTTCATCAAACATGCTTTCCCTTCAGTTAACTCAAAACAACCTCTTTTTAAGTGTAGTACACTGAAAGTATAGCACTGATGAGAGACAAACAAGTGAAATTTGTTTTATTCCTCTCATACTGTACAGATTTTCAGAACATGTCTGATGTACAGGAGTCATGTCAAGATTACAATTCGATTATTACAATTACAATTCGATTATTATTATTTGAAATTTTGTTCAAAGCGGTTTCAGGATTGCAGCTAGTCGTCATAAACCTCACTCCACAATATTGCAACTGGACACTTGCCAGTCATTTTCAGGTGAGCCATCAAAGACTGATGAAGGCGTTCTGTGTTCCGCCTTATATAGTGCACTGATAGTACTGCCGCACATGCGTCAGGCAGTTCCACCAGTGAGGGCACTGCCGCTGGGCGGTGTGGTGCTTCTGTCATTGTGGCTCCGACACATCAGTGCGCTATATAAGGCAGAGTGGTGAATGTCTTCATCAGTCTTCGATGGCTTACCTGAAGATGACTGCAAGTGTCCGTTGGAAATATTGTGGAATGAAGTTTACGATGACCAGCTGCAATCCCAAAACCTCTTTGAATATTTAATTTGCTGGGAAATTTTAAATTTGGTCACACTTCCTATATTACTTGGTGAAGAATTTACTTATTTAAAATTTGTCAGCTTTCCAATATTGTATACACTTTTTTTTTTTTTTTTTTTTTTTTTTTTTTTTTTTTTTTTTTTTTTTGTGGTTTTAGGGCGCACAACTACAATGGTCATTAGCGCCCAGACTAAGTTAGGAATGCACCGCGAGGCACAAGGTTAAAACAGCAACTAAAAGGGACAATACTATAAAAGACATAGACAGGCAGAGGATTAAAAAAAACAGCATAATAAAATGTCCTAAGACAGGTTTGTCAAGTTGATAAAACGAAGAACGCGAGCAGCTGCTCCTGGGTCATCCGCTAAAATGGCATCCAGAGTACACAGCAGGCCAAGATCAAAACGCAGTGTATTATATACACCATAACTAACACAAATTTTTATTCCATTTTAGGGATACAGTTCAAAGTATCACTTCATCCTTCATGAAATCTTCCACTGAGTAGCAGCATCTTTCAGTTAGAAAATCACAGAACTTGCTTTTTAAAATATTTATCTTTATATTCATTATGTCCTACTATTTTATTTTGTTGTGGATTTTCATGGCTATATACTGAGGAGTCTGAGCACACAATTTTAAGTGATATGAGGTGTCTTGTGTTGTATGGGTGCTCAATTTTTTTTTTTTTTTTTTGTTGCTGCGTAGGAAAAGAATCACCTCAAAGAGAGGACAGTTAATATGTTTAGGTCTTTAAATAATGGTCGACCTGACACCCTTGGCTGTGCGTTAAACATGTTATGAATAATTCTTTTATGTGACTTTAAAATTTCTGTAACATTTCTCAAGTTTCTCCAAAGAATTATGCCATACCTAATTACAGATTCAAAGTAGCTATTGAATAGTGGCACATGGTGGTAGGGGGAGGGGGGGGGGGGCAAAATAATGTAATGGAAACTGATTAGTAATTTAATTAGAAAGAATAATTGAACAAAATTGGAAGGTATACATCTCCTGGGTGAACTTTAACTGGCGCTAATATCAACAGACCTTCAATGTTCAATACATTTAAGATCAACATTCAACATTTAGATTTATGAACTTCTTCTCATTATCGCCATTGTGCAATGCTGATACCGGATTGCCCTTCCTCTGCTCACGCAAATTCCTCTTGTCTGCTTTGATCTTCTTGATTCAGGATTCTTGGCGCGGACAAACCAAAACGATGAACAGATGGGGTTATTTATATAAATATCCATATATAAAATTGGTCTTCCTAATAACTTGTATAACACTTTTTTAATGTACAGTTAGAATACATATTTTTGAACAATACTGACACAGTGGAACTCGCATACGTCTGCCCACTACCACTTACAGAGACAAACAGGTGAAGATACAGAAATTAATCAATTGAATGCTCTTCGAAAACATTATCTTTGCCGTAAAATTACTTATTATTTTACTGTTGGCTTTATATATATATATATATATATATATATATATATATATATATATATATATATGAAACAATGAAAGAAAAAATAATTTGATCCATTACAATTGGTCATCTTCAAAGAAACACATGAGACTTCAGTGAAAAACTGAAAAAAAATGCAAAAATTTTGATGTTTTTTGCATTTTTCATTGTTAACCTGACCTGCTATTAGGCAGCAACCTTGAAATTCATATTCGGCACCACAAAGAAACATATAGAACATTTGAGGAAAAAACTTCCACAATTTTGTTATGAAAATGTCTGTTTTTTGTAAGGCAGCAATGTGAAAAAGTCTATAGCAAGCATTTGTAATATGCGAGGCAACAGATTATGACCTGTACCTTCAATGACAAAAAAAAGTGATACAACCATTCCAGCAAAATTCCTGAGAAAGGCATGGCAAACAGGTTCAAATTTACACAAACAAAAACAATGACACATGTATCATCAGTGCTTACCATGCCTTGGTACTGGTTAGCAATATATAACAGTGTTTTTACAACTTTTGATGAAAGGATATATGTTTCACGTGTTGTTGTTCTCATATAACCCTTTTTAAGTATATCTTTCTTCTCCATGGTAAAGATGTCAGGTTTCTTGGGGTATTCAAATGAAGGTGACGGGTGATGAGGACGTAAGAAGCTAATGGAAAACACTCTGGTATCTTCATGAAAATTCAAAATGCATGTAAGCCACCTACTATCGTATATGCCTGTGATACCACGGTATTAGTCTTGTTGAGTCCAATGTTAGATATTTATTTCTTATGTCTGGTGACTTGGAGAAAACTTTTGTTTGGATATTTTTATGGTAAGTGGGTATAACACAGTGTAACTAATGGATACCTGCAACTGGACAAATATGTGCAAACCACTCTTGAAGGAGAGACTCTTCTTCATCATACTCAATGTTATTTGTATAATGAAAGTCACAAGCTGTAATATTCTTGGAACACTAATCAAACAACTGTCAGCATGACATTATGTGAGAGTTGCAGATACATTGCAGAGTGGCACAGTTATCAGTGATACAACAAGTTATACATGTACTTCGGTGTTCTATGGAAATGGGATATCGTGGAATCAACCAAGTGGCACTGGAAAAGAGGAACAACTCCAATGTCACATTTAAGGCATTTTGATGTGTTACAAAATCAAATGTGATCAGTTGCATGGGTTTCTAAATTATATAATAAAAAACAAATTGATGAATGATGGCCTGCATATTGTTCCCATGAAACCCCTGGATCTTATTATGCATGACAAATGCATAATTCTGTGCAAACTCACATATAAAAAAGCATTCATTATCACAAAGTGTCTGTCTTAGATTTTGTAGAAATTCAGGCTGTTGGATGGCTATGAAGGAGTGCAGCAGGAGCTTTTTTACTTTGTTGATGAGGCTTTCCAAGAAGTCTTCCACAGAGTTCCCTGAATAGTTGTTCTAACACACACACACACACACACACACACACACACACACACACACTTTCATGCAATCACATGGCCACTGTCTCTGGCTGCCAAGACCAAACTGTGAGCAACTGGGCATGATGGGAGAAGCAGTCTGGGTGGTGGGTTTAATGAGGAGGCTGGGGTGGGGAGGGGAAGGGATAGCAGGGTAGGAGTGAAGTATGGTAAAGTGCAGCATAAGGAATTCATAGAGGGACACAGTGGGCACACGGTAGGGCAGCTAGGTGCAGTTGGGAGGTTAGATGGACAAGGGGAGAGGGAAGTCAACAAAGGAGAGAAGTAACAAGACTGTGGCTGCATTGGTAGACTAGAAGGTTGTGCAATGCTGGAATGGAAACAGGAAAATGGACAGGTGGGTGAAGGACAGTGACTGACAAAGGTTGAGGCAAAGGGGGATTATGAGAACATAGGATATAATGCAGGGAGAATTTCCACCAGTACAGTTCAGAAAAGCTGGTGGTGCTAGGAAGTATCCAGATGGCACAGGCAGTGAAGCAGTCATTCAAGTTCAGAATGTGGTGTTGGGCGGTGTGCTCAGCAGCTGAGAGGTCCAGCTTTTTCATGACCACAGTTATTCAGTGGCGATTCATACAGACAGACAGCTTGTTGGTTGTCGTGCACATGCAGAACACAGCACAATGGTTGCAGCTTAGCCTGAACATCACGACTGCTTTCACAGGTAGCCCTGCATTTGATGGAAGAGTTGATACTTGTGACTGGACTGGAGTAGGTGGTGATGGGAGGATGTATGGGACATGTCTGGCATATTAGCCATGAGGCGAGGGGTGGGAGCAGCGTTGGAGTAGGGATGGATGAGGATATTATGTAGGTTCGGTGGATGGTGGAATATCACTATGGTAGGGGTGGGAAGGATAGTGGGTCAGACATTCCTCATTTCAGGGCATGGTGGGAGATAGTCGAAATCTCCTGGTAAAAGAATGTAATTCACTTGTTTGAGTCCGGGGTAGTACTGAATCATGAGGGGAATGCTCCTTTGTATCCAGATGATGGGACTCTGGGATGTGGTGGGTATTGGAGTGGATTGCTCATCACTACAGATGCGACAGTCACAGGCGTGTACTGAACAGACTTTTTGGTACGGAATGAGTGGCAGCTGTTGAGGTGGAGATTTTGCTAGGGGTTAGTAGGTTTGATATGGATGGTGATACTAATGTAGCCTTCTTTGAGGTGGAGACCAACATAGAGGAAGATGGTTTATTGGGCTGAGGAGGACCAGATGAAGCAGATAGGGGGAAGGTGTCAAGGCTCTGAAGAAATGGGGATAGGATGTCCTCACCCTTGATCCAGATCAGGAAGATGTCATCAGTGAATCTGAACCAGATGACGGGCTTGGGATGCTGGGTGATTAGGAAGGATTCCTCTAGGTGTCGTATGAATAGGTTGGCATAAGATGGTGCCACACGGATACCTATTGCCTTATAATGGATTTGATTGTGGCTGATTGCTTCACAGGTGAAGTAATTGTGAGTGAGGATATAGTTGGCCATGGAATCTATTGGGTGTTGGGAAGGGTAGAGTTCAATAGTGGCAAGGCCATGAGCATTAGAGATGCTAGAGTAATGGGAGGTGGCAGCAGTAGTGACAAGCAGGGCACCGTGTGGCAAGGGAAGAGGAACTGTGGAGAGTTGGTGGAGGGAATGGCTGATGTCTTTTACATAGGTTGGGGGTAATAGGCTGAAGATGCTGGTCTATGAGAGCAGAGATTCTCTCAGTGGGTGCACAGTAACTGGCCAAAATGAAGAGTGCTGGGTGGTTGGGTTTATGGTGGCAGATTGCAGTTCTTTCAGCAGATGTAAGATTAGCCAAGTTGAGGGACTTGGGGAATGATGGTGAGGCAAGGTTTGAGGTTGAGAAATTCTTGGGAGTTAACGTGTGGGCGGGGGGGGGGGGGGGGGGGAGTGAGGGGTGAGGTCTTCCCTACAGTGGAAACACTTTTTTAGCACCATCACTACCAATAAGATTCCATTCACAATCAATGTTGGACCCTATTTGACTCAGTCTATTCCTTCATCCAACTGTGATCTATCTATCCCCACTGCCCCCCAAATCACCCCATTAACTTTCCAGAATTTATTAACCTTGAACCTTGCTTCACCAACGTTAATAAGGTATTGAAATGTTTTGACAAACTTTGTAAACATCGATTACTCATCTAGGTATTGAAAACCTTCCATATATTGGGTTTTTTCATAAGAAATTTAGTCCACTTTTAGCTGCTATTTCATGGAGTTTTTCAAGGGAACTAATGACCCTCTTCTCTGTTGTTTGAAAAGATCGCTAGAGCATCTGCATAATACAAACATTGTAAATGAATTTTTCATGTAGTTTGTCAATGGTTATTCCTTTCTACTTCTTTTCCCATGTCCTAATTACTTTTTCTTGAACAAGACTGAGCAGTAATGGGGATAATCTGTCTCCCTCTCAAATCTGTGTTTTTATATCAAAAGGTTCGTACACTTCATCTTGGAATTTAGCTTTTGCAGATATCAGTTAATGTTTGTTTAATCAACCATCTTGTCTCTCTATCCACTTTAAAACTCTTCTAGTACATTAAACAGCATATGTATCTCTATTGGGTCAAATGCCTTTTCGAAGTCTACGAAAGTGATAACCACTCATCCGCCTTTGCGAATCTGTAAGATCATCTTAAGACTGAGAACTTGTTCCACACAGGATATACCTTTTCTAAAACCTCTTTGATATTAATAAATTAAATGGTCAATTTGTGCTTTACACTTTTTAAGTATGATTTTTGACAGAATTTTGTAAACAACTGGCAGCAGTGAAATCCCCCTATAGTTACAGTTTCATCTCTTTTCTCGTGTAATGGGTTGATTACAGCACACACCATTCTTCAGAGATTGTCTCCTCCAGGCATATATCTGTAAGAACTTTATAAATATTCTGCATGAAGGTTTTCACAATTCTGCTATCAACCCATTTTCACTTTGAGCCTTATTTTTTGTAAGTTCACTTATAGCATTGTCAAATTCTTCTAATGTGGGAGTTCTGATTCTGTGTATGATAAGAGTCTAGAATTCTCTTTATTACTACTTCCAGAGACTCATCTGATAGTATACAACAGACTAGGTGCCTGGTATGTTGACATTTCTTCTCTAAAAATTCTGTGTAAATTCAATGTTATTCCATTTTTTCATGAATTTCTGTTCTATTTCTGCTCACTAGCATGATGGAATTATCTGCAAAGAATGCAACTGACCCAGGCTCCCTCTACTCACTTTTCTCACTCATCAGATCCTGTGGGACCACGAATATCATGTGGGAAAGTATTGGAGCTTATAAAATCTCTTCATCCGACACAAGGGACACATTTATTTTAGCACACATGCAAACACGCCTTTTACAGCAGGCCATAACAAATAGACAATATGGGTATTTCAAAGTTTATAAGAAAGATAGTCCACATCACTGACAGGAACACTGCAATGTTGCATAATATTTGAAAATTTGTTCCCAACCCTTTCCAAAATTACATGTTTCACACTTCTGTCAGTGAAATGATAATTAAATGGACACCCTAGCTACAAACAGGCGTTGATATACTTCATCGGGGACATGTTGAAAATGTGTGCTCTGACCAGGACTCTAACCCGGGATCTCCTGCTTACATGGCAGACGCTCTATCCATCTGAGCCACCGAAGGCACACAGGATAGTGTGCCTGCAGGGACTTATCCCTTGCACGCTCCCCGTGAGACTCACACTACATTTGTAGTGCGCCTAATAGATATTTGCCCATCATACTCATTACTCGTGGCAGATTAATCTACCAAGTCCACTTAGAAGACGGCTTTTTGGTTGAAAGCTCAAATAGCAATATTTTTGCTGTACCTGTCTGCGATTCAACATCTATTCTATGTTGTAAGTAGCCTTCCATCCTTTTCATAATATGTCTTTATTTCATCCTGGATTTTCCACTGTTTGGAATGTTTGTAAGATTAAATCAGCTTTGACCATTTTATAAATTCCAAGGTCTCTGCATATGAGAGTCTTTACTTTATATCCTCCATTTCTGTTACTAATAGGACACTTTTTATGGAGTGTCCCTCTGTGTTGCTAAGTGACATAGTGAGTATATGCCAGTCTACAAATATAAAGGTCTGGTGGTTCAACTTCCAGTTGATCCTAAGATTTTTTCCTGTCATATTGTTTGGAAACCTTTGTAGACTGTAGATTCTGCTATAACAGGTATGGCAGGCCAGTTCAAGAGTCAGAGGATAGCTAATGCATACTATCTTCAGTAGGACAACTATAAGTAAAGCACTGTGATCCTCAAATAAACCTTTGGGTTGAGGATAGCTTTATTTTTCTTAATTTTTTCCACCATTTATTTTTTATTCATTTGCTGGCATTGATTTTGGCCTGCTGTCTAGATACTATAGCAGGTAATGTTGTATCTATTATTACAAATTTTTAACTGATTGCAAGTATACACTGCTCTACAAAATAAGGATACTACCCCGCTAATTTTTTCTATTTGTAAGGCACTTAGATAATACTTCAATCAGCTTAGTCATATTAACCACTTCACTGACTAGGCCAAAGTTTTCTTGAGATATTAACTGTGGGGCTCTGGGACTCATGAGGTTCTTGTTTTATCTCTCATTCCAAAGGAAGATTATGTTCCTCAGTTCCTCATTTTTTAGTTTTGTCTATGCAGTCAATCTCTTCATGATTACTAACCTGTTGGCTTCATATGACTTGTTTGTGTCTGTACCATCAAATAAGTACGTGTGAAGAGCTTGGATGTTGTTCTATACAAAATATTTATTGCTTTGGACTGTACAAGTATAAGTAGCAAGCCAAGGAATATACCAACCCTTCTACATACGGGCTTATTTTTTTAAGTTTGTTGTGTGTGACAGAAAAAAGATGATTCAGTTTCACTACATCAATTTGCCGGACATGGGGCTACCTGTAATTTTTATTGTTGAGTAAATCTGAGTGCCATTTTGGGCAATTTGAGTGAAATGAAATTGTCAGTATTTAATTACAAAGTCCAAAGAATACTTTCTGCCATTTGTGTATCTTTTTTAAAGGTTGATATAAAAAATAATGGACATCTTTGAGGTCTGTATTCAAGAGGTAATTGAAGAGCTTCCCTAAAATATTGAAGTGGTGGAAAGTGTTAAGCCACTTTGAATTTGTACATTCATTAGAGACTTAATGCAAACAAGAGACTTCTTTAAAAGAAGTATCATTTTCATATGCAGATATGAAGTGGCGGAAAGTGTTTAAAGTGGCACAGAACTTTTAGAGGCTGTTCTTGTCTGTGAAAAGCAATGAAGGTTCAGTGAGCTTAGGTGGCTATACTGATTAAGTTCACTCACTGCTGTTCACACCACAGCCACTAAGATAGAAAAAATAGAGACAACCTTTGAGAAAGAACTTTTGGAATTGGAAGAGGGAGAAAAAAAGAAGGAAAAATCTGGAAACGGAGCATAACTGCTAAGACACCAAATACTCCAAACCACCGCCATTTGCAACTTCAGTGATGTCAAGTGAGAGCTCACTGGTGGGCAGGATGGATGTCTGATGTGTTTTCTGATGAAAGCTGGTTCAGACTCAGTGCCAGTGATGGCTGTGTGTTGGTTAGGTGGTGGCTAGTTGAGAGCCTGTAACCAACCTGTCTGCTTGCAAGACACACTGGACTTACACCTAGTGATATGGTCTGAGGAGGAATTTTGTACAACAGCAGGAGCACTCTCATGGTTATCCCATGCACCTGACTGCAAATTGGTATATTAGGCTGGTGATTCGACCTGTGCTGTTATTCACGAACGGCATCCCAAGGGGTGTTCTCCAAAAGGATAACATTCACCCACATACTGCTGTTGTAACCCAACATGCTCTACAGAGTGTTGACATGTTGGCTTGGCCTGCTGTATCACCAGATCTGTCTCCAATTGAACACATATGGGACATCATCGGAAGACAAGACCAGTGTCATCCACAAACAGCATTAATGGTTCCTTTATTGTCTGACCAAGTGTAACTGACATGCCACTAAATCCCGAAAATGGATAACCGGCACCTTACCATGATGCGGGCACGTTTGCATGCTTGCATTCAACATTCTAGCGGATACAATAGTTACTAATGTACCAGAATTTCATAACTGCAATGGATTATCTTGTCATTACATTACCCTGTGATTTTGCAATGTTAATCACTTAAGTATGTTACCTAGACAAATGTATTCCTGAAATTTCATTGCTCTACATTAATTATTTTTTTGGTGTTGCAGATTTTCTCCTCTAGTGTATGTATTGCTCTACATTAATTATTTTTTTGGTGTTGCAGTTTTTCTCCTTTAGTGTATGCCAACAATATCCATCGACTTCTTTTAATATATCACATCTGTCCCATGATGCAGCTTCCCACTTCACAGTACTGGCAACTGATGGTGGCTGCAGAGCTAAAGTCTTTGTTATCTCCTGCAGGGCTCTCATCCCGACTTATACGGTCTTGTGAAATGACCATTCCATTTCCTTTGTGCATCACTATGGCATGAATATGCTTGTAAAGATTGTGACAATATTATGAAAAGTATAGGTTGCTACTCACAATACAAGTGGAGATGTCGAGTTGCGACTCAGCATCTCTGCTATATGGTGAGTCGCAATCTCCTTTTCATAATATTGTCATTATTCCATACTGGATTTTCCATTTTTTGGTCTAGCAAAGATTGTCTTTCACCACATTATCTGTGCAAGACTGTATGTAGTTTTGCACACACAGCTGAAAAAAAGATAACTAATTAATCATAAACATCTTTTAGAATAAAGCGCACATACCAGTTTCACAAACTGTAACAGGAAGTGACAGGGTTTGAAGTTATATAGGTGGAAATAATTAGATATACCTTTCATTCAGGACAGGACAGAGGACACAAGCTATCTGCAATAGCCCTAATAGTGGTTACATGATTTGAAGGCGACAGTGCCTCCCACCTTTGATCTTCAACACATGATACCATGTTGTTCTTTATTCTCAGACTAATTCTATGGCTTGCAGTTCTTTATGAAATGTGCCCTGATGTTAAATCCTTCCTTACTGAGCCTTATAACCCTCTCAAATAAAAGGTCCCCTCATTCTATCAACTCTGCAATTCACTTTTGACGCAAAATAATAATGCTTCAAAGTTCTATGAAGAGCCTCTAAGCACATATTAGTAGTGAGGCCAAGCAGCAACCTTTGGCAGAAAGCCCACATTTCTGCCCTCCCAGAAACCTGCTTTACAAAATAGACCACAAATATGTTGGTGCCTTGGCCCTCTGCACAACATCTAAGGAAAACTTTCAATAAATCTTAACTGTTGGTTGGTTGGTTTGTGGGGGTTGAAGAGACCAAATTACAAAGGCCATTGGTTCATAATCTTAACTGTGTCTACATCTTTCTGTAGTTTTAAGGTTTTAACAACTTTGAAAATACTGTATGAGGGTTGGAATTTTAACAGAGGCAACTCTTTATTTACAGCACTCGTACAAAATATATACGTGTTTCAAAGTTTTACTAACCTTCAAAGTAGTCACCAGCATTGTGTATAACCTGTTGCCAGCAATGTGGAAGTCGTAAGATACTCTTAGCAGTGCCAGTTGTGCTGACAGTTCGAGTGGCGTGGTCTACTGCCTGATGAATTTGTAGCAGTTGTGAAGCGACTGCCATGAAGTGTTTCCTTCAGCTTAGAAATGGAGTGGAACACACGAGGGCTTAAGTCAGGGTAGTGCAGTAGTTGGTATACCACTTAGCAGCCCCATCAGTCAAACAAAAATAACAGCTTGCACTATATGTGCTTGAGAATTGTCCTGCAAAATAATGGTCAGGTCCTGCAGAAAGTGTGATCACTTCTGTCTCTAAGCTGGTCGTAGATCATCATTTTGCAGTACAACGCTCAAGCACGTACAGTGCAAGCTGTTACTGATTTGTTTGACTGATGGGGCTGTTAAGTGCTATAGCACTTACTGCACTTCCCTGACTTAAGCCCTCGTGAGTTCAACTCGATTTCCAAACTGAAGGAAACACTTCACGGCATTCGCTTCAGAACTCTACAAATTCGTCGGGCAATAGACCACGCCACTTTAACTGTCAACACAACTGGCACTGCTAAGAGTATCCTACAACTTCCACATCACTGACAACAGGTTATACACAATGCTGGAGACTACTTTGAAGGTCAGTATAACTTTGAAACACGTATCTATTTTGTACGAGCTGTAAATAAATAGTTTCCACTATTAAAGTTCAAACCCTTGTACTTCAGCATATCTACTTTCACCTTATTTCTCACATTTCACCTCCATGACTGACAGACATACCCATTACTGCTCACCACGCATTTTCTGCAAACATTTAAATTGCAAGTGGAAAAGCTATTGACATCCATAGTCCATCAGTTCTGCACTGCTTTTCTTTTTACTTCTTGCTGGTCAACATATATCTACGATTAGAGTCTGGTAGACATCTTACAGGGGTACCCTCACATTCTTTGCCTGAGCTGTAGCAGCTTCCATTTGTACAAGAAGAAGATGGTGTCCCTCTTGGGGACACACATTCAAACATATATCTGGCTGGATACATGGCCCCATCACCACCCAGCGAGGCCACCAGCTTGTCCTGGTGGCATCACCTTAAAGGCATCCTTCACCAGCACCGGAAACAGTTTCTTTGCCATATGAGGCAAATTTTACGTCTGGATCTGCCATACTAGTGGGAGCAGCCTGTGTTGCCCACCTCAAAGATCAACAACAGAAGATGTAGGGCCCAGTTGAAGGTCAACATCACAGGTAATGGACACCTGCCATTACCAGAGCTTCATCACCCTCTGGGCTTGGATGATATGCACGCAGGAGGCTCCCGAGTCTACACCAGGTCTAATGTCAGAACCACAATGTTCTCCAGAAGCAACAGCATGCTGTGAGTCCACACCAGTTGCCTCTAGCTGATTTGGCATTGAACCCAGGAATTACTCTCTAACACCACCACCATCCGAAGCTGCGTCCTAGCTTTCGCAGCAGGCCGCACATACCTCGTCCTCCCCTGGATCACTGAGGACAGTTCAGTCCCTGATGACTTTGCTAGGCAAAGGACAGAAAGGTACACTAGCCGGCACCAAGTCATGTAGGAAACCACACATGGCAGATTTAATGGATGCTGTGGACTGCCACAACCTCACTTGTCGCAACTAGCCAATGTTTACAGCAAGCTATCATGTGTACCTATTGACAACAACCCTGCTCTACATGCTTGTTCCTGGACTGTGATTTTGACTTTTTTGTTACATGCTGTCGACATTTGGCTACCATGCAGACAAGCCTTTCTGCCTAATGTGGAACTGTCTGCAATCACCATTCAACTGACTTGTGTTTTCAGTGTATGAACCGACAGCATATGGCTGTTTTGAGACTGTGGTTAGTATTCCAGTACTTCCCAGTTGTACCTACAGTGTTCTCCCACAGTAACATGTGAGTTATTCAACAAACTTTCAGATTACTGTAATGGCCAAAAAGTATCCACCTCCAACAGTATTTTGTTTTCTGTATTTCTGTAATAGTCAGGAACTGTTTACTTTCTGTGATTTATCTGTACGTAATTTGTGTTTAATAAAATCCTTACTGAAGAAGCAGGCATACAGCATGTCATACTGTCACCCTATTCCAAGAATCTGTAGAGAATGTAGGCGATATGTAAAGGTCAAGATGAAGCTGTTCAAGACGTAGCTGCTGCCTGGCATTTATCAGGTATCATGAAGCCTCCCCTGAACTAGTGCCAATGTTGCATGACCCACCTGGTGTGTTATTATGTTTTTTTAATTTTTAGTGTACATAGGTACAACTAGTTCATCTTGGTAGGAAGATCAGTACACTGAGAAGTCAACCTTCCGTTTGGTGGAGTTTATCGAGCTTGTGTACATTATGGAGCATCTTCACCCTGTAGCACAACCTGCAGGGCCTGAAGATAATGACTTTGTTGGTCATCAAAATATTCACCTTGAAATGGTATCCACAACTTGGCAATGGCCAAAAGCTCACCTTTAATTAATCAAGCAGAGAAAACTTGAAGAATCACATTATATTTAATGTTTGCACACTTAGAATCTAGTTTAAGTCCTCTGGCACAATTTGTTAATGTCACCCTTTATATTCTGTGGGTCAGATACTTATCTATCCATGCAAGGGATAATATTTTAATTTTTGAAGAAACATTTTTTGATCAGCATAATTGGACATCTTAACAAGACCCATAACTGGATACCTTAATAAGACTACTGAAAATGCCAAAAGGGTATTTTTTCTAGTTTAACTCTGCAAAAATAGTATTGAGACAACATGTACATTTTTCTCTGCAATTTTCTCTGCAATAAGCACGTTGTCGTCAGAAGAGTGCTTCTCACAACATTTTGAGTATATGGGAATGGGTCTTTAGTACAGGTGACTTGTATATACCCACTTCTATAAATGGGTTTTATTGCTTCACATTTCAATCTAATGAATTTGTTGCTACACAATGTATAATGCGACCCAATAGGTTTGTTTGAGCAGCTACCAGAGAGCTACTTTCAAGCACCAGAGGACAGGTGTTACTGCATATGTGCAGCTACCATGACATAGGAACCCAGTGCTTGATGTTTTCTCTCCTCAAACACGTCTCTTTTCATTTCTGTTTGGAATTACTTGTGTACTGGAGCATCACTGACCATGTGCAGCTCTGTGTTATGTTGTTCAGTGGTGGCATACAGAGTAGTTGTCCTTAGGACAATTATTTTACCATCTCCTATCCAAATAAGAAACGCAAAATAAGGAAGCATTTCTTGGCACAAAGTGCCTACTTCAAGTAGTTAAAAAACACAGAGCCCTTCCAGGCAATGCACATTTTGCATTTTGTGTGGATTTGCATAACACTGTAAGGAGGTGAAATACAAGACAGTGGTGACTGAAGGCTACGCTGGTTATTTATAAAAGCAGAAAACTTACCTCTACTCCCATCATGCAAGATGTGTGAATTTTATGTTCGCTTTTCTCTGCTGTGATATTGCTTTATTATAAATGTTAATTAACTGCCAACATGCCCAAACAATGCAAAATTTTGACAATGTGTTATAAACCTCATGGGAAATTTTCCAAGCAGTCAATTTATTATGTCCAGCAACACTACTTTATTTCATTATTGCACTGATTCTATAAAAACTCCAAATTGCAGATCCACCAGTAACAGAACTGCAAGTAGAAGTAATAGTTCCCTGTAAATATTCTCACACTTCAAATACTGTCTCTGGAATATATTACCCATACTACAGCTTCTTGCAGAATGAAAATTATTTGAATACTGTCTACTAATTGCACTACTATGGAACACAGTAGTCTTAAAAGTTGTTGTAGAATCCTATCCTCATCTGACACACTGTGAAGGTTCACACAGTAATAGGGCACCAACACTTGTAGGTTCTAATTATTTTCCTGGTCTGAGGCTCAATTCAGGCATGTAAATAAAACTGAATTGATAATTGGACATCAATACCAATGTAGAAAGTCAGCAGTGCATTTTCAAATAGGCCTACCAGTAATTTAGAAAACCAGCAAAAATATAAGTGAACTTGTTACAGGGGAATTGGACTGGAAACAAATTATAACACAGTTATGGCAATTCATTACTTATTGTTGTTGTGGTCTTCAGTCCAGCTCTCAATGCTACTCTATCCTACGCAAGCTTCTTCATCTCCAAGTACCTACTGCAATTTACATCCTTCTGAATCTGCTCAGTGTATTCATCTCTTGGTCTCCCTCTACAACTTTTACCCTCCACACTGCCCTCCAATACTAAATTGGTGATCCCTTGATGCCTCAGAACATGTCCTACCAACCAATCCCTTCTTCTAGTCAAGTTGTGCCACAAATTCCTCTTCTCCCCAATTCTATTCAGTATCTCCTCATTAGTTACATGATGTACCCATCTAATCTTCAGCATTCTTCTGTAGCACCATATTTCGAAAGCTTTTATTCTCTTCTTGTCCAAACTATTTATCATCCGTGTTTAACATCCATACATGGCTACATTCCACACAAATACTTTTAGAAAAGTCCTCCTGACATTTAAATTTATAGTCGATGTTAACAAATTTCTCTTCTTCAGAAACGCTTTGCTTGCCATAGCCTGTCTACATTTTATATAATCTCTACTTCAACCATCGTGAGTTATTTTGCTCCCCAAATAGCAAAACTAATTCACTATGTTAAGTGTCTCATTACCTAATCTAATTCCCTCAGCATCACCTGATTTAATTCGACTACATTCTATTATTCTCATTTTGATTTTGTCTGCCCCCAGTAGCTGAGTGGTCAGTGGGACAATGTAGATCCTAAGGGCCCAGGTTCGATTCCCGGCTGGGTCAGGGATTTTCTCCAGTCAGGGACTTGGTGTTGTGTTGTCCTAATCATCATCATTTTATCCCCATTGATGCGCAAGATGCCGAAGTGGTGTCAAATCAAAAGACTTGCACCCGGCAAATTGTATACCTGACGGGAGGCCCTAGTCACACGATATTTACATTTTGCTTTTGTTGATGTTCACCATATATCCTCCTTTCAAGACACTGTCCATTCTGTTCAACTGCTCTTCTAGGCCCTTCGCTGTCTCTGACAGAATTACAATGTCATTGGCAAATCTCAAAGTTTTTATTTCTTCTCCATGGATTTTAATTGCTACTCCATTTTTTTATTTTGTTTCCTTTACTGCTAGCTCAATATATAGATGGAAAAACATCAGGGATAGGCTACTACCCTGTCTGACTCTCTTCCCAACCACTGCTTCCCTTTCATGCCCCTCGACTCTTATAAATGCCATCTGGTTTCTGTACAAATTGTAAATAGCCTGTCACTTCCTGTATTTGACCCCTGCCACCTTCAGAATTTGAAAGAGAGTATTCCAGTCAACACTGTCAAAAGTTTTCTCTAAGACAACAAATGCCGGATCAGTACTTCCTCACGTGTTCCAACATTTCTATGGAATTCAAACTGATCTTCCCTGAGGTCGGCTTCTACAAGTTTTTCCACTCGTCTGTAAAGAATTCGTGTTAGTATTTTGCAGCTGTGACTTATTAAACTGATAGTTCAGTTATTTTCATACCTGTCAACACCTGCTTTCTTTGGGATTGGAATTATTATATTCTTCTTGAAGTCTGAGGGTAGTTCACCTGTCTTGTACATCTTGCTCACCAGATGGTAGAGTTTTGTCATGGCTGTCTCTCCCAAGGCTATCAGTAGTTCTAATGGAATGCTGTCTACTCCCGAGGCCTTGAGGCAGAAATGGTACAAAGCTGTATCACTTTTCAACATAATCTCCCCCACGCTCAATGCAAGTCCTCCAGTGCTTACAAAGTGCATAAATTCCTTTAGAAAAAAATTCTTTTGGTAGTCCACGCAACCACTCATGCACCGCATGGCGCACCTCTTCATCAGAATGGAACTTCTTTCCTCCCATTGCATCTTTGAGTGCTCCAAACATATGGAAATCTCTTGGGACAAGTTCTGATGAGTATGGTGGATGAGGAAGACACTCAAAATGCAGGTTGGTTGAAGTGAACCCAGGTTTCGTCCCCAGTAACGATTCTTGCAAGGAAGCCATCACCTTCTCATTCAAAGTGCCGAAGAAGTTCTTCACAAGCATCAATACGTCATTCTCTAATTTCAGGAGTCCCAGCTGCCGTGGCACCCATCTTGCAGACGCTTTGTGAAACTGGAGCACATCATGCACAATGTGGTGTGCCGACCCATGACTAATATGTAAACAGGCTGCAATGTCATTCAGTGTCACTCGGCAGTTTTCCTTCACTATGGCTTCAACTGCTGCAATGTTCTGTGGAGTCACAACTCGTTGTGCCTGACCTGGACAAGGAGTATCTTCCACTGAAGTCACACCATTTGCGAACTTCCTACTCCATTCTTAGACTTGCTGCTGTGACAAACATGCATCACCGTACTGAACCTTCATTCGTCAATGAATTTCAATAGGTTTACACCTTCACTACACAAAAACCGAATAACGGAACGCTGTTCTTCCCTGGTGCAAATCGCACGTAGGGCGGCCATCTTTATATTGATACTGCGACGGTAAGTGTGCATCTGCACTATGCTGCCACCTACAGACCATTCTGCACGCTGCTTGTAGCAAGCTTACCAACCTACAGGATAACGGAGCGAAATTTCAATTTGTTATTACAAATTTAAGGTTTTCATTTGTATCACCCTCAAACATCGCCCTTGCATAGATCCTCTACATACTCCTTCCACCTTTCTGCTTTCCCTTCTTTGCTTAGTAATGGGTTTCCATCTGAGCTCTTGACATTCATACAAATGGTTCTTTTTTCTCCAAAGGTCTCTTTAACTTTCCTGTAGGCAGTATCTATCTTACTCCTAGTGATATGCAGCTCTACATCCTTACATTTGTCCTACAGCCATCTCTGCTTAGTCATTTTTCACTTCCTGTCAATCTCATTTTTGAGGCGTTTGTATTCCTTTTTGCCTGCTTCATTTACTGCATTTTTATATTTTCTCCTTTCATCAATAAAATTCAATATCTCGCCTGTTACACAAGGATTTCTACTAGCCCTCGTCTTTTTACCTAGTTGATCCTCTGCTGCCTTCACTGTTTCATCTCTCAAAGCTACTCATTCTTCTTCTATTGTATTTCTTTCCCTCGTTCTTGTCAATCTTCCCTAATGCTCTCTCTGAAACTCTCTGCAACCTCAGGTCCTTACAGTTTATCCAGGTCCCATCTTCTTAAATTCCCACTTTTTTGCAGTTTCTTCAGTTTTAATCTACAGTTTATAACCAACAGATTGTGGTCTTGGTCCACATCTGCCCCTGGAAAGGACTTACAATTTAAAACCTGGTTCATAAATCTCTGTGTTACCATTATATAAACTATCTGAAACCTTCCAGTGGCTCCAGCCCTCTTCCATGTATACAACCTTCTTTCATGATTACTTATTATGGGCACAAAATGAAATACATGGTTGTTGGTGAGATACTGGTAACTTTGTGATTAAAAACCTGTTCATTGGGTTTTATTTCAAGAAATAATATCTGTGAAAGTATCTTGAGGAACCATTTGTTTGTTTTCTGTGTTGTTGATAATTACCGAATTACTACGTTTCATGTGAATGCAAACCACTAGAATTTATGAGTCTTACTCTCTTATGTAATACAATGAAAATAAATTACCAGTACTCAAAATCTACACACACACACACACACACACACACACACACACACACACACACACACACACACACACACACACAACATTTATTTGTGGTAAGATATTACAATTATTCAAAATAAAGCAATGGAAAATCCAGGATGGAATCATGACACTATTATGAAAATGATAGATTGCTACTCACCTTATAGTGGAGATGGTAAGTCGTAACTGAGCTTCTCGGCTACATGGCGAGCAGCATTGTACCCTTTTCATAATATTACAGTTACACAGTGAGATATGAAGTGTAAAAACAAAAATTCTGCAAACACAGCTACTGCAGCAGCTTTGAAAATGAAACAGTAAACACAAGTCATTTGGAGATTATCTCCACTACAACTTAAAACAGCTGTGCACATGCACAAATCTTGTAGCTTGTGAGCACTAGAAGAATTTCTCCAGGCAGTTTCTGATTCCTTGCTACTTACTCATCAAATAGCTAAAAGTTACACTCCAAGTAGCCAGAATTGGGAGAAGGCACTGCTCAAATCCAACTTCAGCTCTGCGCACGAGCCCTCTAGCAGCTACTCAAATGAGTCTAATATTTTAACTAGTTGTATCTTAAGACTGCAACTCTAGAAAGACTATACTATATACAGTGCTTTGTAAATGATCATCTTCATCATCAGTATCACCTCCCTCATTATCATAACTTTTTGTAATGACAGTAAATGGACCCACAATTCAAATATTCTTCCAGAACAAAAAATCAAAAATTTAAATGTAGAATAAAAGCACTTTGTACTGAATTCGTTTAAAGTAATGCTAATCACTAGAAGGTGGCCGACCATTTGTCAGCACACTGGCACAAAATGTGACACAGACATCTACATTAAGTGAGAAAAATAAAAGTGGAAAAAAGAAAATTATTGTGTATCTTATGAATGGATAAAATATGGAAGACTAAGTAAAACACACAAAATGTGCAATTCACTTTAATTAATATTAGGAATATAAAAGATAAATATTTATCTATCACAGACAGACAAGCACAGTTCTCGATCACACACTTGTTTCTCAAAGGCAGTGTTTTGTAAACATACAGTAATAAAAATAACAGTTATTGACTGAACATGTGAAACAATTCTTGTTTCAGTTTAATCACAGATTTTATCTGGCAAAATTATCACCGTGTATACACTCATATATTTACACAAATACACTCTTCACATGTTACAAAATTATTAAAATTTTATAAAACATTGAAAGTAAAACAGCAAAGCCTTTAAATAAATAATGAAGTAAGACTAGGCACGGCCATAAAAGAAAATTATGACAAGTAACATAAATAATTACGCAAGTGTAGTGGCTAGCTATCTTTCAGATTAAGCACTGCAGTAGGAATATAATGCAGTAGCAGCACTACAGTCTCTCCATCTATTTACTTCTTTAAAATAATCACTTCCCTGTAATACTCAGGGAGAGACACACGTTATGAATATCTGAGAGCCAATATTCTTTTATGTGTACTTCTCCTGGATTCAGCAAGATTTTTGTCATTAATGGTGAGAACACCCATTTTCTCTTACATTATCACTCCAAAATCTACTTTAATAAATACCCTCAAAATTAATGCAAATAAAACAAAACATGATATATCCATAAATCTCTCATACATTAATTGTTGTTTCTATTTTATTGCCACTGTGGAGAGCCAATGGAGCACTAACACTCTTGCAAGGATCATATACACATTACAATTCACAAAAATTTGACTAAAAAGTATCATCAGTTTTACATCATTGAATGAAACATACATTATGTGAATAAAATATGTGACCCAATATAATAAAAATACACAATAATATTGCATTATGTCACCTGCATAAGATACACGCTGCTGCATGCACACACACACACACACACACACACACACACACACACACACACACACACACACACACATTAATAAAATGTTCAGAATTTGTAAAAAAGAAGTCACACATAATGTGTTACAATTTTGTAATATAAAACTAAGAGCAAGAAGGATGTAACATAAAAAAATCATAGGTATGAGGTATTTACATTGTGGTTAATTAATCTTTTTTTTACTTTAGGGGTGTGAAGAAGCTTGTTATACTCTTAACCTTTTTGGTGTCTGTTTTGTTATCCTGACTGTTTCTAACATTTCCACCCTTCTTTCTTTTATTTAGATTTATTTTGGTTTTAGGTACTTGATTTCGTATACTTGTACTAGCTACACTGGTTGCACTGTTCAGTTCTTCATGGAGTTTCTCTGCTAAATGGAAGTCTAAATGTTCAGGATACTCACTTAAAAGCACTATGCTTTTGCAGTGAGGGCATACATCACTTGCTACATTACTGGACACTACATCATGATGTTTTACATTATTAGTCTGAGAAGAAAAGCCTGATACACCAACTTCAGTGGCTAGAAAATTGCTTCCAGTCTCCTGGTTTTGTCTCATACTTTCTGTATCTGAAGAACATTGTTTTTTAACTGGCATTGCATAATCCTCAGTAAATTGCTTGTCATGCACATCTGTGTTGGTTTTTCCAGGCATTTTTGAAGTTACAGCCTTATCTTTACAGTGATTTGAACTAGAAGTATCTGCAACACATACCACATCACTATTAGAAGTTTTACAATTTGTTCCTATTGAGTGTCTTATTTTTCTTTGCATTGGTGATGGTAAAAGTGCTATTGTCTCTTCATCTGCTTCATGTAGACTTGGGAATATTTCATGAGGACTAATCCATTGTTCACTATTCTCAGCATGATTACTGTTTGATGACTCGCAACATTTATTAGAAGATTCAGTTTTACTACTCTCTTCAGTGGTCACTAATGACTGTTTCCTATTCAGCTGATCATCACCTGGCAATAATTCTGTCAGAGACTCAATGCATCTTTCTGATTTGGTGTCCACAACATGCAAGCTTCCATGTGCCTTACTCAATTTGCTTTCATGTTTCCTTTTAAAATAAGCCATAAAAAAGGACTCTCCATCTCGATGATGGCCATGCAATCTTTCAGTGTCATCTGAGTAACTGACAGAGGTGAGTGGTTCTGTTCTACCTTTCATTATATTATTAATTTCAGTATTAGCTTTAGATGTATTCTGTCCCTCGGCTTCTGTGTGTTGCTTTTTCTCACTTGATTTAAAAAATGAATTTATTGTCTTATTTTGTGTCCTGTCCTCATTGCTGAATTTCCCAGCAGATATTCCAAGGAAAGTAACAGCAGGGTCCCTGTATTAAAAAAAAAGAATTACAAATATAATTTTCAGGCACATGAAATGATGTTTTCCAAATCATGATTATCATAATAAGCAGTATTATCAACCAAACATAAGAGCAGACTGTCAAATATCACTATGCAGTCTTTGAATGTTGTCACAGATTTATTATAACGAATGAAAGGACATATGATGCATAGATGTGTGTTACTGGAGTAAATAAGTTTTAAATATATTGTGGTTATCGCCAAAGAAAATACGTAATTGTAATAAAAATACAGGTTGCCACAAGGGAGACAGACGGTTTTTAATGAAATAATACTCAGCTAACTTTAAAATTAACGCATGTTTTTTTTACACAAAATCAAAGCTCATTATTTGCCATTTTAGTTAACAAAGTTATTTGTGAAAAATAATGTCGTCGAGGTGATGTCCATCATTTCGAATGCAGGACTCAAGTCTTTTCTCAAAATCCTCCATCACACGTACTAAAATCTCTGCAGAGATGGCAGCAATTTCTTGAATGATTGCATTTCTCAACTCGTCCAAATTTCGTGGTTTGTGGTTATAGACACAGTTCTTAAGGTACCCCCACAGAAAAAAGTCACATACTGACAAGTCAGGAGTCCTGGGAGGCCAAGGAACATTGCCAAAATGTGAGATAAACCAGCCAGGAAACATGCGTCTAAGAACTGTCATTGAAGTGTTGGTGGTGTGCGATGATGCCCCATCCTGCTGCAACCAAACGCATTTTAAAGGGATTCGTCGTCTTCTTAGTTCTGGTTTCAAGAATGTTTTAAGCATACGAATGTAACGAACCGAATTAACAGTAACTGTGGCCCCGTTCTCATATATATATTATAAAAAAAAGGTCCAATAACGCCAACAGAGCCAAGAGCACACCAGGCTGTTACTTTTTCTGAGTGTAGAGGACACTAGTGGATAAGCTTCATCGCTCATCAATAAAATTTCATTTTCATTCAATCCCAAAATCACTTGCATTCTGTAAGCGAAGTCTTCTCGTACAACAAAATCAGTTTCCTTAAGTTGTTGGACAATGAGCATTTTGTAGGGATGGAATTTTAATTCTTTATGCAAAATTCGTCTAACTGATTCACGATTGATTCGTAACTCACTAGCATGATGTCTAGCTGACCGTCCTGGGCTTCTAACTGCCGCTTGCCTTACCCTTTCAACATTTTCTGGTGTCGTTACTCTGTGTCTTGGGCCAGGATGCTTCTTATCCAGTGTGTTTCCAGTTGATCTGATGCTTTCAACCCATCTGAGGATTGTGTTATAGCTCGGAACAGCTCCAAGTCGACCGACATTAAACCGCACATGAAACAATCGCTGTGTAGCAATAATAGACTCACCACTTTTTATGAAACTGTCATAGACAAACACTCAACGTTGCAAGTCCCACTGCTCCATAGTGACTGAGTAAATGAAATGGTGTCTTGTGTGGATCAGAACTATCCCCAGCACAACCATCTCCCACCACCACGCCCTCAGTTCGAATCTGTCCGTCTCTCGTGTGTCACCCTGTACAATAAAAGTTTTTCCTGTTTAATGACACTTCTTGTAGGGGTCTGATTCAATGCACTCTCCATGCTAGTGTATCCTATACAAGCCTCTTTATCTCTCCATAACTATTTCACCCTGCATCTATTTGAACCTTTTTACTGTAGCCATGCCTTGTGTTCCTCTATAATTTTGATACCTCACACTTCCCATTATTACCAAATTTACCATTCCTTTATGCCTCATGATGTGTCCTATCAAACAATCCCTTCTTTTAATAGAGCTGTGCCATAATTTTTTCTCCCGAGGTCTTCGCTTTGTATTCAATATATCCATCTAATTTAACATTCTTCTGTAGAACCACACTTCAAAACCATCTATTCTTGTTTTGACTGAACTGTTTATCATCTACGTTTCACTTCCATGCAAGGCCACACTCCAGATAAATGCCTCCATAAAATGCTTCGTAACACTTAAATTTACACGAATCATTAACATATTTCTCTTTTTTAGAAACGCTTTTGTTGCTATTGCAAATCTGTATTTTATATCATCTCTACTTCGGCCATGGTCAGTATTTTGGTGCCCATACAGCAAACCTCATACCGTACTTCCAGCACATAATTTCCTAATTTAAGTCCTTCAGAATCACCTAATTTAATTTGACATCATTTCATTACCCTGTTGTATCTTTGTACTTTTCTTCAAGATACTATCCACTTTGTGCAACTCTTGTTCCAAGGTCTTTTCCATCTATGACAGAATGACAATTTCTTCTTCTTGAGCATTAACCCTCTATTTAAATTTCTCCTTGGTCTCCTGCACTGCTTGCTCAATGTGCAGATTGAGTATCACTGTAGATAGGCTTCAAAACCAGTCTCTTTCCATTATCAACTACAGCTTACCTTTCACATTCACATACATATAGAACACTTTTTTTCTTGTATTTTATCACTGGTGCCTTCAAAGAGTGTATTCCAGTCAACACTGTCAAAAGCTTTCTCTAAATTTACTTCAAATCTGTTGTATGTTGCATACAAAAGCCGGACGTTGTGGCTGAGTGGTTCTATGAGATTCAGTCCGGAACTGCGCTGCTGCTACGGTCACAGGTTCGAATCCTGCCTCGGGCATGGATGTGTGTGATGTCCTTAGGTTAGGTTGGTTTAAGTAGTTCAAAGTCTATGGGACTGATGACCTCAGATGTTAAGTCCCATAGTGCTTAGAGCCATTTGAACCATTTGCATACAAAAAGCAACAGTATTTTCATTGTTGGTTATCACAAGTATCTAAATTACTTTG
Organism: Schistocerca nitens; assembly: GCF_023898315.1. Classification (NCBI taxonomy): domain Eukaryota; kingdom Metazoa; phylum Arthropoda; class Insecta; order Orthoptera; family Acrididae; genus Schistocerca; species Schistocerca nitens. Next base: position 356,574,174 of record NC_064618.1, on the reverse strand, counting down.
AGAGAATATCCCTGCTCCAGGTGTTTTGTTCCGAAAAAGATATTTCAGTGCTCTGTCAAAAATGAGTAACAGTATCATCTCTTCAGTCTCATTTTCATCAACTTACTATTTCATTTCTATAATATTGTCCTCAAGTTTGTTTCTTTTCTACAGCTCTTCTATACATTACTACCACCTTTCAGCATTCCCTTTATTGCTCACTAAGTTCTTGATATTCATACAGCTGCTTCTTTTCTGTACGCGCCATCCATCTTTCTCATAGCCATTCATGCTCCTACGGTTTTGCATTTCTCCTCTATCTTTATCATCTGGCAATTTTGTCAGTTTCATTTTTCAGAGGTTTGTATTCTCTTTTGCCAGCCACCTTTGATCCTTTTATATATTTTCTCCTTTAATCAATGAAATTTATTATTTTGCATGCTATCCAAGGATTTCTACTGGACTCATTTACTCCCTATTTGGCGTTCTGCTATTTTCATTATTTTGTCTCTCACATGTTCCCATTCATCTTCTACTGTATTCACTTCCCTCATTTCAGCCAGTTATTGGCGAAAACTCCCTCTGAAACTTTCATCCACCTCTGGTTCCTTCAATTTCTCCATGTTCCCCTCCCTATCTCATAAATTACCAACCTTCCTGCAATTTCTTCTGTTTTAATCTGCAGTTCATAATCTATAAATTATGGTTACAGTCCAGGACTTCTCCTCGAAAGGTGCTTCAGTTTCAAATCTGGTTGTAATAATATATAATTACCATTATAAATTAATCCAAATGTTAGCAATGATAAATTGTGCTCTGTGCAAAGTTCTACCAGGTATCTTCATCTTTCATTTCTTTTGAATGGTCTACATTCTCCTACTTCTTTTCTTTCTTGTACTGTTGAATTCAATCCTCCATACCAATTAAATTGTCTCCCTTAACGATCCAAAACATTTCTTTCATCTTATCACACATTCTTGATTTATTACTTACATGAAGTGCTGCAACTCACTGTACAGCACTGTCTACAAAATACATATAGCCATGTTTGCAAATAGCATTAATGTGTAACAGTCAGTACAACTAGCCAGTGGCCAAGATACTATTATCATTTACAGACGAAACACACAATGGAGGTTAAAAGTTAAGCAGATAAATAAAAACATGTAAGTGGGGGAAAAAAAAAAGAGCAGCAGCATAATTATTTAAATGTGAAATCTGTCTCCCCATTAAGCAAAGTGGTGGAGCCACATTCCAGGATAGATGTTCATCTGAGAACCAAAGCACACGAGACGAATAAACGTGTCAACAACAATTTACAGCTGAATTAATGATTGGTGGAAAAAAAGTAGAATGATTAGTGGAAAAAAAGTAGCATGAACTCATCCACATAAGTACAACTCCATTCTGAAGGAGAATAAACATGTGAAAATTACTAACAAAACAAAAAACCTAATTAAAAGGGAGGAAGAGATATTAAAGTTTAACATCTCATCAACGATGAAGGCCTTAGAGATGGAATACAGCCTCAGACTGTCAAAGGAGGGTGAAAAAAATTGCCCGTGTCCAAACTGAATGTACTTACATCTGGACAGTTAGATGTGTATTGAACTGCTGGCTTCCCAAATGCGAATCCAGTGTCTTAATTAATCACCTCACACAGTAAAACAGTTAGCACTGTAACAGGTTGGGAGCAGTATTTAAAAATCCAAATAAGTTATTAAACAGTGCTTGGGTAAAGATGTGTTACACTAGAAAATGTACAATCCAAAGTTTTAGCAATGTGTTTGGTGATAGGAGTGAAGTTATATATGATAAGGGAAATTAACAAGTAGCAATGAGGATGATAAACAATGTTAACAACAAAAGTGGTAAGAATTACATTTTATTTAATTATGAAGAGTCACATTAAAAAAAAAGAGTTAAGGGTTTAATGTCCTGTTGATGACAAGGTAATTGGGGACAGATCACGTGCTCAGACAAGGTACGGAAAACTGCCCTGTACTTTTGAAAGATACCACCCCAGCATTTGTCATAAACGATTAAGGGAAACCATAGAAAACATACAGGGTGGCGCACGAAATGTATTACCATTTTGTTTTTGAATATAAACTTTATTGTCAATACAATCTGAATCTCAGCACATGCTCAATATGTCCACTGTTTGACTTCCTAACTTCCTTCAAACGAACACTGAAGTTAGTGATTACCCTATGGCACATGTCTTCCGTAATTTCACTGCAAGCTTGAAGAGTAAGTCTTCTGAGCTCCATTAAATCACGTGGACGTTTTGGGAAAATTTTTTCCTTTAGGTACCCCCAAAGAAAAAAGTCACATGGAATGAGGTCTGGACTATTGGGGGGCCAATTTTGTCCATCATTGAAGCGAGCTAGAAACCTCAGTGAAATGACCCACATGTCGAAATGCTCGTGTAAAAACTCCAACACAGTGTTTGCAGTATGTGGCCTTGCTCCATCTTGCATGAACCACTGTGCGTTGAAGGGCAAGCCAGTAGCAAGAAGCTGTGGAGTGAAGCTATTGCAAAGCATGCTCAAATAATGCTCGCTATTCACAGTTTCTTCAAAGAAAAAGGGTCCAATAAGTCCGTGACTAGAAATTGCTGCCCACGCTGTAATCCTCGGAGCATAATGTTGTCATTCATGATGCACTTGTGGGTTTTCAGTGGCCCAAAAGCATACATTTTGTTTTTTAACCACACTGTCTAAATGAAAAACCTCGTCTGAAAACCAAACGTTGTTGAGAGTTTCTTCCCTATCCTCCGCCCACTGAGCAAACAGTAGTCTCTGCTGCTTGTGTTCTTCAGTGAGATTCTGTGCACAGGTCATCTTGTATGGGTACATATGAAGGTCACTTTTAAGAATGTGTTGAACGGAGCGTCTGGATATTCCCAGTTGCACTGCTGCCTTTCTACACGATTTCCCGGGACTTCTCTGCACAACAACCTGTACCGCTTCAATATTCTCCGGCAAACAAACAGGCTTACGCTGAGGTCGCTTCACTTCCAATACTGTTCTTTCCTGTACAAATTTATCATACAACCTGTGGATGTTCTTCTTGCAAGGGACCTATCGTGTGTTAAACTGTTGTCGAAAATGCCTCTGAGTCACAACAAGGCTTTTTGTTTCATGAAAAAGTAACATAATTGCCGATCGTTGCTGTGTTGTGAGTCTTCCATTGTCAGCCATTGCTGCTTACTGGTCTCCTAGTGGCAGTATCATGAATTACACATCATTTTGTAACTCATTTGTTTTTCCAAGTTCTGCTGGTACTGCTGTAGAGATCCCAGTGGGATATCTAATGTGCGTCATAAATTGTGAAAGAAACAATTGGTAACACATTTCGTGCGCCAACCTGTATATTGGGACAGCCAGATGAGAATTTGAACTGCTGATGGGAATTTGATTTCTGTCCTCCTGATTGTGAATTTAATGTCTTACCACAGTACTAGGCCACTTGGGTATGGTCAGATGTGACTCTAAACGCTGCTTTCCCATTTACAAGCCTAGTGTCTTAACCACTGTGCCACACCGCTCATATGCTGAAATATCAATGGTCTAAATGATTATTTTTATAACAGCAAAAGGAGTAAAGTTGATGGATTACAAATTCTTCAGTCACAGTGTAAAAATATCTAAGTAACCTTTTGCAGTAAACATTCCCCTGCAGAAAGTAAAATTCTTAAGAAAATTGGCAAAGTAAGATGGAGGGCAAGTTCATGAATATGACTTTAATCCAAAGTAAATAACAAAATGATTGGCGTATTATTATTTTGAGAGGTATGTGTATAGTTAGGGGTGAATATTTTGTAGTGGAGTGGTTTTTATTTGATCTGAGGGATGTAAAAGGAACTTTTCTGGCTAAATTTCAATGACTTCTTCCAAAAATAGGAAATAACATTTCAAGCTGTAGAATGTATGTATAGGATACCCCCTTGCATTTTATGTACAATATATGTAAATAACAGGCATCAAAAGACTTGTCAGGGACTTGTTTATTATCTAATGAAGGTTTATTATCTAACAAAAACTGCTGATGTAACTGGAACTGATAACTGTCTGGAAATTAGAAACATTTGACTCATTTTCATATGTCATAATCGATGTTTTTGAAAGCCTGCAGCTGTCATTCATTACTTAAATAATGAAATACTGAACTCGTTAAGTGTTTTTTCATGCTTAGCACGATGCATTTCGAGAATTTTTTCAAGTTCTCAAGTGACACAGCATCTCCGAGGTATTGATGACGTGGGGATTTTCCCGTACAACCATTTCACGAGTGTACCACGAATATCAGGAATCCAGTACAAGATCGGGTCACCGACATTTCTGCGGTTGGAAAAGGATCCTGCAAGAATGAGACCAACTACAACTGAACAGAATTGTTCAATGTGACAGAAGTGCAACCCTCCCACAAATTGCTGCAGATTTCAGTGCGGGGCCATCTACAAGAGTCAGTGTGCGAATCATTCAACAAAATATAATCGATGCGGGATTTTGGAGCACAACACAAAGCTTTACACCTCACCTGTTCCTGTCAACACCGACACTGGACTGCTGATGTCTGGAAATATTTGCCTGGTTGAGAGAGTCTTTTTTCAAATTGTATCGAGCAGATGGACGTGTACGGGTATGGAGACAACCTCATGACTCCATGGACCCCCCATGTTAGCAGGGAACTGTTCAAGCTGGTGAAGGCTCTGTAATTGTGTGGGGCGTGTGCAGCTGGAATGATATGGGACCCCTGATATGTCTAGATACAACACGTGACAGGTGACACATATGTAAGCATTCTGTCTGATCACCTGAATCCATTCATGTCCATTGTGCATTCCAACAGATTTGGGCAATTGCAGCAAGACAATGTGACACCCCACACATCCAGAATTGGTACAGAGTGGCTCCAGGAACACTCTTCTGAGTTTAAACACTTCTGCTTGCCACCAAACTCCCCAGACATGAACATTACGGAGAATGTCTGGAATGCCTTACAACATGCTGTTCAGAAGAGATCTCCAACCCCTCATACTCTTACGGATTTATGGACAGCCCTGCAGGATTCATGGTGTCAGTTACCTCCAGCACTACTTCAGACATCAGTCAAGTCCGTGCCACGTCATTTTGTGGCACTTCTATGTGCTTGCGGGGACCCTACATGATATTAGGAAGGTGTACTAGTTTCTTTGGCTCTTCTGTGTGATACTAACTGCCACTGAGAAGACCTTGTAGAATCATCATCAGTTTCTTTCACATCATTAAGTTATTACAGACAGTTCTTCATCAGCTTCGGAACTAAGGGAATTTTCTACAGCAGTTGTTTTCGTTTTGCTCCCATCTATAGTTGAATTTTAGCTCCCATCTATAGTGGAATTTTATCTTTGGCTTTCACTGTTTCCATGAGGGATGGTCAATGTTCTTCTCTTCTTTATGGCCACTCTGTTCATCTGATATCTCTCCATTTTGTGGAGGAATTATACTTCTTTTCTGAGTGAGGAAGTACTCTCCATCTACATTTGCGCATAGTACTGCATATAAAATGTATGGTACTTTGATTCCATAAAAACAGTAAGTTACTAAATAGAGACAGCAATTCTGTAATGGAACACTCAACAACCTCTGACTGAATGTCACAAACATGTTGTTGTAGACATCAGTCTGAGGAATAGTTTGATGCAGGTCTCCTCACTAGTCTCCCCTGTGAAGGCCTATTCATCTCTGAATAACTGCTGCAACCTACATTCATTTGAACGTGTTTACTGTGTTCATGCCTAGGTCTTCCTCTACAATTTTTACACCACACACTTCCCTCCATTACGAAATTGACTATTCCTCATTGACACAGGATGTGTCTTGTGAATCAGTCTATATTTTTAGTCAGGTTGTGTCATAAATTTCTTTTTTCGCCAGTTTGATTCTTACTTCCTGATAAGTTATTTGATCTATCCTTCTGATCCTCAGCATTGCTCTGTAGCACTACATTTCAAAAGTTTCTGTTCTCATCTGAACTGCTTGTCCACATTCCACTTCCAAACAAGGCTACATTATGGACAAATAACTTCAGAAAATTCTTTTTAACACTGGGATTTATATTAGATGTTAACAAGTTCCTCTTTTTCAGAAGAGCTCTTCTTGCTGTTGACAGCCCGCTTTTTATATCCTCTACTTCGGCCATCGTCAGTTATTTTGCTGCCCAAATAGCAAAATTCACCTACTACTTTTAGTGTCTCATTTTATAACCAAATCCCTCAGCATCACCTGATTTAATTTGATTAAATTCCATTAACCCAGTTTTACCTATGAAGATGTTTATGAGGTGCTATCCAAAATTTTCGGGACTGGTGCTGCCATCCGTTGAAAACCTTACCTTTGGACTAATGGTCACCATCACCCTTGAAGTAGTTCCCATCCGCATGTACACACCGGTCCAGCACTTCTGCCACTGGTCAAATGGTTTCTGGAGGTCCCGTTCTTTGATGGTGTTTATCACCACCAGCGATGCTTCTTGCATCCTCTCTAGGGTATCAAACCGAATGGTCTTTCAACTTGGGTTTTAGTTTTGGGGATAGGTGAAGTCGCAAGGTGCCAAATCTGTTGAGTACAGTGGGTGGAGTACAATTCCACAGCAGCTCTTTGTTTTTTGCCAAAAAGGTCCTGGTGAGCAAGGACATGTGGCAGGGCGTGATGTCATGATGCAACAGCAACAGCAACCCTTAATGCCAAAGTTCGGGCCATCGTCGCCACACTATTTTTACGGAGCCGTGCAAAAAGTCACAGGAGTATGTGGAATTCACTGTTTGGTTGGGTGGGACGAATTCTTTGTGCACAAATCCCTTGATATCAAAGAAAACAATGACCATGCTCTTCACTTTGCTCTTCACCTGTCTCGCTTTTTTGGATCTTGGAGATCCCGGGCTCTTCCACTGGGACAATTGTTGCTTTGTCTCCGAGTCATTCTCTGTCCCTCAAACACATGTTGAATCATTGCAAGGGTCCCCATAGCACTTTTCCTGAGATTCGCACAGAATTTGATACACACGTGCTGTTCTGTTCACGGATCCACACACCAAACACAGAGTATTACAGAAATTACTGTGGACACACAACACATCCTCCCAGCTGAATGCCACTCGCACACTGACTCATCAGATATGCAGCTCTTGCCACCGAGTGGCGCAAAGATCTACTACCCCTACTTTCCAGATGACAGCACCAGTCCTGAAAATTTTGGATTTCACCTCACATCTTACAGCCACTTTTCAAGACACTATCTATTCTATTCTACTGCTCTTCCAAGTCCTGTGCCATCTCTGACAGTATTACAATATCATTCACAAATCTAATTTTTTATTTCTTCTCCCTTACCAAACTTCTCCTTGGTTTTCTTTACTGCTTGCTTAATGTACAGATTAAACAACATTGGTTATAGGCTATGACCTTGTCTCATTCCTTTCTCAACTGTGGCTTCTGTTTTGTGTCCTTTGACTCTTAACTGCTGTCTGATTTCTGTACAAGTTGTAAATAACCTCTTTCTCCATGTATTTTATCCCTGCTTCCTTCAGGATTTGAAAGAATATAGTCCAGTCAACATTTGGAAATGTTGCCTCTAAATGTACAAATGCTATAATCATAGATTTGCCTTTCTTTAACCTACCCATAGGATCAGCATTGCCTTGTGTGTTCCTTTATTTCTCCAGAACCCAAACTGAACTTCCCCCAGATTTACTTCTCCCAGTTTTTCCATTCTTCTGTACAAACATTGTTGTCAGTGTTTTTAAACCATGGCTATTAAACTGGTGGTTTGTTTGTATTCACAGCTGTCAATACCTACCTTCTCTGGAATTGGAATTAATACATTCTTCTTGAAATTGGAGGGTATTTCACCTGATTTTGCACATCAGCTGGAATAGTGTAATAATGGCTGGCTCTTCCAGAGATCTCCATAAGTCTGAGGGAATGGCATCTACTCCAAGGGTGGTGTTTTGAATTAGGTCTTTCAGTGCTCTGTCAAATTATTCTTGCAGTATCATACCTCCCATCGCATGTTCATTTGTTTCTTCTTCCTTTTCTATAACATCCCTTGGAGTTCATTTCTCTTGTATGGTCCTTCTATATATTCCTTGAACCTCCCCCTTCTTTGCTTGCCATCTGCACTATTGATATTCCTACACCAGCATCTATCTTTCCCCTAGTTCATATTTTTGAGAGAGGTAGTATGGACCAAAACAAGAAAAAATATACAGTAAATATGGGCTCTAAAATGCGTTCCTTAAGAGCTATGTGCACTTGTGCAGTAGAAGAGTCATGTTTCACAGTACCAAAGATTTACAAAGAGCTCATAGCACTTAAGCTATGCATTTTAGACACTTTTTCCTTGTTTTTGTCCATACGACCGCCTCTGAAAGTTGCCTACCCTACATTCTTAGCAACAATAGTATCGGTATGTTTATTCTACTGTCAGAGGTATCAGAGTGATTTTTGCTTATAATTCTTGACTTCCTTCCAGACCAGGGACACTTACCTCAAGTTGAGACAGTTACCCTTCCTCATCATCCGTGAAAGTTTGTATCATCATCTCAGGATCACTCTCTATATTCGAATTATCTTGATAAAACTCCTTTTTCCATCAAAAATTTTTATAAGGCCATTTTTCCATCTTGTTTTCAGCAGTTCAGTGAAAAAACAGACTAGATCATGATGGGTATTTTATTAAAATGATCGGTTTCGGCCTATCCATCTTTAGACAGCACTGTCAGCTGAGGTCGACGATTCGTAGAACAGTCAGTTGATCTCAGTCAGTGATGATGGACAAAGGTAAATGCCTCAACTGGATGTAAGGGACCCTGGGGAAGAAACAAGTCTAGAGTTATAAGCAGCGACTGAGGTCAACTGACTGTTCTATGCATCATCAACTTCAGCTGATGTTGCTGTCTGAAGATGGCCTAAGACTAGGCCAAAACTGGTCATTTTAATAAAATAACCATCACAATCTAGACTGTTTTTTCACTGATTTTATATAGTTTACAAGACTGCTGTTTCCCAAAAATGTTACCAAAAAAGTTCAGTGAATAATGCTGAGTTGGCAGATGTTCCAAAATCTAACAATGTAAGCAAAAATGTATATACATCTCCAAAAATGTTATTTGTTAAAAAATTACCAATTTAGGTTGCTGACTGTAGTGTCCTTGAGAAGTAATTCAGAAGCTTCCTTTATCAAGTTGTACAGTATAACTCCACTTTTACAATCCCGGAATTAACGTTTTCCCGCTGCTTACAACATTTTTATCAGTCCCTCAAATTTTCTATGCCCACAATGTTAATCTGCACCTGATTTTGCATCAATATATTTATAATTTTCCTGCGGTTTACTGTTTATGGACAAAAAATGACGCTGGCATGATGTTGGCCATCCAGTAGTGTTTACAAATATTATATGGTTAAGTTTCTTGATACCAGGGCACTCTACTACGCAGGTTTGATTCGGTAAATGAGTAGAAGTTGGAACAATTTGTGCTGTATCTCCCGTCGCTGCCAAGTGCCGAGCTCTACTTGGCATGGTGGCTGATGGGAGTAACTACGTCCGTTCAAATGAAGCTATCACGAACAGTGACAACCATTTACAAACAGTCTCTACTGTGCAAACGTAGTTTTGTGATTGTTGTGATAATCGTGACACCTTTGTCAAACCGTATTTAGCATGTTTCGATGCGTGGCCACTTGGAGCATTGGTTAACACCGTCATTAACTTCGTGTCGCTCAAATATTTTTAGTTTAAACACAGCACAGGTTACGTATTTTATTCATGCTAAGCAAAACGTGTTTTGAGAATTTATTCTCGTTGTCAAGTGAAGTTTTTACGTATGTATTTTTTGTGATGTTACACAAACAAACAATGTGAGTGATTTTGTGTGTGTGTGTGTGTGTGTGTGTGTGTGTGTGTGTGTGTGTGTGTGTGGGCGCGCGCGTGCGTGCTTGCATGCACGAGTGTGTGCGCGCTGGCTATAGTACCATGTTCAAACTCACTTAAATCTAGATAACCTGCCACTGTAGCAACAGTAACAACCAAGCTAAGAACTGTGCTAGACACTTGTCTTGTATAGGCATAATCTTCTGCCTACACACACACACACACACACACACACACACACACACACACGCACACACACACACACAAACCACTTCATGTCACTGCTAATGAAGTGAAAATATTTTTCATAGTTTTCCTTGTATCTGGTTATTGTCAGTTTCATAGATTGAAGATGATTTTGGAAAAGAGTGGCAACTGTCAGAAGAAGGCTACTTACAATGCTATGATCTGAAACATGGTCATATAAATTATTAGAAACATTCATGTTCCAGTTAATGATAATGTGGATTTTAATATCTGGTCCCCATGGCAATCACTGAATAGATAATAGAAATAGTTTACTGCAGGAACATATAGTTGTTGAGTGATGATACTGTATGATGGAATACATGCAACAAAATAACATATGCATAGTAAGCCAATAACATTTGTTTATGTGGGGTGGTGTTTCTGCTTTTGTCTTGGCTATTAAAAATGAGAAAGATGGAGTAATGTTAAAGAGGGAATTCAAATTCAGGAGGACTATTGTTCTGTTCTGTATCTGTGGTTTCACTAAACTGACAAAGGTAAATACTGGGACAGTTTCTTTTAAAAAGTAAATGGCTGAAGCAATTTCATGGGTTTGCTGTAGCCGTATTATTTGAAGCACATATAGAAAAACTAATTTTTTTTGCCATTGCAATCGTTCCATATCTGCTCCTTTTCTGATTCTGCAGATATCAAATTGAAAATCAAGTTCTTCATATGTCTGGCACAGTATTTCCCTATCAATCTCTTCAAAAGCACAGTTGATGCAAGTTCTGGTAGGTTTATTGGTTTACTAAAATTTATTAAAATCATCAAAATGTTTTTACATAGATATTTTGTATAAGGTAATGTGAAAATTTAGTGCTAACACAACTTTCACACCTTAGGGGATAAACATTTATTTAAACACTATGTGTGAAAATAAAAACAGTGGACATCCTGTTCAGCCTGAGTTGCTGCTCCATCTCTAATGACCTAGTCAATTAAAGGACACTGAATGCAAAACACCTCCTCTATCAATAGCAATTTTTTTTTTTTTGCTGTTAAGTACAATTTATTCCACATGAAAGAGCAAGAACTCATAATAACATGCAGACTTGGCATTGGAGGATCTTTCTTCATAGATCACAATATCACTCTGGCACAAAAAATCACAAGGGGTTAGAATGGAAGAGTGTGGAGGCTATGACATGAGGTACTAATGGGGTACCCATATGAATTTTCTTATGTTTTACTTTTATAGGATACATGTTGTGCTAGGGGAAAGTAAAAATAGTTGCTAGACGTTTATAAATGACCAAGCATGTTTGTAGTTAATTATATTAAAAAAAAAGATTTTGAAGTTTAGATATAACAGAAGTGTGTCACTTCTTTGTATATCTCAAGTCTGTATCAGTTCAAATTTATGTTTTATATGTTACAATTTCAAACAATGGAAAATCCAGAAAGGAATAATGACAATATTATGAAAAAGATAGATTGCTACTCTCACTGCATAGTGGAGACGTTCATCGCAAACAGACACAACAAAAAGTCTACTAAACTTGTAAGTTTTTGACCAGGAGGCCTCCTTCTGAATTAGACAACAGACACACACACAGTCACGCAAATGCAGCTCATACACACATGACCACTGTCTCCGGCTGCTGAGCCCAGGCTGTGAGCAACTGGGCATGATGGGAGCAGCAGACTGGGTGATATGGGTAAGGAGGAGATTGTGGTAGGAATGGGGAGGGTTAGCAAGGTAGGGGTGTGGAGAGGGTTAGCAGGGTAGGAGTTGGGGACAGTAAACTGCTGCTTATGAAAGTTTACAGGGACATGGTGAGCAGAGAGTAGGGCAGCTAGGTGCAGCTGGTAGGTTAGACAGAGAGGAGGGGGGAGGGGATGGGTGGAAAAGGAGAGAAGTAAAAAAGACTGTGGATGTGCTAGTAGAACAGAATCTGTGTAGTGCCTAGTAGAACAGAAGCTGTGTAGTGCTGGAATGGCAACAGTGAAGGGGATAGGTGGGTGAAAGACAGGGACTAATGAAAGTTAAGGCCAGGAGGGTTACAGGAACACAGGATATATTCCAGGGAGAATTCCACCTGCACAATTCAGAAAAGCTGGTGTTGGTAGGAAGGATCCAGATGGTAGAAATGGTGAGCAGTCATTAAAATTAAAAATGTTGTGTTGGGTAGTGTGCTGAGCAACTCAATGGTCCAGCTGTTTCTTGGTCACAGTTTGTCAGCGGCCATTTATGTGGACAGACAGCTTGTTAGTTGCCATGCCCACATTGAATGAAGCACAGTGGCTGAGTGTCTGCAACTTAGCTTGTAGATCACATGACTGGTTTCCTAAGTAGCTCTGTCGTTGATAGGATGGATGATGCTTGCCTGGACTGATGCAGGTGGTGGTTGGAGGATGTATGGGACAGGTCTTGCATCTAGGTCTACTACAGGGATACGAGTCATGAGGCAAGGTGTTGGGAGCAGTGGTAGTGTAGGAATGGACAAGGATAATGTGAAGGTTTGGTGGGCAGCAGAATACCACTGTGCGAGTGTTGAGGAGGATGGCTGGTACGACAGCCCTCATTTTGGGGCATGACAAGAGGTAGTTGAAACACTGGCAGAGAATGTGATTCATTTGCTCTGAAAAACTGGCAGAGAATGTGATTCATTTGCTCCAGTCCTGGATGATACTGAGCCACAAGGGGATTGCTCCCCTATGGCCGAATGGTGGGAATGTGGGAGATGGTGGGTGACTGGAGAAATAAGGCACAGGAGATCCTGTTCCTGTACATGGTTGGAATCATATTATGGTTGGTGAAGTGCTCAGTGAGACCGTTGGCATATTTTGAGAGAGACTGCTTGTCACAACACATGTGATGACAGCTGTCGAAGTGGAGGTATTGTTGGTGGTTGGTACGTTTGATATGGATGGAGGAACAGATGTAGCCATCATTGAAGAAGGTGGCTTGTTGGGTTGAAGAGGACCAGGTGAAGTTAATGAGAGAGAAGGTGTCAAAGTTCTGGAGGAATGTGGATCGGGTGTCCTCACTCTTGATCCAGATCAGGAAGATGTCATCGACTAATCTGAACTAGGTGAAAGGTTTGGGATTCTTGGTGGTTAGGGAAGGATGATCCATGAATAGGTTGGCATAGGATGGTGCCATGCACAGGTGACCATTGCCATACCACAGATTTGTTTGTAGGCGATGCCTTAAAAAGTGAAGTAATTGTGGGTGAGGCTATATTTGGTCATACTGATCAGGAAGAAGGTTGTAGGTTTTGAATCCATCAGCAATTGGGAAAGGTAGTGTTCAATAGTAGCAAGGGCATGGGCATTAGGGATGTTAGTGTACAGGGAGGTTGCATCAGTAGTGATGAGCAGGCACCATGTGGTAAAGCAACAGGAACTGTGGAGAGACGGTGGAGGAAAAAGTAGGTATCTTTTATATAGGAGGGTAGGATGCAGGTAATTATGTTGTTATTTGTTTGAGATACTCCTTGGGCACTGGTTCGAGATCACCACCAGACATCCTGTATCACAGCAAGTTCTGCATGGAGTTACCAACACCACATGGACTACCTAGGCGGGTCTTGGAATAACAAACTACAAGAGCCATCAGTGAACCTTCAAGGCAATAATATGAAACGCTGATTTTAAAAATTTCTTAAATTCTGACTTAGTATGAATTTAGTATTTGCTAAATATACAATACTGTATGCAAGCACATAATAAATGATAATAGTTATACAAAATCACTGAAAGTAATTCTGAAAGAAAAAATAGAAGAATAAGTATTAATCAATACTTAATGAAGAAATTCATATAAAAAATTATAACAGTTTTGTCACATGAAACCTTTCAAACATCATATTTTCAATGAAATTCCAATTATAAGGTGTACAACTTTGCTTCCACCATTTGCTGATAGGTGGCAACTATGGTAAGCAGCGGTCGAAAGAAACAGATCGCAGACATCAGGCAGTTAGCTTGGACCTTGGTCAACATAATCTCATTCAAACATTAGTCAATTTGTGTCGGCATCATAAAGCTGTTTTTCATTGAAAATGTCAGTTTACGAGCTTAATTCTCGTCATTTGCGGAAGGTGTTACTGTTTTGTTTCAGTATGAAGAAAGTAGCTGCTGAGTCCCATCGAATGCTCTCAAGTACGTATCGTAAGGACGCTATTAGTGAAAAAACGTCATAAACCGGCATAGTGGTGGAAGAGAGAATGTTTTCGAAGACACAGTATTGGAGACATTGCTGAGTGAACACTCGCGTCAAACTCAAGAAGAATTGGCATGATTAGTGGGAGTGACACAGCAAGCCATTTCAAAACGTCTTAAGGCTATGGGCATGATTCAGAAAGAAGGATCTTGGGTCCCATGTGAGCTGAAACCAAGAGACGTTGAATGGTGTTTGTGTATTTGTGAACAGTTGCTTCAGAGGCAAAAACGGAAGGGATTTCTGCATCGCATTGTGACTGGGGCAACAAATGGGTTCATTACGATAACCCTAAATGCAAAAAATCGTTTGGTGGGACCAGCTTGGCATCGTGTACTATAAGGCGTTAAAACCAAGTGAAACAATCACAGGTGCTTGTTATCGAATGCAATTAATGCGTTTGAGCAGAGCATTAAAAGACAAACATCTGCATGACAACGCTCAACCCCATGTTGCAAAAGAGGTCAAAATGTACTTGGAAACGTTAAAATGGCAAGTTCTACCCCACCCGCTGTATTCTCCAGACGGAGCTCCCTCTGACTGTCACCTGTTTAGATCAATGGTGCCTGGCCTGGCTGACCAACACTTCTGATCTCATGAAGAAGTCACAAATTGGACCAATTTGTGGATCGCTTCAAAAGACGAACAATTTTTTCGACTTGTGATTTGTACACTGCCCAAAAGATAGGAGAAAGTAGTAGCCAGCAATGGAAAATACTTTGAATGATACATGTGTAACCAATTTGTTTCATTAAAGCTTCAAATGTTGGGGGAAAACAGAGGAAGCAAAGTTGTACAGCTTGTAGAATGCTTATTATATTTTAGTTTATTGTACAGTTATCCTTTTCGTAGGAACATTTGCTGAGTAACTGAGTCAGCTTGTCAATTTGTAATGGTTCGGATTCCGCATTAAACTGTAGGTCCTCTTTCCATGGTTGCATTATAGATAGTGACCTGTCTGTGTTTCAAAAAATAATTTCTTTTGGTTGTTCCACTTACATCACTAACCTCTCCACAACCACTCATCAGTTTCTCAATTTCTTGTTTAACAATTCATGATAATCATCATGGAAGTGGGGTACAGCATCACCCACACTGTTGGTTTCCAGTTGTGGCACAAGCCAATTTTCCAGCATGTCCAAGTACATGTGTAGTCCAAGTACATGTGTCCTGTATTGTCCTTTTTCAGAAGAAAAAGGGACCACAAGCTTTAAACCATGAGATTGCACAGAACATATTAGCTTTGGTGAATCTTGAATGTGTTGCTAGTGTGGGGATTCTCTGTCCCACAGATTACAAACATTGTGCTTGTCCACTGTGCCATACACAAAAAAATGTTGCTTCATCACAGAAGATGAGTTTCTCACAAAACCCATCCTCTTCCACAAGCTGTTGCACTTGTGCTGAAAAATAATGGCAGTCAGGGCTTGTAGCAATTGCAAGCAGTAAGGCAACAGCTTTAGTCATTTGCTTAAGGTTTTCAAAATAGGTGGTTGTGGTATGTTCGGTTCTCGGCTTGCTCTATTTGTTGACTTCTGTGGATCACATGCAGTCAACCATTTCTTCATTCACTGCAGATTCACCTTCCTATTTTCCAATACAGAGGCATCTTAAGGCTTTAAATTGCACATACTATTGCCGAATGGAGCTGCCAGTTTATGGATCTTTGTTGAACTATGTTCTGAAATGTTGGACGGTTATGGCAGAGTGATGCGAATGCATTTCAAGCACAACATAATCTTTCTTGGTACCTGTCGCCATCTTGCCCACCTGCTCACTGCTGCACTCTCACGGCAGAAGCCTGAAGTGCAGCTGCAACAATACAAAACTTTTTGAGTTTTTCTATATGACTGTTGAGTTTTGTGACAATATGTCAATTGAGGTAGCTGCAGTTAATTTATGAATCGCTTCAATTGCTTATAATAACCTTGAACAGAGATGAGGGTGCAGAACATTCCATACACTTACGGGAAATATCCTGAATTTAATTCGGCAAAATTCTGTACCCTAACACATGCTGCCTCTTATAAATGAGTAATTTTGCTGCCTCTTATAAATGAGTAATTTTTCTAAGTAATCTAATTCAAATGTGGAACATTACCATAATGTAAATGGATAGGTACAAAATCCTACACATACACAAAAGGATTTAACTTTTATAAGTTTCTGGAGCTAGTGGCTCCTTCTTCTGGCAGAACAGTTGAAGGGGAAGAAAGAGTGCTGAAGGAAAAGGACTGGAGAGGTTCAGGGGAAGGGGTACAGTTCAGAAAAGTCACCCAGAACCCTGAGTCAGGGGAGGCTTACCGGACGGGATGAGAAGAAAAGACTGACTGTTGGAGACTGCACTGGACGAGATTTGAAAACCTGAGAGCTTAAAGGTGGAAGACAGGGTAATATGTAAGACAGACATTAGTATGAAAACATTGTGCACGAGTTAATAATAGTGAAAAACTAAGTGCATTGTAACATAAGTGCGAGGGGGGATGGTGAAAAATAGACAAGTCAGAAACTGAAAGATGTACAAAACTAAAATGGATGGAAGAAAGGAATGGTTACAGTGAAGAAATGCTGAGACAAAAGGAATTAACATAAATTAAGGCCAGGTGGGTGGCAGTGCTAGTGCCCACCTGTAGAGTTCTGAAAAACTGGTGTCTGAGGGAAGAACCCAGATGGTGCATGTGGTGAAACAAGCACACCGAGATCATGACTGTCACACTGTACAGCATGCTCTGTGACAGGATATTGTGTGTTGCCTTATACACCCTCTGCCTATGCCCATTCATCTGACTGATAACTGGGTGGCAGTCATGCCAATGTAAAAGGCCGAACAGTGTTTACATAACAGCTGGCATATGACATGTGTCATTTCACAGGTGGCTCTCCCTTTGATAGTATTTTTTTGCAATTGCAGGGCTTGAATAGGTGGTGGTAGGAGGGGGCACAGGGCAAGTCTTGCAGCAGGGATGGTCACAGGGGTCGAAGCCATAGGGTGGGGAGATGGATGCAGAAGGAACATAGTGTATAACAAGGATACTGCAGAGATTGGGAGGGTGATGAAAAGCTGTTCTAGGTGTGGTGGCCAAATCTCAAACAGAATGGATCTCATTTCAGGGCATAACTGTAGGAAGTCGTGGCCCTGTGAAAGTAGCTGACTGATACATTCAAGGCCAAGATAATGCTAGGTGACAAGTGGTGTGCTCCGAAATTGTTCCAGTGGTACCAGGATGGGATGTGATGTGATGGCCTGGGAAATCTGCTTTTGAAATAGGCTGTTGGCATAATTACGTCCACTGAAGGCTGAAGTCAGAGTGGTAGTGTCTGTAAAGTTGCACCTGAATGAATACATTTGTCTCGGGTGCTAGGGTTGTGTGGGAGGGAACATTTGACATGGGAAGGATGGCAACTGTCAAAATGTAAGTACTGTTGTTCGTTGGAAGGTATAATGTGGATGGAAGTGTGTAGCTGGCCTTCAGTGAGGATGAGCTCAACATCAAGGAAAATGCCATGGGATTCAGAACAGGACCATGTGAAACTTAATTGGGAGAAGGTATTTAGAGATTCCAGGAATTTTAACAGGTCAGCCTCATCATGAGTCCATATTGCAAAGATGTCATCAATGTATCTAAACCAAACCAACTTCAGCATTTTTGCTCTGTTTCTGGAACCTATTTAGTTATGCACACATCAAGTAAGTATGTGTACTTTTTATATAATTATCTTTGTTATCATTATTATTATCATCCTTCTTTTCTTTCAAGATCATAGTATATGTGGACTTTAATTGAATCAGTTCAGTTAAAGTCATAACATTTCTATTTGTTCATTTGTCATTATCTTTTCATAACAAATTGCATCTTTAAGCATTGTATAAGTAACTAGAGTCTATTTTAAAGGACCTGTGACACAAAGTATGTTACAATCCTTCATTCATTATAACAGTATGTTCTACTGGCTTTTCAATCACCATACCATACTGTATTTACATAATCCATTTCTTTTACAAATTTACATGAAATATTTAATCCATGTTTAGCATTCCGTAAAAGAGAGAGCGAGAGAGAGAGAGAGAGAGAGAGAGAGAGAGAGAGAGAGAGAGAGAGGGAACAACAACAACAACAACAACAACAACATAAATAACTTGACCAGAAGTTACTTGGATATCAATCCAAAGTAGCCACTGATGTAATCCATTATTGCATTCCCTAACTAGGGCAAAATAAGAATAAGCTGATCGTCTATAATAAAGTTAGCTACACTAAAAAAAATTACACTAAGTGAACCACTCATCATTTTGAAAATTCAAAATAGAACGAATTCCCTTTCTACAAAAAGCACATCAATTAATATTACCACTGGGGTGTGGGAAAAAAAAACCACAGTACAAATTCTTAGCAGATATTATCAATTCATATATTGACTCTACAAAATCCCCATATAAAATAAACTTAATTATATTCCAGAAATCTTACTCTGGAAACACTTCATTGGATTAACATAACCATTCATTTACAGCTGTAATCTTAATCTAGAAACCCTGTCAGTGGATTGGCACAATCGCTAAATTAGAGCATGAGTTTTATTGTGGAAGATGCTTAGAGAATATTCTTTTTCTTCCAGCACTGTCAATACTAACATCACCATTTCCTCATGGGCCCTCATATATGAATGAAATTCCAACCAGAAAATTGGTACTTCCCTGCAGCAAGAAAGAAAAAAAATTGCTTCCCCGCACAGAGGATAATGGGTAATTATTACCACTAAACTGGTACATCCCCGTAGCAAGGAAAGGAAAGGTTCTTCCTTACACAGATGGCAAAGAGTACTAACAGTAACGCAATTACTAGCATACTCTCCTCAAGTACCCCCTCATTCAGTATACTTCAGTATACAGCATTGCAGGTGTACACTGCTCAAAGGCTAAAGAAAACAAGAGATGTGTAGTTGACACTAGGTAGGGGATGAGGTCAACATCAAGGAAAGTGGTGTGGGATTTGTAATAGGACCATGTGAAAGTCTCTAAATACATTCTTCCAATTAAATTTCACATGGCCCAATTCTGAATCCCATGCCACTTTCCTTGATGTTGACCTCATCCTCACCAAGGGTCAGCTACAAATTTCTGTTCCCATCAAACCTACTAACACAAGCAACAGTACTTATATTCTGACAATTGCCACAGATTCCATGTCAAACATTCCCTCCCATACAGACTTAGTGTTCCAGGCAAACGTATTTGTTCAGACGCAGCCTCTTTGCAGGAATACACCAGCATCCTTACCTTCAGCCTTCCCTACCCCACCAGCCTAGTTCAAAAGCATATATATACTACTCCACAAAACAATTTAGAAGGCAGAAGGTTCATCAAACCAGATCCACAATAACACACTCAAACAGTGTGCAGAAAAAATGAACATCTATATCTTTCCATGCGAGCTCTGATTTCCTTTATTTTATTACGATGATCGTTTCTTCCTATGTAGGATGGTATCAGCAAAATATTTTCGCATTCTGAAGAGATTCTGCTGCAGCAAAAAGCCTGTGTTTAAACGAATTCCACCTCAAATCTGTTATCATGCTCATGTCACTCTCTCCTCTATTTCTTGATAATACAAAATGTGCTGCACTGTTCTGAACTTCCTCAATGTACTTTGTCAATCTTATCTGGTACGGATCCCCCACAGTGCAGCAGTACTCCAATAAATGACAGGCAAGCATAGTGTAGACAGTCTCTTTAGTACATCCGTTACATTTTCTAAGTGTCCTGGCAATAAAATACAGTCTTTGGTTCAGCTTACCCAGAACATATCCTATGAGTTCTTTCCAACTTAAGCTGTTCTTTATTATAATTCCTAGGTACTTAGTTGAATTTATGGCCTTTAGATTTGATTGGTTTATTGTGTAAGTGAAGTGTAATGGATTCCTTTTAGTACTCATGTGGATGACCTCACTGTTTTCATTATTTAGGGTCAACTGCCAATTTTCACACCGTACACATAGCTTTTCTAAATCGTTTTGCAAGTTGTTTTGATCTTCTGATGACTTTACTAGGCAGTAAATGACCACATCATCTGCAAACAACCTAAGACAGTTTCTCAGGTTGTCTCCTAAATTGTTTATATAGAAAGGAATAGCAGACGGCCTACACCCACCACCTTGTGGAACACTAGAAATCACTTCTATTTTACTCAATGACTTTCCATCAGTTATTACAAACTGTGACCTCACTGACACGTAATCACAAATCTGTTGCGTAACTGAGACGATATTCCATAAGCATGCAATTTGATTACAAGCCACATGTGAGGTTGTGTGTCAACAGCCTTCTGGAAATATAGAAATAAGGAATCAATTTCAAATCCCTTGTCAATAGCACTCAACACTTTGTGTGAGTAAACATCTAGTTGTAGGTTACGAGAACGATGTATTCCAAATCAGTGTTGACTTTATGTCAATAGTTCGCAATCTTCGACGTAATTCATAATGTTCAAACATAAAATATGCTCTAAAATCCTGCTGCATGTCAATGATAATGATATGGGCTTGTAATTTAGTAGATTACTCCAATTTCATTTCTTGAATATTGGTGTGACCTGTGCATTGAAGTCCAGGCTAAATTTCAATTTTCTGTAAAACATCACTAATTTTGGAGATTTTGCATTCATTTAAATTTGGCATGTTTTTTTGTTGTTGTTGTTTCTGCAACAGTGTTCTGACCTGTTTCATGTACCATGAGGGATCAGCTCCAGCATTTGTTAATTTATTTGGTAGAAATCTCTCAAAGTATACCTCTCGTCATTCAATACTTTCCTGGTCTCGAATATATTTAAAATCAGCCCCTTCAACATGATTATTACTTCCTAAAATGTCTGAAATAAGGTCCATTCTGTCTGACATTTTGATTTTGCTCACAACACCTAGAATAGCTTTTCATCCCCCCCCCCCCCCCCCCCAAACTCTGCAACATCCTGGTCAGACTCTAAGCTGCTTCTTCACCCATTTCCCTACCCCATGGCTCCTACACCTGTGACTGGTCCAACTGTAAGACTTGCACTATGGACCGTCCTACCAGTGCTGTAACTGGAAAAACATATTCTATCAAAGAGAGAGCCAGTTGTGAAGTGATGCACGCTGTTATTAACACTGTTTGGCCTTCTACACTGGTGTGACTACTATCAAGTTATTAGTTAGGATGAATGGGCATACACACAGGGTGTGTATTGGCAACACACAGTATTCTGTTACAGAGAATGCTCGAAAACATGACGGTTGTGACCCCAGTGCTTGTTTCACTACACATGCCCCCACCTGGATCTCCCCCACCCCCCCTCCCTCCACTGCCCGTTTCTCAGAACTACGCAGGTTGGAACTGATGTTACAACATGTCCTTAGTTCTACCTACCTCACCTTAATTTAAGTTAATTTCTTTGGTCTCAGTATTTATTTTCAGGAACTGTTCCCTCATTCACTCCCTTTTAGTTTTCTATGTTTTACTTTCTGACTTCTGTATCTTCCCTCCTCCTCCCTTTTGCACCTCACTTCAATCACATACAATGCACTTAGCTTGCCACTCTTATTAACTTGTGCACAATGTTTTGTCAGTAATCTCCACCTTGCTTAGTACCTTTTCTTTCAACTTAAAGCTCTCGAGTTTTCATATTTCTTTTGGTGCAGTCCCAACAACCAGTCTTTCCTTCTCATTCCATCTGGTAAATCTCCCCTGAATCAGGGTTCTTGGCAACTTTTCTGTAACTCTCCCCATTTCCTAAACCTCACCAATCCTTTCCCTTCATCCCTCTTCCTTCCCCTTCAACATTCTGCCAGAAGGAGACACTGGCTCTAAAAGCTTGCACATTTCCTTAACTTTCATGTCTTTTCTCCTGCTGCCTATTGGTGAGTAACTTTTTTTTGTACATAATTATATGTTCATCATCTAGTTTACGCGACAACTCTCGTTGAGTGCATGCAAATGGTTTCGTATGTGTGTGTGTAGACATGCCACCAACATTGAAAGCATTTATGCATTTTGTTACTAAAAAATTTCATCTGTATGATCAAATCTTTTGTCTATTTTTTTTGTATATAAATGTCATAATTTTTTTTAAAAATCTTCCTTTCTTATTGCAAATGACAATCCAGTGCATAGTAAATTGCATTTTAAAGAAACAGAACAACTAGGTTTTGATACAGTGAACCCCACTTGGAGTTTTATATGTCATATCCGAAGCTCATGGGATGTGACTGAGCCCACTCACAGACTGTAGTTGCTGTGTGCTGGTTGTCTATGCGCTGGCTGCCCACATTGTGCTATCTGTTGACTGTGAACTGCAGGCTGCCAACTGCCACTGAAGTGGATGATCAGGCTCACCACGTTGTCATTGTTATGCACACCTTCTGTAATTGTTGTCAACAAGGAACTTTTTATTAACTGTTGTTTAAGGCCATTTTACATTACATGGAATCTTTTTTGTATTCAGTACTGGGTGCTGAATCTCATAGAATACTGCTTATTAGCATCTGGTCTCATTGTTGAAATATGGCTTGTTTACCACTGTTGTCAAGAAAAATTTACTCTTGTTGCTTCTTTGAAAGTATTATTGAATATTTTAAAATTGCTTCCAGTTAAAAATGTGCAATACTTAATAATGTCTTCATGTATTAAACAAGCATTTGCATCACTCCGGTTAACATTAATTTCTCATCAATATACAAGACAGGTACATGTAATTCACACCACTTGCTCACAGTAGTTCAGTATCACTTTAAAATAATCTGTTAAATCACTTTAAAGAAGAAACATAAAGTCCAGTCTCCAACTTTGTATTATGTCTGAAGCAACCACGAAGTCTTTAGTTCCTTTTATGTTGTACAATTGCCTTGGTGACTGTACTGCAGTGCACACATTATAACCAAATGATTTGCATTCATTAATTCCCTTCCAGGCAGTTCGTGTGAAAGCAGCAAATCTTTTATCTTGAGAAACCAAATCATAAATAAAATATTCTCCAATAAGCCATTTTTTCTTTTTTTAAATGTCTGTTTATTCTTAATAAGTTTCTTCTATCATTTTAATTTTCAAATTGAACGTCTTAACTTCAAATTCATTTCTCAACACAAAGTCATCACATGAAAGATTTCCAGGTGAAAAAACTGTAAAAATTCTTCATGCGCGTTTCTTTATGAAATACTGATTAATAATTATTCTTCTACTATTACTTTTTCAGAAAGATTTTCAGCAATTTCATATAACTATTAACATTTCTTATACATTTGCATACAGAGTTGTATATCGAGCAGATACTAAGCATGCACTGCAGCACCTGCTGTTTGTTACCTAAGGAGTAGCCACATGAAATAACAACACATTATAACAACAAATATTTGAACTAAGACAGAGTATCAAGCACATAGAAATGACAACTTTCTGTGATATTTAAACATAATTACCTTTGTAATAAAACTGATTAGAGACACGCATACTCATTTATAAATGATGAGGGTACAGAACACTTTGTGCACCTCTAACGCTTACGGGAAAAGTTCTAAATTTTATTCAACAAAATCCTTACATTCACAATATTACAAAATCATATTTGAAAAAATTGAAAAGCAGATGCCAAATAAGTTTATTTCATCATACAAAAATCAGGCTGAAGCAGAGTTTGACACCCTGAAATTTCAAGAAGAAGGTGACAAGTACAAACTTAGTTTAAATATCCACATTGACTCGGGCATCTACCAGCAGTGTAACTGTCCATGTCAAAAGGCCAGAACTGTGCCACATTGCTTTGAGGAGCATGGCAGAGAACTCACATTGATTGATGTCTTGACCACCACACTCCTCTGATCTCAACCCAGTGGAACACATCTGGGACACTGTTGGCCACCAGCACCATGTCCACAAAGCACCAGCCCATGATTTACAGAATAATGTAGTTGCAGATAGCATTGTAGCAAATTATTAGACGAAAGAAAAATGCCTTTGAACTACACCATGAATCTGAATAATTTACAAAAAAACTGCAGGAAGGGGAAATTTTAGAAAGCAGAGCATACAATTTTGGATCCACACTTCACCTTTGGAACACAATACAGCACATCCCCACGGCACAGATTCGTCAAGCCTTTGTAGTTTTCTGGAGGAACGTGGCACCAAATGTCTACACACAGGCTACATAATTCTGTAAATCACGAGCTGGTGCTTTGTGGATGTGGTGTTGGTGGCCAATAGTGTCCCAGATGTGTTCCACCGGACTGAGATTAGAGGAATAAGGTAGTCAAGACATCAATCAATTTGAGTTCTCCACCATGCTGCTCAAAGCAGTGTGGCACAATTCTGGCCATTTGACATGGACAGTTATACGGCTGGTAGATGCCAGTGCCAATGTGGATGAAATCTTGCATGAAGTGATGCAAATAGTCCGCAATACCATTCATGCTTTCCGTAGCTCTCATGGTGACTTCAATTGTTACTACAGGTGCCATGGAAATGTAGCTGAATGTCCTGCATAGGATAATATTGCCCCACTGGCCTGCATTGCATTTGTGGTGCAACAGGCAGCTGTTTAGCTGGATGGTGCCATACCCAGACACAACAGTCGACTGGTGTGACACGAAATGTGGGTAATCAGATGGGATTTCCATTGGTCCTCAGTCCAATTTCTATGTTACCACGCTCACTGCAATCAGAACTGTGATGTCATTGAGTCAACATGGGATCATGTTGGAGGCATCTGCTATGGAGCTCAATGTTGAACAATGCATGCTGAGTGGTGCACTCTGAAACATATGTGCCTGCAGCAGCATTTTATTCTGTCGCCAGACCTGCCACATATCACTTTCCTACTTTACAGAGACCTCCACACTCTGTGATGAGGTGTGTAAATACAATACTCTGTCATTCTGCTCAAGGTTTCACTGTTCTTCAACAACTTTCCTTAGATACTAACAACAGCAGCATCCAAGTTGCTTGTGTCAGTGGCTTTCTCCATTTGCAGCCCGTATCATCACTAGAATGATTATTCATTCATAACTGCTCTGCTTACTTTTTCTACCGCATCACAAGCCTGCAGTACCACCACACAGCATTCAGTCTCACGGTGAACAGTGATCATCATGTTTTGGTACACCAGTCTATGTGAATGAACTTCCACATAACATACATCAAGCTGTGATAGTAACTTTCACAGAGGATGTAAGTGTTCACATTAATCATGTAAAAGACAAGACACTTACAGGCAAATAGTCAACAATATGTATAAAAAGACAGAAATTTCCATTCTGTAGCATAAATCTAGTGACACCAATGATAAATGTAGCACATGGACAGAAGTCAATGAATATGATCCTATGAACAGGAGTCTGTGAAAAGGGTGGATGTTTCAAATATTTTAAAGTACATGTTTATGAATATCTGAAACAGAAAAAATATATATATTTGAGATTTTTGAAGTTCAGAAACTTTTGATATTTGCATTACTGAACATTTATACTAAATGGTATTTATTCAAAGTGGTTTGGGTAATATGTCACTTACGAATATAGTAATGTGAGTGGTGTTTACATACAGTTATAAAAACTGTTGTAAGCGTACACTAGAGTTTCTTCTAATACAGAAACATTGCAATGAGCAGCTACAAAAATCTTTGACATTTTGTACAATAATATACTCTGTCTGACAAATAACAATGCAAATTTTAGCTCTAAACTGCATTTTATTTCCTCCTGACAACTACCTCTATTCTACTGATTGATTTTAATTCACATTAATTATTACATTGATTTTAAGCCAAATAAAATCTAGTACCTTGTGCAGAATAAAGTAAAAACCTTACTTTAGTTTTTTAGTTTAATTTTGTTCCCTCTGTAATATCGATAGTGGTAAAGTCGAATATACACACCTTATGTTGTTAAATTTAAGCTACTGTGATATTCAGCAACCTGTAAATGGCCAGCATGCTGATGTTCATGCATACAAATCATGTGTAGGTATTTCGTAAATCATTTTCAACGGGGTCCACCATCAGTGGGTGGAAATGAGGTGTGTGTGTGTGTGTGTGTGTGTGTGTGAGCGAGGAATGAGGGTTGGTGGGGGGGGGGGGTCTCCAATGCAAGTTTAGGGGACACTGACTGCCACTTCTCACCCTCCCATCCCAGGCAATACTTGCAAAAGCTTTGCTCACACAAGTAGGTGTGATAATCTACGATTTTTGCGGCCAAATAAACAAAGCTTACATTATATGAATCTGCAGTGGTTTTTGGCAAGATCACAATT
The DNA here is from genome assembly GCF_023898315.1 of Schistocerca nitens. Lineage (NCBI taxonomy): Eukaryota > Metazoa > Arthropoda > Insecta > Orthoptera > Acrididae > Schistocerca > Schistocerca nitens. Next base: position 356,547,586 of record NC_064618.1, on the reverse strand, counting down.
TAATAATAATAATAATAATAGTTATTATTATAAAAAATTTCATTTGATATGAATTCATTTACTTTTCTTTTGGCTCCTTTACAGCCCAATTGTAGGTTTATCGGCAAGGACTTTAAATACCTAACGGTCCTAAGGAAACCACATCAAATTATTGCTCAAGATTTTGTACAGTTTTCTACACTGGCATTGCTTTCTTGTATTCTAGTACCTAAGTTTCTGAATTCCTATTTGTGATAACCAGCACCTATTCTCAAAAACACATATTTTGAAGTATATCCTATTTGGATGGGACTTCAGGAAGTGTTGCGCCAAAAGTTGAAGTAATAGCTCCATAACCATATAATATGTTGGAAAAAAAAAGAAACACACTATTGCTGACTGGCATTTTGTACTCCACAAATCTGCCTTATTGTGCTAAATTTGGTATATGCACTTGAATATATAATTATATCGTCCAAAAAAAGCACACAAGAGAAATATTGTCCTCAAAGTGCCAAGATTTTTTTATATTATGTCTGTGTTTGAAAACTGTAATAACAAGACAAATCAAAATTTTATTTATGTTTACATGTTGTTGTTGTGGTCTTCAGTCCAGAGACTGGTTTGATGCAGCTCTCCATGCTACTCTATCCTGTGCAAGCTTCATCATCTCCCCGTACCTACTGCAACCTACATCCTTCTGAATCTGTTTAGTGTATTCATCTCTTGGTCTCCCTCTACGATATTCACCCCCCACGCTGCCCTCCGATACTACGTTGGTGATCCCTTTATGCCTCAGAATATGCCCTAGCAACTGATCCCTTCCTCTAGTCAAGTTGTACCACAAATTTCTCTTCTCTCCAATTCTATTAAATACCTTCTCATTATTTATGTGAACTACCCATATAATCTTCAGCATTCTTCTGTAGCACCACATTTCGAAAGCTTCTATTCTCTTCTTGTCTAAACTATTTATCATCCACGTTTCACTTCCATACATGGCTAAACTCCATACAAATACTTTCAGAAACATCTTCCTGACACTTAAATCTATACTCGATGTTAACAAATTCCTCTTCTTCAGAAACGCTTTCCTTGCCGTTGCCAGTCTACATTTTATATCCTCTCTAATTTGACCATCATCAGTTATTTTGCTCACCAAATAGCAAAACTCATTTACTACTTTAAGCGTCTCATTTCCTAATCTAATTCCCGCGGCATCACCCGATTTAATTAGACTACATTCCATTATCCTCGTTTTGCTTTTGTTGATGTACATTTTATATCCTCCTTTCAAGACACTGTCCATTCAGTTCAGCTGCCCTTCCACGCCCTTTACTGTCTCTGACAGAATTATAATGTAACTGGCGAACCACAAAGTTTTTATTTCTTTTCCATGGATTTTAATTCCTACTCCAAATTTTTCTTTTGTTTCCTTTACTACTTGCCCAATATACAGATTGAATAACATTGGGGATAGGCAACAACCCTGTCTCACTCCATTCCCAACCACTGCTTCCCTTTCATGCCCCTCGACTCTTATAACTGCCATCTGGTTTCTGTATAAATTGTAAATAGCCTTTCGCTGCCTGTATTTTACCCCTGCCACTTTTAGAATTTGAAAGAGAGTATTCCAGTCAACATTGTCAAAAGCTTTCTCTAAGTCTACAAATGCTAGAAATTTAGGTTTGCCTTTCCTTAATCTATTTTCTAAGATAAGTTGTATGGTCAGTATTGCCTCACGTGTTCCGACATTTCTACGGAATCCAAACTGATCTTCCCCGAGGTTGGCTTCTACCAGTTTTCCCATTCGTCTGTAAAGAATTCATGTTAGTATTTTGCAGCTGTGGCTTATTAAACTGATAGTTCGGTAATTTTCACATCTGTCAACACCTGCTTTCTTTGGGATTGGGATTATTATGTCTGAGGGTATTTCGCCTGTCTCACACTTCTTGCTCACCAGATGGTAGAGTTTTGTCAGGGCTGGCTCTCCCAAGGCTATCAGTAGTTCTAATGGAATGTTGTCAACTCCTGGGGCCTTATTTCGACTTAGGTCTTTCAGTGCTCTGTCAAACTCTTCACGCAGTATCATATCTCCTATTTCATCTTCATCTACATCCTCTTCCATTTCCATGATATTGTCCTCAAGTACATCGCCCTTGTATAGACCCTCTATACACTCCTTCCACCTTTCTGCTTTCCCTTCTTTGCTTGTAACTGGGTTTCCATATTAGCTCTTGATATTCATGCAAAAGGTTCTCTTTTCTCCAAAGGTCTCTTTAATTTTCCTGTAGGCTGTATCTATCTTACCCCTAGTGATATGTGCCTCTACATCCTTACGTTTGTCCTCTTGCCATCCCTGCTTAGCTATTTTGCACTTCCTGTCGATCTCATTTTTGAGACGTTTGTATTCCTTTTTGCCTGCTTCATTTACTGCATTTTATTATTTTCTCCTCTCATCAATTAAATTCAATATCTCTTCTGTCACCTAGGATTTCTATTAGCCCTCATCTTTTTACCTACTTGATCCTCTGTTACCTTCACAATTTCATCTTTCAATGCTACCCATTCTTCTTCTACTGTATTTCTTTCCCCCATTCTTGTCAATCGTTCACTAATGCTCTCCCAGAAGCTCTCTACAAACTCTGATTCTTTCAGTTTATCCAGGTTCCATCTCCTCAAATTCCCACCTTTTTTCTTCAGTTTTAATCTACTGGTCATAACCAACAGATTGTGGTTGGAGTCCACATCTGCCCCTGGAAATGTCTTACAATTTAAAACCTGGTTCCTAAATCTCTGTCTTACCATTATATAATCTATCTGATACCTTCCAGTATCTCCAGGCTTCTTCCATGTACACAACCTTCTTTTATGATTCTCGAACCAAGTGTTAGCTATGATTAAGTTATGCTCTGTGCAAAATTCTACCAGGCGGCTTCCACTTTCATTCCTTACTCCCATTCCATATTCACCTACTACGTTTCCTTCTCTTCCTTTTCCTACTATCAAGTTCCAGTCACCCATGACTATTAAATTTTCGTCTCCCTTCACTATCTGAATAATTTCTTTTATTTCATCATTCATTTCTTCAATCTCTTCGTCATCTGCGGAGCTAGTTGGCATATAAACTTGTACTACTGTGGTAGGTGTGGGCTTCGTGTCTATCTTAGTCACAATAATGCCTTCACTATGCTGTTTGTAGTAGCTTACCTGCTTTCCTATTTTCCTATTCGTTATTAAACCTACTCCTGCATTACCCCTATTTGATTTTGTATTTATAACCCTGTATTCACCTGACCAGAAGTCTTGTTCCTCCTGCCACTGAACTTCACTAATTCCCACTATATCTAACTTTAACCTATCCATTTCCCTTTTAAAATTTTCTAACCTACCTGCCCGATTAAGAAATCTGACATTCCCCGCTCTGATCTGTATAACGCCAGTTTTCTTTCTCCTGATAATGACGTCCTCTTGAGTAGTCCCCGCCGGAGATCCGAATGGGGTCTATTTTACCTCCGGAATATTTTACCCAAGAGGACGTCATCATCATTTAACCATACAGTAAAGCTGCATGCCATTGGGAAAAATTATGGCTGTAGTTTCCCTTTGCTTTCAGCCGTTCACAGTACCAGCACAGCAAGGCCATTTTGGTTAGTGTTACAAGGCCAGATCAGTCAATCATCCAGACTGTTGCCCCTGCAACTACTGAAAAGGCTGCTGCCCCTCTTCAGGAGCATTTTGCAGACATTTGGTAGCAAAAAACCTTAGCAATCACCTTCATAGTTCTTTATAGTTCATAATTGCTGCAGTTAACAAGGTTTCAACTGTCTGCTCCTACACACGGAGGTTCACTGGTTGTCATAGTGTACCTGACTAAAAGGTTTTACAGCTTCTGCTACAGTTTTTACGTTTTTTGAAAACAAAGATCATTTGTTGAGGGTTAATTGACTGAAATTTAAGGGTCATATACGATATTTTACTGATTTGAACAGTAAATGTAATGAAATGAATCTACAGATGCAAGGAGATGACTTGAATTTAATCAAAACAAAGGCAACTGTTTCTTCTTTTGTGTCAAAACTTGCCTTGCACAGATACAATTTAGGTTTAAAACGATTTCATCAGTTTCCAAATGTCTCTTCTGTGAAAACAAATGATGAAGACCACTTACTATTTTGTCAGCACATGGAGCCATTTAAAGATTTTACAAACAGATTTGAGGATGATGTTCAAATGACTATTCCAGATTGGGTACTGGAACCTTTTATCCACATATATCAAAATTATCCTTGCAGGAAGAGCTGATAGAACTTTCAAAACATGAAGAGTTAAAATTAAAATTCAACGATGCATGTTAAGAATTATGGCTAAAAAGATAAATTCCTATATTGTATCCAGCTTTATGGGCTGCAGCAAAGAGGTATTTCATCGCTTACCCATCTTCATATAAGACGATTTAGCATGGTTAGCAAGATAGTTACCAAGAACAGAAACAGACTGTCAATCTTAGAGTGCAGCAATTTGAGATTGTTGATGACAAACATGACACTAAATATTGAATAATTATTGTCATTATACCAAGTTCAGCTCTCTCATTAAAATGTTGTAAAATTTTAAAATATATATTTGCTACTCAACCTCTGAGAATGACACCAATATTGTTAATACTTTTTAATAAAAGTAATTTTGGAAAATGTAAACCAGCTGGAATCGGAACACAGATGCCTGCTTATTTAAAACAGTGCTCTTAGAAATTCAGCAGGTGGATCACAACTCTGACAGTTCACACTTCAATCTTCCACTACTTATCTTCATATCTTTTCCGAATTCTGTATCACAATATTCTTGGATTAACACTTTTCTCCAAAAAGGGAGCATTGGGTCGGAAAAGGCTGAGAACCTATGCTGTAAACTGACCCATGACAATTCTGATAAAAATTGTGCAAATAATCATGACACGTGGTATGAACTAAGTAATTAACCTAACTAACTCACTCAGCAGTGGTAGTACGGAACTCAAAGCACTTCACCTCAAAGCATTTATACATCAGGTAAGTGGATTATACACTGTCCAGTCACACTGATGTGACCATCTGTCAAAAGCCTGAATAACCAACATTTGCAGTGCAGACCACTGTGAAATGTGCAGGACGAGTGTCAATGAAGTTCAGGAAGGTACCAACCTGGATATGAAGGCATGACGACTCCAGTACCATGACCAGCTGTACTAGATTTTTCAGTTGAGGATCCACGAAGCCTATAGCCCGACTTAGATGGTCCCTTAGATTCTCGATTGGGTTCAAATCCGGGAAGTTTGGTGGCCAGGGAAGTATGGTAAACTCATCCTGCTGCTCTTCAAGTCACACATGTAAACTGCGAGCTGTGTGACAGGTAGCACTATCCTTCCGGTATATGCCATCGTGCCAAAAACAAACTGCATGTATGGGTGGACAAGGTTCCCATGGGTAGATGGACACTTGGGTTGATACACTGTGCGTTCCGGAATGACAAGATCACCCAAAGAATGTCACAAAACATTCCCCAGGCCAGAACGCTCTCTCCTCTGGCCTGGATGACAAATGACTGCATGTATTCCGCATCCTCTTGACACACTTTTTATATCCTCCACTGCTAGTACTTCCACCTGCCATCTATGGGTGGTTATTGCATATTGACATCAAACATAGGTGGTAGTCACATTGATGTGACTGGAACATGTACTTTATCCAAAAACTGCAAGAAATTATCATCAGTGAACTATACAACCATATCAAACAGAAATAAACTTATCTGATTTGATGTTTCAGCAGAATGTGAATTTATTGGATCTTTTTTATGACATAGCAAAATATGTTTTCCCCCTTTCTTTCTACCATGTACCTCAGTCAGACTAAAACTGAACCTGACCATCCTTATCACCATAATCCATTCATATGTAGAATCATTTTTATGCCTCCCTGATGGCTCATTTTCCTGATCTATGTAACAGTCAAGAAATTTTGAAGACCTTAATACAAAAACAGCAATTTTGGATGCATGTATGTTTTAAAAACCGGAAATGTGATGGATCTAAGCAATCTTATGTGGTTTTTGTCTCCCTGGTGTAGGATTACCATTCTTTACTCTGCAGATGATAACTTGACAAGTGAGGCAAGATTTGGTATCAGCCGAAGCAATGCTTTAACAGTTTTTCTGATACTCTGACCCTACAGACACACACATAAAAATCCACACTAGGTTGCCTGTGTTGTAGCTCCCATGTCAGTGTTTGGTGTCACTGCATTAACGGCCTTTATCCTGGGCATCCAAGGTCTGTATGTGTGCCAGCTGTCTTGCTTTGTCAGTTCTGTTGATGTAACATTGGGCATCATCAAGCTGAAATGGAAACAAAGCATCCATTGCTGTTGCAGCCTCTCAATTGTGAATCAGGAAAACCTGTGAGAAACCTACAGTGCAATGTTGTCCATGAATATCATGATCCCACTTTCTTGTCAATGTACATGGAGAGCATGTCTGCCAATATCTTATTAAAATATTCCATTTGTGAATGGTAGACAGTAGTCATCCTGTGGATGATGCTCAATTGTGTAATTACTTCTCATACTAGTCTCAACTGACACACTTTTCCACAGTCAGAGCTCTTTATATGTGGTGTCTCATGCTTCAAAATTATATCTTTGACAAGAAACCCAGAAATTTCTGAAATTGATACATCCTTTGTAACAATGTAGCAGGTGAAATAGTCAGTGCACATTTTTATCCATTTGCAGTATTGCTATGTGTAAACTTGAAAAAATCTCCTCAAGAGACTAATTCCAATTCACTGCATTAGAACAACTGCTGGAGGAATTGGTACTATATGTCCTAGAGTGACTAAGGCACATGTTTCCACCATTAGCATTCCCTACAAAGGATAAACATATTGCCTGAGAGATCACTAGAAAAATGGCCAGTGATACATGCTTCTGATTCCATCACGGGTACTTACAGATTCAATATGATCTGATGCTGGCATGTCATGAGAATACTTCAGTATGGCTGTCTGTAAAAGAGCTGAAATCAGAAGCAACTGGGTCATAATTAGTTTAATACAATGTTCCATCCATTAATGGTCCCCAACAGCTGAGTGGTGCAACAGGCTGTCATGCCAAAGGGCCCGGGTTCAATTCCCAGCTGGGTCGGAGATTTTCTCTGCTCGCTCAGGGACTGGGTGTTGTGTTGTCTTCAACGAGGTGCTGACAAGAAGGGCATCAGGCCTCCTCTTAAATTAAACATGCCAAATCCGACCTTAACCATGGTGACCCTGCGTAAATGCGGGACAAAGGCACAAGTAAATGTTCCATCTATTAATGTGAATTTTTACAGCTTCTTCCATCTCTAAGGCTTCTACAGTATTCAGTACTGCTGATTTCCATTTGTTCTGTTGTAATGTTTATTAGTTGAGCAGTGACTGGAACGTCACCAGCACTGTTATAATCCTCCAACGGATTTTGTGAAAAAGAGTTGGCAGTTGGTATCGTTGTGTTTGCATCCATTTTTGTATACAACAATAATGTCCTATTCCCATGGCTTCAGAGTCCTTCTCGCCAATTGTGCTGATGGATCCTTCAGGCTCGTCAGCCAGTATAAAGAATGACAGTCAGTCACAACAGTGAATGATCTGCTACACAAAAAGGGTTGGAGCTTAATGACTGCACAAACAACCGCAAGGCACTCTTTCCCAGTTGTAGAGAAGTACTTTCTGAACTTGGAGAAAACTATGGAGGCATAAGCAACCACTCTTCCAGTTTTTTCGTTGAGTTGCACTAGAAATGTACCTCTCCCATGACCAGTAGAGTAGACATGTTGTTCCATCTCAGCATTCTTGTAAAAAGTGCCAGGACTGGTAGAGATGACAGTACATCTTTAAAGGGTACAGGAAGATCTTTCTTGCTCCCTGATCCAAGAAAAATCGGTGTCTTTCTGCTACAATTCTTGTAGTGGCCACATCTGACAACTGAATTCTTCATGAAGTGTCTACAGTAGGACCACATTCGGAGGAAACCTCTCAAAATCACGCATGTGTTCAGAAATCAAGAAATCTGTTACGGCTCTTATATTTTCTGGACCAGAACAGACACTTTCTGTTGTCTACATACTCAAAAAATTTTATTTCCTGTGCGATGAAGAGGCAAACTCTTGCAATTGGATGAAGACTTGGCTCACGGACACATTTCAGCACTGCTGACAAGTGTCTTTGACACTCTACAAATGTATTCAAGAAACAACAGTTGACCAAGTACCTACAACATTCATCCATTTAAGATGCTAAAGCAGGTTGCCCAAAATGCTTTCAAGGTTGGCTGAAGTGATGCACAAACCAAACAGCATAACTTAGAACTTGTGTGTTATGAGAGCAATGTTTTCCTCATCAGTCTCTGCCAGTAGTCTGTCATTATACCTGTAGTAGAGAAAGACTTTACTCCATTTAGTTAGTTCAAAGCATCATTGATTCATGAAATGAGTTCACATTTGTTTTAGTGATTTTGTTCAGTCAGTTGCAATTTATGATGGAATGCCATTTGTCATCTTTCTTCTCATGAGGACTACAGGAAAGGACTAAGGACACACTGACATCTTGCAGTACCTTCTCTGCTTCCTGCTGATTTATCTATTGTTCAGTGGGACACACACAATATTATGATTATTGGCAGGGGGATGATCCCAAATGTTCATATGGAGTTATACATTGAATCATCTGATCTACGTTATCTCCATTCTGGATTGGAACATGACCAATAAAATTGAAGCAGGATGACCAATCACCGACACTGTTCCTTATTCCTGCTGGGACCTATTGATGGTTGGATAATAGATTCTTCTGAGGGGGAATTCTGTACCAATGGCATTTAGCTGATATTCATGGACAGCCTCCCCTTCCCATACCTCAATAGGTATGGGAAGGAGAGGCTGGTGAAGCTTATAGGTGACAGTGTAGTGGGTGGTAGTGGGATCACTCATGGAAAAATTCCTGTAGTAGTTGGTGTTACAGCTGCACCTTTTTTTAGATTGAAGTCAGCTGATAGGCATAACTGCTTAAAGGAAGTCACCTTCAGAGGATGTTATGTTCCGAGTAGAGAAGGAATTAGCAGATTTCATCAAAATATAAAATTTAGAGATAAAGTTAGTGAACTGCTTATAGATGTTGACTCTGAAATTATTGATATATTGGAGCACCACTTAAATAATATGACAATTCAGAGGCTTCCTTTACCAGTACACAGATTATTTGGCTGTTTTTCAAGGAGTTCCTTGCGGGGTTGGGGAGTGGCTATGTTCGTACAAAACCGTATTCCATTTGAGTCCATAGATGTATCGTGACACTGCACTGAACAGATATTTGAATGTTGTGCAGGGGCAATTGAATTTAGTGAAAGTAAACTTCTAATTGTTGTTGTTTAGCATTTTAATTTCACAGAATGGGCATATGATTAGTGTAACTGAACAGTCAAATTTCTAGGTGTTCAGATAGATAGTAAACTGTCATGGAAAGCCCATTTCAGGATCTTGTTCAAAGACTTAGTGCTCCCATTTTTACTATTCGAACTGTATCTGAAGTGAGTGATCATTCAAAACAAAAATTAGTATACTTTGCTTTTTTCATTCGCTTATGTCGTATGGTATTATATTTTGGGGTAACTCTTCCCATTCTAAAAGGATATTTTTGGCTTAGAAAAGGGCGATAAGGACAATAAGTGCTGTAAGTTCACAAACCTCTTTTTCTACCCCTGTTCACTAGTCTGTGTATTTTGACATTGGCCTCTCAATATATATATTCCTTACTGTTATTTCTTGTTACCAATATTAGCTTATTCCCAAGAATAAGCAGTTTTCACTCAGTTAATACTCGGCAGAAATCAACCATGCATTTGGATTAGACTTCCGTAACTCTTGTGCAGAAAGGTGTGCAGTATACTGCTGCATCCATTTTCAATAAGCTACCACTCGAATTCAAAAATCTTAGCAGTAATCCACGCGCTTTCAAATCGAAACAGAAGAGTTTTCCTCATGGGTCAATCCTTCTATTCTTTCGAGGAGTTCTTTAAAAAATTAAGCTGATTCTTGTTGTATTGTTGAGTGCATTTACTTAAACTTACAGATTGACTTTTTTTTGGGTTCATACATATTTTATTTTTATCTGTTATTACTTTTATGTTGTAATTTTATGTACTGACATGCTCCATGACCTTGGAGATTTGCTCTTCAATTTAGTCCTACGGAACTTGACGTGTAATAAATAAATGAAATGATCGTATGGCATTTATTGGCCGGGATATCCCCTTTGGGGTTTGGCTGCCGTATTGCAAGTCTTTTTAGTTGACACAACTTTGGCGACTTGTGTGTCAATGATGATGAATATGATGAAGGACACACAACACCCAGTACCCTGCCGGGAATCGAACCCAGGCCCCCTTGTGTGGTAGGCGGTCACGCTACTGCTGCACTACGGAGGTAGATAAATAAATAAATAAACATAGAGTTCTGCTAGTTCACTTGTGATGGTTATGACTGTTGCTGGAATATAGATTTGTTTTGTGAGGCTGAGTATCTTTTTGCATTTGGTTTGAAATTCACAGTTAAACTAAGCATTCAAACTGTTGACTAGAACACATTGAATTGATGGCAGTGAGGAAGTCAGTATTCAACTGTAAACAACAGCTCAGAACAATTGTTTCTGTATGAACTTTTTGGGATAGCTTCATCAATCTGGAGCTCCAATCTCCCGAAGTCTATGACTGCTTGTGAAAACTGCAAGAAGTTTAATCCAGGAAACAATCACAGCTACAATCTGGTAACATGGCAAATTTCACTTTAAGTTTTCTCACAATGCGTGTTCATATCAGATTGGCACATATTTTGTCTTTGCAACCTTCAATGCAATGGCCTTTGAATTTTGGAACACAATTTTCTTCAGTTTGTTATGTCATTGATGACGACATCCATGTGACTCCCCAATACCTCTTCTGGGGCTCATCTCCGCAAATGGTCCCTCATTAGTTTGGTAATGGGTTTCATCCTTCAGTTTGGTTGGAGACATCAGCATCTGCCTGGTGTGTATGGAATTGCCCTGTTGTTTGATGTCTTCAGAAGTAATAATCGATGAACACTATTCTTTTTCTTACTACATACTGTAATATTTGTTTATTTGTGTGTGGTATTTTGGTGACAATGCTGCCAGTTCTATTTTTAACTAGGCTGTGAGACAGAGCAGGATTTTCATTACTTTATGGAGTAATGAAATAATTAGGCCATAAAGTTAAAAAAAAAGGGGAAAACTGGCATCTGAGTAGCAGCAAGTTTGGAGAGGCAGCTTTAAATTTAAATTTTTATAGTACGAAAGTAAACTATGTCATTGAAATTTTGGTGTCATTAATATAATGTTAATATAAGGATTATCCTGTTGAATTATTTGTGTATTTAAGAGCTGAGTACCAGTTTTGAGATGTAAAATACTGTACAAATGTAGAACTGGAAAGGGTCAATTAGATTTGGGCTAACAGCAGGTTACAACACAACAGCTTTGAGGGAGGTCATGTGTAGAGAGGAACAACCAGAGTGTGGTGTTGGCCAGGTGGGTGTGATGCAATGTTGTGTCTAAGGGCTTACATTAAAAAATGTCTGATGGCATAAATAGGCTCCAAGGACTGTTGGCTGGTCATGAAATTTTACAAAGTCACCAACATTGAGAGCCACACCACATATAATTTTGTAATGCTGTGTCAAGAAAAAGAGTTGGTGGCAGCAGACTGGGAATCATTACAAACAGACTGACTGCCATCTGTTTATGTAAATAGCCATTGAACCCGGACTTTACACTGAAAATAATACACAGTGTAAAATCCTAGTTCTAGTGCTTAACAATATCTATTGGCAACTGAAACACACATCAATCGCATTGTTGGTATTCTGTGAGTTCGTCTCAATAACTTAAGAGTCCTGACATCATCACCAGCAAGTGTGATCCTACTCTTGTGTTCACAAAAGTAACAGGGTAATTGTGTTTCCCACTGGTATTGTTCTTCAGCTATGTGGACCTCTTGCTAATTCTCTCTGCGTGTTTTCCCAAATTCTGCCTGAAATTTATTCAAGTTCTTGAACATCTCATCATTGGTCTTAAATCACTGCTCATCTGTATCATCCAAATAAAAGCAGACATGGCATAAACACATATCATGCCATCCCAACTATTGTATTTAGTGACACGGTTGAATCCCTTTAACCATTTGAATATATCCTGGCCAGCATGTCCCGAAATCAGTGCTGGTTGCTTGATTTGAATCTGATCCACTGATGTTTCAGTACCTTTACAATGTGGACCATAGAAGTAATGTGCTGTCTGTATTTGGGTTCCTGACTGCAAAAGTGACAGCTTTTCTGAAGCCTTATTGAGGCAATAATGATGGTGCTGGGAAAACCCAAAACAACTTTGTGTCACTCTCAAAATATGCTATGTAGAATTAAAAATTGAGCACCAGCAGAGAGCTGTGTTAGCAAAAGAACTAAAACATCTCAATGAATGCAAGTTTACTGAGCACACATAAGAGTACAGACAGAGAATGCTTCTATTTTTACACACATGCTACAACAAACTACTGTACTCTTAAAATAAATTAGTCCCAGAAGCTGCCAAAAATAATGTATTTTACATAACAGTTAATGGCAAGAGGCAGCAACAGAAGATTTCTTATTATAACTGAACTGCATGCAATTAATGCAGGTAAATAACTGTTGTCTGAAACAGATGGAAAACAAATACACCCCCCCTGCACACACACACACACAGCAGTACCATAATTTTTAAACGTGTGTTACAACATATAGAATGTAGTAGAGTGTGTCATCTTTTGGGCAAGCATTCTTTTGATATTTTGGATAATAACTATTCAGACATCTTCAAGATGAGCAGGTGACTGAATTAAAACCACTTGACTCAATATTGTGGAGTAAATGCCTCTATGTCACAGATAGCACACTCAGAAACAAGAGTGTCAGTCATAGACAAAAATTTATATATCTGAGAATAAAACATAGCCTGTACCAAATCAGCAAATCCATAGTGCTTACGAATTATGTGATTAACTATTAAAAATGGGTGGAATGTTTTGGAATGCCAGGTAGCGGAGACTCAGAACAATAATTCCTCTGAGACAATAAATGGGTGGCTTCCATTTGCCCAAGCTCTCAAAGGAATTATTGTTCTGGGTCTGGCAGTCCAAACATGCTATCCATTTTAATAATTAACCACATAATTTATAAGCACTGTGGATTTGTTGACTTGGTGGTTGCTTACACACATTCAGTTTTATTTATGACTGATGCTGTCCTAGATGCACACCCAAAAGGCAATGGAATATTCTATACAATGGGTAAACCTAAAAGAAATACAAAATGTGATGTGTCTAACATTAAATTCTTATAAACAAAACATACCATTTATCATCAGCTGGTGGACATGTATTACTGCTTTTAAGTAACTCATACGCTTCTTTTGCCATGTTATTCACATCATATGAAGACAGTGGTCCACAACGCGATGAAATAGATTTGGGATTATTTTTCTGCCTGTATGACACTGTAATCATTTTTGCACGTCGCTTATTCTGCAAACAAGAACATATTTTTTAGCTTCTTCCACAGTAATGAGTCAATTTACATAACTGAGTGATGTTTGAATGGAGTGGTAGAGTTCACACACTGATGTGAAGATCTGGCCACTGAATGATGCACAAGCTCTGGACAAGGGATTCGGTGAAATATGCAAATATAACAGAGAAGAATGTGTGTATATGGTACTCAAACATCGTCCCTCCATCAGTGATATAATATGTAGCAAGTTTTCTATTGAAATATTTCTGGTAAGAGGTTACCTTTTCTGCTATTTGCCACAAGCAATCTATCAGACCAAAACAACATCTACATACATACTCTGCTAGCCACCATATGGTGCATGGTGGAAGGTACCTTGAGCCACTACTAGCCATTTACTTACCTGTTCTACTTGCAAATAGAGTGAGGAAGCAACAACAACCTACATGCCTCCATATGATTCCTAATTTCTCTTATTTATCTTTGTGGACCTTATGCAAAATGTACACTGGCAGCAGTAGAATCATTCTGCAGTCAGCTTCAAATACCGGCTCTCTAAATTTTCTCAATAGTGTATTACAAAATGTTGCCTTCCCTCCAGGGATTCCAATTTGAGGTCGTGAAGTATCTCCGTAATACCTGTGTGTTGATGAACCCACCATTAACAAATCTAGCAGCTTGCCACTGAA